>NC_063156.1:9002500-9604772 GCF_020921035.1 Rhodamnia argentea
TGTGTGACGGTGACAGAGCGGAATTATAGGGGAAAAAGGTGAAAAGAGAGAGAGATTGATTGTTTGTGTTTTTGCGTGTGAGGACCACAACACAACCTCCATTTTTTGTTGATTTTTGTTTCTGACCACGAGTTCCACAAGGCCAGATCTGGATCTGGCGAGCAAAGCCATGGACGAGCAAGAAGACGGAGCCACGGGCGGTACTCTTGGATGAAGGATGAAGAAGAGAGAAAGGTAATTATGATTCTTCTTTTTCTGTTTTTAGTTCCAATTGACCGAACACATGTCATAGTAAAAAGAAGGGCGCTACATCACCAAGTTGCAACCGCTGAATATTTCATGCTCGCGCTAGACGATTGCAATTTACAAAGTACTTTCAAATTGACACAAACAAATACAATAATGCCTAGCTAATTGCACAACCTGAATAAACTTGGGATTGGTATGACTTAACAGTTTATTGATCCCGAACGCAGAGAATAAGTTCATTACCATAAAATAACTAACCAAAAATCCTCCTACTAGTATACTAACAAGTTTTCCTCCCTTCTCTCTTTTCTCTTCCTTTTGCTCTGCAGACCGATTTCACCATGTCGCAACAGGTAAGAATGGCTGTGCATCTGAAAATGCAATGGCATCCGCGTGGAGTGACGTGCTAGGTTTCAAAACAGCAGCATAAGATTCAGTTGCCTCACGGTCCTCTTGATTTAGCTGAATACCCAAGGCATTTTGGAGCTTCCTTATCCCCTCCAACTCCATTGCCACTTCTTTCATTGTAGGCCTGTTCCTCCCATTCAGGCTCAAGCACCTTTTCGCAAGGTTAGCGACTGATGCAATCTCTTCCTTCTTACCTTCTTTCAAAACTTGAGCATCAACAATGTCGAACAAGCGATTCTCCTCCATTGAATTTATGAAATAGGTTGCTAGGCTTTTTCCTTCTTGTTCCCTCACTGACGAGATTGGCTTTTGTCCCGTTAAGAGTTCAACGAGGACAACTCCGAAGCTGTACACATCACTTTTGTCTGTATATTGACTTGATTGGAAATACTCCGGATCTACGTAGCCGGTAGTCCCTTGCACCATTGTAGTTACATGAGTTTGATCGAGGGAAACCGACTTGGAAGTACCGAAATCTGCCACTTTTGCCCGATATTTCTCATCCAAGAGGATATTGTTGGACTTGATATCTCGATGATAGATGGGAATAGAGGCTGCTGAATGCAAGTAGAATAAGGCTCCTGCGATTTCCATTGCAATTCGTAGGCGGGTGTCCCACGATATAGGAAACTCTTCATTTGGGTCATGCAGATATTGATATAGAGTTCCATTTGGTATGAACTCATATACTAGAAGCGGGACTTCTGTCTCCAAGCAGCACCCCAATAACTTAACCACATTCCTATGATTGATTTGTGAGAGAATGAGGACTTCATTTATGAATTGTTCGACTTTTTCCTCGTCTATCACTTTCGATTTCTTAATCGCAACTATTTTTCCATCTGTTAACATTCCCTTGTAAACAGTACCTTGTCCACCTTGCCCGAGTATCCTATCCTCGTTGAAATTGTCAGTGGCCTTCCCTAAATCCTTGGAATTGAACAATTTGCTTTTCTCGACATTGCCTTCTGGTGAAGATAGCTCCCTTTCCAACAAAAGACCGCCATTGCGTTTGAAGTGCTTCTCTTTGAGCTTGATTTCTTTTCTCTTCTTGATGTATTTGTACAACCTCCATAGGAAAAGACACAAAAGTAGAGCCCCAAGGCCTGCCCCAACCCCTGCATTGCAAAAGTTTAAGGTGCGTAAGTGAGAGAATTGTACCTGCTTGTCAAGAATCTATTAAAGGCACTTACCATCAAGAATTTAAGTGAATCTAATTAAAAGGAAAACATACAAGATTGATTAACCTGAGTCTCCTTTCACGTTGATTTTCTTAACAACCATGAAAAATTAATTTGTCTTTTGTTTACATTCCATCCGGTGAAACTTTTATACATATATCGGCACCGCACAACTGATCTCCCTTACAAGGACTTCAGCAATCATATTGATGAAAGAAAAAAAGTTCATAGCAGCATTCATCTTTACTAATGGTTGTAATAATCCCAATCGAAATATACCAGAATAAGTAGGAATCTTGGATAACTTTTGATAGATATGAAGTGACAACATTAGAAAAGCTCAAGCATTTTCTTATCTATCGGAGTATTAGTAGTGTTCAAAGAAAGTTTTGAGGTTGTTTTAATAGATACTATTGATTGAAACTTATCTATAATCATCAACAGGGGAATGGACAGTCATATTAGAATGAAGAGTAAGATAAAACTTATTTTTCCACCAACACCTGTCTAAAATTCTAGGTTAAAAGATCTACTTACCGATAAGAATGAATTTAACTGTCTTTCTACCATGGACGCAATCATAGGAGCCTGGTTTGTTCACACAAGTCCCGGGGCATATACTTGGATCTTCACATTCATTAATATCTGATGACAAATATAGAATAAGTATATTAGCAGTGAAACACATCTCCTTGGGTAAAAGTAGTGAGACTAGTAGGTCGTATTTCCTCATAAATTGTTAATTCCATGGCGTAAAATATGATACGAAAAGGCCGTCATGTTCCCCTTGATTTCCAGTAAATTATTATCAGTATAATCAATTTTGTTTGAAGTTGCGTTCACTTTGTATAATCTTGGACAGAAAAATAAAACAAAAGGAAGGCAGAAAAGCGTGCATGTGATCATTAAACAGTGTGAATGCATTGGTTTCAGGGAAAAAAATCTGGGAATGAACAAGCCACTTCACTGTGATAACATCAAGTAAGTTACCTTGGCATCCTCCAATAAAATAGGGGTTACCACCATACCCCTGATTGCAATAGCACTGCATGAATGGCATTTCAATTTCATACCCATAAATGCTGTTGAGGCTATTTGGTGCAGATGCCATGGTAATCTTGCTGCATAAGCTCAAGCGCATAGTTGGTATTGTTTGCAATTCCCCATTCCAACACCGCTGGAAAAGTATTATTCAGTCTCAAATCATATAAATCTATAGAGTCAGACCTGAAAAACCATGATGTATCTGCCAGGAAAGCGTACTGGCACCCCTGATGTCCGCCTTCCTCTTTGAAATCCACATTAAAGCCCTGCAGGTTAAAGGGGAGCGAAGTCTGGCAGCATCCATCCCTCCCAGAACAAGCACTATACCGGCTAATGTTGGTTCCAGCACATTTCGAACTGCAACCGACAACAGCTGATTCTGTACTATTCAAGATTGCCAGGGTGTTGCAACCAACTGACGCAAAGACGTTCCATGTCTGGGAGAAGACAAACGGACTTCCTTCGAGGCTCACCGGCATACCAACTCCGTCGCCCCCGCAGCTTGCATTTGAGTAAATTGCTGGAACACTGATGCTAATCATGCCGTTCATGGATGCAAGCGATTCACTGTAAGAGGGGAGTGAAATGTTGAGGACGCGCAACCCAATCTTGTTTAGAATGGGAAGCGTGTTGTTTTGCTGGCAGACGATCTCGTACCAGTCATCCAAGAAACACCCGGCTCCTATTCCGAAGGGGAAGGGAATGGTGACGTTCCCGCATCTTTCAGCACAGTTGGGCCTTGCAAGTTTAGGTGCAGCTCCTGATGCTTGTGCCGTGAGGGAAACCAGAAGGAAAAGGATTTGAAGAACCGAGTCGGACATGATTTTCACGTTTGCTATGTGCATGAGCCTAAACTTACGGAGAAAGGCATATGGGCTGAGTCCCTTGATATAGTTATTCCAGGGGGAAGAAGGGAAGATTTTTCATGTGCTGGTGTTACTTCCTAGTAGCTTTCAGGATGCTTCCTTGAGGATAGAATAGAAGTAGTTGTCTCTCTCCCCTCTTTTTCGAGGAGCCTTCTTTCTGTCAGCCAAGATGTAATATGGCCATTTTGATTGGTCATTTTAGCATATTTCCACACCAATTATTGTTCAGCAGAAAAAAATTAAAATAAAATCTTTCTTGATATAACACAGCATGACGCAATACATATTAGCAGAACGTAATTTTTGTTTCTTTAATGTGCTGAAATCAATAATCAGGAGGATGTCTTCCGTTGTAACAAAATTGCTTTCAAATCTGATGGACCCATGCATCATAGCTGACCCCACCCCATCTGAAAGTCACATTTGCTCAACGGTTGTGTTTGCATATTGGGTCAATGGACCGGGATCCAAGATGATGTCTCCAAGTTTTGGTTTATATGTTCGGTTGGGCATCACACGCTTCATTCCTAGATTACTGAGGACCAAGTACACACAATTTCATATTTGAGTGTGTTAGAAACTTAAAACGCACGTGTAAGTTGTACTAGAGAAGTCCCACATCGGAGAATTGATATCGTGGAAAGCAATTAATATATTATAGTTGGCTCACAATTCACTAACTTAAGCTTTTAAGTGAATGTGGGTTCAACTGGATATATTGATGGGCTCGGACTTAGGCTCTCTTTAGACCTTGTCCCCAGTTGAAGGTATTCGGTTTTTGTGTGCACTCCCATCTTAGAGTCCTCTTTTTTCCATGAATTTAAGAGTCCTCTTTTAATTTCCATGAATTTACAGAGTGACCAAACAAGTGCTTGGTGACTGGTTTGTGTGCAGATATTGCTTTTTATACCAACTTCTGCTCCCATTTTTTTTTTTGTTCATAACATTAGCATTTATGGCTGAAGTAGCACATTTCAAGTTCCGAAGACACTGAAAAATGGAGATGTTGAAAGCACGAAATCAAGTTTATACATAATAAAGGGATGCAATTACCTTAATTCCCTTGGAGAAAACATGAGTCAATCAGGAAAAACTTGTTCTAATCCTAATTACACAAAATGTTTACTTCAACTTATGTGCAAGTGCATGATGAAAGCTTCCACACGAGGGGTCACAGGAAAAATAGATGATGCAGATGTACGCTGGTGAATTTTCAACCCTTTTCTTCATTGATCAAGGTGAATCAAAAGTTCGAGGTGACTCAAATATGAAATTGTTTATACTTGGTACTCGGTAATCTATGAATCAAACGTGTGATTCCCAATACACAAACCAAAACCTGGAATGATTCTGCCCAAAACCCGTCAAAAAAGGGTTCACTTAATTTGCCAACTATATGAAACCAACTTGCACGTAAACGAACTTGGAAAGACAGACCATCGACTTAGTCTCCAACAGCCACAAGCTTCTTGTGGGGGTCACTTGCTTATTGACTTGACTTCTCCAAAGAGCATCCCAATACATTTCATCAGATTTGGAAGTCGTCGTCTTTCTCTTCTCTTTTTCCAAGAGCCTTCTTCGCACCGGCCAAGATGTAACATGGTCGGCTTGATTGGAAAATATTTTCAAGAAATGCCACTTTTTTTCGCGAAACAAAGGAAGCATTATATTGTTTTAGTAGTCTGTTAGTGATTTGAGTTCTCAGCCATCGCCACAAGGCAATCACATAGACAAAATAGACAGAGAAGGGCTAGAGGACGTATCGCATGACGCAAACGATTGTATACTCAAACTATTTCAGCGGAAGGTAATTTTTTCCTCTGAAATTGCTTTTACCTTGAGGATCAAAAGTAGATTTTGTAATATGCAACTTTCCTGCTCCTTCCTGACCACACAATGAGGAAATATTCCCTTAAGACAAGAATAAACGTCATTGCTTCTTGGACAGCGAGATCTCCTTTGCTTCTGGGATTTGCCAATAAACATCATGGGATATTGTAACTGTAGAGCAAGATTTCCTCACTGACTCCTATTTTCATCGAGCGAATTAAGATAATCTCGATACATCATTTCTTGTCCTTTTATTTATGTTTCCTTGGTTTTTGCCCTATCAAAATCTTCCCTTTTCCCAAGTCTTTGGAACTCATAACCTGCGACATTCGGCCATATCGGTGCTAATGCCACGAAAGTGGAATTTGAGCAGCAATCGGTCTAAATAAGGAAAAATGGAAAAAATGGTCGTTGAACTTTGGGCCAATGTGCAATGTGGTCCATGAACTTTAAAATCTTTCAATGTGGTCCCCCAACTTTAGGCCAATGCACAATGTGGTCCTTAAGACTTTTAATTTGTTTAATGAGGCCTCTAAACTTTTGATAAATGTTCAATTTAGTCCATGGACTATAAGAAGATGTCCAAAGTTGTCCCTAAACTTGAATTAATGGAAAACGGCATTAAACATGTTCATATAGTTCAGCGACTATATTAAATATGTACAAAAAATCCACATATCACATTGAACTAATTAAAATTCAAGAACCATATTCACATTGAACAAGTTAAATGTTCATGGATCATATTACACATTAGATTGAAGTTCAAAGATATTTTGTGTCGTTATCCTGGGTTAAAAAAAAAAGCGTTGTGTACAAACGGAAATAGGACTCATCAATGTAGACCAACTTGCACGGAAACAAACTTGGAAAGACAAGCGTGGTCGGAACGCCCCTGAGGTCTTCGCAACCATTCACCTCAGCCCCCAAGCTTCACGGTGGTGGGCGATAGCTGAACTTGACTGGTCAGAAGTCTCATGCCCACCTAACAAGATCTAAAGTTTTCGCTATGGCATGATCTGAATTTCAAGCAAACTTGTGCTCATGGGCACTATTACATTAAGTGAAGAGAACTATGGATCGTTTACACGGCAGCGAGGCCATGTTGGCAAGATCGTTTCTAGGGTCTGGGGGCGGCACTCAGTAGCTGCAACTCAAATTGAATGTCGTGTAATCGATGCGGGTACTCCTGTGATGAGGTGAAGAGGACAATAAATACCGGTCACTTGTCTAATCAATCGTTGCTTTTTTTGTTGACGCCTAAAATTCCGTTACTTCCTAGTATGTCTAAGGATGCTCCCTTGAAATATAGAACTGTGAAAGCTTGGTATGCGGAGGACCCCAGCTTAAGCAGCCATGTATGACTTCCCATTACAGGGGACATAATTTTGTCATCACTTTATCACGAGAAAGACTTGGGTTATTACCAAAATGGATGACCTCTCCCATTATTGAGGCAGAAGTCGTTTTTATCGTTCTCGTGCGTGGAATACATCGTGTAGTCGGTCGAATGCTTTTCTTGCTCAAGCCATCAATAAAAGCACTTAGGAATTTTCTGGGAAAAGATGTGAAGGAAGCAATCCTAAAAAACCGACAAAAAACAAATTAATTTTGGTTTTGGCCAATTAGATATCGAAATTTTCAAATTGGGGGAAAAGTCGGCTTCTAATTGATTTTTAGAAATTGATAAGGCCAAAGTCAAATTGAAGTAAAAAGGGATTGATCTTGAGTTTTTTTTTTCCTTTTTTTTTGGGAAAATATTGACCAAGGGTTGACTTTTTGATTAAAAAAAGCCAATTAATGGGTCGACCTTTGATTATTTCGAAAATTGAAATTGCAGAAATGAAATTGATACTATTTAGAGACTTTTCATTTAAAGAGCTAAATTTTGACCTAGGATTAACTTTTTGGCCAAAATTCGATCAAGAAAGTCCACTTCAAAAATCAAAACCTTCGACCTTGTTTAAAATGGAAGTGCAACTTGTTAATGGAATGCTTATGCTAATGCAAATGTTAAATGACTCTTTTTGGTTAAAAAATAAATCCTGTCGCGATCAGAAATTTATATTTCAAGTTTTTATTATTCGTGACTTGTAACAGCCAAGAAGAAGAAGAAGAAGAGAAAAACATGTACGTGAACCATGTGAATGGCTGCACGTCCGGAAATGTTACGTAGGAAGACTTGCTAGATCATAGAAAAATCAAAGCCCGAGCATGTCAAGTCCTCATTGACTTTGACTTTTCCAAAGAGACCACAATCCATGTATCTTATTAGATTTGGTAGTCCTTGTCTTTCTCCCCTCTTTTTCCAAATGCCTTCTTTGTGACGGCCAAGATGTAATAACATGGTCAGTTTGACTGGTCATTTTAGAAGATTTCCAGACCAATGGCATGTTTCGGACTCAGTTATGGCTGAGCGGGAAAAAAAAATTAAAGACTAGGTCATTTCTCATTAATCATCTTTGTACTTTTATGAGCCTCTTACTAGTTTGAATTCTCAATTTTGGGCACAAAGTAATCACATATACAAAAAAAGGTGGGAGTAATAAGAGGAAGACGTATTGCATGGCATAAACAGTCGTATGCAAAAATAATATTAACAGAAAGTAATTATTCTTTTTTCAATGTACTGAAATCACTTTTATAATTTTACAAGTAATCTTTTAATAGATGGTTTTCCGCTCGCCCGGAAATCATTGAAGATGAATAGTATGACCAGCCACATAGAGTTTGATTTGTTCTCCTCGGAATTGAAGCTTTTGTGGAAGAGGCTGGTTAAGAAAAATCCAACCACACCAAACAAAATGTGATTCTTTTTCCATTTTGTTGTGCGATGATATAAAGAGGTTACTTTGCTTTGAACATTGGTCGGCAATTGAATCGATCTCCTCGATGTGATTATTTTTATCGAAGACACGCTTGTGGACTGCGGGCGAGGCCTTCGTGGCCTTTGCTCGTCAGCCCAAAAACATAAGCAGAAAAAAGGAAAATAACAATAAAAAATCAAAAAAGAATAAAGTATTAATAAAATTATCCACGTCAGCATTGGACGTTCATGTTTACAATTTCTAGCCAACATTGGACGCTTAGACTTAATTGGCAAAATGTACAAAATGTTTAATAGTCCCCAACAGTGATAGAATAGAGAGATGATCGGTCCTTTGCTAGCCATTGGGACGAAGATGACTTACCACTGAGCTTGGCTAGGTCAGTGATCTCGTGCACACCTATCTGTCCACGGGATCAAAAGTTATCGGCCATGCCATGATCAAGCCTCTGACGAACATGGGCACCGCTATCTTGTGTGGAGAGAATTATAGAGTCTTGGCACGTCAGGCGGGCTATGTTTACAAGCTTATATCTAAGGTCTCGGGTGGTGCTAGATGGGTGTAATTTAAACAATATTTTTTTGTAGTGGACTCTTGGCTACTCAACCCTTTCGTTCTTATGAACCCTGTTCCGCAACTCCAAGTTAAGACAAACGCCTTCATCACTTGATATATTAGGAGTTTATGGACTGGAAATCCACACAAACAATATCACAAAATGGACAAGTACAAGGAATGGAGTGGTGTGCCATTTGGGCCTAGTAGAACGCGCAGCAAATCAATGCCATTTCGGGATTTTTGCCGAGGGAAACAACACGATTTTTCGATCATGAGATTCTGATCGACAATTCGTATTTCATTTTGAGATTTCGATTCTTGATTATGCCCGTTGGTCTGGAACACGTTCCTAATTCCTTTTCTTTGTCGATTCTAGTCTAGGCGAATGGATGTGGGCTTAAAGGGGCCATGTCAAGGGCTGAAATAGAGGCCCAATTAAGTGGATGGGTTAAGGACACGACAAGTTTCATAACTTTTGCGCAGTTCTCACTTCAATGCCATAACTTCTAGAAAATGATCATTTAAGTATCATAACTTTGAACTGATCGCTTAAGTACCAAAGCTTTTTTAAAAAGTCCATCCAAGTGCCGGAAATCTGACGTGGCATAGCACATGTAGTGAATGATTTTAAAACATTATAGCACTCAAATGATCAATTGAAAAGTCTTATGGCACTTAGGTGATGGAAAAAAAATGTTTTGGCACTCAAGTGGGCATCGTATGAAAGTTATGGCACTTAACTGATATTTTTAATATTTTTTATTTTCTTTTTTTCTCCTTTTACCTTCTTCTTTAGCTAGTCGCCGGCCACAGTGAGCGAGGTCAAAGCGTCACTAGATTTGGCGAGGCAAGCCTCGAGCTTGCCAGATCTAGCAAGGTGAGCCTCAAGGTGACAAGGCAAGCCTCGAGCTCGCCAAATCACGTGAGTTTATCGAGTCCGTGTCTCTTTTACAAGTAAAAATCGTCGTGCTCGTCTATCCCATGAAGTTAATTTCTGTTTAGACATGCATTCTATCAGTTTTCTTGTATTTCTTGATTGGTTATTTTACTGATGCTAATAAAGTATCGTAACAGGATAGTGAATGATAAGCGGATCTCTGTTGTTCATGCGTGTTTTATCTGATTTAAGTAGTTTGAGGAGGGTTTTTAGAGAAGTTCCTTGTAGATATGAGCTAATGTTTATGGTGCAAAATGATTTTCCATGCCAAGCGGCAGGAAATATTTTTCAATTTGTTTTTCGGCTTTCAGGCAAACACAAAAAATTATCATCATTTTCCTAGAAAACAGCTTAAGTGGAAATTTTTTTTTTTCAGAACCGCCACATTTTCCTTAGACAAATAAAGCCAAAATGTTTAAGAAAACACAGTTATTGATATTTTTGAGCGAACATATTTAATGCACACGTTAAAATCAATCATCTGAATAGAAAATTTCTTACTCAAAGAATTTGGTATATGTGAAGTTCGAGACGAAAATACAAGAATTATACAACCGAAGGGTCGAATCTATGGGGAACTTATGTTGTCAAAAAGCAATGTCCAGGAAAGTTTGAATTACAAGAAAATCCATAGTTTAATTCCATGGAAAAGTACCAAAAAATTCTTAAACGTATTGCGCTTAAATATTAAACTTTTCAATTGAACCAATTGAGTCTAAACCTTTTGACTATTTGTCAATTGAGTCTATCCGATCAATTTTGGTCAAAAATTGTTGACGTAGACGCCGATAGAGGTGTCAAATGGGTAGGTCGAGTCGGGTTTGAGTCGGGTCAAATATGGTCCAACCCATATTGACCATTTAATCCGTTTTGATCCCTTTTCATACCGTACAAATTTTATGACCCATACCCAACCCGGCTTGACCCGTTTTTTTTTTTTTTGAGTCGAACCGACCCGTACTATTTAAATACTTGTATATTTGACCAAATCATGAAATATTTATTTCACAAAATTTAAAAATTGTTTTGCCGACCGCCAAAGCCGCCACCAACGTGGCCTACTGCCGCCGCCCACATGCCACAGCCACCGCGGCCTGCCCACCCACCGCCCCCGCTGGCATGCGACGCTACTCTGGACAAGCGCTGTGGATTTCGTCCACGTTCCAGTCTCTGAGTTTTAGTCTGGAAGTGTAATTTCAGTACTATCAGCATAAGAGTAACATCGATTAGTGAGCGAACGAGACATCCTCCACGTTAGCCACCCCTAAATGAAGGTTCACTTTTGCCATTGGCCATGATGTTTTAAGGATGAGAACGTCCGCGTGCCGCGAAGGGAAAATACAAATGAAGAGAACTCCACAGATCTCACGCGTCCATCGCAGCTGTTATGGATTCATTGCCTCAAGAAAGAGACGGGTACCAATTTTTTACTGGAGACTCGAAAGATCAGGCGGCGTATGGGACGGCAAATCTAATTACGCATCCAGCGATCAGTCGTTTAAAGGAAAGAGAGAAGAAAGGACGCTTTTTTCTGTATAGATGCAGAGAGAGGTCGAGGTTTACACTATCGTCATCAACATCGTCGTCGTACTCGTCACCATAGTCCATTTGGGAGCTCATCTCCACGAACCCGTGAAGAATCGGGCTGTGGCCATGGACGGTGCATGCGGGCTGAGGAGGGCAGGCCGCAGAGGCAGTGGCAAAGGGAAGGGGGGTGGTGGGAGGCGGTGGCTGCGGCCAACGGGCGGCTGTTTACAAGTAAATAAAAAGGGTCTTGCGAAGCCATAGGTTGGGGGTCAAAAATAGGTTGAATTAAAATCCATATTTGAGTAGGCTTTATAAGCATAAATCCATATTTAATACATTTTTTAAATTTATTGAACCCATATTTGACACAAAGGGGTATAAGTGGGTTAAAATATGGGTCAAAGATGTTGAATATCTTAATTCGATCCTATCAACGATGCAAAAAAGTAATGGAAATTCTCACAACACAAGAATTTACGTGGTTCGGCAACGGAGATGTTCCATCTACCTACGTCCACGGGGAGATGAGATATGTTTCACTAATAACGTAGAAAAGTGTACATCCGTTCTTTCTCACACCCTCTCTATATCATAGAGACCTGTTCTCCCCTAAATATATATAGCGAAACCCTACATGGCACAATCAGGTGCTCCTTGATTCTGATTGGAGCTCCATGTGTGTGAAGGATGATGAAGCCCTTTGTCTGGATTCAAGAACCTATGGAAACATTGCTAGGTTCATCAACCATAGGTATTTGTTTCTTTTGATAGGAAGCGTTCATATGTTGATTTGGTCTTTGAGCTCTTATATTTTTATTGCATCCGCCTATGAGATGGAAATTACTTAATATTGGATGGCCTAATTTGTAAAAGTAGCTCCTGACAGAAAGTTCACTTTTTTAGCATAAATCTTTTGGTCTAAAGCTTTGAGAATGCAAATTTCGTTGCAAGCTTATCTATTGAAACAGCATAGAAATTTAACACACCTGGAAAGTTTTTCCTTATTTATTATTGTAGGATTCATGTATTAAATCTGATATTGTTTCCAAGTGACTGTAGGCATCAGAACCCTATTCTGCTCTGCTTTTTCTGATTTCTTGCATTGTCCCCTTCTTCAAGCTCGTGAGAAAAGGCATTCAATGCCCACTTAAAGTGGAAGGTCAGTTGAACAGAACGATGTAACACATTTAAAGCACTAATCAGCAAAATCTTTCATGTACACGGGGCACTGAAATCTAAATCATGAAAATGATTCTCTAATCACGGGCATCAGCAAAAGAAATTAATTAGTACTCATATAAAACACCTTAAGCTGAACCACAGCATAATTTGTTTCCACTCGTTACAGAATTTCCGAGTGGTTATTGACACCTAGAGATGACAACAACCCAAAAAAACTCCAAATATTTTTATCTGAGGTCCAAGCTCTTCTTGGCCAGAGCTTTCACAAGCTTCATGGCAGTTCGCTGTCAAGCATAGTCTGAAAAGGAAAACTATAAACCTCTCTGAGATATCTTCATCTGTGGTGGAAAAGGAAAGCATTGAAGGTGGGAAGGGAAAAGGAAAATCTGCTCAGGTAATTTTTTGGGTATCAGAGGACTAGACTGAACCTATTCCAATCCTTATAGAGTTATGCTGCCCATTCTTAAATTCAGCTGAAAGCCAGTCGTGGTCTTTCCCCAATTGGAACTGCATTTTCAGGTAAGATTCTTTGGTAGGGAAGCCATATGAGAGAACACTCTATTTCTTGATGCTGGAAGGCTAGTTACTAGGAGAGCTAATATGTTCATCTTTTACTGCCTCACCCCCTACAGTCAAAGAGCTCAAATACTTAGCTAATTTGCTGATGGCGATTAACTCGTAATGGACTCATTGTGAGATTCTATCTGTAAGCATCAGAGGCCTTGGAAATATGTCCTGTTTTCACCTTTTCTTCTTGTCCCTTGGACGGAGTAATTAGTTATATGCATAACTCTTACATGCGGGTGACCATCAACATAGTTTCTGATGATGGTGGATTCACTTATTCTATGGTTTCTTTTCGTCCTCTCTTATAGAACTAAAAGCAAACACCCTACTAGGTTGGCACTCCCTTGGTGTGTCGCTTTGGAAGAAAAAGTTGCTTCAATTGTCGAAAGCGGAAAAATAATGATGTCCAATAGAAACCACAATCAGAACTCCTGCATCATTGTTATCATCAGGAGCCTATTGGTTTAGTCACGATGAATTGATTATATGTCTTAAATTCTACATTCCATGTTATATGCACCATTTTCTTATTATCAGCATAACTCTGTCAATGGATTGATTTTAACAGATTTACGGAAAAGGTTTGCTAACTAATTATGGAAAGAAGTTTGGTGGACTTGTAGTATGTTGACCTTAATTACTGTTGAATTTGATTTTTGTTCAGGTAAAGGAGCTTGTCATAGATTTTCTTAAGCCTTTTCCAATCAGGCATAATTTCTTCATGCACATTATGCCCATTATGCATGTACTGTTTTTTCTTTTGGTTTAGTTTTATGTGAGGATTTATATCTCAGCTAACATAGTCTCAGTTTTAAATGTCACAAAAGTTCCAAGCTTGGGAAGGATGGGTTGTGCAGTAAATTTATAAATTTTTATTCCTAATTTTACCAAATATACATACACATGTGGCAATTTTGATTTTCCTTGTTTATATTGCTAGATGTTATGATGCCAATTTAATTGAGATCCCAATTGAGGTGGAGACCCAAAGCATCACTACTATCGTGTATGAAAAGCCTTAATCTTCATTATTTTTTTGGGAACTATTATTCTATAGGAGATGGTCTAGTATAATATCTTGCATAAACTCTTCTTGCAGCTCGCATTATTTACTGCTAGAAAAATACAGGCCTTGGAAGAGCTGACATGGGTGCGTCAATTGAGTTGTACCTGATTTTGATAACAGTTTGTGAGTATTCTGTTTTTGTGTTGCTTTCACTGGACTATGAAGGATGACTGACCTGTCTGAATGTTGTGTAATTGAGATATATAATTGTACGACTTTCTATGATTTTTAATGCTTGTGTTTTGAGAAACAGAATCTTCAGCCCGTAATCTTCAACAAATTCACCATAAATTCAGCATAGGAGAAAAATGATAAGATTTTATTCAGTTTTACAACTTGATATATGCTGAATTAGTTCTATTCTTTTTTACAACTTAAGATATGTGATGGATCCTTAAAATTCCCAGTGATTTCATGTTGGCGTCATTTATGTTTTTGTCGAGTCTGATTAATTTGCATGCTGTGACATCAAGTGAAATTTTCCTTTTTGGTATCTTTCAGCCTTAACTGGAGGTTCTATAATTCCCTCATGATATGTTGATTGTTTTATTGAATTAAGTGCTCTAGTGATCCAACCCAAGGCTCTAGAGACTAATGATTTGGTAATTGAAATGCATATTTGAGAACTTGATTGAGACATTTGCCTCATCATCTGTGCTTACATCGATAAAATCAAACGTATATATGCGTGTCTTGGTCTCCGTATATGATTGCAAGGGTCAATGAGTGAAGAAGAAATGCGGACATTTCTATATTGAACCTGGAATAAGGAAATTGGAATGTCCCCTTTTTTTGTACCTTGTCCACATATTATAACAATCAGACTGAAGCATATGCTGTCCAAATATACATGCATAACTATTTTTTGTCCAGAGTTTGCACTATGTAAAAGCTATTTTAGATTAGTGTCTCTCTATTGAGAGTACAGAAGATTGCAGTAAATTGCTTGTTTGGATGTTGCCCACGGGTTCAAGAGGTTATGATCTACTCTTTTGAGCTTTTGTTGTCAAACCTTTGTTATTTGATTATTCTGATGCCTACTGTTTGTACTCCTAATGCTTCTTGCCCTTGTAGGATTATGGTATTGAGTTTGACGACCATGATAATTCTCTCAATCCATTCCAGTGTATATGTGGCAGTAAGTTCTGTCGAAACGTAAAACGCTCGAAAAGTAAGTCTCTCTCTCTCTCTCTCTCTCTCACAGAGGATAATGAAGATCTAATAAAGGATAAACCCTACCTATAGAATCAGCATTCCTTGTCCTAAAGGAACATCTAAGTATAGAGCCCCCCAAATAGGTATACAAAATGTAATTTCTGGTGATAATACGAGCAACAACTAATGTTCTACTTACCAATGGTTATTCTAACTTGGGTACTAGGGATGTCACATAATCCCCCCTTAGCGGCACAGCGTCCCCTCAGCGGCACCAGCGAGCGCCCGTTGCGGCCCCACATGCGGTCGGCTCTGATACCAACTGTAACGCCCGGGGGTCCCACTTGCACGATATTGTCCGCTTTGGACTTCGCAACCCGCACGGTTTTGTTTCTCCGGGCACCCAGCCCAGAAAAGGCCTCATGCAAGTTGAAGAGCCCCCCCAACCCCTTATCAACTAGCCCAGGACTCCCTTCCTAGGCGATGTGGGACGAGGATATCACAGTGAGTATGCTGTAGAGGGCTCTTTCATGAAGCCACTGTGAGAGTGCCTTAAGCAACCTGTCTTAGCTTTTGTAGGAAACGCATTTCTTTTGACAGCTACTTTTTCCCAATTAATCCTGTGAGAGTATAAGCAATTCAAACGACCTCAGGGGTGTGAAACATAAATATACTCGAGCATTTGTTTCTAATACAGAATGTGTTCTGTAGTCATATCTATCTGCAGTTTTAACTGTGGAGGAGTCTGTGTTACGTGTTAACCAAAGTCCCTCTACTTTGTGATGACAATCTTTCCCTGTCGTGGGGCTCGAATAAAGCATTGTGCGCGAAAGCCGCAGGCATGGCTGGCTTGATATTGCCCGGGTTTAGAGGAAAAAGAAATCTGTAGTAACCATCCATGATCGCGTCGAAATCGCAAGTCGCCGCCACCTTCGGCACCTGCTTCAAAAGTAGAGGCGTCAGAACTGCCTATACATAGCCCTGCGCGGCCCTTTAACATTTCCATTAACGAAACCGGAGTAAGCGCAGTATTTCGCCATAACCCCTTCATATCCTCTATCGAAGCATGCATCTTCATCCTGAGAATGTTTATTAGCTGCCTAGAGAGATTTCTGACCAGCTATTTGCCATCTTAAAATTGGAGATGAGACCTAATCAGAACGTCCGAAGCGAACTCTCTAATGTCCGAACGTCATTTACCTAAGACATCTTCCCCCTATGATAGAGGTTCAGGATTAAGCACTCGAATTCCAATCGAACAACAATATGACCGGAAATTACGCGGCGGCAGCAAATCGCACAATCCCGCAGAACATGGCTAGTCTCGCACTGGAAACCGAAACGAGGGATGGCGAATTTAGTACCTGATAAATGTCGCGCATGTACCCATGAAGGTTGGGATACTCCACCAGCTTCTTCTTTGTGCACTTGAAGAGGACATTGTACACGAGATCGAACCGAACCAAGGTCGTGAACAGGCACACGTCCGCCAGGGTCAGCCCACTGCCGCACAGGTACCGCGACCGGCTCAACCGATCCTCCAATCTGTCCAGGGTGCCGAATAACTCGTCCACTGCCGCGTCGTAGGCCTCTTGGCTCTGAGCAAATCCGCACCTGCCGTCGCAATACAATGACACAACAAACGCCCTTAGCAATCTGTCAAAAATGTTGGAATGAGAAGCCAGAGCGCTATTTTACTAACACTTTTTCAAACCTGTACACTCCGTTGTTGACGCCGGGATAGATCACCCGGTTCCACTCCTCAATCTCTTCCTCCAATTCGGGCGGCGAGAGGTCCACCTCCGGGTTTCGGGCCAGCCCGTTCAGGCCTGAATTGAACACCTTGATGATGTCGTAACTCTCATTGCAAGCCACGTCGCTCCGATCCACATCCCACAGCATCGGCACCGTGCAACGCCCGCTGTACCCTCCCCTCCTCAGCCCGTACACCTCCCTCAGGTTCCGGCGCTTGTTGGCCTTGTCCCGCCCCGGGACCAGGTCGCCCCTTTCGGGGCCGGGGCCGGGCGGGTCCCGGAACTCCCACGAGCCGTCCGCGCCCGGGGACGCTACGGACACTGGCACGGCCTCCTCGAGGCCCTTGAGAGCCCGGACGACGAGCGCCCGGTGGGCCCACGGGCAGGGAAGGCCCACGTAGAGGTGGAGGCCGCCGGGCCTCGGGGCGACGGGGCCGGCGAGACGGAAGCGGGAGGCGGGGCGGGCGTAGCGGCCGGAGGGGTCGGAGGGGGCGAGCTGCGACATCATGACGCGCCAGGCGGCGGTCCAAGCGGAGCGGACGGAGGAGACGAGGAGGCCCGGGGGGAGAGAGGGGCCGAACAGGAGGGCGGACAAGGCGGTGAGGATGGAGGAGGATGAGGAGGAGGGAGGTTGGGGGGCAGGATTGTGAAAGTCGCGAGGTTTGAGGGACATTTTGGGGATGGTGGTTGTGGTGGCATGGGGTGCGATTGTGAGGATGGGCTTGAATTTGGAGGTGGATGGGAAGGGCGCTGGGGAGGCGGAGATCGGTGAAGAAGCTGACGATGATGATGAACACCAGGAGGAGCAGGAGGAGGAGGACATGGCCGGCGCGCTATCTTCTGGTTCTGCTACCTCAGTTTCACTTGTAAGGGCAAATGTAACAGAGAGCCAAAGCCCGGTACTAAAACGGAAATGGTATCCCTTTTTCCGGTGGCCCCGTTGGCGTGACGTAACCGATCGATCATATTTGCCCGAGCTAACAAAGCTCGACTAACAAATCGAAATCCAAGAAGCTCGATTCGTTCTTTTTGATAACTAGTTTGAGTACTTAGTCCGATCGAATTCGAGCTTAAAATTGCTTCGAGCATTGATCACTTTATATTTGGATTCTTCTCGATTTGACTGCAATAGTGATTGAGAAATCTTATTATTGTCGTTGATTTGGTCATTTCGAAATTATTCTCTCTGATGATAAATTATCTATTTTCGTCACAGTTGTCGGCTTTTATATGATATATCTAGTTTGGTTCGAATTAGTTATCAACCTTCTTCCGGCAGAGATTACGAATTAATTGAAGTTGCGAGCTGCTAATCCGAGTCACTTAGCAACATTCATTTATCCTATTATGAACTGCTAATTCATATGTTGAGGGCCAAATGTAGTGCATTGCTGGTTGGCAGGAATAGGTAGATAAGGATGCCGTCTTTCCTAAATAAACAAGCCTATATCATGAATCAAAACACTCCGAACTAATGAAGTATCTCAATAATTCATTAGCTAAGAAATGCATTTGTTAGAATATGAGTTAATGACTTGCCACGAAGTTGCATTTCGTGGTGTACAAAGAATTGAACATACCCCGTGCGCGAATCAACCAAAATCGAAGAGGCATCGCGTCAATTTGTGCCGACTTGCGATTTTGAAAGAAGATGTAATTGGCAATTCGATGAATCAAGAAACCGCGAATTTGACACTTAAATATGTCATTACGCAATTCAAGTTCTCACTTAAATCATCGTATTATGTCTCTAAGCTCTATTCTTTCATAATATTTGCCAGACATTTTATATAAAGACACCAAAAAAAAAAAAATTCACCAACTTTCTTTCTAGTCTAAAATATGCCCATCATCCAAAAATTAGAATCGATTTCTTCAAAATTATTAGCATCGGGAGTTTCTTGTTATTCCACACGTGGGTGAGGGCGTTAATTAAGACGCGAAGTTCTGGTGACGAACCTCTAGCGGGCCCGACGCCGTTCATGTCGTTAATTAAGACGCGAAGTTACGGTGTCGCCGGCGAGGGCGACCCTCGGTTGAGATCAATGACCTCTGCTAGCCATTGACGAGGCATAGTGATGGCCGGCGAAGGGAAAAAGGAACAAATAAAAAAGAAAAGGCAAAAAAGAAAAATAAGTAAAGAAGGACAATTGAAGAAAAAAATAAATATTATTAAGAATTATCCACGTTAGCGTTGGCCGTACCCTATAGGACTGTCGGCATTCACGTCTATGATTTTCCAGCCAAAATTGGCTTGATGGACTCAATAAGCATAACGTGAAATGTTATACTCAATTAATAAAATTAAAAGTTTTGAGACTAAATTGGTAAAATTGTAATAGATTAAAGACTTTTTGGACAATTTTCCCGAATTGTTTATATATTAGATGGATTATTTATTCCTCGTTTGGCTTTGATAAGATACACGAATTCCAATAAATTTTACTTGTTTTCAACTTCTGCATCATCTTGGTTGAGTCCAAATTCAATCACACGTTCGACTTTAATCAAGGTAATCACAAGCCGTTGAAATGTATTTCACTAAAAAAGATTACACATTTGAATGATGATTATGCACCCAAACTTTGATGTTTGACGCTTTGCAGCTAATCGGGTTGACCCCTTAGCTTGCAAGTGAATTAGCATAATTAAACTCCCTAAAATACTAAAATTAGCAAAATTATGCACGTGGAATGATAGACAAAAATTTCAACTGCTATGCATTTGGGATCCAACTACTTTAAGAACCACCCAAAAAACAGCACGATACGGTCCGACCCAAGATGTTCTAGTCTCGGGACGCCGTGTCGCCGAGCGCCGCCATGGCCAGCTCCTTTCGGTACTCGGTTGCGTCCACATTGTAGGTGTATTTCCAGGCCACCAGGAGGTAGCACACCAGATTGACAAAGCAGAGGACGGCCATCAAGGCGTAGTAATAGTCCAAGCGAGACTGGTTCAAGTTGTTCGTGATCCAACCCGGCTGGCCATTCCTTTTGGTGATGGTCGAGACCGTTTGGAGGAGGAAGCTGCTGAGGAAGCTCCCCATCCCCATGCTGGTCGTGTAGTACGAGGTCCCGAAGCTCTTCATGCCCTCCGGCGCCTGGTCGTAGAAGAACTCGAGCTTTCCGGCCTCGAGCAAGGTGTCGGCGACCCCCATCAGCATGAACTGAGGGAGGAGGGCAAAGACAGAGAGTGGGGACGGTATCGTGCACGCCGACCGTGCCCCGCTCCCTCGCCACGCTCAGCCGCCTGCGCTCAGTCAGGCTGCTCGTGGCCATGACCACCACGAAGAGTGAGAGCCCAATCCCCATCCTCTGGAGCATCGTGATCCCCTGGGGGTGCTTCGTGTAGCGGCGCACCACGGGCACGAAGACGCGGTCGTAGAGGACAAGGCTTGTCAGCATGGCGACCTGTATGGAGGCCTTGAGGCTTGCCGGCGGTATCTTGAAGTGGTGGCCCACGCTGCAGTCCAGGGCCGAGGCCTGCCTGGCAAACAGGGTCGTGACCTGCCCGAGCATGGCGCTCGGGACGAACATGGCGATCAAGATCGGGACCATCTTGAAGACCTGCTTGGCTTCCTCGACTTGGGTCACGGTACACAATGTCCAGGACGAGGTAGGTCCGGTCTTCGTCGCGGCCTTATAAAAAAATCTGGGAATTCCACAACCAAAATTCTCAAATCAAAGCCATGTCCGGCGAATTGCATAACATCTAAACATGCAAACAGTTTCTGTCAATCACTAAGGTTCCCCAACAGCTCAATTAGAACGAAAATTGCAATCCTATAGTACAGATAAATCTGCAGATACTGATCTGATATAATCTAAGCATTGATGACGAACCTTAACATAGGTGTGTGGTCGATTCTGAGTCTACCAGAACTCACGTACTTGTCCATGCTCAGTTGGTAGAGCTCCTTCGGATCGTCGGGGACGCGGACCCTCCACTTCTTGGCCGCAGCCACTACTGCTTGGGCCAACCTTTCATAGGAGCTCCTCGCTTTCTTCTTGTGCCGGTAGAAAGGAGTGCCTCCCAGGAACACCAGCAGCGCGACCCCGAGCCTGATGGTCTGGAGGCCATAGCCCCAGTCCCACCCGACGTTGTCCTGTATGTACATCATGACCGTGTTGGCAAAGAGCGCGCCGGTGAAGACGCTGCACATCCACCAGTTGAAGAAGGAGCCCTTCTGGATCCGCTCCCGGGGCTCGGAATCGTCGAACTGGTCCGCGCCCATGCTCGAGATGTTGGGCTTGGTCCCGCCGTTGCCGAGCGCAATGACGTACAGGGCAAAGTAGAAGGAGCCTGACTTGGAAGGGCGTCGCCTTCAAGATGCAGTCTTCTTCTTTCACTCCGGGGCCACACGAAGGACTCAGTGAAGGCAAACTCACTGATAAGAGTCAATAGGCCCATCCCCCGGAAAAATAAGCCATTGTTGACATTGTCTGATGCTGCCACAAAGAGCATAGTATATACTATAAGTGTTTTTAACATGGTCTGTATAGTTTCTCAAATGCACTGGAGCTTCGGAGGGCCGATTCGAGGAAAAATTCTTACCAAGAGGTAAATTATGCTGGCGATGACAAAGGTTCGGTACCGGCCGAGATGGACGTCCCCGACATACGCACCAAAAACGGGAGTCATCCATACTATGCCTGCCCAGTTTGTGACGTTGTTGGCGGATTCCACGGTTACTTCCTTTAGCCTCTTTGTCAAGTACAATACCAGGTTCGATGCGACTCCGTAATATGCTATCCTCTCGAAAATCTCGTACGCTACATAGATTAATGCATCCCAGTCATATAAAATGAAGAAGAAAAATCGATGCCACTATTGTATATGAACTAAAAATGCTGCTCTTTCGTTTCGTATTGAGCGGTCAGTCGTGTTTTGAATAAGCTTCCGTGCATCAGGCTAAGTTTGCTCTCTCAGGTTCGAACAAAGTCGGACAAGTATATGGAACAAGGGACTCGTAAAGAACTGCTTCCTCCACGCCGCCGCTCAGGAATCGAGCTTGAAGCTCTTAGATTTCTTGAGGCGCAAGATTCGACTAATTTACCAGCTCAGGCTAATCTTTGAGTTTTCGGAAGGAAATGAAACTGTTCCTGTTGATGCCTGTGAACGATCATAGGAAAAAAAAAAAAACGCACGCGTTACCTACAATGAAGGAACTAGCCCTCCATCGCCCCGTCTCGGATCTCCGGACGGGTCTGCCTTTGAGATCCATGGTTCCGTCCTGCATGTAGTCATCTTCTTCGCCATTCGCCCAGCCTCTCTCTTGGACCATGCTCATTTTGATCGTTGTCTATTTCGGCGGCAGACCGGTTCAAATGCTCCGCAAATTGAATTCCGCCTGACCGCCAGCATGAACTTCTTACAAAGTTGGGAGCAATGCTGCAACTGCTCCAGGAAAGATTAATTTGCTCAGATGTTTGCGTTCTGGTTCTGGTTCTGGTTTTGTTTTTCAACAGCTCAGGTGCTGACAATCTCGTGAAATGGACGAAACAAGGCGCGATGCCTCAAAACAACCTTAACAAATATCAGAAATTCCCCTTGTTTTGTCAACTACCTGATTTTTTTCCCCTAAGTTCGTTAAATTAAGACAAATCACCTTAACTATCTGTTTCGCTCCTCTCTCTCCGCTGTTGCAATTACGCCGATAAACAAATAATTGAAGACTCTGATTTCATTTGCTTCGTTTGATTGATCTATAATTGTTTTGGGAAAGTTGTTCAAAAATACCTAAACCTATGGTATTGGAGGCAATTCAGTTTTAAATCTTTCAATTGTGTCATTTCAATCCTATACCTTTTGACAATTCGCTAATTCAATCACGAACCTTTCATTTGTGTTAATTTAGCACTTTTGAGAATTTATTAATTTAGTTTTAAAACTTTTAACGAATTACCAATAGCAAATTATCTCACCGCCGCTGGGTGAGGTTTGCCTCGCAAGGCTGGCCCTCTCCAGATCAATTGAGTTCAAGCCTCACCTAATGACGGCAAGATTTGGGAAGGTCAACTTTGTCGGCGCTCTCCTCTAGCTGGTCTTCGAGATCCGACAATTGGCTAGAGAAAGAACAAAGAAAGAAAGAATAAAGAATAATACAAAAAAAAAATAGAAATGTAATAAAAATTACCTACGTTAGCCTGCCACGCCACATAGTACGGAGAATATCTATGCTAGTGATTTCCGGCCAAACTAGCTAGATGGATTGAATTTGTACGAATGCAAAAAGGTTTAGGAGTATGACAAAATTGGAAGATTTATGACTGAATTGACAAATTGTCAAAAAGTCTAACACTAAATTGTTATAATTAAAAAGCGTAGGATTGAATTGGCTACCATATAATAGGTTTGGAACTCTTTGGATTTTTTTGATTTTTTCTCTAACGTCCCACTATTTTCCTTAATTTTTCTCTGACAATCTCGTGAAATGGACGAACCAAGTCACGCCGCCTCAAAACAACCTTAACAAATATCAGAAATTCCCCTTGCTTTGTCAACGACCTGATTTTTTCCCGCTAAGTTCGTTGGATTAAGACAAATCACCTTAATTATCTGTTTCCCTCCCTCTCTCTCTCTCTCCGTTGTTGCAATTACGCCGATAAACAAATAATTGAAGACTGTGATTTCATTTGCTTCGTTTTATTTATCTGTAATTGTTTTGGGAAATTTTTTGAAAAATAAGCTAAACATGTGGTAATGCAGGCAATTCAATCTTAAACCTTTCAATTATACTATTTCAGTTATATACCATTTATTGACGATTGACTAGAGGAAGAAGAGAAAGAATAAAGAAAGAAAGAAGAAAAAAAATACAAAAAAATAAAAAAATTTAAATATATTAAAAATTATTTAGATCGGACCGCCGCGCCACATGGAACGGACGATGTCCATGCTAGTGATTTCTGATCAAAATTGGCCGGATGGATTGAATTTGCACAAATGTAATAGGTTTAGGATTCAACTAGCCCAAAAAAAAAATTTATGACTAAATTGACACAGATTCAGTAAGTTTAAGATTTTTTGGATAATTTTCTCTGGCCCTCCGAAGGGAAACATAAATAAAAATAAATGAAATAAAAATAAATAAATAAATAAAAATTCAAAAAAATCTAAAAATTGTCTGTGTAAGCAATTTTTTATCAAAATTAGTTGGAAGACTACATTGGTAATTCGTAAAAAAATTTAGGAGTAAGTTGGCAAATATCAAAAGGTTAGGAGTATAACGGAATTGGAAGGTTTATGACTAATTGACAAATTATAAAAAATTTTAAGACTAAATTGATATAATTAAAAAGATTAGAACTGAATTGGCTGCCATATAATAAGTTTATGACTTTTTGGATTTTTTTTCCAATTTTTCTCTAACGTCCCACTATTTTCCTTAATTTTAAGCGATTATTGAATGGCTAAAAGGTTTATAACTCAATCGGCCAAAAAAAATAAATTAGAATTGAATTTGCACAATTGCAATAAGTTTATAACCGTTTTTGGTAACTTTCCCTCTGTGAAATCAACTGTCAACATCCACATGTTTTATCTTATTGAGAAAAAAAAATAATTACTCTTCTTTTAGCTAATGATCTTTTTTTTTTTGGTCAATATCTAATGATCACACACATATATTTTTGACGACCATTTTGCACATTCATAGCAATTATTTTTACATTTTCTGTCCAAAAAATGTCCATCCCCAAATCGAACTTCTCATACCTACCGAAAACACAAAAACCATTCAAAAAAACCCGAAACTAAAAAAGCCAAACCACCATATCTCTATACAAGATGCAAAAAAATAGGGTTTCCGAGGCGGACAATTTGGATTTTTAATGTGAGATTTTGCGAATGGATATATGATTGTTATCTCCATGATTTGAGCTACGTAGATAAGTGGTCGTCGAATCGAAACTAAGGCATGTTCTCGATATTTCACAATCTATCCCTACTCTATTTGTCTTTTTTTCTTTTTTTTATACAAGTGACTATTGCTTGGCATATTCTAACCGTGGAAGAAATTAGGAGGAGCCTTCATAAATGATAAAACTCTAATTACTTAAAAATTTAAACTAGGAGAGTTTCAATCTATATTCTAGAATTTTCATAAAACTATTTACTAAAGACACAGCAAAGAGATTAGCATGGAATGGTGAAATTAATCGGGCCAGTCGGGGTCCCACCTGCTTATTGACTACCAAAGAGATATTCTTGCCTGAGTTGCCTCCAACTTTCGACCCTGGGGTGATCGGTTCCATACTCGGAATCTGAAATATATCATATTATAATCGGTTCTCAATTTTTAGAAATTAGAACCTACATTATTTTTTTGGAACCAATTCTCGAACTTATCTTATTTTTTTGATCCGGTTTCGGGATCTACTTGAAATTTTTTTTTGCCTTTTTTGATTTTATTTTTTACAGCAAAACAATTTGAGCAAAAAACCGCTCCAGTAAAAGATGATCAACATAAATCCCTTTCCGCAAAACACGTAGTCACGTACAATTATAAACAATGAAAAGTTGAAACATGTAGCCACATATAATTATGAAGAATAGAAAGTTCAAATATGTGACGTAAAAGATAAATTATAAAACTCCGTTCCTCATTCATCAAAATAAATTTTTAAACTCCATTCTCCATCCATCTATTACTGCAAAGAATAGAGAAAGGGGCTACAAAGAATAAAAAAGAGATAAATGAGACGACGCGGAGTTAGGATCTAACTTAAAGAAATTATGTTATTTTTACTTAGCTAAGAACCGGTACTATAATAGATCTGATTCCTGTATGGGTCTTCACTTGAAATAAAAAACCGAACCTTTTCAAGCCGATTCAAAAAATTTGGAACCGAAAACTAGACTTGCTCACGTTGGAATTGGGAACTAGACCCTTTTTTTCGGGCAGCCCAATCTGATTTCCGATTTTGTCCGGTCCGGTTGCATGCCCTACCCTTAACTAGGGCCCGCAAAAATTGACGGCTCTAGTTGAGCAGGTCAATCACGAGTTCTGTTCTAGGCAAGTGGGCATTGACACGTGTTACTTGTTGACCTAGTGTACACCCAAGGGCCCAGGCAAACCGGCACAAGGGCCCGGACATGCGGCTTAGAAATTCAGGACACGGCCCACAATCAGGCCCAAAACAGGGCACGGGTAGCTGGAACAGGGCATAACAGGGCCAATCCGGGGCTGTTCGTGGCTGTTCCCGTGGCTATGGCTGGTGGTGTGCGGCGGGAGTGGCTTGGGGGACCTTGAGGGTGTCGAGGGAGGTTGATGGTGGCCCACAGTGGTCGGAGCAGGGTGGAGGAGGCGGCTGGAGTGGTGAACAGAGGGTGGAACAGGGCAGTACAGAGAAAACAGGGGCAGAGCAGACTGGTACGAGGCTCTCGGGCTGCTGCTCCGAGACGGGAGCGTGGTGAGGTAGCTAGGGGTGTTCAGAGGAGGGCGAGGAGGTGGTGTGGTGGCGGTTATAGCGGCAAAGGGAGGCAACCAGAGGCAACAGCAGCTCGGCCAGTACCAGGACGAACACAGGGGACTCAGTCTGTGGAAGCTGTGAGACGGTAAACGGCGACTGCGTGAGGCGGCAGGTGGTGGCTGTGAGTTAGGGGAGTGGTGGAGGTTCAATGGAGGCTGCGGGTGAAGCTGGACAGCAAGCTGGGGCCAAAAGCAACGCCAAATAGAAGCTGCAACAGCAGCGGAGACAGAGCACAGAGCAGAGGAGGCTTCGGTGGGGCTGTCTCGCGGCGGCTACGGTGGCTGCAGGCGGTGGAGAAGGCGACGGTGGGTGGTGTGCGGCAGAGCTGGAGGTGGTGAAGGCGTCGGGTAAGGAAGGAGGAGGTGGTGGTGTGTCTCGGCCAAGAAAGCAGAGAATGGGAGAGAGAGTCGGTTGGGGGGGTTGTTCACGTGAGGGGGAGAGAGAGAGAGAGAGAGGGTAGTCTAGAATTTTGACTTGGGGGTGACTCATGTGATAAGGTGGGGTCCACATCTTAATTGTCTTGTCCTTTAATTCATAAAACCCCAGGGGCATTTTGGTAATTTTGCAATTTGGCTGGGGGTATTTTGGTCATTTTGCAACCAAGGGTAATCCTAACATCCGGCAATCCGATGGAGGGTAATTTAGTCCGATCTCAAGTCGTTTTGGTCGGAACGAGGTTCGGGTACGAGGGTTTCTAATTCCAAGGCGTGACGACTAATCGATCGAACCATAATCCAATTCGATTGACGATTCATGACATTTCCAATTTCCGTCACTTAATTCTTAGAAATTCAATTCTGAGCAACAAACTATAATTCAGAGTCTTTCCATAAGCTAAATTCTACTAATAATAAATGTCGGATTTTCAAGGCGTCACAAAGAGGAGAGGAATGAGTATCGGGCATAAGATGGGAAAACAAGGTTAAATAGTTCTTCAAAAATTTCTAATTTTTTTTTGTTTTAATTGCTAGTACCTAACTAATAATTATATATACTTTAGGTGGTCCAGTCCGGTTCCATCCACCATGGAACTGGGGACTGGATTGGATTGCCTCTCTTAAGGACCGGACCAACCTGGCTGGTCCGATCCGATCTCGATCCTATCCAGGCCGGTCCGGTTCGTTTTGCTCATCCAGTTGAAAGTGCACACTTTGTAAAATTTGGAAATGAACAGACTGCTTCCCTATATTTGTCCCTGTCGAAACAATCACTATGCTACTAGCTGATGTAAGCGGTGGTTCAGGCTTTCGGCACATTTCGACCTGCAACCAACAACTACCAAATGTGTTGTATTCACTATTGGCACGTTGTTCTAGCCTCCTTTTTTATTTATTTATTATTAGTCTAGAACTAAACGTGGAAATCTCATTTGGAGACAAATAAGGGCTTGAAAAGACTCGAACTCAGGACCTTCGTAATAGAATATTTAAATTTTGAACCACACATTTTTCTGACAATTTAAGCTTTTAGAACAATTGGGAGATGTCTCACAAAATCTCATATAGGTATCCCCTGTGAGAGAGGAGTGAAATGATGAGAACTCGTAATCCCATCTTATTTGGTCCTGGGAACCGTGCTGTTTTGCCGGCAGCCGATCTCATCCCAGTCATTGAACTGACCCTCGGCTCAAATTCCTAAGGGGTGGGGAAATGTTGACGTCCCGGCATTTTTCAGTACATTTCCGGGCTTGGAATTCCAGGTGCAGCTCCTGGTGCTTGTCCTGTGAGGGAAACCAGGAGCAAACGAATTTGAAAAACCGAAATCTGAAGTGACTTTCACGTTTGGCAAGTGCATGGACCTAAATCTATGGAGAAAGGGCATATGGCTGAGTCCCTTAATTATTGGTATTTAAGTGGAAGAAGAAGAGACTTTTCATGCACTGTACGAACTTTGATGCATTGTTTGATCACGCTCCCGTTCGTTATTTGAAATTGATCCCATCATGTTTCTGAAACTGAAATCGAGTCACAGCTCTTTTCAACACTGATTTAAAAAAAAGAAAAGAAAGAGTACAAATGCAACCGTAAGGATTAAAGTATTCATGGATCCTCGCGGCACAATAATCCCTTTCATGACACACGAACGGAAAAGATCTATTTCTGGTGCCGCTTGTCTCTGCATGTGTAGCTGGACGTTCTTGCAGGCGGATAGTGCTGGAAAGAGCTGCCTTTACCATGTTTCGCAATGTGCGAATGGCTGCACATCGGAGAATGTTGTTACATCCAAGTCCACATGATAAGACTCGCTAGATGTGAAACTAGTGTCGTGAGATTCGGTGGCCTCGACGTCTTCTTGATCTTGCAGGAAATCCGAAGTACTTCGCTTCTGTTGGAAATCCAACGGATTTCGGAGTTTCATTATTCGCTCCAACTCCATTGCCACTTCCTTCATCGTCGGCCGGTTCCTCCCAATTGAGTTTAAGCACCTTCTTGCGAGGTCAGCAACTGCTGCAATCTCTTCTTCCGTACCCTCCTCCAAAACTTGAGCATCAACCATGTCGAACGCAGAATCTTCTTCCATAGAGATCATAAAGTACGCCGCGAGGTTTCTTCCTTCTTCTTCCTCCAGCCGAGAGATTGGCTTTCGCCCCGTCAAGAGTTCGATAAGGACCACTGCAAAGCTGTACACATCGCTTTTGTCTGTAAATTGGCTTGTTTGGAAGTACTCTGGATCCAAGTATCCGAAAGTCCCCCGCACCAATGTGGTTACGTGAGTTTGATCGAGAGAAACTGACTTGGAAGTGCCGAAATCTGCTACTTTTGCCCGATATTTCTCATCCATGAGAATATTGGTGGACTTGATATCTCGATGATAAATGGGTATAGAAGCCGCAGAATGCAAGTAGGCTAAGGCTCCAGCGATTTCAGTTGCAACTCGTAGGCGCATGTCCCATGGCATTTGAAATTGCTCATTTGGGTCATGTAGACATTGGTACAACGTCCCATTTGGTATGAATTCATACACTAAGAGAGGAATTTCCGTCTCCAAGCAGCAACCTAATAGTCTAACAATATGCCTATGATTGATTTGCGAGAGAATGACCACCTCATTGATGAATTGTTCGACCTTTTCCTTGTCTATCACTTTTGATTTCTTGATAGCAACTATCCTTCCGTCTGTTAACATTCCTTTGTAAACAGTACCCTGTCCACCTTGCCCTAGTATCCTATCCTTGTTGAAACGATCCGTGGCCTTCTCCAAGTCCTTGGAATTGAATAATTTGCTCTTCTCAACATTGCCTTCGGGTGAAGACAGCTGTTGTTGCAACAAAAGACCACCGTTTCGTTTAAAGTACTTCTCTTTGAGCTTAGTTTCTCTCCTCTTTTTGATGAGTCTGTACAACCACCATGAGAAAAGCAACAAATCTCCTAGCGCTCCAAGGCCTGCTCCGATGCCTGTGGGGGTAAAAATTTGTACGATACAAGGTCAGAAAAACTCTCCTAGAAATAATTAAGTTGTTTCTTCAGCTGGAATTTCGTTTAGTGGGTCACTCTAATCAATGTGCAACCGATCAAGCTGGCAAGGCTTTCGACATTCTTGACACTACGTGGTACGTGGAAAAATGAACCCAAAAAAAAAAAAAAAAGAGGGAAAGAACTTTGCATATGGTTGGATAGATTTCAACCAGCAACACAACTAGTATTTTCTCATGCAATATACATAAGCACAGCACGCAAGGAAAGTTTCTTGTGGCTGCAATCATCACAAGTGAACATATGCTAATGTTAGGATGAAGGGTAAACTGAACTTCTTTCTGTATCTCATATGAACAAAATTTAAGCTATGGTATATCATGGTTGAAAACAATAAGCGCATGAGGAAGTCTATGCATATAGATTAGAAGATTTACATACGGATAACAAAGAAGGTTGCTCCTTTTTTAACATCGGTCCTTCTACCATCAGTTGTTCCATTGTCGGGGACGCAGTCATAGCCGCCCAGAAGGTCGACACAGCCATTAGGGCAAAGAGTTTGATTTGGATCTGGACATGCGTTGATATCTGTGGAAAAAAGATGAAAAACAAAAAGGTGTTAGCGGTGCATCCATCTCCATGAGTAAATTGAGGATGCATTCACTGTGAATAACACTGAGGCAGCAAAAAATAAAAATAAAAAAAAGGGAGAAAATGCTTTTAATACTTCCTCTTCCACGTGAGATTAAACAAAAGCTCCATCCCTTTAATTATTGCCACAAGATTTCACATTTCATTACCAATCAATTTTTCGTAAATTATGAGTATCAACCTTACTTTAGCATTCATGTATTCTGGGCTATTCGTGTAGGCTTGTCCTTTGTTCAGCTGTAACACCTTTGCACCCGTTGTGACACACCCAAGTGTCATAATGGGTACGAGGTTTTTGTGTTCAGCTACCTCTATGTAATTTGCGCCATGAAAAGTGAATATACTACTTACTTTACCAAAAAAAAAAAAAAAAAAAAATTCCCTTACTTTAGCATGGTTTTGGTTATTCAAGAACTTCACATTCATTAATATCTGATGACAAATATAGAATAAGTGTATTAGCAGTAAAACACATCTCTTTGGGTAAAAGCAGCAAGACTAGTAGGTCGCATTTCCTCATAAATTGTTAATTCGCTGGCTTAAAATATGATACGAGAAGACCGTCATGCACCCCTTCATTTCCAGTAAATTATTATCGGTCTAATCAATTTTGTTCAAAGTTGCGTTCACTTTGTATAATCTCGGACAGAAAAATAAAACAAAAGGAAGGCAGAAAAGCATGCATGTGATTGTTAAACAGTGTGAATGCATTATTTTCAGGGAAAAAATCTGGGAATGAACAAGCCACTTCACTGTGATAACATCAAGTACGTTACCTCGGCATCCTCCAATAAGATAGGGGTTACCGCCGAACCCCGGACGGCAGAGGCACTGCATAAATGGCATTTCACTTTCATATTGATTATTTGCGTTGCAGATGCTCCAGTATTCTCGCCCCATAAGCTCAAGCGCATAGTTGGTATTGTTTGCAATTCCCCATTCCAACACCACTGGAACCGTATTATTCAGTCTCAAATCATATAAATCTACAGAGTCAGACCTCGAGAACCATGATATATCTGCCAGGAAAGCGTACTGGCACCCTTGGTGTCCGCCTTCCTCTTTGAATTCCACATCAAAGCGCTGCAGGTTAGAGGGGGGCGAAGTGTAGCAGCATCCACCCCTCCCAGAACAAGCACTATACCGGCTAATGTTGGTTCCAGCACATTTCGACCTGCAACCGACAACAGCTGATTCTGTACTCTTCACGATTGCCACGGTGTTGCAACCAACTGACGCAAAGACGTTCGACGTCTGGGAGAAGACAAACTGACTTCCTTCGAGGCTCACCGGCATACCAACTCCGTCCCCCCTGCAGCTTGCATTTGAGTAAATTACTGGAACACTGACGCTAATCATGCCGTTCGTGTATTCACCTCCAAATTCACTGTAAGGTTCCCTGTAAAAGGGGAGTGAAATGTTGAGGACGCGCAGCCCAATCTTGTTTAGAATGGGAAGCGTGTTGTTTTGCTGGCAGACGATCTCGTACCAGTCATCCAGGAAACACCCAGCTCCTAATCCGAAGGGGAAGGGAATGACGACGTTCCCGCATGTTTCAGAACAGTTAGGCCTTGCAAGACCAAGTGCAGCTCCTGATGCTCGTGCCGCGAGGGAAACCAAAAGGAAAAGGACTTGAAGAACCGAGTTGGACATGATTTTCACGATTGCAATGTCCATGAACCTAACACTTACGGAGAAAGGCATATGGGCTGAGTCCCTTGATATAGTTATTCCAGGGGCAAGAAGGGAAGAATATTCATGTTCTGGGTGTTACTTCCTAGTATCTTTCAGGATGCTTCCTTGAGGATGGAAGTAGTTGTAACATCTACGTATTTAACGACTCAACTATTGTTCTACTACTAGTTCGAATTCTCAGTGATCACCACAAAGAAATCAAATATACAAAACAGACGGAGTAGTGCCATCGCATGACGCAATACATATTAGCGAAAAGCAATTTTTGTTTCTTGGATGTGCTTCAATCAATAATCATGAGCAAGTCTTCCGTTGTGACAAAAATAAGACATGAGTGCTTGGACAGCCAGGCCTCCTTCGCATCTAGGATTTTCCAGTTAAAAAATGAAGGAAAGGGTTGGAAATTCACCGGACTACATCTGCACCATCTTTCTTTTTTTCCTATGACCCCTTTAATGGAAACTTTGATAAGGCACCTGCATATAATTTGAAGTGACGCTTTGTGTGATTAGGATTCAAACGAGTTTTTCTGATTGACTCCTGTTTTCTCCGAGGGAATTAAGATAACCGCGTCCTTTTATTATGTATAAACTTGATTTTGCCCTTTCAACATCTCCATTCTTCACTGTCTTCGAAACTTGAAATGTACTACCTCAGCCGTAAATGCTACTGTCATGTACAAAAAAATGAAACGCGGGCAGAAATTGGTACAAAAGGCAATGTTTGCGTACAAAAAGACCAGTAACCAAGCACTTGTCTGTTCACTCTTTAAATTCAAGGAAGTTAAGAGAGGTCTGTAAACATTTTGCTTTTGCATTGTTGAAACATTTTGTCTTTCAAACATTAGGGGAGATCGGGTAGTTTCACTTGGAAGCCTATATCGGATTTGATCATGATATAGATCGAAACATATTTCTTTTGCATTCTTTTTAATGACGAGGAAGTTCATCTTTAATAGACAAATTTCGCTTTTATGAACCAAAACCTTGAGAAATCTTCCTGGATCACCGGTCCATTGACCTAATATGCAATCACAGCCGTTGAGCGAAGTGTGACTCTCAGATGGGTTCCACATGCTTAGCGGCTATGATGGGAGGGGTCCATGTAGACCTGGATCCAAAGAATGATTCTGCCCAAGACCCGTCGAAAACGGGTTCACTTAATTTACCATCTAGATGGAACCAACTTGCACATAAATGAACTCGGAAAGACCGGCATGGTGTTTATGATGGGAGGGGTCCATGTAGACCTGGATCCAAACAATGATTCTGCCCAAGACCCGTCCAAAGCGGGTTCTCTTAATTTCCCATCTAGATGGAACTAACTTGCACGTAAACGAACACGGAAAGACCGGCATGGGTGCGAATTAATGAACGACTTGGAAAGACAGACCATCGACTTAGTCTCCAACTCCAACAGTGATAGGACAGACTTTCCTCAGCGACAAGCTTCTTGTGGATGTCACTTCCTCATTGACTTCTCCAAAGAGCATCCCAATCCATTTCATTAGATGTGGAAGTCTGTCATCTTTCTCTTCTCTTTTTCCTAGAGCCTTCTTCGCGCCGGCCAAGATGTAACATGGTCGGTTTGATTGGAAAAGATTTTCAAGAAATGCCACATTTTTTTCGCGAAACAAAGGAAGCATTATATTGTTTTAGTATTCTGTTATTGACTTGAGTTCTCAGCCATCACCACAAGGCAATCACATAGACAAAATAGACAGAGAAGGGCTAGAGGACGTATCGCATGACACAAACGATTGCATACTCAAACTATTTCGGCGGAAGTTAATTTTTTTTTCCCTGTGAAATCGTTTTTACCTTGAGAATCAAAAGTAGATTTTGTAATATGAAACTTTTCTGCTCCTTCCTGACCACACAATGAGGAAGTATTTCCTTAAGACAAGAATAAACGTCATTGCTTCTTGGACAGCGAGATCTCCTTTGCTTCTGGGATTTGCCAACAAACGTCATAGGATATTATAACTGTAGAGCAAGTTTTCCTCACGGACTCCTATTTTCCTCAAGCGAATTAAGATAATCGCGTATTTCTTGTCCTTTTATTTATTTATTTATTTTGGTAAGGTAAGTGTGTATTGGACTTATCAAAGGGCTAGGTACAAGAGAGAAACCCGGACACAAAAAACCAAGAACCATGGGTGACACCATGAGTGCCAGAGATGGTTCAAGGGTGAACCGGTTGCAAAATACATATGAACAAGAAGGCCGCATTAGCCTAAAGCAAACAACAAAAATAGGAAAGGAGAAGGCTAAACATGTAGCCCAAACAAAGGAGAAACCACGGAATAATGGAACAAAGATATTGTGACACCCTTGCTTCTACCAATACAGAGAAAATGAGTCATTTTATCCGAAAGACAAAATGACTCATTTGGTGATAACAATCGATGGCCTCAAACACAAACCATCACCCTAAGGTGAACAAAAGTTTCAAAATTTGAGTGTTCATGCACAATGTTAGATTTGCAATTGTATGGGTCATATTGCTATCGATTGTTATCACCAAATGGACTATACCTATCAAGGCCGCCATCCCCTGGCAAAACTTGCAATAATGGCAGCCACTACCTCCACCCCACTCAACACTTGGAACACCGACACTGGAGCCACTCATCATCTCACCCTAGAGCTCGAAAATCTCCTCGTTTTAATTGTTTATGATGGTAATAACATTGTTGAGATAGGTAATGGCCACGGTATGCCCATTGTACATGTGCACCACCATCTCATCCTCTTTATCACCTCTTCATCTCAAATCTATATTTCATTGCCCCACAGTTTTGCACAATTTACTCTCTGTTTATTGCTTTTCCAAAGATAACAATTGTCTCTTTAACTTCGATCGATACCCTGTTGTTTTATATTTGATAACTCTAACCATAAAGGGTATCGTTGTATGGATCTCTCATCTAGTCGAATATTTATTCTCGTCATGTTGTTTTTGATGATAAAGAAAAAGAATTATTGGTTCTATGTGAATACAAAGCCATCTTTCATTTTCTCCGTAACCTATCTCCTCATTTACAACCAACAAAAGAACTCTTGAATGAAAATGGAAAGGACATGTAACTCTAGTTCCTTCGGAAATGGTAAGATCCATCACTAAGATTTATCTAGAAAAGTAACTAACAACTCCGAATGTTAGTGGTTTGAGTTCTAAGCCATCGCCACAAAGCAATCGTATATACAAAATAAACGGAATTGTGCTAGGACGTATCGCATGACATAAATTATTGTATACTCAAATAATATTAGCAGAAAGCAACCTCTTTCTTTGAAATCGCTTTTACCTTGATGATCAAAAGTAACATTTTAATGGTAAATTTTCGGCTCCTTCCTGACCTCATAACGAGGAAGTTTTCCCTTGAGACAAGAATAAACGCGACTTCTTGGACAGCGAGATCTCCTTTGCTTCTGGGATTTGCCAATTAACATTACATGTGATTGTAACTGTGACAAGTTTTACTCACTGACTCGTCTTTTCTTCGAGTGAACTAAGATAGTCGCGATACATCATTTCTTGTCCTTTTGTTATGTTTCCTTGATTTTTCCCTCTCAAAATCTTCATTCTTCCCCAGTCTTCAGAACTTGTAACCTGCAACATTCAGCCATACCAGGGCCAATGCCATGAAAGTGAAATTTAAGCAGCAGTCGGTCTAAATAAGGAAAAATAGCAAAAATGGTTGTTGAACTTTCGCCCAATGTGCAATGTGGTCCATGAACTTTAAAATCTTTCAATGTGGTCTCTCAACTTTAGGCCAATGAGAAATGTGGTCCTTAAAATTTTTAATTTGTTCAGTGAGGTCCTTGAACTTTTGATAAATATTCAATTTAGTCCATGGAATATATGAAAATGTCCAATGTTGTCCTTGAACTTGAATTAATGGAAAACAGCATTAAACATGTTCATATAGTTTAGCGACTATATTGAATTGAATATGTACAAAAAGTCAATAGATCACATTAAACGAATTAAAAATTCAAAGACCATATTCACATTAAACAAGTTAAACGTTCATAGACCATATTACATAATGAACTGAAGTTCAAGGATAATTTGTGTCGTTATCCCGGGTTAAAAAAAGAAGAAGCGATGTGTACATACGGAAATAGGAGTCATCAATGTAGACCAACTTGCACGGAAACAAACTTGGAAAGACAAACGTAGCCGAAACGCCCCTGAGGTCTTCACGACCATTCACCTCTGCCCACAAGCTTCACCGTGGTGGGCGATAACTGAGCTTGGCTGGTCAGAAGTCTCATGCGCACCTGACAAGATCTAAAGTTTTGGCTATGGCATGATCTGAATCTCTACCAAACTTGTGCTCATGGGCACCATTACATTGAGTGAAGAGAACTGTGGATCATTTACACGACAGCGAGGCCATGTTGACAAGATCGTTTCTAGGGTCTCGGGGCGGCACTCAATAGCCGCAACTCAAATTGAATGTCGTGTAATGGATGCGGGTACTCCTGTGATGAGGTGTAGGGGATAATAAACTCTGGCCGCTTGTCTAATCAATCGTTGCGTTTTTTGTTAACGCCTAAAATTTCGTTACTTCCTAGTATGTCTAAGGATGCTTCCTTGAAATATAGAACTGTGAAAGCTTGGTATGCGGAGGACCCCAGCTTAAGCAGCCATGTACGACTTCCCATTACAGGGGACATAATTTTGTCATCACTTTATCATGAGAAAGACTTGGGTTATTACCAAAATGGATGACCTCTCCCATTATTGAGGCAGAAGTCGTTTTTATCGTTCTCGTGTGTGGAATACATCGTGTAGTCGGTCGAATGCTTTTCTTGCTCAAGCCATCCATAAAATCACTTAGGAATTTTCTGGGAAAAGATGTGAAGGAAGCAATCCTAAAAAAACGACTAAAAACAAATTAATTCTGGTTTTGGCCAATTAGATATCGAAATTTTCAAATTGGGGAAAAGTCGGCTTCTAATTGATTTTTACAAAATTGACAAGGCCAAAGTCAAATTGAATAAAAAGGGATTGATTTTTCCTTTTTTATTTTTTTTTTTTTTTTTTTTTGGAAAATGTCGACCAAGGTTAACTTTTTGGTAAAAAAGCCAATCAATGGGTCAACCTCCGATTTTTTCGAAAATTGAAATTGCAGAAATGAAATTGATACTGTTTAGAGACTTTTCATTTAAAGAGCTAAATTTTGACCTAGGATTGGCTTTTTGGTAGAAGTTCGATCAAGAAAGCCCCACTCCAAAAATCAAAACCTTTGATTTTTTTTTAAATGGAAGTGCAACTTGTTAATGGAATGCTTATGCTAATGCAAATGTTAAATGACTCTTTTTGATTAAAAAATAAATCCTGTCGCGATCAGAAATTTATATTTCAAGTTTTCATTATTAGTGACTTGTGACAGCCATAAAAGAAGAAGAAGAGGAGAAAAACATGTACGTGAACCGTGTGAATGGCTGCACGTCCGGAAATGTTACGTTGGAAGACTTGCTAGATCATAGAAATATCAAAGCCCGAGCATGTCAAGTCCTCATTGACTTTGACTTTTCCAAAGAGACCACAGTCCATGTATCTTATTAGATTTGGTAGTCCTTGTCTTTCTCCTCTGGTTTTCCAAATGCCTTCTTTGTGACGGCCAAGAAGTAATAACATGGTCAGTTTGATTGGTCATTTTAGAAGATTTCCAGACCAATGGCATGTTTCGGACTCAGTTTTGGTTTAGCGGGAAAAAAAAATTTTAAAGACTCGGTCATTTCTCATTAATCATCTTTGTACTTTTATGAGTCTCTTACTAGTTTGAATTCTCAGTTATTGGCACAAAGTAATTACATATACAAAAAACGGTGAGAGTAATAATAGGAAGACGTATTGCATGGCATAAACAGTCGTATACAAGAATAATATTAACATTAGTTCATTCTTCTTTTTTCAATGTACTGAAATCACTTTTATAATTTTACAAGTAATCTTTTAATAGATGGTTTTCCGTTCGCCTAGAAATCATTTAAGATGAATAGTATGACCAGCCACATAGAGTTTGATTTGTTCTCCTCGGAATTGAAGGTTCCGTGGAAGAGGCTGATTAAGAAAAGTCCAATGACACCAAACAAAATGTGATTCTTTTTCCATTTTGTTGTGCGATGATATAAAGAGGTTACTTTGCTTTGAACATTGGTCGGCAATTGAATCGATCTCCTCGATATGATTATTTATATCAAAGATACGCTGGTGGACTGCGGGTGAGGCCTTCGTGGCCTTTTCTCGTCAGCCCAAAAACATAAGCAGAAAAAAGGAAAACAACAATAAAAAATAAAAAAAAGAATAAAGTATTAATAAAATTATCCACATCAGCACTGGACGTTCATGTTTACAATTTCTAGCCAACATTGGACGAATAGACTCAATTGACAAAATGTGCAAAATGTTTAATAGGCAAAACTGAAATGTTTAGTACTCAATTGGCGAAAGTGCAATAAGTTCACGACTTTGTGGATAATTTTCCAATGTATTCCTTGCAATAAACTGCAACATCTTTTGATAAAAGCTGCTCGTCGGAAAAATACTTTTTAAAAAAAAAATTTGTCAGTGGTTTTCTCGTGACGTTATCACCTGTGAACTTGTCTCAGAACCGGCCACTGACTCAAGTCCCCAACAATGATAGAATAGAGAGATGATCGGTCCTTTGCTAGGCATTGGGACGAAGATGACTTACCACTGAGCTTGGCTAGGTCAGTGATCTCGTGGACACCTATCAGTCCACGGGATCAAAAGTTATCGGCCATGCCGTGATCGAGCCTCTGACGAACTTGTGCTCATGGGCACCGTTATCTTGTGTGGAGAGAATTATAGAGTCTTGGCACGTCGGGCGGGTTATGTTTACAAGCTTATCTCTAAGGTCTCGGGTGGTGCTAGATGGGTGTAATTCAAACAATATTTTTTTGTAGTGGACTCTTGGCTACTCAACCCTTTCGTTCTTATGAACCCTGTTCCGCAACTCCAAGTTAAGACAAACGCCTTCATCACTTGATATATTAGGAGTTTATGGATTGGAAATCCACCCAAACAATATCACAAAATGGACAAGTACAAGGAGTGGAGTGGTGTGCCATTTGGGCCTAGTAGAACGCGCAGCAAATCAATGCCATTTCGGGATTTTTGCCGAGGGAAACAATATGATTTTTCGATCATGAGATTTTGATCGACAATTCGTATTTCATTTTGAGATTTCGATTCCTGATTATGCCCGTTGATCTGGAGCACGTTCCTAATTCCTTTTCTTTGTCGATTCTAGTCTAGGCGAATGGATGTGGGCATAAAGGGGCCATGTCAAGGGCTGCAACAGAGGCCCAATTAGGTGGACGGGATAAGGACACGAAGTGTATCATAACTTTTGCGCAGTTCTCAATTCAATACCATAATTTCTGAAAAACGATCATTTAAGTATCATAACTTTGAACTGATTGCTTAAGTACCAAAGCTTTTTTAAAAAGTCCATCCAAGTGCCGGAAATCTAAAGTGGCATAGCACATGTAGTGAATGATTTTAAAACATTATAGCACTTAAGTGATAAATTGAAAAGTCTTATGGCACTTAGGTGATGGAAAAAAATGTTTTAACACTCAAGTGGGTGCCGTACGAAAGTTATGGCACTTAACCGACACTTTTAATATTTTATTTTCTTTTTATTTTCTCCTTGTACCTTCTTCTTCGGCCGGTCGCTGGCCACAGGTGAGCGAGGTCAGGCGTCACCGGATTTGGCAACGCAAGCCTCGAGCTTGCCAGATCTAGCCAGGCGAGCCTCAAGGCGACAAGGCAAGCCTCGAGCTCGCCAAATCACGTGAGTTCATCGAGGCCGGGTCTCTTTTACAAGTAAAAATCATCGTGCTCGTCTATCCCACGAAGTTAATTACTGTTTAGATATGCATTCTGTCAGTTTTCTTGTATTTCTTGATTGGTTATTTTACTGATGCTAATAAAGTATCGTAACAGGATAGTGAATGATAAGAGGATCTCTGTTGTTCAAGCGTGTTTTATCTGATTTAAGTAGTTTGAGGAGGGTTTTTCGAGAAGTTCCTTGTAGATATAAGCTAATGTTTATGGTGCAAAATGATTTTCCATGCCAAACGACGGGAAATATTTTTCAATTTGTTTTTTTGTTTCAGGCAAACACCAAAAAATTATCATCATTTTCCTAGAAAACAACTTAAGTGGAATTTTTTTTTTTCAGAAACGCCACATTTTCCGTAGACAAATAAAGCCAAAATGTTTAAGAAAACATAGTTATTGATATTTTTGGGCGAACATATTTAATGCACACATTAAAATCAATCATCTGAATAGAAAATTTCTTACTCAAAGAATTTGGTATATGTGAAGTTCGAATCGAAAATACAAGAATTATACAACCGAAGGGTCGAATCTATGGGGAACTTATGTTGTCAAAAAGCAATGTCCAGGAAAGTTTGAATTCCAAGAAAATCCATAGTTTAATTCCATGGAAAAGTACCAAAAAATTCCTAAACGTATTGCGCTTGAATATTAAATTTTCAATTGAATCAATTGAGTCTAAACCTTTTGACTATTTGTCAATTAAGTCTATCCGATCAATTTTGGCCAAAAATTGTTGACGTGGACGCCGACATAGGTGTCAAACGGGTAGGTAGAGTCGGGTTTGGATCGGATCGAATATGGTCCTACCCATATTGACCATTTAATCCGTTTTGATCCATTTTCATACCGTACAAATTTTATGACCCATACCCGACCCATTTTTTTTTTTTTTTTTTGAGTCGAACCAACCCGTACTATTTAAATATTCATATATTTGACCAAATCATGAAATATTTATTTCACAAAATTTAAAAATTGTTTTGCCGACCACCAAAGCTGCCACCAACATGGCTCGTCGCTGCCGCCCACCTACCACAGCCACCGCGGCCTGCCCACCCACCGCCGCCGCCGCCACGGCCTACCGGCCGTCACCATTGTAGCCCGCCAGCATGCGAGCTACTCTGGACAAGCGTTGTGGATTTTGTCCATGTTCCGGTTTCTGAGTTTTAGTCTGGAAGTGTAATTTCAGTACTATCAACATAAGAGTAACATCGATTAGTGAGCGAACAAGACATCCTCCACGTTAGCCACCCCTAAATGAAGGTTCACTTTTGCCATTGGCCATGATGTTTTAAGGATGAGAAGTCCGCGCGCTGTGAAGGCAAAATACAAATGAAGAGAACTCCACAGATCTCACGCGTCCATCGCAGCTGTTATGGATTCATTATCTCAAGAAAGAGACGGGTACCAATTTTTTACTGGAGACTCGAAAGATCAGGCGGCGTATGGCACGATAAATCTAATTACGCATCCAGCGATCAGTCATTTAAAGGAAAGAGAGAAGAAAGGACGCTTTTCTCTTTTTAGATGCAGAGAGAGGTTGAGGTTTAAACTATCATCATCAACATCGTCGTGGTACTCGTCACCATAGTCCATTGGGGGGCCCATCTCTACGAACCCGTGAAGAATCGGGCTGTGGCCGTGGACGGTGCCATGCGGGCTGAGGAGGGCGGGCCGCAAAGGCGGTGGGGGGGGGGTGTGGGAGGAAACGGCAGCTGACGGGAGGTGGCTGCAGCCGGCGTGCGGCTGCTTACAAGGGAATAAAAGGGCCTTTGCGAAGCCATAGGTCATAGGTCAAAAATAGGTTGAATTAAAATTCATATTTGAATTGGCTTTATAAGCATAAATCCATATTTAATACATTTTTTAAATTTATTGAACCCATATTTGACACAAAGGGGTATAAGTGGGTTAAAATATGGGTCAAAGACCCATATTGACACCTCTAGTCTCACGTGGGACGGTGGACATTAACGTTGACATGTTTAATTACATTTTGATAACATTTCGAATTTCTATAATTTTCTTTTGTCTTTTCTTCTCGTTACTTTTTTTTTTTTTTTTGTGGCAGGTTGGGGACAAGCAAGTCAACGATTTCGGATCAAAATTGATTGGATGGACTTAATTGACAAAACATGAAATGTTTATGACTAGATTGGCACAATTATAATGTTTATGACTGAATTGACACAAGTGTAATGGATTTAGAGCTTTTTTAGTACTTTTCATTTGTAATTCCACGATTTTGTCCTCAATTTGTAATTTAAGTTTCAGACATAAAACTAATTTATGACCGTTGAGAAATTTGTTTCGATGGCCAACACGATTTACGTTCCTTGAGTGCAATTAATCAAAAGCTGTTTGTGTTTGTGTTTGTGTTCTTGTGTGTGACGGTGATAGAGCGGAATTATAGGGGAAAAAGGTGAAAAGAGAGAGATTTATTGTTTGTGTTTTTGCGTGTGAGGACCACAACACAACCTCCATTTTTGTCGATTTTTGTTTCTGACCACGAGTTCCACAAGGCCAGATCTGGATGTGGCGAGCAAAGATAATTATGATTCTTCTTTTATTTTTTTTTAGTTCCAATTCAGCGAACACATGTCATAGTAAAAAGAAGGGCGCTACATCACCAAGTTGCAACCACTGAATATTTCATGCTCGCGCTAGACGATTGCCATTTACATAGTACTTTCAAATTGACACAAACAAATACAATAATGCCTAGCTAATTGCACGACCTGAATAAACTTGGGATTGGTATGTCTTAACAGTTTATTGATCCCGAACGCAGAGAATAAGTTCATTACCATAAAATAACTAACCAAAAATCCTCCTACTAGTATACTAACAAGTTCTCCTCCCTTCTCTCTTTTCTCTTCCTTATGTTCTGCGGACCGATTTCACCATGTCGCAATAGGTAAGAATGGCTGTGCATCTGAAAATGCAATGACATCCGCGTGGAGTGACGTGCTAGGTTTCAAAACAGCAGCATAAGATTGAGTTGCCTCACGGTCCTCTTGATTTAGCTGAACACCCGAAGCATGTTGGAGCTTCCTTATTCCCTCCAACTCCATTGCTACTTCTTTCATTGGTGGCCTGTTCCTTCCATTCAAGTTCAAGCACCTTTTCGCAAGATTAGCGACTGATGCAATCTCTTCCTTCTTACCTTCTTTCAAAACTTGAGCATCAACAATGTCGAACAAGCAATTCTCCTCCATTGAATTTATGAAATACGTTGCAAGGCTTTTTCCTTCTCGTTCCCTCACTGACGAGATTGGCTTTTGTCCCGTTAGGAGTTCAACGAGGACAACTCCGAAGCTGTACACATCACTTTTGTCTGTATATTGACTTGATTGGAAATACTCCGGATCTACGTAGCCGGCAGTCCCTTGCACCACCGTAGTTACATGAGTTTGATCGAGGGAAACCGACTTGGATGTACCGAAATCTGCCACTTTTGCTCGATATTTCTCATCCAAGAGGATATTGTTGGACTTGATATCTCGATGATAGATGGGAATAGAGGCTGCTGAATGCAAGTAGAATAAGGCTCCTGCGATTTCCATTGCAATTCGTAGGCGGGTGTCCCACGATATAGGAACCTCTTCATTTGGGTCGTGCAGATATTGATATAGAGTTCCATTTGGTATAAACTCATATACTAGAAGCGGGACTTCTGTCTCCAAGCAACACCCCAATAACTTAACCACATTCCTATGGTTGATTTGTGAGAGAATGAGGACTTCATTTATGAACTGTTCGACTTTTCCCTCGTCTATCACTTTCGATTTCTTAATCGCAACTATTTTTCCATCTGTTAACATTCCCTTGTAAACAGTACCTTGTCCACCTTGCCCGAGTATCCTATCCTCGTTGAAATTGTCAGTGGCCTTCCCTAAATCCTTGGAATTGAACAATTTGCTTTTCTCGACATTGCCTTCTGGCGAAGATAGCTCCCTTTGCAATAAAAGACCACCATTGCGTTTGAAGTGCTTCTCTTTGAGGTTGATTTGTTTTCTCTTCTTGATGTATTTGTACAACCTCCATAGGAAAAGACACAAAAGTAGAGCCCCAAGGCCTGCCCCAACTCCTGCATTGCAAAAGTTTAAGGTGCGCAAGTGAGAGAATTGTACCTGCTTGTCAAGAATCTATTAAAGGCACTTACCATCAAGAATTTAAGTGAATCTAATTATAAGGAAAACATACAAGATTGATTAACCTTGAGTCTCCTTTCATGTTGATTTTCTTAACAACCATGAAAAATTCATTTGTCTTTTGTTTACATTCCATCCGGTGAAACTTTTATACATATATTTGTACTGTACAACTAATCTCCCTTACAAGGACTTCAGCAATCATATTGATGAAAGATAAAAAGTTCACAGCAGCATTCATCTTTACTATGGTTGTAATAATCCCAACCGAAATATACCAGAATAAGTAGGAATCTTGGATAACTTTTGATAGATATGAAGTGACAACATTAGAAAAGCTCAAGCATTTTCTTATCTATCAGAGTATTAGTAGTGTTCAAAAAAAGTTTTGAGGTTGTTTTAATAGATACTATTGATTGAAACTTATCTATAATCATCAACAGGGGAATGGATAGTGATATTAGAATGAAGAGTAAGATAAAACTTATTTTTCCACCAACACCTGTCTAAAATTCTAGGTTAAAAGATCTACTTACCGATAAGAATGAATTTAACAGTCTTTCTACCTTGGACGCAGTCATAGTCGCCTGGTTTGTTCACACAAGTCCCGGGGCATATTCTCAGATCTTCACATTCATTAATATCTGTTGACAAATAGAGAATGAGTATATTAGCAGTGAAACACATCTCCTTGGGTAAAAGTAGCGAGACTGGTAGGTTGCATTTCCTCACAAATTGTCAATTCCATGGCTTAAAATATGATACGAAAAGGCTGTCATGTTCCCCTTGATTTCCAGTAAACTATTGCAGATATAATCAAATTTGTTTGAAATTGCGTTCGCTTTATATAATCTTGGACAAGAAAGTAAAGAAAGGAAGGCAGAAAGGCGTGCAAGTGATCATTAAACAATGTGAGTGCATTATATTCAGTGAAAAGTCTGGGAATGAACAAGCCACTTCACTGCGATAACATCAAGTAAGTTACCTTGGCATCCTCCAATAAGATAGGGGTTGCCGCCATACCCCCGATCGCAATAGCACTGCATGAATGGCATTTCAATATCACCCCCATACGTGCTGTTGAGGCTATATTTGTCGCAGATGACAGGGTAATCTTGCCGCATAAACTCAAGCGCATAGTTGGTATTGTTTGCAATTCCCCATTCCAACACCACTGGAAAAGGATTATTCAGTCTCAAATCATATAAATCTATAGAGTCAGACCTCAAGAACCATGATCTATTTGCCAGGAAAGCGTACTGGCACCCCTGATGTCCGCCTTCCTCTTTGAAATCCACATTAAAGCCCTGCAGGTCAAACGGGAGCGAAGTCTGGCAGCATCCGTTCCTCCCGGAACAAGCACTAAACTGGCTAATGTTGGTTCCAGCACATTTCGGCCTGCAACTGACAACTTCTGATCCTGTACTATTCAAGATTGCCAGGGTGTTGCAACCAACTGACGCAAAGACGTTCCATGTCTGGGAGAAGACAAACTGACTTCCTTCGAGGCTCACCGGCCCACCAACTCTGTCGCCCCCGCAGCTTGAATTTGAGTAAATTGCTGGAACACTGACACTAATCATGCCATTCGTGGATGCACTGTAATCTGGGAGTGAAATGTCAAGGACGCGCAACCTAATCTTGTTTAGAATGGGAAGCGTGTTGTTTTGCTGGCAGACGATCTCGTACCAGTCATCTTGGAAACACGCGGCTCCTATTCCGAAGGGGAAGGGAATGCTGACGTTCCCGCATCTTTCAGCACAGTTGGGCCTTGCAAGTTTAGGTGCAGCTCTTGATGCTTGTGCCAGGAGGGAAACCAGAAGGAAAAGGATTTGAAGAACCGAGTCGGACATGATTTTCACGTTTGCTATGTGCATGAGCCTAAACTTACGAAGAAAGGCATATGGGCTGAGTCCCTTGGTATAGTTATTCCAGGGGGAAGAAGGGAAGATTTTTCATGTGATGGTGTTACTTCCTAGTAGCTTTCAGGATGCTTCCTTGAGGATAGAATAGAAGTAGTTGTCTCTCTCCCCTCTTTTTCGAGGAGCCTTCTTTCTGTCAGCCAAGATGTAATATGGCCATTTTGATTGGTCATTTTAGCATATTTCCACACCAATTATTGTTCAGCAGAAAAAAAATTAAAATAAAATCTTTCTTGATATAACACAGCATGACGCAATACATATTAGCGGAACGTAATTTTTGTTTCTTTAATGTGCTGAAATCAATAATTATGAGGATGTCTTCCCTTGTGGCAAAATTGCTTTCAAATCTGTTGAACCCCATCCATCATAGCTGCTAATCATGTGGACCCCACCCCATCTGAAAGTCACATTTGCTCAACGGTTGTGATTGCATATTGGGTCAATGGACCGGGATCCAAGATGATGTCTCCAAGTTTTGGTTTATATGTTCGGTTGGGCATCACACGCTTCATTCCTAGATTACCGAGGACCAAGTACACACAATTTCATATTTGAGTGTGTTAGAAACTTAGAACGCACGTGTAAGTTGTACTAGAAAAGTCCCATATCGGAGAATTGATGTCGTGAAAAGCAATTAATATATTATAGTTGGCTCACAACTCATCGACTTAAACTTTTGAGTGAAGGTGATTTAACTAGATATATTGATGGGCTCGGACTTGGGCTCTCTTTAGACCTTGTCCCCAGTTGAAGGTATTTGATTTTTGTGTGCACTCGCATCTTGGAGTCCTCTTTTAATTTCCATGAATTTACAGAGTGACCAAACAAGTGCTTGGTGATTGGTTTGTGTGCAGACATTGCTTTTTATACCAACTTCTGCTCCCATTTCCTTTTTTGTTCATAACATTAGCATTTATGGCTGAAGTTGCACTTTTCAAGTTCGGAAGACATTGAAAAATGGAGATGTTGAAAGCGCGAAATCAAGTTTATACATAATAAAGGGATGCAATTACCTTAATTCCCTCGGAGAAAACAGGAGTCAATCAAGAAAAGCTTGTTCTAATCCTAATTACACAAAATGTTTACTTCAACTTATGTGCAAGTGCATGATGAAAGCTTCCACACGAGGGGTCACAGGAAAAATAGATGATGCAGATGTACGTTGGTGAATTTTCAATCCTTTTCTTCATTGATCAAGGTGAATCAAAAGTTCGAGGTGACTTAAATATAAAATTGTTTATACTTGGTACTCAGTAATCTATGAATCAAACGTGTGATTCCCAATACACAAACCAAAACTTGGAATGATTCTATCCAAAACTCGTCAAAAAAGGGTTCACTTAATTTGCCAACTATATGAAACCAACTTGCACGTAAACGAACTTGGAAAGACAGACCATCGACATAGTCTCCAACAGTGATAGGACAGACTTTCCTCAGCCACAAGCTTCTTGTGGAGGTCACTTGGTTATTGACTTGACTTCTCCAAAGAGCATCCCACTACATTTCATCAGATTTGAAAGTCGTCGTCTTTCTCCTCCTTTTCCTAGAGCCTTCTTCGCACCGGCCAAGATGTAACATGGTCGGCTTCATTGGAAAATATTTTCAAGAAATGCCACATTTTTCCACGAAACAAAGGAAGCATTATATTGTTTTAGTAGTCTGTTAGTGATTTGAGTTCTCAGCCATCGCCACAAGGCAATCACATAGACAAAATAGACAGAGAAGGGCTAGAGGACGAATCGCATGACACAAACGATTATATACTCAAACTATTTCAGCGGAAGGTAATTTTTTCCTCTGAAATTGCTTTTACCTTGAGGATCAAAAGTAGAATCTGTAATATGCAACTTTTCTGCTCCTTCCTGACCACACAATGAGGAAATATTCCCTTAAGACAAGAATAAACGTCATTGCTTCTTAAACAACGAGATCTCCTTTGCTTCTGGGATTTGCCAATAAACATCATGGGATATTGTAATTGTAGAGCAAGATTTCCTCACTGACTCCTATTTTCCTCGAGTGAATTAAGATAATCTCGATGCATCATTTCTTGTCCTTTTATTTATGTTTCCTTGGTTTTTGCCCTATCAAAATTTTCCCTTTTCCCAAGTCTTTGGAACTCATAACCTGCGACATTCGGCCATATCGGTGCTAATGCCAGGAAAGTGGAATTTGAGTAGCAGTGGGTCTAAATAAGGAAAAATGGCAAAAATGGTCGTTGAATTTTGGCCCAATGTGTAATGTGGTCTATGAACTTTAAAATCTTTCAATATGGTCTCCCAACTTTCGGCGAATGCGCAATGTGGTCCTTAAAACTTTTAATTTGTTCAATGAGGTATATGAACTTTTGATAAGTGTTCAATTTAGTCCATGGACTATATGAAGATGTCCAAAGTTGTCCCTAAACTTGAATTAATGGAAAAACGCATTAAACATGTCCATATAGTTCAGCGACTATATTAAATATGTACCAAAAATCCACAGATCACATTGAACTAATTAAAATTCAAGGACCATATTCACATTGAACAAGTTAAACGTTCATGGATCATATTACCCATTAGACTGAAGTTCAAGAACAATTTGTGTTGTTATCCCGGGTTAATAAAAAAGAAAAGCGATGTGTACATACGGAAATAGGAGTCATCAGTATAGACCAACTTGCACGGAAACAAACTTGGAAAGACAAGCGTGGTCCAAACGCCCCTGAGGTCTTCGCGACCATTCACCTTAGCCCCCAAGCTTCACGGTGGTGGGCGATAGCTGAGCTTGACTGGTCAGAAGTCTCATGCCAACCTAACAAGATCTAAAGTTTTCGCTATGGCATGATCTGAACTTCTAGCAAAATTGTGCTTATGGGCACCATTACATTGAGTGAAGAGAACTATGGATCATTTACACGACAACGAGGCCATGTTGACAAGATCGTTTCTAGGGTCTCGGGGCGGCACTCAGTAGCCGCAACTCAAATTGAATGTCGTGTAATGGATGCGGGTACTCCTGTGATGAGTTGTAGGGGATAATAAACACAGGCCGCTTGTCTAATCAATCGTTGCGTTTGTGGTTGACGCCTAAAATTCCGTTACTTCCTAGTATGTCTAAGGATGCTTCCTTGAAATATAGAAATGTGAAAGCTTGGCATGCGGAGGACCCCAGCTTAAGCAGCCATGTATGACTTCCCATTACAGGGGACATAATTTTGTCATCACTTTAACACGAGAAAGACTTGGGTTATTACCAAAATGGATGACCTCTCCCATTATTGAAGCAGAACGTGTAGTCAGTGTAATGCTTTTCTTGCTCAAGCCATCAATAAAAGCACTTTGGAATTTTTCGGGCCCCCCCAACAAAAAAGGGTAAAAACGTTTACGTTAATCACGGGAATGACTGCACATCAGGAAACGTTGGGCGCGTTTGGTTGGACTTTTAGGAAAAGTCTATGAAGAAATGCAAAGGACTTTAATGTAAAGGGCTTTCATGAAAAACAAAGACCACTTATTATACAGTAATTGAAAAGCATCTTGGAAAGCAACTTTAAGAGAAAGGCTATTTGGTAGAAATATTTTTGAAAAGTCCTTTGAGGTGACCGATTTAAGGCATTCGCTTCAAGGACATAAATTGATCACTTCAAAACGCGCTCTATGTCAAATCTTTATTCGCTTCAAGGACTTTATTCCTCCGAATTCCGGTACGATATATCTTGCAATAGAATTAAATATTAATTGCCTTAGCCTTTTTCTCGAAATAAAAAAAAATGCATCGGAAATTAATTCCACCGAAAAAATAAAAAAAAATGGAAAAATAGCGAATTGCGAGATGGGACAGCTAAGCTGAAGCATTTGCAGAGGGACACGGGCACGGAAGAGCGACGAACGGGTATCGAGGGTGGGAGTGGGACCCACACCTTCGGCATAAAGTCCTACCGAGACCGTCAGATTCGGCGAAAATCTGGTCAGATCGATCCCAGCTGTAAATCTCGTGGAACGCCGCTGTTTTTTTCTTGGGGTGGGGAAAGTCGCTGTCGCGTGCGATGATTTCGTCTCCTTGCCGACAATCAAGCTCAAAATGGAACGCGCTGGATGTTTTTGCATTTTCGTCCTAAGCCGGTACGGATTGGCGCTAAAACAAGACAGACAGTCAAATGCCAGAAGATTATGGTTAGTTTTAGGCGCGTTTTATAGCGGACCTGCAATCAATTGCCGTATAGCCAAAGCCTAGTAGGTATCTCGTTATATCGTCGGCCCCGAGTTTGCTATTCGTCAACAGCTTGGTATCGATCTCGGCATCGACGGCACGCGTCGAAAAGAGAACGTGCCATTGATTTCGTGAGAATTGTACTTCCGATAGAGTGACTGCTCTGAAACTCATGAAACCTTGTCCCATAAACATGTTGAAAAAAGGAGGAATAAAACTCGTCTGGTAATGTCTAATCGCTGCCATGCACAGTGCAATTTCCAACCCTACCCATTCTGATCCTCCCATACAAATTATCCCACACCTTGGATATCCTTGCACCGGCATTTGTGTATTGGAGCAAAAAAGAGATACAGTATCCTAAAAAATTTACAGACATCCTTTACTATTTTCTTAAATCATGGCTACTCGACCGTGTAAATGTGCCATATCAGAAGATGCGTTATCATTTAAGGCATTCGCCTCCTCAATTGAAGTTGTTGTGTCATCATTCAAAAGAATTGGTATGCTTTAACACTTCCCTCACATTCGACGTACGCGAATTAACATGGTAAGAAGTATAAAAAGAAAGTATCGTGATCAGGAAAAGAATTAATCTATGTTCTCATAGGACACTTTTTCAAGAAAACCTGATGATATCAAATGTTGTACAAAGATACTAAAAAGTATCCATTGAAGGCTGCAACGGATCATCTACCTCATAAAAAGTCTAAAAAATGCAACGGATCATCTCACCTCATCTATAATTAACCTGCTATCACATGTGACCAACAAAAATGATGAATATTATGCAAGCCAAATGGTAAAAAATATAAAACAAGAAAAACGTATAAGGTACATGGGCTGTATAAATTTGGTTCCAATTTTCCTACAGGTTGCAACATCGTAAGCGACTTGCTTCTTCTAAAAAAAATCAGTGTTCCTTTTTCGTTTTCTGAGGAATCGGAGCATCTGCAGAACATGCAGAATATGATAAGGTTATGTAGGCAATATAACTGTAGATTCTATGCCAAAGGATTTAAGTAGCCAAAAGGAAAACACACCTCGTATTTCATAGAGAGAATTATAGTGAACCTTCGACCAGAAACTCAACCAAAACTCTGCATCAATTGAGAGTAAGGTTAACAAAAGGAAAATTTCAAAGATATGGAGTTTCAAAAGGCCACTTAGCACATTGAACAAAAGCAACAAAAGATCAATTGCAGATGTCTACAACCATGTTCTAAATCAATCAAAATATATTTTGAACCGTGCCCACGTAGCTGTTCTAAGCAAGCAAAAGAACAGATAATAATTTCCCGGACAAACAATAAGCAAGGCATCACAAATGAGGGTTTATGTGTATATGTATGCAAGCAACACTCCTTTTTCCAAGACAAACAAAAAGTAAAACATACCCATTCAGACATTTGACGAACCAAACACAAGAACTTCACATTCATCACAGTGCACCTGGTGATGATTTGACCCAACAAAACAACTTTGAAAAAGAAGACAAGCAATATCCCATGCACAGGGAACTCCTAAATCCCATTGCCTAACAATAATCAGGCAGAGGTAACTCCATTCCTCTGCCGTTTACCCTTCTCCGCTTTGCTCGTCTATCTTCTTAAAACATATTATGCAATAATCAGGCAGACAATTCAAGTATAAGTTGTCAATTTTCAAACCATTAGAGAGATCAGCATGAAGAAAAACAAACATGTTAAGGAACTTGTTTCTGTGAAGCGAAGTTGTATGCTTAGTGGTTTTCTTTCCACATCAACCAAATAAGCATTGAACATCAGTGTCTCATCGGCACAAATAACTTCATCATTCTTCAAAATCCTGCATCCCAACAACTGCTCGCTGCCACCTTACCAAAAAAAAAAACAACTGCTCGCTGCCATCATACAGCATTATCCGTCATGTATCCAACCGTCAATCATAGCACGGACTAATCTACTCAAAACAAGCTCAATCACGAAGAGTATTACAACCAAAAGCACAGAACAGAACAATCCGGGACAAGATGAAATGAAATCCTAAGCCGCATCGAGCTGTTGCCATTCAGTTTGATCGAGCAAGCTAAATTCAGGGGAAAACGGTAACAAATCTATCGGTCACTGCAGTTTTAACAGAGATTAGCTAATCAAACCGAATCATGTCCCGGCCCAATCAAAGGTAACTAAATTGCCGATCGAGTTGAGTTGGACGTAAGTGGCAGAGATTAGTAGTGAAAGGGAAGGTACCTTTCCGATGGAGCTGCGGAGAGAGAGGAAGCCATCCCGGTAGGCCCCGATAAGTCTTGTGTTTCAGCTTCTGCTTCAGGTGCTTCAGGCGACATTCCATTTCCTCGGAGCTTCCATGGTTGTCGGGTTTGGGATGAAGAATCTAGGGATTACTTCGGAGCCCAGGCGAGGGCTCCGAGGTCGCCAGACCCAGGCGCTGTGACGCCGCGATCGATCCCGCGACCTCGGCAAGCCTCGCGACAATAGATCTAGAGCGACACCGCTGATCAGGCGATAGGCGACAACCACCGACCTGAGGCAACCAGGCGAGCGACGTCACGCTCGTGAGGCGAAGGAAGAGAGGCGAGCATCAGATCAGAGGGCTTTTTTTTTTTTGTTTAGGTCGAAAAGGGTAAATGTGAAATTATGATTAATAAGTGAGGGTCATATTGGAAATTCGAAAAATTCATTAATTCAGGACTGTTGCATATGGAGAAAGCTAGAAAGCCGAAGCAGGTATGAAGGAGCCTTGAGCTTTGGGCCTTCTGAAGGCCTTGAAAATGCTAGAATTCATATTGGAATCCTTTTTTTTTCCCTCCCACCTTCAGAAGAACAAAGCATAAGCAATTCCAGTATTGCTAGAATTTTCTCAAAGGTAACTATCTCGATTTCATAGAAAAATTGATATAGAATCTTCAGAAAAGTCTATTTTTTGTTTTAATAATAAACAAAGGACTTATTATTTTTGGGATCTGACGCTATCCTCAATCCCGGTCCACATAAGAAGACTTGCTAAATCATGGAAATATCAAAGCCTGAGGATGTAAGTCCTCGTTGACTTGATTTCTCCAAAGAGCACCACGGTTCGTATGTTTTATTAGATATGGTAGTCATCATTTTTCTCTTCTCTCTTTCCAAGAGCCTGCTTTGTGCCGGTCAAGACGTCCCATGGTCAGTTGGATTTGGCCATTTTTACATGATCTCCACACCAGTTGCATGTTTAGGACCCAGTTATGGTTTAGCCGAAAAGAAAATGGAAGACTTGATCGTTGCTTATCAACTATCTTTATATTGGTATGGTCTGTTACTAACATGGTTTCCCAATGATCATCACAAAATAATCACATATTCAAAAAAGGATGGGAATAATACTAGGAAGACGTATTGCATGACATAAATGGTTGTATACGAAAATCATATCAGCAGAAGGTATTTTTTTTAAATGTGCTGAAATCACTTTTATAATTTTGGAAGTAATCTTTTAATAGATGATTTTTCCGTTCGTTCGTGACCTCAAAATAGGAAGTCTTCGGTTGGGACAAGAAGAAGCGTAATTGCTTGGATAGCGATATCTCCTTTGCTTCTCGGATTTACCAATAAAGACATTGTCACACCCTTACTTACTCCAAGTATAGGGAAAACGAGGGACGCATGCTCAAACACAAACCAACATCAACATACTATCAACTTAGTTACAGTATCAGAACTTCTATAGTCTACATATACATTTCAGAATTCAGTTAATCCAACAAGTATTATCTCAAATATATACAACTGGCTAAGCTCATACGCAAAAATCGCACTATCAAAAGTTTCTTGCTAATAGCGCCCTTGACCTACTTGTCGCTAGCATAATAACCTAAAAAAACGTTTAAGATGTATAGTATGAGTAATCACAGCTTAGTGAGTAATACTAATCTTTTCTAAATAGATTGAGTATTCACTATACACATATATAAGATCGATACCGTAATTTAATATCCTAAATATAGAATATAATATGCGCACAAATATAAAAAAATGAGTTATATCATTTCAATAAAGGTTTATACGTATCAAATTAGTCAACAAGGTCAAAATAGCATTAATGGTGCATCAAATCACAAATTAATGGTACATTCCATTAATTAATCTAGTGCACAATATCTAACCACCGTCACACTTGACGCCCCCTGACAAAGCTGACCAAGATGCCCCTTCGCTAGCCAGGATATCTTGATAAAATAGGTTCTGAACATAGTGACACTGAGCATCAATCAAAAACCCATCTTCCAATAACTCAAAAATCAAATTCAGAACCATCTCATACATAGATTTCACAAGCCAAATCATATAACTTTTCATAATTTAATTGGCTAAAGTATACTTCAAGTGCCACAACTTGTGTATGAAGCTTACTTCAGTGCCAAAACTTTCCAAATGATCACTTAAATGCCAATTTTTTTTTAAAACGCTCACTTTAGTGCCAATTCCGATTTGAGCTGACGTGGCTCGCCGTAAATCCGACATGATTTATTTTTTATTAACATTTGAGTTGATGTGGCTCGCTAGAGTTGGCATTGAAGTGAGCATTTTCAAAAAATTTGGCAATTAAGTGATCATTTTGAAAGTTTTGGCATTGAAGTGATTGTTTTTTAAAAAAATTTAGCTATTAAGTGATTTTTTTGAAAGTTTTGACACTAAAGTGAGCGCCGTAAGTAAGTTTTGGCACTTATAGTGTACTCAAGTCCAATTCAATTTATTAAATAGAATGCCTTTATAAAACATTTCACAATAAAATACATATAATATTTGTCTAATCCTTTCTTGCGGGTTTGTTGACACCTAATAATCTGTTACTTCCTAGTATGTCTAAGGACGCTTCCTTGAAAAATAGAAATGTGAAACCTTGGTATGCGGAGGAGACCATCTTAAGCAGCCATGTATGACTTTTCCCATTACAGGGGACATAATTTTGTCATCACTTTCACATGAGAAAAACTTGGGTTATTACCAAAATGGATGACCTCTCCCATTATTGAGGCAGAAGTCGTTTTTATCGTTCTCGTGCGTGGAATACATCGAGTAGTCGGTCGAATGCTTTTCGTGCTCAAGCCATCGATAAAAGCAGTTAGGAATTTTCTGGGAAAAGTTGTGAAGGATGCAATCCTAAAAGAACGACTAAAAACAAATTAATTTTGGTTTTGGCAGATTAGATATCGAAATTTTCAAATTTGGAAGAAGTTGACTTCTAATTGATTTTTAGAAAATTGATGTGGCCAAAGTCAAATTGAAGTAAAAAGTGATTGATTTTGAATGTTTTCATTTTTCGTTATTTTTTTTGGAAAATGTTGACCAAAAGTTTAGTTTTTGGTCAAAAAGCCAATTAATGGTTAAACTTCGATTTTTTTGAAAATTGAAATTGCGGAAATGAAATTGATACTATTTAGAACTTTTCATTTAATGAGCTAAATTTTGACCTAGGATTAACTTTTTCGTCAAAGTTCAATCTAGAAAGCCCACTCTAAAAATCAGAAGAACTTAGACTTTTTAAAAAGGAAGTGCAACTTGTCAATGGAATGCTTATGCTAATGCGAATGTTAAGCGACTCTTTTTGGTTAAAAAATAAATTCTGTCCCTATCAGATATCTATATTTCAAGTTTTTATTATTAGTGACTTGTAACAGCCAAAAGAAGAAGAAGAAGAATATGAGAAAAACATGTACGTGAATCATGTGAATGGCTGCACGTCCGGAAATGTTACATAAGAAGACTTGCCAGATCATAGAAAAATCAAAGCCCTCATTGACTTTGACTTTTCCAAAGTGACCGCAATCCATATATCTTATTAGATTTGGTAGTCCTTGTCTTTCTCCTCTCTTTTTCCAAATGCGTTTTTTGTCACGGCCAAGATGTAATAACATGGTCAGTTTGATCGGTCATTTTAGAAGATTTCAACACCAATGGCATGTTTCGGACTCAGTTATGGTTTAGCGGGAAAAACAAAATAAAGACTCGGTCATTTTTCATTAATCATTTTTGTACTTTAACGAGTCTCTTACTAGTTTGAATTCTCAGTTATTGGCACAAAGAAATCACATATACAAAAAAAGGTGGGAATAATAATAGGAAGACGTATTGCATGGCATAAACAGTCGTATACAAGAATAATATTAACATAAGTTAATTCTTCTTTTTTCAATGTAGTGAAATCATTTTTATAATTTGACAAGTAATCTTTTAATAGATGGTTTTCCGTTCGCCCAGAAATCATTTAAGATGAATAGTATGACCAGCCACATAGAGTTTGATTTGTTCTCCTCGGAATTGAAGCTTTTGTGGAAGAGGCTGATTAAGAAAAGTCCAATGACACCAATCAAAATGTGATTCTTTTTCCATTTTGTTGTGCGATGATATAAAGAGGTTACTTTGCTTTGAACATTGGTCGGCAATTGAATCGATCTCCTCGATATGATTATTTATATCAAAGATACGCTTGTGGACTGCGGGCGAGGCCTTCGTGGCCTTTGCTCGTAAGCCCAAAAACATAAGCAGAAAAAAGGAAAACAACAATAAAAATAAAAAAAAAGTATAAAGTATAAATAAAATTATCCACGTCATCACTGGAAGTTCATGTTTGCGATTTCTAGCCAAAATTGAACGAATAGACTCAATTGACAAAATGTGCAAAATGTTTAATAGGCAAAACTGAAATGTTTAGTACTCAATTGGCGAAAGTGCAATAAGTTCACGACTTTATGGATGATTTTCCAATGTATTCCTTGCAATAAATTGCAACATCTTTCGATAAAAGCTGCTCGTCTGAAAAATAATTACAAAAAAATTGTCAGTGGTTTTCTCGTGACTTTATCACCTGAGAACTTGTCTCGAAACCGGCCACTGACTCAAGTCCCCAACAGTGATAGAATAGAGAGATGATCGGTCCTTTGCTAGGCATTGGGACGAAGATGACTTACCACTGAGCTTGGCTAGGTCAGTGATCTCGTGGACACCTATCAGTCCACGGGATCAAAAGTTATCGGCCATGCCGTGATCGAGCCTATGACGAACTTGTGCTCATGGGTAGGGGTGTGCAAACTGGACCGGACCGGCCCGGACCAACCCGGGACCGGCCCGGACCGGCCGGGTTGGTCCGGTCCTTGAGGTGGATGGTCCGGTCCCCGGTCCCAATAAATGGGACCGTGGCTCGGGCGGTCCGGTCCTCGGGTTTCTTGCATTGGGACCGGACCGGCCCGGCCCGGACCGGACCGCCAATAATATATAATTATTTATATATAAATATATACAATTGCAAAAAAAAATTAAAAACAAAACAGAATAATAAAAGTCCACTGCCCATTTTTTTTCCCAACCTTGCACGGTCGCACTCTCTTCCTCAAGACTCTCTTTTTAGTCTTATTTTTCATCTTTTTTTGGTCATCTTTTCTCCCCGTATGCTTTTTTGAGTGCGGTTGGTGATGTTTTTATCATGTAATGGCTGGATTTGGTATTGAATTCGAACATTTTGGTCAAGTTCGTCGATCATAAAAGTCATAGCGAGTCGCTATGTTTTTACCATGTCATAATTTATTAAGTTGACTAGATTTTCAATAGTTAGCGGCCCCTCTTGGGCGGGACCGAGACCGGACCGGGACCGGCCCGGATCAGGACCGGCGGTCCCGGTCCGGTCCTTGGTCCCGAAAATATGGGGACCGGGACTACGGTCCGGTCCCCGGTTCCATGCCGGGACCGGGACTACGGTCCGGTCCCCGGTTCCATGCCGGGACCGGACCAGGCCGGACCATGCACACCCCTAGAGCACCGCTATCTTGTGTGGAGAGAATTATAGTCTTGGCACGTCGGGCGGGCTATGTTTACAAGCTTATCTCTAAGGTCTCGGGTGGTGCTAGATGGGTGTAATTCAAACGATTTTTTTTTTTTTGTCGTGGACTCTTGGCTACTCAACCCTTTCGTTCTTATGAACCCTGTTCCGGAACTCCAAGTTTAGACAAACGCCTTCATCACTTGATATATTAGGAGTTTATGGATTGGAAATCCACACAAACAATATCACAAAATGGACAAGTACAAGGAGTGGAGTGGTGCGCCATTTGGGCCTAGTAGAACGCGCGGCAAATCAATGCCATTTCGGAATTTTTGCCTAGGAAAACAATACGATTTTTCGATCATGAGATTCTGATTGACAATTCATATTTCATTTTGAAATTTCGATTCATGATTATGCCCGCTGGTCGGGAACACGTTCCTAATTCCTTTTCTTTGTCGAAGGCAAATGGATGTGGGCTTGAGGGGGCTGTGGCAATGGTTGCAATAGAGGCCCAATTAGGTGGAACGGATAAGGACATGACAAATATCATAATTTGGGAAAATTTCAATAAAAAGCTCCAAGTGTTTTAATTTTCTCAAATAATAACTTGAAGTGAACTTTGTTTCAAATAAGAACTTGAAGTGTCATCTCTGTTTCAAACAAGGGCCCAGCCAAAGAGAGTTTTTGTCCTCTACTCTTTTTTGCAATTTTGTCCTTTTTTTTTCTGCTTTCCTTTTGTTTTCTTTTTTTCTTTTTGTTTTCTTTTTTCTTTTTCTCTTTCCCCTCCCCTCCCCTCCCCTAATCACGGGCCACCATTGACGTCCACCTGTGCAGCTCAATCCTCCCAAAGAGAAGGCACTCTCTGTCTTTGACGGAACGATGGCCACCACGAGCACCAACGTGTATGCCTTTGGAGCATTTTTGCTCGAGCTCCGGGACGCGGAGGATGTGATATTGGTGGACTGGGTATTTTCTTGCTGGGACCGAGGTGTCACTCTTTTTGGGAGGATTGAGCTGCGCAGGTCAACCTCATTGGGGGACCATGGCTGAGGGAGGGGAGAGGAAAACGAAAAAGAAAAAGGAAAACAAAAAAAAAAAAAATTCACTTCGAACTCCTATTTGAGAAAACGATGACACTTGGGACCCTTAATTGAAATTTTCCCTCTTAATTTTGGTGCGGTGCTCACTTCAATGCCATAACTTCTTAAAAACATCATTTAAGTGTCATAACTTTGAGCTGATCACTTAAGTGCCAAATTTTTTTTTTAAAAAGTCCACCTAAGTGCTGGAAATCTGACGTGGCATAACACTTGTGGTAAATGATTTTAAAAATTTATGGCATCCAAATGATCAATTGAAAAGTCATACGGCACTCAACCGATGAAAAAAAATGTTTTGGCACGCAAGTGCGTACCGTAAGAAAGTTATGGCATTTAACTGACATTTTTAACTTATTATTATTTTTTTCCTTTTACCTTCTTCTTCGGCCAGTCACTGGCCACAAGTGAGTGAGGCCAGGCGTCGCTGGATTTGGCAAGGCAAGCCTTGAGCTTGCCAGATCTAGCAAGGCGAGCCTCGAGGCAGCAAGGCATGCCTCGAGCTCACCAAATCAGGTGAGTTCATTGAGTCCGAGTCTCTTTTACAAGTAAAAATCATCGTGCTCGTCTATCCCAGGATGTTAGTTTCTGTTTAGACACGCGTTCTATCAGTTTTCTTGAATCTCCTGATTTATTTTACTGATGCTAATAAAGTATCGGAACAGGATAGTGAGTGATAAGCGGATCTCTGTTCTTCATGCGTGTTTTATCTGATTTAGGGAGTTTGAGGAAGGTTTTTAGACAAGTTCCTTGTAGATATGGGTTAATGTTTATGATGCAACTGATTGAGAACTCCCTCCGGCAGTTGGAAAACATCTACCTAAAAACTATAAAAAAAAAAAAAATTATTAAAAGCCGCGTATAGTGGAAAATGATTTTCCATACCAAACGGCACAAAATATTTTTCAATTTGTTTTTCGGCTTCAGGAAAACACCAGAAAATATCATCATTTTCTAGAAAATAATTTAACTGGAAAATATTTTTCAGAAACGCCACATTTTTTCGCTAGACAAACGGAGCCAAAATGTTTAAAAAAGCACAGTTATTGATGTTTTGGGAGAACATGTTTAATGCACGCGTTTAAATCATTCATCCGAATAGAAAATTTCTTACTCAAAGAATTTGGTATGTGTGAAGTTCGAGACAAAAATACAAGAATTATACAACTCAAGGGTCGAATCTACGGGGAACTTATGTTGTCGAAAAGCAATCTCCGGGAAAGTTCGAACTATGAGAAAATCCATAGTTTTATTTCGTGGGAAAGCATAAGAAATTTCCTAAACCTATTGCACTTGAATATTAAACTCTTCAATTGAACCAATTGTTGACACCTAAATTTTGACTAATCTATTTTTTGCATAAAAATTAGAACTAATTTTAGTTTTAAATAAAAATCATCTCACATATTTATTTTTAGCGTACATTGCATTGGCATATAATTGGGCAAGCAGAGCACTTAATTTAGCATGCATCTAGACTAGGCACGGGGTGGAAAAATGCACCGAAAAGATTTGGGCTTGAAAGAAATATTTTCTCAGGGACTGTATTACAAATACTTGAAACTTCGGGGACTGTATTGCAAATACTTGAAACTTCGGGGACTGTATTACAAATACCAAGAGAAGATAATGAAAGGAAGATGGTGAAGAGAAGATAATGAAAGGAAGATGGTGAAGAGAAAATAAAGAAGAGAATATAATGAAAGGAAGATGGCGAAGAGAAGATGAATATGAAGAAGAAAAGATGAAAATGGAAGGATAGGAAATGAAGATGAAGAAGAGAAGATGAAAATGGAAGGTGGGGAAATGAAGATGAAGAAGAGAAGATGAAAATGGAAGGTGAGGAAATAAAGATGAAAAAGAGAAGATGAAAATTGAAGATGAGGAAATGAAGATGAAGAATGAAGGGTGAAGAACTTTGCCTATAAAAGAAGAAGAGTTCTTGAAGAGAAGGGGGTCTTTGGAGGGGAAAAGAATTGAGAGAGTTTTTGAGAGGAACTCTTTAGAGAGGAAAAAGAGAGTTCTCGAGAAAAACCGGAAGAGAAAATTCGAGAGTGAAGAAAAGAGTTTTAGTTGAGCATCTTCTTCGACAAATCCCGACACGTACTTCGCCTCTCGCCATCCAACAACGCCGTTGCTTGCCATTTTCGACGACAGCCACGTTCTTCCGACTTCGGGATCTTAAAACGAAACTACAACTTGTACGTGAGGAAGATTTTGTGTAATAGAAGGTAGTCTTCTCCATCTTGATTTACAAAGATGTAATTGTTTGGTTTGAACATTTGTTTATTTATTTTAGACATGCCACGTGTTCCAAAGTTTAGCATTATTACATGTTCATTTATTTTTGTAAATATTCGTGATTGGCTGCGTTTTCTTTCTTTCTAAGTCATCCATGGTGTATATCGCATAAAGTTCAATGTTTTATATTCTCATAAAAAGAAGAAAAGACAAAAAAAAACTATACCTTTGAATTTCAAGTAAAATCCATCAAAATTGCCAAATCAAATATTTTTCATGAAAATGGTACCGAAAGGGCGTTAGAGTAATCTAGCGTAACCAAATCCCTGAATTCAAAATCTCCGGTTCGTAGAAATAAGATAGTTTTCTCCCGCTATTTTATTTAGGTTTCTAATCAACCTACCGAAAATGATTAGTGGCGACTCCAAATTCGGATCACATTGCATGTTAATTATTTGAACCTTAAGTTGCAATTTGGTATAGACTTGGGAGAGTCCGAGTTAGGTTAGTCAATTAATTAACCCGATAATCCATTAGCCCGGAAATTAACTTGTTTATTTTTCTAGGTCGCGACACCAATTGAGTCTAAACCTTTTGATTATTTTTCAATTGAGTCTATCCGGTCAATCTTTGCTAGAAATTATTGATGTGAACGCCAACAGTCCTACGTGGGTTGGTGGGCGTTAACGTTGACATTTTTAATTACATTTTGATAACATTTTGAATTTCTATAATTTTTTTTTGTCTTTTCTTCTCTTCTTTTTTTTTTTTTGGCCGGGTTGGGAGTCGGGCAAGTCAACGATTTCCGACCAAAATTGGCTGGATGGACTTAATTGACAAAACATGAAACGTTTATGATTAGATTGACACAATTAAAAGGTTTATGACCGAATTGGCATAAATGTAATAGGTTTAGAGCTTTTTTGGTATTTTTCATTTGTAATTCCACGATTTTGTCCTCAATTTGTAATTCAATGTTCAGACATAAAACTAATTTATGACCCCTGAGAAATTTGTTTCGATGACCAACACGATTTACGTTCCTTGAGTGCAATTAATCAAAAGCTGTTTGTGTTTGTGTTCTTGTGTGTGACGGTGATAGAGCGGAATTATAGGGGAAAAAGGTCAAAAGAGAGAGACTGATTGTTTGTGTTTTTGCGTGTGAGGACCACAACACAACCTCCATTTTTTGTTGATTTTGTTTCTGACCACAAGTTCCACAAGGCCAGATCTGGATCTGGCGAGCAAGAAGACGGAGCCACGGGCGGTATTCTTGGATGAAGGATGAAGAAGAGAGAAAGGTAACTATGAATCTTCTCTATTTTTTTTTTAGAGAACACGTCATAGTAAAAAGAAGGGCGCTACATCACCAAGTTGCAACCGCTGAATATTTCATGCTCGCGCTAGACGATTGCAATTTACAAAGTACTTTCAAATTGACACAAACAAATACAATAATGCCTAGCTAATTGCACGACCTGAATAAACTTGGGATTGGTATGTCTTAACAGTTTATTGATCCCGAACGCAGAGAATAAGTTCATTACCATAAAATAACTAACCAAAAATCCTCCTACTAGTATACTAACAAGTTCTCCTCCCTTCTCTCTTTTCTCTTCCTTTTGCTCTGCAGACCGATTTCACCATGTCGCAACAGGCAAGAATGGCTGTGCATCTGAAAATGCAATGGCATCCGCGTGGAGTGACGTGCTAGCTTTCAAAACAGCAGCATAAGTATCAGTTGCCTCACGGTCCTCTTGATTTAGCGGAATACCCACGGCATTTTGGAGCTTCCTTATCCCCTCCAACTCCATTGCCACTTCTTTCATTTTAGGCCTGCTCCTCCCATTCAAGTTCAAGCACCTTTTCGCAAGGTTAGCGATTGATGCAATCTCTTCCTTCTTACCTTCTTTCAAAACTTGAGCATCGACAATGTCGAACAAGCGATTCTCCTCCATTGAATCTATGAAATAGGTTGCAAGGCTTTTTCCTTCTCGTTCCCTCACTGATGAGATCGGCTCTTGTCCCGTTAAGAGTTCAACGAGGACAACTCCGAAGCTGTACACATCACTTTTGTCTGTATATTGACTTGATTGGAAATACTCCGGATCTACGTAGCCGGCAGTCCCTTGCACCACCGTAGTTACATGAGTTTGATCGAGGGAAACCGACTTGGAAGTACCGAAATCTGCCACTTTTGCTTGATATTTCTCATCCAAGAGGATATTGTTGGACTTGATATCTCGATGATAGATGGGAATAGAGGCTGCTGAATGCAAGTAGAATAAGGCTCCTGCGATTTCCATTGCAATTCGTAGACGGGTGTCCCACGATACAGGAACCTCTTCATTTGGGTCATGCAGATAGTCATACAAAGTTCCATTTGGTATAAACTCATATACTAGAAGCGGGATTTCTGTCTCCAAGCAGCACCCCAATAACTTAACCACATTCCTATGGTTGATTTGTGAGAGAATGAGGACTTCATTTATGAACTGTTCGACTTTTCCCTCGTCTATCACTTTCGATTTCTTAATCGCAACTATTTTTCCATCTGCTAACATTCCCTTGTAAACAGTACCTTGTCCACCTTGCCCGAGTATCCTATCCTCGTTGAAATTGTCAGTGGCCTTCCCTAAATCCTTGGAGTTGAACAACTTGCTTTTCTCAACATTGCCTTCTGGTGAAGATAGCTCACTTTCCAACAAAAGACCGCCATTGCGTTTGAAGTGCTTCTCTTTGAGCTTGATTTCTTTTCTCTTCTTGATGTATTTGTACAACCTCCATAGGAAAAGACACAAAAGTAGAGCCCCAAGGCCTGCCCCAACCCCTGCATTGCAAAAGTATTAAGGTGCGTAAGTGAGAAAATTGTACCTGCTTGTCAAGAATCTATTAAAGGCACTTATAATCAAGAATTTAAGTGAATCTAATTAAAAGGAAAACATATAAGAGTGATTGACCAAAGTATACTTTCACGTTGATTTTCGTGGCAACCATGAAAAATTAATTTGTCTTCTGTTTAAGTGCCATCCGGTGAAAGTTTTATACTCATACCGGCACCGCACAATTGATCTCCCTTACAAGTAATTCAGCAATCATATTGATTAAAGTGAAAATTCATAGCAGCATTCATCTTTACAATGGTTGTAATAATCCCAATTGACATACGCCAGAATAAGGGAAAATTGTCTAGAAAGTCCTAAATCTATTGAATTCGTGCCAATTCAGTCTTAAATTTTTCAATTATGTCAATTCAGTCCTAAATCTTTCGACAATTTGCTAATTCATTCCTAAACCTTGCAATTATACCAAATTCGTCCCAAACCTTTTAATGATTTTCCAAACTAGTCCTAAAACTTTCAACGAATTGCCAAATTTAATCCTTCCAACCAATTAAACAAATAGTAGACTTGGAACTAAAATTACAAAAATTCAAAAGATTTAATACTAAAATGACAAAACTTCAAAAAATTTTAGGACTAAATAGGCAAAATTTTAAAAGGTTTAGGACTAAATGGACACAATTGAAAGGTTTAGGACTAAATTGGCAATTGCCAAAAAGTTTAGGACTGCATTGGTACAATTGAAAGGTTTAGGACTGAATTAGCTCGAGTGTAATAGGTTTAAGACTTTTTTAGTAATTTTCCCACCAAAATAAGTAGGAATCTTGGATCACTTTTGATAGATGTGAAGCGACAACATTAGAAAAGCTCATGCGTTTCCATAATTATAGAAGTATTGGTGTCCAAAGATAAGTTTTAAGGTTGTTGATTGAAACTTATCTATAATCATCACTAGGCGAATGGACAATCATATTAGAATGAAGAGTAAGATAAAACTTATTTTTCCACCAACACCTGTCTAAAATTCTATATGAAAAGATCTACTTACCGATAAGAATGAATTTAACTGTCTTTCTACCAAGGACACAGTCATGGCCTCCCGATTTGATCACACATTCATTATCTGATGACAAATATAGAATAAGTATATTAACAGTGACACACATCTCCTTGGGTAGAAGTAGCAAGACTAGTAGCTTGCATTTCCTCATAAATTGTAAATTCCATGGCTTAAAATATGAGATGAAAAGACTGTCATGTTCCCCTTGATTTCCTGCAAACTATTGTCGATACAATCAATTTTTTGTTTGAAATTGCGTTCACTTTGTATAATCTTGGACAGAAAAATGAAAAGGGGAGTCAGAAAATCGTGCATGTGATCATCAAATAGTGTGAATGCATTATTTTCAGGGACAAATCTGGAAATGAACAAGCCACTTCACTGTGATAACATCAAGTAAGTTACCTTGGCATCCTCCAATAAGATATGGGTTACCACGATACCCCCGTTGGCAATAGCACTGCGTAAATGGCATTCCAATTCCATCCGGACACAGGATGTCGAAGAAGAGGTCGCACGTATCACAGGAGGAAGGCGGATAATCTTGCCGCATAAGCTCATGTGCATATTCGGTATTGTTTGCAATTCCCCATTCCAACACCACTGGAAAAGGATTATTCTGTCTCAAATCATCTAAATCTGCGAATTTAGACATAAAGAACCATGATCTATCTGCCAGGAAAGCGTACTGGCACCCCTGATGTTCGCCTTCCTCTTGGAATTCCACATTAAAGCCCAGTAGGCTCAAGGGGAGCGAGGTCCGGCAGCATCCGTCCCCCCCGGAACAATCATTATACCGGCTAATGTCACATTTCGACCTGCAACCAACAACAGCTGATCCGGTACTATTCAAAATTGCCAGGGTGTTGCAACCAACTGACGCAAAGACGTTCCTCATCTGGGAGAAGACAAACGGACTTCCTTCGAGGCTCACCGGCATACCAATCCTGTTGGCCCCGCAGCTTGCATTTGAGTAAACTGCCGGAATACTGACCCTAATCATGCCGTTCCTGGAATCTCTGTAAGAGGGGAGTGAAATGTCGAGGACGCGCAACCCAATCTTCTTTAGAATGGGAAGCGTGTTGTTTTGCTGGCAGACGATCTCGTGCCAGTTATCCAAGAAACACCTGGCTCCTATTCCGAAGGGGAAGGGAATGGTGACGTTCCCGCATCTTTCAGCACAGTTGGGCCTTGCAAGTTCAGGTGCAGCTCCTGATGCTTGTGCCGTGAGGGAAACCAGAAGGAAAAGGATTTGAAGAACCGAGTCGGACATGATTTTCAGGTTTGCTATGTGCATGAGCCTAAACTTACGAAGAAAGGCATATGGGCTGAGTCCCTTGATATAGTTATTCCAGGGGGAAGAAGGGAAGATTTTTCATGTGCTGGTGTTACTTCCTAGTAGCTTTCAGGATGCTTCCTTGAGGATAGAATAGAAGTAGTTGTCTCTCTCCCCCTCTTTTCAAGGAGCCTTCTTTCTGTCAGCCAAGATGCCATTTTGATTTGTCATTTTAGCATATTTCCACACTAATTATTGTTCAGCAGAAAAAAATTAAAATAAAATCTTTCTTCATATAACTCAACGGTAAAGTGTTACCTCGACGTGGTGAAAGTTATTAGAGAGGACCAAACCATTTCTTCTAATTTTTTTTGAAATTCGATAAATGTTGAAAGACTTGATAGTTTCTTATTAATGATCGTCATACTATTATTAGTTTGTTACTGTTTCGATTTCTCAGTCATTACCACTAAGAAATCACGTATACAAAACAGACGGAGTAGTGCCATCGCAAGACAAAATGCATATTAGCGGGTCGTAATTTTTGTTTCTTTAATGTGCTGAAATCAATAATCATGAGGATGTCTTTCGTTGTGACAAAATTACTTTCAAATCTGATGGACCCCATCCATCATCGCCTCTAATCATGTGGACCCCACCCCATCTGAAAGTCACACTTGCCCTATGGTTGTGATTGCATATTGGGTCAATGTAGACCAACTTGCACGGAAACAAACTTGAAAAGACAAGCGTGGTCGGAACGCCCCTGAGGTCTTCACGACCATTCACCTCAGCCCACAAGCTTCACGGTGGTGGGCGATAACTGAGCTTGGCTGGTCAGAAGTCTCACGCCCGCCTAACAAGATCTAAAGTTTTGGCTATGGCATGATTTGAATTTCTAGCAAACTTGTGCTCATGGGCACCATTACATTGAGTGAAGAGAACTATGGATCGTTTACACGACAGTGAGGCCATGTTGACAAGATTCTTTCTAGGGTCTCGGGGCGGCACTCAATAGCCGCAACTCAAATTGAATGTCGTGTAATGGATGCGGGTACTCCTGTGATGAGGTGTAGAGGATAATAAACACAGGCCACTTTTCTAATCAATCGTTGCGTTTGTGGTTGACGCCTAAAATTTCCGTTACTTCCTAGTATGTCTAAGGATGCTTCCTTGAAATATAGAACTGTGAAAGCTTGGCATGCGGAGGACCCCAGCTTAAGCAGCCATGTATGACTTCCCATTACAGGGGACATAATTTTGTCATCACTTTAACATGAGAAAGACTTGGGTTATTACCAAAATGGATGACCTCTCCCATTATTGAAGCAGAACGTGCAGTCAGTGTAATGATTTTCTTGCTCAAGCCATCAATAAATAAAAGCACTTTGGAATTTTGCGGGCCCCCCACAAAAAAGGGCAAAAACATGTACGGGAATCACGGGAATGACTGCACATCAGGAAACGTTGGGCGCGTTTGGTTGAACTTTTAGGAAAAGTCTTACGAAGAAATGCAAAGGACTTTAATTTAAAGGGCTTTCATGAAAAGTAAAAGACTATTTATTATACTGTAATTGAAAAGCATCTTGCAAAGCAATTTTAAGAGAAAGACTGGTAGAAATATTTTTGAAAAGTCCTTTGAAGTGATGGATTTAAGTTTTTTTAATTATTAATTTGTTTATAAGTGAAAAGAAACAATGACAGCAACTTCTATATTTTCATGTTGAGATGCATCAACAAATTTATAAATAGAAAATCACATTTCCTTTTTGGCTAAAAACATTACATTAAAGTGGATATTTCCCAATAAAAAAGTATAATAAACTTTGGTCACATATGCAAGAAAGAGATACAGTATCCTAAAAAATTACAGACATCCTTTACTATTTTCTTAAATCATGGCTACTCGACCGTGTAAATGTGCCATATCAGAAGATGCGTTATCATTTAAGGCATTTGCCTCCTCAATTGAAGTTGTTGTGTCATCAGTCAAAAGAATTGGTACGCTTTAACACTTCCCTCACATTCGATGTACGCGAATTAACATGGCAAGAAGTATAAAAAGAAAGTATCATGATCAGGAAAAGAATCAATCTATGTTCTCATAGGAAACTTTTTCAAGAAAACCTGATGATATCAAATGTTGTACGTAGATACTAAAAAGTATCCAGTGAAGGCTGCAACGGAGCATCTACCTCATAAAAAGTCTAAAATGTGTCATAAATTTATACTAAGGATCATCGCACCTCATCTATAATTAACCTGCTATCACATGTGATCAACAAAAATGATGAATATTATACAAGCCAAATGGTAAAAAATATAAAACAAGAAAAACGTATAAGGTACATGGGCTATATAAATTTGGTTCAGATTTTCCTGCAGGTTGCAACATCCTAAGCGACTTGCTTCTTCTAAAAAAAATCAGTGTTTCTTTTTCGTTTTCTGAGGAATTGGAGCATCTGCAGAACATGCAGAATATGAAAAGGTTATGTAGGCAAAATAACTGTAGATTCCATGCCAAAGGATTTAAGTAGCCAAAAGGAAAACACGCCTCGTATTTCATAGAGAGAATTATAGTGAACCTTAGACCAGAAACTCAACCAAAACTCTGCATCAATTGAGAGTAAGGTTAACAAAAGGAAAAATTTCAAAGATATGGAGTTTCAAAAGACCACTTAGCGCATTGAACAAAAGCAAAAATAGATCAATTGCAGATGTCTACAACCATGTTCTAAATCAATCAAAATATATTTTGAACCGTGCCCACTTAGCTGTTCTAAGCAAGCAAAAGAACAGATATTAATTTCCCGGACAAACAATAAGCAAGGCATCACAAATGAGGGTTTATGTGTATATGTATTGAAGCAACACTCCTTTTTCCAAGACAAACAAAAAGTAAAACATACCCATTCAGACATATGAGGAACCAAACACGAGAACTTCACATTCATCACATTGCACCTACTGATGATTTGACCCAACAAAACAACTACGAAAAAGAAGACAAGCAATATCCCATGCACAGGGAACTCCTAAATCCCATTGCCTAACAATAATCAGGCAGAGGTAACTCCATTCCTCTGCCGTTTATCCTTCTCCGCTTTGCTCGTCTATCTTCTTAAAACATAAGCCAAGTCAATTATGCAATAATCAGGTAGACAATTCAAGTATAAGTTGTCAATTTTCAAACCATTAGAGAGATCAGCATGAAGAAAAACAAACATGTTAAGGAACTTGTTTCTGTGAAGCGAAGTTGTATGCTTAGTGGTTTTCTTTCCTCAGCCGTGAATATAAATATCATCTAGAGGCTTTTGACCACCTTCAGGCTCTCCACATCAACCAAATAAGCATTGAACATCAGTGTCTCATCGGAACAAATAACTTCATCATTCTTCAAAATCCTGCATCCCAACAACTGCTCGCTGCCATCGTACAGCATTATCCGTCATATATCCAACCGTCAATCATAGCACGGACTAATCTACTCAAAACAAGCTCAATCACGGAGAGTATTACAACCAAAAGCACAGAACAGAACAATCCGGGACAAGATGAAATGAAATCCTAAGCCGCATCGAGCTGTTGCCATTCAGTTTGATCGAGCAAGCTAAATTCGGGGGAAAACGGTAACAAATCGATTGGTCACTGCAGTTTTAACATAGATTAGCGAATCAAACCGAATCATGTCCCAGCCCAATCAAAGGTAACTAAATTGCCGATCGAGTTGAGTTGGACGCAAGTGGCAGAGATTGGTAGTGAAAGGGAAGGTACCTTTCCGATGGAGTTGCGGAGAGAGAGGAAGCCATCCCGATAGGCCCCGATAGGTCTTGTGTTTCAGCTTCTGCGTCAGGTGCTTCAGGTGATATTCCATTTCTTCGGAGCTTCCATGGTTGTCGGATTTGGGATGAAGAATCTAGGGATTACTTCGGAGCCCAGGCGAGGGCTCCGAGGTCGCCAGACCCAGGCGCGGTGACGCCGCGATCGATCCCGCGACCTCGGCAAGCCTCGCGACAATAGATCTGGAGCGACACCGCCGATCAGGCGATGGGCGACAACCATCGACCTGAGCCAACCAGGCGAGCGACGTCACGCTCGTGAGGCGAAGGAAGCGAGGTGAGCATCAGATGAAAGGGCCTTTTTTTTTTTTTAGGTCGAAAAGGGTAAATGTGAAATTATGATTAATAAGTGAGGGTCATATTGGAAATTCAAAAAAATTGGTATAGAATCTTCCAAAAAGTCTTCTTCTTTTTTTTTTTAATATAATAAACAAAGGACTTATTATTTTTGGGATCTAATTCCTCAATCCCGGTCTGCATAAGAAGACTTACTAAATCATAGAAATATCAAAGCCTGAGGATGTAAGTCCTCATTGACTTGATTTCTCCAAAGAGCACCACGGTTCGTATGTTTTATTCGATATGGTAGTCGTCGTCTTTCTCTTCTCTCTTTCCAAGTACCTTCCTTGTGCCGGTCAAGATGTAATAACATGATTAGTTTGATTGGTCATTTCAGAAGATTTTTAGACCAATAGCGTATTTCGGATTCAGTTATGGCTAAGGAAAAGGAAATTAAAGACTTATCAATTATCTATATACTTTAATGAACCTCTTACTAGTTTAAATTTTCAGTCATAGGCACAAAGCAATCACATACACAAAAGATATTAGTGATAAGTGTTTTTTTTTTTCCTCAAAATGTGTTGTAATCACTTTCCCCATAATGAAGGCAAATGCAACATATGGCCAAATTAACTTGAGCCCATGATACATCTTTTGAGCATATGCAAGTAACAAGCTAATTATTGATGGAATTTCTGCAACAATTTCATTCATAGCAAGTCTTCGTGGATCACAAGATGAAATAAGATCACTACATCATACTTAGAAATTCGCAGAGTATTGCCAAATCGGCGCAATACGATAATCCTTAGCTAATTATAGGACGTGAATAAATTTGGGATAGGTATGACTAAATCGTTTATTGATACCAAAAACTGATAATAAATTCATAACCAATAAATAACTAACCAAATCCTCCTACTAGTAACCTAACAAGTTTTCCTCCTCCTTTCTTTTGCTTTGAAAACCGATTTCCATTAGGATTACAGCAATATGACCCACAAGAGGCGAAACAGATATTCAACATGTCTCACTGGGCAAGACTCAAGAGTGGTTGCACATCGGAGAAAGGAAAAAAGGTACTCGGCAATCGAGGGGTTACAGGAAAATAAATGATGTAGATGTACGCTGGTGAATTTCCAACCATTTTCTTCATTGATCAAAGTGAATCAAAAGTTCGAGGTGACTCAAATATGAAATTATTTATACTTGGCACTCGGCAATCTATGAATCAAACGTGTGATTCCCAATACACAAACCAAAACCTGGAATGATTCTGTCCAAAACCCGTCAAAGGGTTTACTCAATTTGCCAACTATATGAAACCAACTTGCACGTAGACAAACCTGGAAAGACTGGCATGGTGCGAATTAATGGACGACTTGGAAAGACAGACCATCGACCTAGTCCGCAACAGCGATAGGACAGACTTTCCTCAGCCACAAGCTTCTTGTGGATGTCACTTCCTCATTGACTTGACTTCTCCAAATAGCATCCCAATACATTTCATCAGACTAGGAAGTCGTCGTCTTTCTCCTCTTTTTCCAAGAGCTTTCTTGGCGCCGGCCAAGATGTAACATGGTCAGTTTAATAGGAAAAAGTTTTCAAAAAATATCGCATTTTTCGCAAAACAAACGAATTATATTATTTTAGTAATCTGTTAGTGATTTGAGTTCTCGGACGGAAAAGGGCTAGGAGGAATGTATTGCACGACAAATAATTGCATACTCAAACTCTATTAATGGAAAGTACTTTTTCTTCTGAAATCGCTTTTACCTTGAGTATCGAAAGTAGATTTTTAATATGAATCTTTTCTGCTCCTTCCTAACCACACAATGAGGAAGTCTTCCCTCAAGACAAGAATAAACGTCATTGCTTCTTGGACAGCGAGATCTCCTTTGCTATTGGGTTATCCAATAAACATTTAGGGTGATTTTGCCCTCTCAAAATCTTCATTTTTCCCGAGTCTTCGGAACTCATAACATGCGTTAAGCCATATCAGTGCTAATGCCATGAAAGTGAAATTTGGACAGCCATATTTTGTTGACAAACTCGTTTCTAGTGTCTTGGGTGGTACTTAGCATTAGTAACTATGGTATCCTGGATTAACTTGTTGGGATGTGATTCATATTCCTCTGAGACAAGAAAGCACGTGAGACCCGCTCCATGCCGAGCGGGCAAGAGTCCGAGGGAGCCGCTCGGTGGGGTTTCAAGGGGGCAAACCCCCCTGGAGACCAGAAGACTTTTATGATTTAAGGCCGTAATTTTCATTAGTAGTTTGAGTTTGGACTCATGAATAGTTCTTGCTCTATATGCTCTTTTTCGCTTGTAACCGAGTGATGTAACGAGAGGTGCGAAGTGCTAATTATAGTGGAATCCTCTGCTAGACGTAACCCTAGTTTAAAAGTGAACTAGGATAACATTTCGTGTTTCAATTTTCTCTTTCTAGCTTGTTTTACTACGCTGCAATTGTGCGCCGATCCCAACATAACACACTAAGGTATTATCCACTTTGGCCTGTTTTATATTGAACCTCACGATTTCGTTCTTTAATACTCGGGTTGAGAGCATTCTCAAGATGGGTGACTTCCTAAGAAGGTGCTCACCTCGGTATGAGACGGGCCAAAGCAGACGATACTTAGTGAGTTAATTCAAGATGTCATGGTAACTCAAATTCAAAATTCTGCAATGGATAGAGGACTATTATGATGAATTGGTCGCTTGTCTAATCGTTTCTTGCGTTTTTGTGACACCGAAAGTTCCGTTACTTCCTAGTATGTCCAAGGATGCTTCCTCGAGGATAGAAATGTGAAGGCTTGATACGTGGAGATCACCAGTTTAAGCAGCAATGAATGACCTCTCCCATTATTGAAGCGGGAGTCATGTCTATCGTTCTCCCGTGTGGTATACGCCGTGTAGTCAATTTAATACCTTTCTTGCTCAAGCCATCAATAAAATTACTTTGGAATTTTCTGGGCCCGCAAAAAGCGTAGAAACATGTACGTGAATTCGCATCACTCGTTCGTGACTTCATGGGAGTCTTCGGTTGGGATAAGAAGAAGCGTAATTGCTTGGACAGCGATATCTCCTTTATTTCTCGGATTTTCCAATAAAGATATTGTAACACCCTTGCTCCTACAATTATAGGGAAAATGAGTCGTCCTATCCGAAAGACACATTCTCAAACACAAACCAATACCAACATGTTATCAAGTTAGTTATGGTATCATAATTTCTCTAACCTACAAAAAGAATATATTCATTTCAGAATTCAGTTAACCCAACAAGTATTATCTCGGATATATACAACTATCTAAGCTCATACACGGAAATCTCACTATCGAAAGTTTCTCGCTAATAGCACCCTCGTCCTACTTGTAGCTAGCACAAGTACCTAAAAGAACGTTTAAGATTAATAGTATGGATAGCCACAGTTTAGCAAGTAGTACTAATCATTTTTAAGCAGATTGAGCATTCACTATCTTGTTGACACTTGAATTTTTAGTCAATTTTTCTTTAGTTTTATTTTCCAAAATTCTCAAAAATTCGCAAAAAAATCAAAAAATTAAAAATCAACATTGGAAGCCTTGGCCAAGCCTAAGGAACCAATTTGGAACAAAAAATAATTTTTCATATTTTTTACATTTTTTTAATATTTTCGAAAAATAGAAAAATCTTTGAAAAATCATAAAAAATACTTTTCGAGGTCGTAAAAATACACAAAAATGTCCAATATTTTTATTTTAATTCTCTTTTAATATTGACCTCAAGAAAAATAAAAAATTAAGTTCAATTTTAGGTGTTCCTTCACAACGCCTAAGGTTGAATTTTCACAAAAAATACCAATTGAGTCTTTTTATTTGCAATTTTTGCACATTTCAGGTCTAAACATTCAATTGCGGTCCCTTTGAGTTTCAATTTGATCAATTGCACCCTCAATTGCACGACTTGCACAAAATTTCCAAAGAATCTTGCAATTTAGTCCCTCAAATTGCCAATTTTTGAAATTACTTTTTATTGAGGGACTATCTTGGCAATTTACGACTGGTACCTTATGTTTTCATGCATTCCAAATCGATTGGCATGGGTCTCATAGTCCAATTTTATCGAATTGACATTCAATTGAGTATTTCCCCAATTTGCCGATTTAGAAAATTTTGGGGTTTTTGTATAAATTGGTGGAAAATTTTGGGCAAAAACACATTTTTAGATAATATCCAGGCCCCTAATTGCAATTTTGAGGTTTAATTGAAAAATTTCCCAGCAAATTGTGATTAATTTCGAAAATTAAGCGAAATTCACTGGCCGAACCGGTTCAGACCGGTCTGGTCGCCGGTCGGACCGGTCCAGCACAGTGTCGTCTTCCTCACGAACACGCGCCAATTTGCAGTTTTTGAAGTCGAATTTCAACGATCAAATTGAAGTCCAATTCGATGCTAATTGATTTAATCGTGGTGGGGCTTTTGATCCTCGGGTTATGGCCCGTCGATCGGAACCGGTGGCACGGCCGGTGGCCGCCGGAGCGCGGCAAAATCGCCGGTCAAAGCTCCCGGCGCCCAAAAGTCAACAATTTCAAAACTAAGTGCAAGTCACTCTCATTTTGGACTCAACGAACTTTAAACGGCCTTGGACGGAATCTTAACGATTCCGTCACCGTCCGGCGAGCCGTTTGGCACGTGTGTGCGCGTGTGAAGTGCTCGGCCAGCTCACGCCCGCTCGCGCGAAATTTAAAAAATGTGAGTATAAATATTGAGGAAGATTACGGACGCAAAGGGAGGCTCATTATACTCTTTGTATCAAACAGACTAGAGAGAGAGAGAGAGAAGCTCTCGGAAGCGCCCATAGCCTGATTTTCGGAGCGACCGTGAGGTCTTCGTGAAGCCGATCCAGAGGAAATCGAAGTCCGAAAACTAGTCCACGAGCTTCGTAGTGACTCAGAGAGTTGATCGCACCAGCTCAATCAACCGAAGAACTCCTAAATCGGTAAGTCGATCTCTCGACCTCGGCTCGGCTCGATCATGGCATCACACCGATTCACGTGCGATTCTTGTAATTGTTTTGTGCGTTTTAACCCCGTGCATTGCTGATCATCTTCGCATTGTTGTTTTGTCTCGATTTTGCACATAAACTTCCAATCGAGCCTCCAAAACCCGACCGCCATAACTCGAATTGTCGAAGCCCGCCTAGGAAATTCTAGGCCATGCGAGCTCGATCCGAGCTCGAGGTAAGTTCCCCGAACTCCCGATTGTGCTTACCCGTGAAATAATTGTTGTGATTTGCTCTGAATCTCGTTGCTCGAACTCGGTGATGACTTACTATGTATAGTGTGATTCTTAGGATTTAGCCGATAGAAGTGTCCGATTCTGAGATATGTTGATCTAGTTGATTAGACGAATCGATTCGTGGTGGTTTTGTGCAATTCCGGCGAGATCTCACCGTTAGATCTCGCCGGAACGTTCTCGGCCGTTCATTAGGTATCGTCGCAAGGTAGACGATGAAGTCTACGTGGCCCGGTCAAATAGTCAACGAGCTGAGGTGTCGCTCCGTGATAGGTCCACCCGGATTCGAGTCGGCTCGGCCGTTGGCGCGAGCGGGCTGACTCAGATCTGATCCGACGGCCGAGATAAATCGCCAAATTTAATTCTCGGCCGTCGGATTCCGTATTTTTGGTATTTTTAGATATTAGATAGAAATAAAAAATAAAGAAACGCCGTCGTTTAGGTCATTAAGAAGGCGACGTCGTTCTAAGTAAAGACCCAAATGCGTCGTCGTTTAGATCTTCATAGAGAGTGAACGGCCCAGATTGTGTTTTAGGATTTAATCGTGACCGTCGGTTCAATAGTCAAATGCGGCGTCGTTTTGTAGAGAGTGTCCGATACGGTGTCGTTTTGATTAGGGCGAGTTGACGGTTGAGATCAAATCTGAGATTGATCTCGGCCGTCCATTCTATTTTTGTATATTCATAATATTAGAAAATAGCTTAGAAAATGGAAAATAAATAAAAAAAAGGCAAATACGGTGCCGTTTTGGTGTTGCGGGCAAGTCAAGGGCGGTCGGACCGGGTTGACCGGCCGTTGACCGGTTTGACCCGGTCCGGTTTAGTAATAAAAATTAATAAAAAAATAAAAAGAAATTTCCAAAAATTCCAAAAAAAAATTGTAAAAATACTTAGAAAATTCATAAAAATTCCCAAATCTTCACAAAAAATTTCTAAAAATTCCTAGATCGATTCGGGACTCATAAAGTCTGGATCGAAATTTTTGAGACTTCGAGGGTCGATTAATTTCGATCCGGAAAATTTCCAATATTTTTGAAAAATAATAAAAAATTCAAAAAAATTAGAAAAATTAGAAAAATTCAAGAAAATCACAAAAAATAGGAAATGGCCACATTCAACTGGCCAAACCAAAATTTTGTGATTTTCGGGTCCCGAACCCCCAAAAATGACCATTCTACCCTTCCGGGCCTTCCGTCCCAAATTTTCGCCAAATTACCCCGAAACCCGAATTTGATTTTTGTGTGGGCCGATAGGGCCATTTTAGACTTGTCAAACCTTGATTGTTCGTCTGGATTGATTTTGATTGTTTTGATTGCATATTAAATTTTTGATTGTGATTGTTAGGAATAGAAAAATCCCCATCCGCATGAAAACTTAAAATCGTTAGGACCTACCTCACTCGATATCGTATCCGCATGAATTCTTAGGTTAGAAAATCACTCGACATCGGTAACCGAAAGGGCGTCAATTTGAATCTTGGCGTAACCAAGTCCCCGGACCCAAAAATCTCTGGTTTTCGCGGAACCGAACGGTTTCTCCCGACCGCTCGTTAAGGTTTTCCGATCGTACCTTCCAATAAACCGATCGGTGGCGACTCCAAATTGCGTGTACACATCGCACATGCCACCCGACCACACTAAGGTCGATTTCGATAAAATTTTACCCGACATCGCGATTCGAGTAATGGGTCTTGGGAGAGACCCGCGATCCCGAAGGATCCCGCCGACAACCGGGGTCCTACGTATTCCATTTTTAAAGGGGGATCGGCTCGTTAACCACTCGCTCCCGCAACATCGTGGAAGGGAGAGGATCGCGACAGACCGGCGACTCCGTTGGGGAAGAATTTTCTAAAGAGGACTTAAGTCGATTAAAAATGTTGATTGTTTTCTAATCCCGTTTTCTGGAGATGCTCTTGAAGGTGAGGTACGACCACTAACAAAAGTGTTAAATGTTGATGCAGATGGGAGTTATAAGGGGTGGCGTCTGTGCTAACCATTTTTGATGCAGATATGGAGTATTGTGTTGTATGTTTATTTATGCATATATTGAAGCGGTGTTTTGAATATAAATTGTTGTGCATGTCTTGCATATTTTGAGGATAACGACACCGCACACACAAGCGCCTAAACCCGAGCCGCGAAATCACCCTTATAGGTCGCCATAGATAGGGATCGGTATGCGAAGCTCTTGTGTTTGATTGCACTTGGGTTGACCATATTTGATCCTGCTCGCTATGCAAGATTGATGGTCCTACCCACTTGTTGTTTGATTGCGCTTGTGGGCGGCCCATCGATTTGTATAGCGGGAGCCCTTTTAGGTCAATACCCAAGCCTTTTTGATTTCTTTAGAGTTAAACCACACTTGTCTCATGTGTATGTGAAATGGATGGTTGGTATACCTAAAACCAAAAACCCAAAAAAAGAGTAACATCGGTCGGTAAGGCTTTCTACCCTTTTGAACTTGTAAATTTAAATTTTGCATATCATGCATTTTCATGACATATCATCACATTTTGTAAGATCATTTAAGTGATCGGGGTTGAAGGCCAGATTTTCCTTTTTAGGTTAGATGACGCCCCAAAGTCATGTTGATGTACCCGACATATTTACATGGGAGCGGAGGACCGTTCGACGTGAGGACCGAGTACCCGCTACATTTCGAGTCTTTGGATTTGTCCACGGACGGGAGCTCAATGGACGGAACCGCACTCGTAGCGAGGGTTGCGATTATACCCGTTGTGGACGCCATTTGGAACTCAAGCGCGGAAAAGAGAGAATTTGGGATTTATATAAGAAATTGGCAAGGAAGCCACGTGCGATCAAGACGGCCCCAAAGCACTCTCCGATTAAGAAGAAGGAAGTCATCACCATATCCTCCGATGATGAAGAAGATGCCAAATTTCCCGATATAGTAGAGATTTCATCCGATGAGGATACCATTCCTATTGTCTAGATTAATACGACTTTGGGGCATTTCTAGGTTTCATTATATTTTGAGTCGATTATGTACTTTCATCGACATTTATTGTCCGAACCTCTTTAGATGCTATCATGTTCTATTTCTTTCGACTTTATTGTGTTAGACTTGTAAATTCCATGAGTTGTCAATTTGTGAGCGACTTGCTACCCCGATTGCGCCTAAACGATCCTAATCAATTACATGCCATCTTTGGGTGAGATTAGGTCCATAACTACCTTATTTGGCTTATTTGGGTCAAGTGAGAGTAGTTGACCCTCATGTTACCAAAAGATGACATGGAATTTGATTAGTGCATTTGTATCACATTTCATGCATATCCATATTAAAACCGTGGTAATTGACTTTAGGATCATCATTTTGCATTTTTAGATCATGGGGAATGGAGACATCAAAGTTATCCCGATACCGCGCAAGGAACTCGCTATATGGTGGGATCGCCTCGACATCATCAACAAGGCCTATGTGGAAGGACGTTTGGGGCGACTTGTAGATTTGATCAAAGTGGAATACCAACCGGCTCTCATTCAAGCACTAGCCAAGGCATGGGACGCGCGCACAATGACATTCAACTTTCGGGGATTGGAATTGACCCCTACTCTTGAGGAATATACCGCTATTATCGGGGCCAAATTTGAAGAACGTAAAGCTCAACCCCCTTTAGACATGGATTCCACTCGTTCGTTATCAAGTTTTCTCCGTCTTAAAACTTCCGAGATTGAAAAAGTTTACAAGTCCAATTCCAACAAGTTTACTTTCTCATTCCTTTTCGACAATTATTCCTCCTTACCCACCGAAACCGATCATAAATCGGGAAAGGTATTCATTTTAGCCTTCTTTGCATTTGTCCTATTCCCAACTTCAAGGACCACTTTTGACCCTTCCATAACCCACATAGCTAGACAAGCATGTTGTCGCTGGGATTATTCGTACATGATCTTAGCTGAGACCTTTCTTTCCCTAAACCGATCCAAAACCTCAAAAAAGACCATTTTCCAAGCATCTAGTGGACTACTCCACATGTGGTTCACTTCTCATATGAAAACCCTTCAACTTCGAGTCGGGTGCTACGAGATCAATGAGCACGTTCACCCTCTTAGATCTTTTCTCAAATGCCAATCCCTTGTACCCAAACACTCATTAAAAAGGTGGGTTGAGCTATTGGACAATTTGAAGCCCGAGCATATTAGATGGCGCCCGACTTAGCCTAAGATTGTGGAAGCTCGCATCATTGGCGTTGAAGATAGCCCTATTCCCTTATTGGGATGTGCTGGCGCTGTGGCGTATTACCCCATTCGAGTGGTGAGGCAATTTGGAGTTCTACAAGAGATACCACCGGATGTTTGTCCCGGAATCTTCTCGTTTGATATGACACGAGGAAAGCTCACTAAGGAAACAAAGGAGTTGTATCGGGCTCGGATCAAGCTTATCCTTCATGCTTTGAAGAACTCACCGCTGCAACAAGTTGAATGGCCGGATTATTTGGATAACGAGATGAACATTCATAGAGCTTCCAAAGAGTATATTCAGAAGTTTAAGGAGTATCGCCAATCATTGGTAGAGCCATATGTACCCGAGTGCGTATCTCCTCGCATCGAGGAAGTGGAGTCCTATGAGCCAGAGTACATAGTACCGTACGTACTGGGAGTAGAGCCGTACATCCCTGAAGATCCAGAGCGGTGGATGGCGGAGGAAGGAGAAGACCCATACCTGTGGGACTCCGATGGATCCGAAGAACAAGAAGATTGGAAGCGACCTCGACTTGGATAGATTTATTCCCCCATCTAGATTTCGCATATTTGTTATTTCTTTTTAAAACACTTTTGAACAATTTAGTTTGTAATAGATACATATTATTGCTTTTATGAGCATTTCATGCATACATATAGAAAAGTCAATTACCATGGATCAATGTCTCCAATCCTTTGATACTTCCCATACTGATTTGATGTTCTGAAAACAGGTGAGTGATAAATACGAGGACTCGTAGCAAAACACGCAAATTAAGGATGGAACAAGAAGAGTTCGCACCTCGTGTGGGTAATTTGGAAAACCAAATGAACGTGATCGCCACAATGGTGGCGGAAATGAAAGCGATGCTGATCGCTAGTCAGGGGAGATACCCCGCCGACCCTAATTCTCAAGACCCTGCGGGGTCATCTGATGGAGTGAACACTAATCCAGCACCCGCCGCTAATCCCACTCTGAACCCGGAGCGACCGCATAAGGATCCTCCTGTTGTGATAGATTTGAAAAAGAAGGAGAAACAGGTCCTTAAAATGGAAGAGGAAATTAAGAGGCTTGCTAAGATCGAAGAGTGTTTGGCAAGTCGGGGATATGAACTTTCAAGGTTCGATAAGGTAGCACCGTTCGAAAAGATTGAGGTTCCCGCTGATTATAAGGAACCGGACTTCGTGAGGAAATACAATGGAACCGGGTGTCCTAAGGCGCACTTGAAGTATTATTTGCGCCGAATGTCGCAATTCTCCGATAACATCCCACTCTTGGTTAATACTTTCCGGGAAAGCTTATCGGGGGCAGCCCTGGCATGGTTCATTGAGTTGGAGCCAAAAAGGCTCGCCGATTGGGACAAGCGGGGAGACGAGTTCCTTCGGCAATACAAGTTTAACACTTTAACCGCTCTCACTAGAGAGGACCTTCGAGAACCTGTAAAGGGAAAAAACGAGGCCGTTCGCGCCTACGCCCAAAGATGGAGAGCATTGGCTGTGCGGGTAAAGCCGCCCGTCCCGGAAGAGGAACTAATAGACTTGTTTCTCAAGGCCCTTCCCTTTGAATTTTTCGACAAGCTGAATACCTCTGGGTGTCGGACATTTGCGCATCCGATCAAGGTGGCAGAACGCCATGAGTGGGCGCCGAGAGAAAAGAAAATACCTAAAGCGCCTTTCGGACACCAATACCCTTTGAAGAGAGATAATAGGGAGCAACCTGGAGAGGTCGCCTTTGTCCCAAACCCGCCTAAACCCGGAAATTTCTCACCTTCAATCCCTACCCAAGGAACGTCCTCCCGGACTCGCTTCCAAACCACCGAATTCAGAAAAAAGAACCAAGTTGTTTTCACCCCACTACCCCGACCCTTATTCAAATTATTACCCATGCTGTTGGAGAATCGCTTAGTTGCAAAAGAGCCACCTAGAGCTCACCCGCCGAGATTTCTTGGGTATGATGAGACCCAAACGTGCATATACCATATGGGAGAAAAGGGGCACAATGTGGACAACTGTCTCTCCCTCAAGTTCAAAGTGCAAGCATTGATCGACGGTAAGGTTTTGGAGTTTGATAAAACCGAACCGAATGTTCAACGGAACCCGTTACCCGAACATCGTGAGGTGAGCGCGATTTTTGGAGGCGAAGAGGAAGAGGTTCTGGAGTTTATAATGGATGTGAATAAAATGCGAGATATCTTGACAATTGCCTCACAATACCCGGAAGGAGAAAGTATTTCCCGGGAGCAAAAGGAAGCTTGTTTGGAAAGGCTGATTAACTTGGGAGTTATAGGAAGAATGGAAAACGTCGTTTTTAAAGGGACCTACGTGGCTGTGGACATGCTGTCCGAGGAATTTGCGATGAAACCCACAAGGGGAGATGCTTGGAAAATACCATCGTGGTACTTGATGAACATCAAAGAAGATGCGGAAATTGAAGAGATAAATGAGTATGAATTGCGTCTTGATAAAGCCCACAGAGGCGATAGAAGATTTTTGCAAAAGGGCCCTAGAGAAAGGTGAAATAGTGGATAACCTTGGGGAAGATAGTGGCGGCTATAACTTCGAGTCCTCGTATTCGGCGCCCCCGAGCTTCTTCGTCGATTCCGGAGACATAGTTCCCGATGGCTGGGGAGGCATGGATGATCCTGAAAGTGATAATTTTGTAGGAGCAATTGAAGAAGATAAAGACCGGACAGTTCCTCAAGGAGAACAAGGCGGTCGGAAAGATGATGTGAGGCTCTCTAATCTGGAAACGCACATACGCCATTTGATAACCGTGGTGGCAGAATTATCGCAATTGGTGGTTAAAAATAACGCCACGGGAATAGAAAAAAACGTGCAGATTCTGGAGATGCGGCGGGCCTTGGAGACGCAAAATCGAAAGATCGCGTTCTTGCGGGAACAAGGGGATGATGTGTCAAAGAAAATAGATGAGCTAAAGGAGTTGGTCACGCTACTCACTCAAGCAAGAAATGTTCCGCCCCAAGGCGTGAACCCAAGGGTGACCTTCCGTACGAAGTATAATGGCGCTGGATGTCCCTTGGCGCATATTTCATATTACCTCCGTCAAATGGTTGGCCACCATGAAGACGATGAGACAACGATTCAGAACTTCGGACGTAGCTTAACGGGCCCCGCATTAGCATGGTTTCAGTCAATCGACTTGGATTGGGTTCCGAGCTGGGAGGATTTATCGGAGCATTTTATAAGGCACTTTGAAGCCGGAATCGGAGGGTATTTCACTAAAGCTAATTTGTTGAACATCCGGAAAGGTGAAGATGAGAGCTTTGAACTCTTCGCGAGAAGATGGAGGAAACATGCCGTGATGGTGCAACCGCCGTTATCAGAGAGAGAAATGCTGGAGTTTGTGCTCAAATCCCTTCCGGCGGAATATTTTGATCGCATGTATGCATACGCATATTCGTCGTTCCAACATCCGGTGGAGATAGGCATGAGAATCGAAGGGATTATCTCGAGAGTCAAAAAGGAAAAGCAGAGATGCCTGGAGGAAGAAAACATCACACTGGAGAGACCATGTCCAGAACACAACCCCGAGGATGTTCATGAGGATGAAATGATCGGGATGATAGATACCCCGATTCGTTTCGTGATTGATTTGAACAAAATTGATAACTGGGAGTTGGAAGCTTCTAGTTTGGAAAAACCATCAACATCCGAATCACCGCCAGAAAAGATCACACCGGTGAGGATTAAGTTACCGTCCGTGGAGGAATATAACTCAAAGGCGGTTCATTGGGATTATGGAACGGGAGAGATCGACGCCATAATGAGGTCGGGAAGATGTTATCCACCAAGGGAGGCGGATTCCGAAAAGAAAATCCCGACTGTGGAAGAGGTCGAGAAGTTGCAATCGGTCGTGAGGACCGGTGAATATGAGGTCGTCGACCAACTGCGGAAAATGATGGCGCAGATTTCCTTATTAGATCTCTTTAAAAACTCTGAAAAACACAAGAATGCCCTCCCGAAAGTGCTGGACGAGGTCCACGTCCCGGAGACAATTAATGAAGTCCAACTAGGAGACTTTGTGGGTGCTATCCTCCTGAAGGACCAGATATCCTTTTCGGATGAAGACTTCCCAAAAGAAGGGCGTGTGCATAATAAGGCCCTTTATATTGCTGTGAGGTGCCACGGAAAGGAGGTTCCTCACGTTACGATCGATAATGGTTCCGCATTCAACCTATGTCCTTTAAGCACTTTGAAGAATTTAGGGATTAATGAAGATCCGGTCGGAACATCCAAGGCCACTATCCGGTCATTCGACGGAGTCTCCAAGAATGTAGTAGGAGAGATCGAGCTGGACGTTACCATTGGACCGGTAACATTCTCTATACCGTTTCAAGTCTTGGACATTCCAAGCGCTTTCACCTTGCTTTTGGGAAGACCGTGGATTCACGTGTACGGAGCGGTGCCTTCCTCATTGCATCGGAAGATAAAATTTGTGGTCGGGGGCCGGTTGATCACCGTCCATGGCGAGACGGGACATCGGGCTTCTCTGAAAGGAATGGTCCCATACATTGAACCCTCAAAGGAGGAAGAGTTGAGTTATCATGCTTTTGACATCGTGTCTATCATGCATGTATTGCCGGATACAAAAATAGCTACACCGGAGCTTTCGAAACCTGCGACTATGGCGGGAAGGGTGCTACTCTCAAATGGATTTATTCCAGTCTTTGGATTAGGGAAATATGGTCGGGGAATCCGTAACCCTCTAAATCTGAATTCGAACGACCACAAGGTCGGTCCGGGGTATAAAGGAGTGGTAAAGAGTAATACGGGTCGAGGCCGAGGTCGAAACAAGTGTTATGGAGACCGTGGAGGCCGTGGACACCAAGGTAGCCGTTTTGTAGGGACCAATGCATGGAAAGGCTGGGGGAAGATGTTTCTAAATCCCCTATTCGAGGTATTTTCCAAAGGTGGCAAATGGCTGAAAGATGAGGACATTTCCGAAGATGCAGAGCCGGACTTATTCAACCCGTTCCTGGATAATCGGGTGAACGTGATTATTGAGTGGCTGGACGATGATTTCCCCACCCCCGAGTAAAAGGCTCTTTTCGAACTTTATCTTTTAATGCATCTTGATTACTGCATTCGTCTTTTAAATCCTTTCTTCTTTAGCACCCTTTGGGTCACATATTGTGATCCAAGAAGTGCGATATTATCTTGTCATTAGTTGCATCTATTAATGAAAATCATCACAAGTTTTATTACGGACATGTGGAGTAACGGATTGGTCCGATGATGACGATTGACTCTACCATGGAACTTGAGGCCCGATCCGCCATATGATCTTGGGTTTTAAATAGCCTTTGAGAACCAGGATGTCCGAAAGATTGTGGACTAGTTCTCCTATCTTTGTCTTAAAAATTGGAATTTGAAAAAATGATTTCATGATAAAAATCATGCATCCTTCAATTTTATCATTTTTGAATACTAACCATTCATGATGCATTTCGGGCATGTCATCCCACCCATGCATAACAGGTTAATATGTGACTCAGATCAGCTCGATGACTATGCATGCGAAGTTGATATAGACGAGGTTGATGTGAGCGATATCAAGAAAGAGTGGGATTGTTTTGAAGAATCTAAGCCTCCTATTTCTGAAGAGCCCATTACTATTAATTTGGGAGATTCTGATTGCGTCAAAGAAGTGAAAATAGGAGGACATTTGTCTGCAGCAGATATTTTAAGAATGACAGCGTTACTCAAGGAATATCAAGATATTTTCGCCTGGTCATATGCTGACATGCCGAGCTTAGATCGTGAAATTGTAGAGCATGCTCTGCCCATAAACCCCGCTTGCACACCGGTAAATCAATCACCCCGGAGAATGAATCCTGAATTGGCGGATAAGATAAAGGAGGAGGTGATGAAGCTCCTTAAAGTGGGATTTATTGAGGTTGTCCCATATGCTGATTGGGTCGCTAACATCGTGCCGGTTAAGAAGAAAGACGGCGGAATTAGAATATGCGTGGATTATCGAGACTTGAACAAAGCCGGTCCGAAGGATGATTTTCCCTTGCCGCACATTGATGTACTCGTTGATAGTACCGCGGGCTTTGAATTATTCTCCTTTATGGATAGGTTCTCGGGATATAATCGGATCATGTTGAAGGAGGAAGACAAGATCAAGACCTTGTTCACTATAGAATGGGGAACTTTCTGCTACAAGGTAATGCCCTTTGGGTTGAAGAATGCGGGGGCAACATATCGGAGGGCTTTGGTGACCCTTTTTCATGACATGATATATAAGGAGATAGAGGTCCGTGTGGACGATATGATTGCCAAGTCCAGGCCTGGAGAAGACCATGTTAAAGTGTTGAGGAAATTATTTGATCGATTGAGAAAGTACAAGCTCAAGTTGAATCCTGCAAAATGCGTATTTGGCGCAAGATCCGGAAAGCTGCTAGGATTTGTGGTAAGCGGTCGTGGCATCGAGATTGATCCCTCCAAGATCAAGGCTATATGGGAAATAGGGACTCCTTCTACTGTCAAGGAAGTAAGAGGCCTACTTGGAAGATTGAATTATATATCCAGATTCATATCTCAATTATCGGAAACGGCGAAACCCTTCTTCAAGTTGCTAAAGAAAGGCGCGAAGGTGAAATGGGATTCGGAGTGCCAACAAGCATTTGAAAAGATCAAGGAGTACTTGGTGCAAACTCCGATCTTGGTACCTCCTATCCCCAACATTCCTTTAACTCTATATTTGATGATTAATGATGAATCCTTGGGAGCTTTACTTGCCTAAACTAACCCTAAGGATCGTAAGGAGCGGGCCATATATTATTTGAGCAAAAAGTTCACGACATCTGAAGCCAAGTACCCGGCGGTGGAAAAGACTTGCGTAGCATTGGTTTGGGTCCTCCACGGATTGAGGCGATATACGCTGCATTATCATATAGAACTGGTCACTGAAAATGACCCTATCGGATATCTTTTGGAAAAACCAACATTGTTAGGAAAGATGGCTAAATGGCAGATCTTGCTTTTGGAATTCGACATCAAAACCTCTCCCCAAAAGTCTGTCAAGGGAAGAGCAATCGCCGACATGTTAGCTGAGAATCCTCCTAAAGACGTCTCAGAGCAAGACAAGGGAGGTCAAATTCTGAATATATCTGAAGACAAATGGACAATGTACTTCGACGGTGCAGTAAACCTCACTGGATCGAGATCTGGGGCAGTCTTGATATCCCCTGAAGATCAACATTATCCAATTTCGGCTAAGTTGGTGTTCCCATGCACCAACAACATTTCTGAATATGAAGCCTGCATCCTGGGATTACAATTGGCCATTTCATTAAAAGTGAAGAAACTGCTGGTATATGGAGATTCCATGCTGATTATCTTACAAACTCAAGGGGAGTAGAAGACAAAGGATCCTAAGCTCATCCCTTATCATAAATTCCTTGAAGAGCTGGTTCAACATTTTGAGGAGATCACTTTTGAATATCGACCAAGAACCCGGAATCACTTTGCTGATGCATTAGCCACGTCGTCGGCCATGTTACAAGTGCAAGATGGCCACGAGATAGAGCCATTAAGGATTGACATCATTGAACGACCTGCGTATTGCATGGTCGTTGAAGGAGAACCCGATGAAGAACCATGGTATCACGATATCAAAAATTATTTGCTGAAGGGTGAATTCCCGCAAAGCAGTCAACGAGAGGATAGGAAGTACATAAGCAAGATAGCTTCGAAATTCTTCCTCGGCGGGCAGATTTTATACAAGAGGTCCTTTGACTCGGTCCTGCTGAGGTGCGTAAACGCCAAGGAAGCAAATCTCATTATGAAAGAGATTCATGAAGGAGAATGCGGGCCGCATATGAATGGTCACCTCCTCGCCAAGGAAATTATGAGACTTGGATACTCTTGGATGACTATCGAGTCGGATTGCAACCAGCATGTTAGATCTTGCCACCAATGTCGGGTATATGGCGACGGGATAAATGCGCCACCAACCGAGCTACATCAAATGTCAGAGCCATGGCCCTTCTGCATGTGGGGAATTGATATGATCGGCCCTATCAACCCAAAGGCCTCAAACGGACATCGTTTTATTCTAGTGGCCATTGACTACTTCACCAAATGGATTGAAGCCAGCTCATATGCCAACGTTATCGCAAACAACGTGGCTAAATTCATCAAGCGAGATATTATTTCAAGATATGGAGTGCCAAGAGCTATCATCACAGACAATGGCTCCAATCTGAACAGCAAGGTAGTCGACAACTTATTGGAACAATTCAAAATACGACACCTTAATTCCTCACCATACCGCTCACAAATGAACGGAGCTGTGGAGGCGGCGAACAAGAATATCAAGAAGATATTGGCCAAAACTGCTGAGAAATATCGAGAGCGGCACGAAAGATTGCCATATACCCTCATGGCTTATCGAACTACGATTCGTACTTCAACCGGGGCAACTCCCTACTCTTTGGTATATGGTATGGAAGCAGTCCTACCGGTGGAGGTCGAAATCCCCTCTTTAAGGATCCTGTCCCGGGTAGAACTCACAGAAGATGAGTGGAACCAACAAAGACACGAACAGTTGAACTTGATTGATGAAAAACGATTGAAAGCTATTTGCCATGGTCGGACCTACCGGAAGAAAGTAGCCAGGGCTTTTAACAAGAAAGTCGGACCCAGACAATTTTGAAGCGGGGATGCTAGTTGTGAAGAAAATGCTCCCAAATGCACAACATCCGGGAGGCAAATTTATGCCAAATTATGAAGGTCCCTATGTGATTCAGAAGGTTTTATCCAGAGGAGCTCTCATTCTTGTAAACATGGATGAAGAAGAATTGGCAAGTCCAGTAAATGCATACTTTGTGAAGAGATATTATCCTTGAAATAAGAACAAGCTTCAAAGTGATTGATGAGCAGATCTGAGTCACATTAGACTTTGCATTTGCATGACATTTGCATACATACATTTGCATACATTTGTGTTTTGTAGGTGGACTGGGAGTCATGAAGAATCCTGAAGGGCAATGAATCAAATAAGGAAGTCACTTTTGGAATCTAAAATTTTGAACATGCTTAATTGATCAATTCCTCTTGTTGGTGCGGGAGACAGAAATCGACATCCGAAGAAGACAGGAGGAAGTCGCTTCGGGATTTGAAATCTTCGAATATCATTTGAACTAATTGGCTCTTTTTATTTTTACGGGAGACAGAAGTCGACATCCGAAGGAGACAAGAAGGAAATCGCTTCGGGATTCGAAAACTTTGAATACCTTTGAACTGATTGATTCCTTTTGTTTTTACGGGAAACGGGAGTTAACATCCGGAGAAGATGATAAAAAATCGCTTCGGAACTTAGAATTTTGAGTATCTCGAACTAATTGTTTCATTTTGTTTTTACGGGGGATAAAAGTCAATATTTGAAGAAGACAGGTTTGAGGTTCCCCTCCTTTACAAAGTATTTTCATACACTGTCGTGCTTGAAATTGAAAAACTTGGATTTATAGAGACACAAGGCCCTTTCAAAGAAACGTTCCTTTCAAATTTCAGAAATGTCTTTTGAATACCCTTCCAATGAAGATTTTTTTGCGAATGACGAATTTTGATGAAACGCCCTGAGTTTCTATAAAAAAGGGCATGTTTTGAAAGCTTTTCAAAGGGATGATCCTTCGGATGAAGAGAGGCAAACACTATCCTCAAACACATCCCCGATACACTTGAGTGCTGAGCGAGAGCGATAGAGCGAAGGAGTTTAATCTCGGGACGTAGGGATCATTCGCGGTGATTACATGGATTGAAATGACGAAAGGCATTTCCATTTCAAAATTATCCATACACATATATATCCCTTGACAACCAATCTGAACCAAAGAGGGAGATTTTTATGAATATAACCCTGTCAAGAACCACCCCACATTGGGGCATATTTGGAGGTTCATTGGATGATTCCTTGGAGAAAAGATCGGGTAAGACTTTATTGTGCTAACCTGCATCAATCTTTTTGTGATAGCTTCGGGTGATTTCTGGCAGAGACTTAGAACACCTCAAAGTGAAGAAAAGCATTTTATTTCTATATCCCCAAACACTTTACCTTTGAAGAGCCAATTTGAGCCTTTGAACATTCATTTCTAAACCCTTATTGGTGATCACCCCCCACACTTGGGGCAAGCAAAGGAATCACCAGCAATGAGTCAAAAAGCATGATCGGAAGAATTTTTGATCTTGGTCTCCAAAAGAGCCAGTCAATGCAAAAAAAATGTGAATGAAAAATGATGTCAAGAAATGAAAGGGCTAGAAAAAGCAAAGCGCCTGGTAAAAGTAAGGCCAAAGCCCATGAAAAGAGCATCCCAAAAGGGACCGAGTTTGAAAATCAAGATGAAAAGAGGAAAAACCTCAAAGTTGATTGAAGAAAAATGATCATGAATCTACTGCAAAAGCAAATGAATGCTAGAAAAGAATGTCAAGGTGATCACCCAAGTTCACCCCTTTTTGAAAATATGGCCATTCTTAAAGAGCCCACCTTAAACCAAGATACAACCCGTCGCCCAATACTTTTCTGATCTAAGAGGTGTCTCGGGTTGATGCAAGAGATCACACAGGAAGCTACCGCTTAAAGAGGTAAGTACAATCCTGTCTTATCATGACTTCGGGGTTCTTGACTTGTAGACCCGAAGAAGCTATTTCTGATTAAAATTCATTTCTAGACCTCAAGATGAATATCCTTTGATAAGCCTTTGACCTGGCACGAATTACGGTCCCTTTTAAAATGCCTTCTACGATTAGTCGGATTGTATGCATCTCGAATGATCCCGAAACCTCAAGGTTAGGTTTCCTGTGAGCTGATTTGAATCTCAAGAAAAGCCTTCCCAAAATGGTGAGAAGTCCTCTTGGATGAAGGAAAACCCTTTTGAAAAACTTTTAAAACAACCTTTTTGCAGAACACTCGGGATGTGTCCTTCAAAATCCATCCCCCGGTGAAGATTTAAACTTGTGATTGGACGCATTTCCCTCACAATTATACTTTGAAAACTTGTTTGGAATTCTAAAGTCTCTATCCGGAACTTAGGATTGCCATTTTAATGATGTTTGATTGAACTTTCTGTAGGTTCCCTGGTGATCCCAAATCCTCGGAAAAGTTACATTTTAAAGATTTGATTAACTTTGATTTTCTGCGGGTCCTCTGGCGTCCCCGGGTCCTCAAATCCCTCTCCTTTGAAAATTTGAAATAGGGTTTGAGCTTCTGTAGGTACACTAGTAAACCTAGGACCTCGGATGGCACCCTCTCCTTTGAAAATTTGAAATAGGGTTTGAGCTTTTGTAGGTACACTAGTAAACCTAGGTCCTTAGATGGCACCCTCTCCTTTGAAAATTTGAAATAGGGTTTGAGCTTCTGTAGGTACACTAGTAAACCTAGGTCCTCGGATGGCACCCTCTCTTTTGAAAATTTGAAATAGGGTTAGAGCTTACGTAGGTACACTAGTAAACCTAGGTCCTCGGATGGCACCCTTCCGGACGGTGAGTAGCTTCCTAGATGAAAGCCGATCTGCTTTTTGAAAAATTTGAAATCGGGTTTGAGCTTCTGTAGGTACACTAGTTAACCTAGGTCCTCGGATGGCACCCTTTCGGACGGTGAGTAGCTGCATAGACGAAAGCCGATCTGCTTTTTTGAAAATTTGAAATAGGGTTTGAGCTTCTGTAGGTACACTAGTTAACCTAGGTCCTCGGATGGCACCCTCTCGGACGGTGAGTAGCTGCATAGACGAAAGCCGATCTGCTTTTTTGAAAAATTTGAAATAGGGTTTGAGTTTACGTAGGTACACTAGTTAACCTAGGTCCTCGGATGGCACCCTCTCGGACGGTGAGTAGCTGCATAGACGAAAACCGATCTGCTTTTTTGAAAAATTTGAAATAGGGTTTGAGCTTTTGTAGGTACACTAGTTAACCTAGGTCCTCGGATGGCACCCTCTCGGACGGTGAGTAGCTGCATAGACGAAAGCCGATATGCTTTTTTGAAAAATTTGAAATAGGGTTTGAGCTTCCGTAGGTACACTAGTCAACCTAGGTCCTCAGATAGCACCCTTTCGGACGGTGAGTAGCTGCATAGACGAAAGCCGATCTGCTTTTTTAGAAAATTTGAAATAGGGTTTGAGCTTCTGTAGGTACACTAGTCAACCTAGGTCCTCGGATGGCACCTTCTCGGACGGTGAGTAGCTGCATAGACGAAAGCCGATCCGCTTTTTGAAAAATTTTTAAATAGGGTTTGAGCTTCAGTAGGTACACTAGTTAACCTAGGTCCTCAGATGGCACCCTCTCAAACGGTGAGTAACTGCATAGACGAAAGCCGATCTGCTTTTTTGAAAATTTGAAATAGGGTTTGAGCTTCTGTAGGTACACTAGTTAACCTAGGTCCTCGGATGGCACCCTCTCGGACGGTGAGTAGCTGCATAGACAAAAGCCGATCCGCTTTTTTAGATGGTGAGTCCCCGCATGGAGGATAGCCAATCTCTTTTAAAATAGGTGAAACCCCTTTGTTACAAGGGTGAACCTCCCCTTCCAGACGGTGAGTAGCTGCATAGACAAAAGCCGATCTGCCTTTTTTAGATGGTGAGTCCCTGCATGGAGGATAGCCAATCTCTTTTAAAATAGGTGAAACCCCTTTGTTACAAGGGTGAACCTCCCCTTCCGGACGGTAAGTAGCTGCATAGACGAAAGCCGATCTGCCCTTTTTTTTAAATGGTGAGTCCCCGCATGGAGGATAGCCAATCTCTTTTAAAATAGGTGAAACCCTTTTGTTACAAGGGTGAACCTCCCTTTCAGACGGTGAGTAGCTTCCTAGATGAAAGCCGATCTCGCCCTTTCAAATGATGAGTCCCCGGTGGATAGTCAAACCCATTTTGAATAAGGTGAAACCCCTTTGTTACAAGGGTGAACCTTCCTTCTAAATCTTCAAACCACCACTCGACACCGGACGGACGCCGACCATTGCAAAATCGCGCCAAATCGTCCACGGGTAATTCCGTACACTCAATGTTTTCAACCTCGGATCGACGAATCTCGGATCGTATACGGGTGAGCTACGGGTAAGTCTCTCCTCTTATCTCTCTTTCATATAAATGAGCATGAGCTGAAATAATTCCCCACGGAGTCGAGCTTTAAGTTTGCAAAGGTAAGGCAATTGGATGTAAAAACTGTTTTTTTTTAGATTTTTTTTTCCCAAGCATAGTCAATTAAGGATCCAGGTGTCACCTTGTCTTTGAAAGCAACCTCTAACCGAGATTACTTTCAAAGAGGGGCAGATGTTAACACCCGAATTTTTAGTCAATTTTTCTTTAGTTTTATTTTCCAAAATTCTCAAAAATTCACAAAAAAATCAAAAAATTAAAAATCAACATTGGAAGCCTTGGCCAAGCCTAAGGAACCAATTTGGAACAAAAAATAATTTTTCATATTTTTTACATTTTTTTAATATTTTCGAAAAATAGAAAAATCTTTGAAAAATCATAAAAAATACTTTTCGAGGTCGAAAAAATACACAAAAATGTCCAATATTTTTCTTTTAATTCTCTTTTAATATTGACCTCAAGAAAAATCAAAAATTAAGTTCAATTTTAGGTGTTCCTTCACAACGCCTAAGGTTGAATTTTCACAAAAAATACCAATTGAGTCTTTTTATTTGCAATTTTTGCACATTTCAGGTCTAAACATTCAATTACGGTCCCTTTGAGTTTCAATTTGATCAATTGCACCCTCAATTGCACGAATTGCACGAATTGCACAAAATTTCCAAAGAATCTTGCAATTTAGTCCCTCAAATTGCCAATTTTTGAAATTACTTTTTATTGAGGGACTATCTTGGCAATTTACGACTGGTACCTTATGTTTTCATGCATTCCAAATCGATTGGCATGGGTCTCATAGTCCAATTTTATCGAATTGACATTCAATTGAGTTTTTCCCCAATTTGCCGATTTAGAAAATTTTGGGGTTTTTGTATAAATTGGTGGAAAATTTTGGGCAAAAACACATTTTTAGATAATATCCAGGCCCCTAATTGCAATTTTGAGGTTTAATTGAAAAATTTTCTAGTAAATTGTGATTAATTTTGAAAATTAAGCGAAATTCAGCATGCGAACCGGTTCAGACCGGTCTGACCGTCGGTCGGACCGGTCGAACTGGTCCTAGCATAGTGTCGTCTTCCTCACGAACACGCGCCAATTTACAGGTTTTGAAGTCGAATTTCAACGATCAAATTGAAGTCCAATTCGATGCTAATTGATTTAATCGTGGTGGGGCTTTTATCCTCGGGTTATGGCCCGTCGATCGGAACCGGTGGCACGGCTAGTGGCCGCCGGAGCGCGGCGAAATCGCCGGTCAAAGCTCCCGGCGCTCGAAAGTCAACAATTTCAAAACTAAGTGCAAGTCACTCTCATTTTGGACTCAACGGACTTCAAACGGCCTTGGACGGAATCTTAACGATTCCGTCACCGTCCGGCGAGCCGTTTGGCACATGTGTGCGCGTGTGAAGTGCTCGGCCAGCTCACGCCCGCTCGCGCGAAATTTAAAAAATGTGAGTATAAATATCGAGGAAGATTCGGGACGCAAAGGGAGGCTCATTATACTCTTTGTATCAAACAGACTAGAGAGAGAGAGAGAGAGAGAGAGAGAGAAGCTCTCAGAAGCAGCCATAGCCAGATTTTCGGAGCGACCGTGAGGTCTTCGTGAAGCCGATCCAGAGGAAATCGAAGTCCGAAAACTAGTCCACGAGCTTCGTAGTGACTCGGAGAGTTGATCGCACCAGCTTAATCAACCGAAGAACTCCTAAATCGGTAAGTCGATCTCTCGACCTCGGCTCGGCTCGATCATGGCATCACACCGATTCACGTGCGATTCTTGTAATTGTTTTGTGCGTTTTCATCCTTGTGCATTGCTGATCATCTTCGCATTGTTGTTTTGTCTCGATTTTGCACATAAACTTCTAATCGAGCCTCCAAAACCCGACCGCCATAACTCGAATCGTCGAAGCCCGCCTAGGAAATTCTAGGCCATGCGAGCTCGATCCGAGCTCGAGGTAAGTTCCCCGAACTCCCGATTGTGCTTACCTGTGAAATAATTGTTGTGATTTGCTCTGAATCTCGTTGCTTGAACTCGGTGATGACTTACTGTGTATAGTGTGATTCTTAGGATTTAGCCGATAGAAGTGTCCGATTCTGAGATATGTTGATCTAGTTGATTAGACGAATCGATTCGTGGTGGTTTTGTGCAATTCCGGCGAGATCTCACCGTTAGATCTCGCCGGAACGTTCTCGGCCGTTCATTAGGTATCGTCGCAAGGTAGACGATGAAGTCTACGTGGCCCGGTCAAATAGTCAACGAGCTGAGGTGTCGCTCTGTGATAGGTCCACCTGGATGCGAGTCGGCTCGGCCGTTGGCGCGAGCGGGCTGACTCAGATCCGATCCGACGGCCGAGATAAATCGCCAAATTTAATTCTCGGCCGTCGGATCCGTATTTTTGGTATTTTTAGATATTAGATAGAAATAAAAAATAAAGAAACGCCGTCGTTTAGGTCATTAAGAAGGCGACGTCGTTCTGAGTAAAGACCCAAATGCGTCGTCGTTTAGATCTTCATAGAGAGTGAACGGCCCAGATTGTGTTTTAGGATTTAATCGTGACCGTCGGTTCAATAGTCAAATGCGGCGTCTTTTTAATAGTCAAATGCGGCGTCGTTTTGTAGAGAGTGTCCGATACGGTGTCGTTTTGATTAGGGCGAGTTGACGGTTGAGATCAAATCTGAGATTGATCTCGGCCGTCCATTCTATTTTTGTATATTCATAATATTAGAAAATAGCTTAGAAAATGGAAAATAAATAAAAAAGGCAAATACGGTGCCGTTTTGGTGTTGCGGGCGAGTCAAGGGCGGTCGGACCGGGTTGACCGGCCGTTGACCGATTTGATCCGGTCCGGTTTAGTAATAAAAATTAATAAAAAAATAAAAAGAAATTTCCAAAAATTCCAAAAAAAAATTGTAAAAATACTTAGAAAATTCATAAAAATTTCCAGATTTTCACAAAAAATTTCTAAAAATTCCTAGATCGATTCGGGACTCATAAAGTCTGGATCGAAATTTTTGAGACTTCGAGGGTCGATTAATTTCGATCCGGAAAATTTCCAATATTTTTGAAAAATAATAAAAAATTCAAAAAAATTAGAAAAATTAGAAAAATTCAAGAAAATCACAAAAAATAGGAAATGGCTACATTCAACTGGCCAAACCAAAATTTTGTGATTTTCGGGTCCCGAACCCCCAAAAATGACCATTCTACCCTTCCGGGCCTTCAGTCCCAAATTTTCGCCAAATTACCCCGAAACCCGAATTTGATTTTTGTGTGGGCCGATAGGGCCATTTTAGACTTGTCAAACCTTGATTGTTCGTCTGGATTGATTTTGATTGTTTTGATTGCATATTAAATTTTTGATTGTGATTGTTAGGAATAGAAAAATCCCCGTCTGCATGAAAACTTAGAACTATTAGGACCTACCTCCCTCGATATCGTATCCGCATGAATTCTTAGGTTAGAAAATCACTCGACATCGGTAACCGAAAGGGCGTCAATTTGAATCTTGGCGTAACCAAGTCCCCGGACCCAAAAATCTCTGGTTTTCGCGGAACCGAACGGTTTCTCCCGACCGCTCGGTAAGGTTTTCCGATCGTACCTTCCAATAAACCGATCGGTAGCGACTCCAAATTGCGTGTACACATCGCACATGCCACCCGACCACGCTAAGGTCGATTTCGATAAAATTTTACCCGACATCGCGATTCGAGTAATGGGTCTTGGGAGAGACCCGCGATCCCGAAGGATCCCGCCGACAACCGGGGTCCTACGTATTCCATTTTTAAAGGGGGATCGGCTCGTTAACCACTCGCTCCCGCAACATCGTGGAAGGGAGAGGGTCGCGACATATACACATATATAAAATCAATACCACAATTTAATAACATAAATCCAAAATAGTATACGCACAAAGATTAAAAAAAAAGAGTTATATCATTTCAATAAAGCTTTATAAATATCAAATAAGCAACAAAGTCAAAATAATATTAATGTTTTATGAATTGCACATGATTAGAACCTCTAAGGGTTCCATATATGACTCATGCTCTTAGACACTTTAAATTCTATGGGTAGTGTCGCTACCGATATCAATGCAGTTAATTATGTCTCTCCTAGAAGTTGGTTAGCTACCTCTCAATTTGTTCTAGGATTCTTCCTATTGGTAGGTCATTTATGGCACACCGGGAGGGCTCGTGCAGCTACAGCAGGATTTGAAAAGGGAATTGATCGTTATTTTGAACATGTTCTTTGCATGAACCCCCCTTCAATGGTCCATTCCATTGATCAATTTAGTACTCAATATCTAACAACCATCAAACTTGACGCCCCCGACAATGCTGATCAAGATTCCTCTTGGTGAGGTTTCCACCTATTTTATTGGTGGCTTGGCCCACAAGGATAACTTGATAATAATATTCATACCCTTAAAACCCTCGATGGGATCAGAACACAGTGACAATGAGCATCAAACACAAACCCATCCTCCAATAACTCACAAATCAAATTAAGAATCATCTCATAAACAGATTTCACAAACCAAATCATATAGCTTTTCAAAATTCAATTTATCAAATGGAATGCATTTCATAAAGCATTTTTCAAATAAATACATATTTCCTTTGGCAATTCCTTTCGTAAAGCATTTATTAAAACATTTAGAAATATTCAATTAAAACTATACCAAATAATGCTTTCCAATGCGTTTTCAACTAATTAAAATATAGTAAAAGTTGATCCAAAATTATGCAACAAATATGCTATTTAATCTTTACCACTTTTGAAATATGAGTTTACAAATTCAAAAAAGAGATAAGCATCACTCACTTGGAAAAGTCTAAACTAAACCATAAAAGTTATCTCAAGCCAACGAAGTCGAAAGCCGATCAATTTTGAAAAAAGTGTACACTCCAGGTCGACAATATTAACTAAGACTCAATTAGGCGACGCTATTTCAGGGTGAACGTACACTCCAGGTCGACAATAGACTTCAAGAAAGGCCAATCATAACAATGACCACTGACACAAAGGACAACCCCTCGCTCGACGAATGGCCATCCGCACGAATTTTATTACATCATATCTCTCTACCGAGCTCTAATTCAAGTGGGCTTACTATCAAAAAGAAGCTCAAACTTTTGAAGTAATAAAAGATTCGAAACATCACGAACTCAAAAGACGGTTGAAGACGAGCGAAAACCGTCGCCAATAACAGAAATTCGAACGTGGGTAACAACGCGCGGAAAAGTTTAAAAATTCATTCCAACCAAACCGTAGCTCGGAATCGAACTTTGTAAAACCTCACGACTCCACGACATCTTATAACTTTTTACATTTTATCAATCGAGTCCATCCAATTGTAAATCATTGAAGTGGACATCGGTGTCATACGTGATACATCCGCGCCTGATGTGGATAACTTTTTACTAATTTTATTTGAATTTATTTTTATTTTAATTTGCACTGATGACCCTCACCAGTCGCGAAGGCTTTGCCTAGACTGGGTGAGGCCCACAAAGTAACAATCACGTGAGGGCCGGTGGGGAGGGAAATTTCTTCTTTAGACTTGTGGATCTGATGAATTGTAATCGTTTTGGGTATCAAGATGATAAATAATTGTGATTTATATAGCTCGCTAGACCCTAATCCAGACATTTATTTCCTGAGCAGAGAGAGAGATTGTGTAATAAAAGTACGGACTGGAGATAACACTACCATCCATCCAAGCCGAAGGTGTAAGTGTCTGCTCCGTTTGGGTTTACTCAACATGTTTGGTCCAAAAGACATGAATACGAGAATTAACATATTGATGCGTAAAGAATAGCAATCTTTATAAATTTAAAACAACAGGAAAATTAAGTTATTTAATAAAGGACAGAGATACAATTACTTTCAAGGAGAAAAGACATGAAAGGTTATCAGCCTATCGTTTGGTACAATATTTCCAACTGGCCGAGCTGATCAACTGCTTCTTTCCTTATTGGTTTCATTAACTGCTCTTGCTAACATCAACATCAAGGGCCAAAAGTTATCTCCGGTTATGATCAACTTACACTGTCCACAGAAATAAAAAGGGACAAATAGTAACTAGATCAGTGAAGTTAATATAACCATATTATTTCAATTAAGAGGAATTTAATGTCCTTTTTTTTTCTGGTCTCTCGTTTACCTTTTGGATGGATGAAAGAAACTTTCGTCTTCAAGAAGAAGAACACTCGACATATAAAAATTAGTGACATAAGCCTACAATGCATAACTAATGCACTGCCGCTTTGAACCCTTTTCTATCCCCTGAAAGAGCATTGATTTTATTGATGTTTCGTCCAAAGTGAAATACGGCAACTCCCAACTTTGGTACAATTGGTTGGGGTGCCAGGAATTCAAGTTTGGAATCGGAATTCACTTATTCAAATCTCATCAATTGCGTGCAAATTATAGTTTGGATCAGCGCCACTTCATGGGTCAAAGGCATGAACTTAACTGGTTCATACGCTTATGGGATGCTTCATGGACCTATATAAAGAAAAGTGAAACGTCAGGTATCAATTAGCTCTGGCGTTTCTAAACAAAGTGTAGTTACTTGTGCAAAAGTATTGACACGTGAGAAACTAGACGAGGGGAGATTACTTGTAAAGGGCATCATGGAGTGAGAAGAAAAATCAACTATGTTGCCTCTCAAATTATTGGCGATGCGAAACTTCTCAAGAATGATCGATATTCACGAGGGTTAAGCTACACACACTCATAAAGTAAGAATGATGTAACATTGTTCTCACATCCTTCTAACTTCACGAGCGTGTGCAACTTAACCTTTCGTTGACATTGTAATTCTCAAACTTGATTCTACGGTCTGGAAGCAGAAGTTGAGTACTGATGCTTAGTAGGCCATATTTGTTGTATCAATTGCTTGCCACAGCATAAGCACGGGTTGCAATCCGAATGAGTGAGTATCCCATTGCATGCTCCAGGGTCGTAGCAGGTCAAAGCCAAGAATTCTTCATCTTAGAAGAAATGAAGCCAAAGTTCGATGTTGCGTCTCATGGCACTGGGATTGAAGAAAACTAATAAAGATTTCCGCTTTAAAATACTCTAATTCATTTGCTAATGCTTTGGATCATACTGTGTAAATTATTCCATGTTGGAGTTATCTCATATTAGATGTGGAAGGGGCTAGTGATCAACTTATAAGTGTAAAGGAAAGCCTAATTCCGAACCGATATGGGATAACTCCAATATTCCGAACTCTTTGTACGGTTTTATTTTTCATTTTTAGCGACCAGAGGGTCCTGATTAATATTTTTACCGAAAGATATTTTTAGGCCAACATCCCAAGAAAGTCGAGTCACAAAAAGTTGCACATTGTGGTCACGAGGAGTCTTCCCCACAACGAAGGACATGATCAATGGGGTTCATCATTCGTGTATGCGTATCTAATCAGCCTCATTATCTAGGAGTTTTTTTTTTTTTACTGGTGTAACTTCAGATATAGGAAAAGAATTTAGAACATCGAGTTCGACTTGATTTGGAGCATTTGCCAAAACAGATCACAATTCGGGATCCTTTGTGGTGGACGGACCTGGTTAGGTACATTAGACTTGGTATATCCATAACGACTTTCCTTAACGGCTTAAATTGTTCTTCGTACCCCTTAGATTTTTTAAATTTTCCCTATACCAAACTCTTATGGGTTCTTCTCTTCTTCTCTTCTTCTTCAGCATTGGGTTAATCTTTGTTCCACTTCTTTGCTTATTGCCACAAAATTTCACATTTCATCGCCAATCCTTTTCTTTTAAGTACTTGTCACTTAGAATTTCTGATTTAACATGATTATGACCTTCTTTGAATTCTCAATATTAATGTCAGTTTAGCATTGTTTAGGTTATTTAAGAAATTAATTTAAGTTGAACCTCGTTTAGTGCTAGAATTTAGTTTCTTTGCATTGTATGTTTATATTTTGTGAGAAGCTTTTGATTTTGTTAGTTAGACCCATTTTAATTATGATTCTAATGTTTGAGTTTGAATTTTGTCCTTTTGTCTTAGTATATGCTATTAGTTTCGATTGCATCATTTTGGTGAAAATGTGGTTAGAAGCCTATAAAGTCTTATTATTAATCTTTTCTTCACTTAAATATAGAAATGACGAAGCTTTCTAATGTCATTTTAGTTCTAAAGATTCTTTAAAAATATGTATACGGAGTTGAAGAACATTCAAATTGAGAAAAGGAAAAAAAAACAAAGGAAAAAGAAAATACATAAATAAATAAATTGAAAAAAAATCCTAAAATGTTATTAAAATTTGTCTATGTCAACACCGTTTATGCTGCATAGGACAACTAGTATCTATGTCAGAGATTTTCAGTCAATGGACTCAACTAACGTTATACAATTTAAGACTAAATTAATACAATTGCAATAGGCTTAAAAAAATTTTTGGTAATTTTTCCACGTGGAGGACATATGTCTTTAATACATGTAATTACTTTCAATTGAATCATTTTTGTAAAAATGTGGCTAGGTAGTGTTATTAATTACCCTTTTTCTACTTAGGTAAAACAGCAAGAACACTTCACAGAGAACTTTTAGATGTACAAATGTACAGTATTATTGAAGAGAAAATGATGAACAACACTAGTACTACTCTATTTTCCGTCTAACCCTCTCAAGCTTCTTTGATCACTTTTATATAGATATCACCAATCCATCAGTTGGAGACCATTTAGGTAAGTAAGGAGCCGTGAGGAGTTGATTGGATCATTACCATAGTGGATGACCTTTCATAACCCTTTATCTTATACATCGTTAAACACATTAGAACTGAGCTAGAAAGAAATATTGTACTTGATAATTTTTAAAACATGGAAGGAGAGTTATCCGTTTGATAATTATCACTCGGTCATGACGAACACAAAAATCACATCAGTATAAGAAACGAATTATTTGTGATGCTCTCATGTTCCCCTTCATTTTTTCTTCATTTTTTTGTCCTTTTTGGGAAGCTAAAACCATTTTCTGATAATAAAAATCTCTCCCTGAACGGAAAAATCATCTGACCAACTTATACCATGATAACTAAGATTTTTTTTTTCTGGACGGATGAAATGATTTTGGGCATCTTGTCAACCCAAAAAGTAGAAAGCAAAACTCATTTTTATTAAAGCAAAATTAGTTTCTTTTTAATGTCTTTAATCGTGGAGCAATGAAAGAGTGACGCGATCTCTTTTATTATTGAAGAAGAAGCCTTCTTTTTTATCGTCTTCAATATGGGACATCGTGCAGTTAATTTAAGGACGCGAATAGTAAGCATTTCATTTTTTAAATGAATTTCTGATCATTAATAGATTTTTTGGGTCCTAATACTTTTCTTGCTGAAGCTATCAATAAAAGTATTTCGGAATTTTCTGGGCCACCCAAAAAAGGAAAAAAGATGTACATGAACCTCGTGAATGGCTGCAAACCAAGTAACGTTGTCACAACCAGGTCCACATAAGAAGACTTGTTAATTCATCGAAATATCAAAGCTTGAGGATGTCAAATCCTCATTGACTTGACCCAATATGGTAGTTTATGTCTTTCTCTTCTCTTGGAATCTTCTTCATGGTCAGTTTTCATTTTTTCTGGTCGAAACTTCATGGTCATTTTTTTTTTTGGAGGGATATGGTCAGTTTTTTTTTTTTTGACGGATATGGTCAGTTTTTTTTTTTTTTGACGGATATGGTCAGTTTGATTAGGCCATTTTTAGATGATTTCTACACCAATTGCATGTTTAGGACCCACTTATGGTTTAGCCGAACAGACAATTAAAGAGAAAAATGTCAAAAAAAGTCCTAAAGCTATTGCATGTCAATTCAATCTTAAATCTTTTTTTGATGTCAATTCAGTCATAAACCTTTTGCATTGATGTCATTTCAGCCCTCAACCTTTTATTGGTGCCAATTTAATCTCAACATTGTGCATTAATGCTAATTGAGTCTTAAATATTTTGCATTTATAGCAATTGAGTCAATCCAATCAATTTTGGCTGGAAATCACCGACATGGATATTAATTGTCCTACATTTTTTTATATTATTCTAATATTTTTTTAAATATTTTTAAGCATTTTTTTGGTGTTTAAAAATTATTAAACCACGCCAGCTCCAGCCGTGCCACGTAGGACAAGTGACGTTCATGTCAGCCATTTTAGGTCAAAATTGGCCAAATTGACTCAATTGAGATCAATGCAAAAGATTTAGGACTGAATTGGCATTAATGCAAAATATTTGAGACTGAATAATACTAATAAAAGGTTCAGGACTAAATTGGTACAAATGCAAAAGGTTTAGGACAAAATTGACAAAAAAAAAGGTTTATGATTGAATTGACATTAATGCAATAGGTTTAGGACTTTTTGACGCTTTTCTCGACAATTAAAGACTTGATCATTTTATATCAATCACCATAAAACAATCATATATACAGAAGAGAAAAATAAAGACTCGGTCATTTCTCATTAATTATCTTAACACTTCTTTGAGTCTCTTGCTAGTTTGAATTTCTCCGTCATCAACACAAAGCAACCATAAATGAAAAATAGATGGCGATAGCAAAACTATGACATGATCCTGCACAAACATATCATATTAGTGAAAATTGAATTTTTTCCAAAATGTGCTGAAATCACTTGTACCATAATGAATGCAAATGCAACATATGACTAGACTGATGTAATTTCTACAATAATCAAATCCACATCAAGCATTCGTGAATCACAATATGAAGTAAAATCACTGCATCATGCTCGAGCTAGATTATTGCAATTTGCAGAAACTTGCCGAATTGGCACAGTAGGACAATCCCTAGCTAAATTACAAGACCTGAATAAACACTGGGATAGGTATGACTCAACCGTTTATTGATCCCAAACACCGAGAATAAGTTCATAACCAGTGAATAGCTAACCAAATCCTCTTATTAGTAACCTAACTCCTTTCTTTTTTGCTTTTCTTCTGCTTTGAAGATTGATTTCCATTAGGATTAGAGCAATATAACCCATAAGAGGGGAAAAAGATATTCACCATGTCCCACTGGGCAAGAGTGGTTGCACATCCGACAATGTAATGACATCCATCTCAACTTTTGCCATGCTAGATGTAAAAGCAGCATCATAAGATCCAGTTGCCTCTCGGTTTTCCTAATTATTACCCGAGCCCAAAGGATTCGGGGGCATCGTTATCCCCTCCAACTCCGTTGCCACTTCTCTCATGGTGGGCCGGTTCCTCCTATTCAAGTTTAAGCACCTTTTCGCAAGGTTAGCAACTGATTTGATCTCTTCCTTCTTATCTTCTTTCAAAACTTTAGAATGGACGATGTCGAACAAGTGGTTCTCCTCCATCGAAATTATGAAGTAGGTCGCCAGGCTTCTTCCTTCTTGTTCCCTCGGTGACGAGATTGGCTTTTGTCTTGTCAATAGCTCAACAAGTACAACTCCAAAGCTGTACACATCACTTTTATCTGTAAACTTACTTGATTGGAAATACTCAACATCTACTTAGGCCAAAAGTCCCTTGCACCAATGTGGTTATGTGAGTTTGGTCGAGGGGAACGGATTTGGAAGTATCGAAATCAATCACTTTTGCCTGATATTTCTCATCTAAGAGGATATTGGTGGACTTGATTTCTCGATGATAAATGGGAATAGAGGCTGATGAATGCAAGTAGAATAAAGCTCCTGCGATTTTAGTTGCAATTCATAGGCATGTGTCCCACGATACACGAAACTCTTCATTTGGGTCGTGCAGATGTTGATATAGAGTCCCGTTTGGTATAAACTCATACACTAAAAGTGGGACTTCTGTCTCCAAGCAACACCCCAAAATCTTAACCACATTCCTATGGATGATTTGTGAGAAAATGAGGACTTCATTTATGAACTGTTCGGCTTTACCCTCGTCTATCACTTTCGATTTCTTAATTGCAAATATTTTTTCATCTGTTAAGATTCCCTTATAAACAGCACCCTGCCCACCTTGCCCGAGTATCCTATCCTCGTTGAAATTGTTGGTGGCCTTCTCTAATACTTGGAGTTGAATAACTTGCTTTTCTCGACATTGCCTTCTGGTGAAGATAGGTCACTTTCCAACAATAGACCGCCATTGCGTTTGAAGTAGTACTCCTTGAGCTTGGTTTCTTTTCTCTTCTTGATATATTTGTACAACCTCCAAAGGAAAAGACACAAAAGTAGTGCCCCAAGGCCTGCCCCAGCCCCTGCGTTGCAAAAAATTTAAGGGGCAGAACTGAGAAAAATGCACCCTCCTTGTCACGAATCTATAAAGGCACTTATTATCAATAACTTAAGTGAAGCTGATTAGAAGCACTTATTATCAATAACTTAAGTGAAGCTGATTAGAAGCACTTATTATCAATAACTTATTATCTGTTAACATACCCTTGTAAAGTCTCGTTATATGATTCATTAAAAGCTTTCAATTTTGTGAGGTAAACATTATTTAATGGCCTAGACCTTGACCATGTTTCACAATGTGTGGATGGCTGCACGTATCTCCTATTCCAAAGGGGACGGGAATGACAATGTTCCCTTAATGATTCTTAAATACTAAAGGAACCTAGGATCGAAAGGATCTGCCGTCAGGGCCACCGGATAGCTACAAATATGAATGTGTTAGTCAAGTTTTCAGACCAACGTGAGACCGGGGATGCAGAAATTGGTATCGACCACAACTTATTCTTTTTTTTTTCTTTTAATGAAGAGAATCAACAAGAATTTAAATGAAAGAGACGAGACATGAGACCCATTATCAAGCGATGTGGGACAACAACTTCAACACCCTCTCTGACGTGCAAGCTGGATTACGAGCGGCACGTTAGAACAACAAAGACAAGACATGAGACCCATTATCAAGCGATGTGGGACGACGACTTCTGTCGAATATCTAAATTCGATCCTATCAACAATGCAAGAAAGTAGTGGAAATTCGCACAACACAATAATTTACGTGGTTCGGCAGGGGAGATGTTCCGCCTATCTACGTCCACATGGATGCTGAATGGGACCCCCGTTCTGTCCGGTTGTCGTGGGGCCTTTCGAAACCGCCTCATAATTTCTTGGATAACAGAATATAAGACATCAACCTCAACAACCTCAACAACTTCAGCATCCCATCTCACGTGCAAGCCGAATTACGAGCGGCACATGGAATTTGACTAATGAGGGGTGAGGGATAACACTAGCTACGATACCATGTCAGAAAATTCAATCCAAAAACTTAAGCTGATAGGTGGAGGGAGACCACATAAATATAAAGAGCATATCAGATCCATTATCAAGCGATGTGAGACAACAACTTCAACACATTCGACATGGTTCTTGTTGTGCCATGAGCTACACTTCCCATTTCTTTTCCCCCAACAGTTGCTTCAATGCAAAATGATATTTGTAAGTTGTTTTACAAGCCAATGTAATTTGTGAATTTTCATAATTCTGTTTGCGGGGATTGTCCCTTCAAAGATTTTAGAAATTTTAGGAATCGTAAGAGTATCCTATGGCATATAGCTCACTCTGAATTGACGAGATTACAAGTTCTCATGCTCGCTTATATTAGTCTCTTACTAGCTTGAATTCTCAGTTGATCACCACAAAATACTCACTTATACAAAAAAAAAAAAAAAAAGGAAAATTAGAGACCCAGTAATTTCTCACTAAGTATCTTTATACTTCTATGAATCTCTTACTAGTTTAAATTTTTCAGTCATCAACACAAAGCAATAACAAATACATAAGAGATGGAGCAGTACCATGTAAATCTATGGCATGACATAAATAAATGATTGTGCACACTAATCATATCAGTGAAAAGTGATTTTCTTTTTCAAAATGTGCTGAAATCACTCTTAAGCATCTGCAAGTAACAAGCTAGAAAATATTCTTGGATCACAACACAAAGTATAATCACTACATCATGCTCGAGCTAGATTATAAGTATTGTCAAATTGGAACAGTACGACAATTCCAAGCTAATTATAGGACTTGACTAAATTTTGCGATAGGTACGACTTAACCATTTATTGATCCCAAATACGGAGAAGAAGTTCATAACCAATAAATAATACCAAATCCTCCTATTAGTAACCTGGCAAGTTTTCCTCCTCCTTCCTTTTTTCTTTCTTTTGCTTTGAAGACCGATTTCCATTGGTTTACAGCAACATGATGATGAGAAATAGAAAAAAAAAATGATGCAGAAATGAGTTATAAAAATAAAAAAAAAAAAATTAATAAAAAATTTTTTTTTTTTTTTTTTTTAGGACTGTCCTTTTTGCATGACCTAAAATTCGGATTGAAGTCCGGGTTAATGGATTACCAAATTAATTAAATGAATTAATTAACCTAGCCCAAGCTCTCCCAAGCTCTACCAATTCGCAACTTAGGTTCACATGATTTCAATCAAAATATTTTCGATCTTTGGAGCCGCCACTAATCTTTTTCGGAAGGTAGATTAGATACCTAAATAAAGTATGGGAGAATACTTTATTTTCTGCTAATCAGAGATTTAGGTTCGGAGACTTGATTATGTTAATTTTTCAATTAACACCCTTTCGGTACCATTCTTGTGAAAATTTTCTTGATTGGCAAATCCAATTGATTTCAATGAATGAATTAAGGTGCAATTTATTTTTGTTTGAATTTTTTTTATTAAATGCATGTAATGAAAATGCAACTAGATGATATGCAACGTAACCATATGCAAAGTCTAGCTATGTGATGGTATGACAAAACGTTATATGATGAAAACAATTATGCATGATGACTAAAAAAATTTTTAATGCAAAAAAAAAAATGTGAATTCTAATCTATGAAATCTAAACTATATGACACGTTATAAGTGATAGGGATACACACGTTGAGTGAAAATTTGATGAAATGCTCTAGCCTAAATGTCGTAAAAAAAAAAAATTGATGCAAAGACAAATATGAGCCAAATTTCATGATATGTAACCTACGTGGAATATGCTAATGACATGGAATGCATAGATGGCAAGAAAATAGTGCATGAAAAATTAAACTATATGGTATGCAAATGAGGCATCATCACTTTCCATGAATTTTTTATTTTTTTATTTTTTTATGATTTTTTTAATCAAATAAGAATATAATAAACCTTGAGCATAATACACCTTATAATCCGAATTTTTCCGATGAATTCGCTTTGTACCCGGGAGGTGGGGTTAGAAGGTAATTTATTCACGTCGTACCCCGGGGGTGGAGTTAGATAGTGAATTTATATATTATGAAATTTGTCGGTCCGGTCCCAAAGTTATGGGATAGGTTAAACAAATTCATATGCGGATGACATCGTACTTCGGGGGTGAAGTCGGATAGTCATCCACAATGCACATATTCCGAGGGACAGGCACAAGGGAGCATGTATTATACTCAAGGTAGATTATAAAAATATTTGAATTAGACTAAGGTATATAAAAAAATGATGTTCGGCCAACTAGGGGTAGGTGCCGAATTTTAAAGGAGATAAGCCCCTATCCACAAAGGATTTCGTATCTTTTAAAGTTAGAAAAATTATCTCTTGAGAAAGGATGTTTTAGATAACTATCCAAACCTAAAAGATATGATCATAATTTTTAAGGGTTTCAATTCACCACAAGATAATCTTGAATATTCCAAAGATGTGCACAATATCTTTATGATATGATCAGCATTCAAAATATCTTAAGTTCAAATCAAATATCCAAAAATATGCTCATGCCATAAAATTCTGATTTTTTGTTTGCAGCTAAGGGCAATAGATAATGACCACAACAAGACTCACTCGTATGTATAGTTCGACCAAATGGGGGGCATATGTGCCGAGAATTAATCCAAAATTCTGATTTTTTTCAAATCTATCCAACTTGATAAAAAAAAAATCTTGACTTTCAAGCTCATGGACGTGCAGTTAACTTTTAGAACATGCAAGCCAATTCACAGGTTAATTAAGATCGGCAATTTCATGAGAATTCAATCATCAATTTGAGACAAGTAAAGTCCCATTCTCAAAGTTCAAAATTTGCGAGAATATGAGGGAACGTGCCGAGGTTCTTGAGCCAAAATTCAAATTAATCTCCTGTAAACAATCAAGCAAGATGGGATCTAAAACAAAAGTTTTTCCTTTTATCCCCACAATACACGATCCAGAATAGGCAATCATCCCATGATGTATCAAGATACGCAAGAACACTCAGTGAAGTGTGCAAGTCAACCCATTGAGCAAGCAAATATTCAACGATAGAAAATTTACCTTGAACCAAATATTGGCTTTGTTAATCGAACTTTGCACGAAACTCGAATATCAAGCTCAAACCTTCGGGTGGATCGGCTAAGGAACGTTGCGCACTTGAGGGAACTTGACGGAATGAACTTGCAGCAGCCAATTCACTCCTTCATCAGCACCGAATCAGCAGCAGATTGGTCATGAACAATGAATCCCCGAAAAAAAAAAACTAACAGCAAGCAAACCGAGCAAGGAGAACGACAAATAATTGGCTTTGATCACCGGCTGGACAGCAGACTCTGTGTTCCCCAAGTTTTTTTTTCTCCCTCCTCCTATATCCTCGAGCTCAAGCTCGTATTTATAGAGTTCAAACACTCACTAATTCTAGTAGGTGTAGGACTCATTAGGGACCGTCAGATTGGTAAATGCAAGCCATAGGATTAAAAATTCTGATGTTTAAGAGTCCCAATCCCTAAGAACTTTCTGTTATTTTTGGCCAAGTGGAGATAAGAGTCCTACTTCTTAAAAATTCTAATCTCCAACTGAGATAGGATTCCTAGTTTAAATAAGTCCCGACTTACTTTTGATCCTTGAAGAGTCCTATTTCCCTAGATCTAATGAATTTCGGCCAAGAGAGAGACCTTTTATGGGCTGATCGAATTTCTATGTCTTGTGGGCCGTTTCGCACAATTTCAGGACCGCTTGAGCTTTATTTGATGAAGTTAACCATTAAATTAAAAAAAGCCCTTTAATTAATTAAGCTTGAGTGGTACTTGTAATGTGGTGATTGAAATGGGTCAAAGTCCAACTTGTACTTAAACACGTCATTGATCTAAGTTGCAGGAGTGAACACCCAAAAGGAGCTGACGTGGTACCGTGGCAAACGCATGGCTCATGCCTACAAGGCCAAGGCGAAGAAGAGTGGTTCATGATACCGCTGCAACAGTGGCATTGTTCGTGCTAGATTTAAGTCCAACTTGCTCCCAAATCGATGGTATAGAGTGCTACTCAACTCATGCATGTCTACTGTTGGAGGCCAAGTCAAGTACGTTCCCTTGGAAATTAATCATGATTTTCGTACTTAAGGAAATTTGCCCGTTCTCGACACACCCTTCATTATGCTTAGCCAAAAATCACATGTGAGTTCGAGTTTTCCCCAAGGCATTAATTTAAGCTCGATTTCGCACTTTAAATACAATGACACGATTGACAGAAAATAATTATGCAATGCATGGGGAATTATTTTTTTTTTGTGAGAACTATATGTAATTCTCATTTTATGAAGCAAATAAATGAATTTCTAAAAATCAAAATTTAAGTGTCAAGAGGGACGACAAGTGTGTTTTGATTGATTATGGAAGAGAGTTTAGAAGATCGGAGTATGTAGGGATGGATCGAAGGTTTGATGTTAAAATGCAAGATAGAATACAATCTGTTCAAGGAGTAAAGGACGCGCCACTAGCCAAAGAACGAGATCGGGATCAACGAAATTCATCACCAAGGCTTAAAGGTGAACCACCAGCCAAGGATAAAAAAATTCAGGATAGAGAAACTCACCACCAAGGCGTAAAAGACAAACCACCAGCTAAGGATAAAGGGTTTCTTAGCTCACCACCAAGGAGTAATCCGATCTCCGAGGATAAAGAAACCGAAATAGAAGTATCCACTCTCCAAGATATGCTCAGAAACATAAGCAAACCTCTAATATTCTCATTCATTAAAGTCATGTCTTACAATGGAGATCACATCTCTATTTATAAAAATAAAACAAAACATAAACAAAAGACTCTTAGAATTCCCAAAATCGAACAGACTCTCGGGAATTAACCTAATTATGACTCTTAAAACATCAAAACAACAGTTTGACAATGATTAGTGGCGGATCGGTGGTAAAAGGTGCAAAGTGTTACTGACAAGCATAGTTAATAATGGACTGATGAAGATAATAATGAAGAGATGGAGAATATTCCACAGAGATTTATAAAGGTTCGGTTTTATCCGAAAGCCTACATCTTCTTTATTAGGTAATAGCCTCAGCACTGGTTGAACCATTAGTAATTTTCAAGCCAAGTTACAATCAACACGTATTGTTCCTATTAAATGATAGACTACACCATCAAGTTACAAGTATTGCTATCACCCTCATACACTTGCTTATAACTTGATTATAAAATAGCAAGAACACTTCACAGAATACTTTTAGGTGTCCAAATGTACTGGAGAGAAAATGATGAACAACGCTGGTAGAGTGATGAGCCCGCTTGTATTACTCTATTTTCCGTCTTAAGTTTCTGAAGCTTTTTTGATTATTTTTATATAGATATCACCAATCCATCCGTAGGAGACCATTTTGGTAAGTAAGGCGCCGTGAGGGGTTGGTTGGGTCATTTCCATACTGGATGACCTTTCAGAACCCTTCATCTTATACATCGTTAAGCACATTAGAATTGAGCTAGAAAGAAAGATTGTACTTGACAATTTTTAATACATGGAAGAAGAGTTATCAATTTGATAATTATCACTCGGTCAAGGCAAACACAAAAATCACATCAGTATAAGAAACGAAGTATCTTGTGATGCTCTCGAGTTCCCTTTCATTTTTTTGTCCTTTTTTTCGAAACCAAAGCCATTTTCGACAATAAGAATCTCTTCCTGAACGAAAAAAAAAAAAATCATCCGACAAACTTATACGATGATAACTAAGATTTTTGTTCTTGACGAATGAAATGATTTTCGGCATCTTGTCAATCCAAAAGGTAGAAAGCAAAACTCACTTTTATTAAAACAAAAGTGATTTTATTTTAATGTCTTTAATCGTGATGCAATGTGCGAGTGATGTGGTCTCTTTCATTATTAAAGAAGAAGCTATTTCTTTATCGTCCTCGAGCATGGATGTCGTGTAATTAATTTAAGGGCAATGATAATTATTTTATTTCTAAAATGAATTTTTGATCCGAATAGATTTTTTCGTCCTAGTACTTTTCTTGCTGAAGCCATCAATAGAAGTACCTTGGAATTTTCTGACCCACCCAAAAAAAAGCAAAAGATGTCCATGGACCACGTAAATGGCTGCAATTCAGGTAACGTTGTCACATCCAGGTCCCCGCAAGAAGACTTGATAATTCATGGAAATATCAAAGCCTAAGGATGTCAAAAATATTGATCGTTTAAAAAAATAAAAATAAAGACTCGGTAATTTTTCACTAATTATCTTTATACTCCCATGAGTCTCTTTCTAGTTTGAATTCTTCCGTCATCAACACAAAGCAGTCACAAATACATAAGAGATGGAATAGTATCACGCAAACCTATGTCATGACATAAATAAATGATCAGGGCACACAAATCATATTAGTGCGAAGTGATTTTTTTTTTCTTTCCAAAATGTGCTGAAGTCACTTTTAAGCATCTGCGAGTAAAAACCTAATTGAATGGTCAAGGCTGGTGCAACAACGATGCTTGCTCCAACTGATGCAATTTCTGCAATAATTAGATCCACAACAAGTATTGGTGGATCACAAGATGAAGTAAAATCACTGCATCATGCTCGAGCTAGATTATGAGTATTTGCCAAATTGGAACAGTACGATAATTCCTAGCTAATTACATGATTTGAATAAAATTTGGGATATGTACGCTTAACTAGTTATTGCTCCCAAACACCGAGAATAAGTTCATAATCCATAAATAACTACCCAATCCTCCTATTAGTAACCTAACAAGTTTTCCTCCTCCTTCCTTTTTTCTTTCTTTTGCTTTGAAGACCGATTTCTTTTAGAGTTGTAACAGTCACCATGTCCCACTGGGCAAGAGTGGCTGCACATCCGACAATGTAATGACATCCATCTCAATGTTTGCCTTGCTAGATGTAAAAGCAGAGTCATAAGATCCAGTTGCCTCTCGGTTCTCCTTATTTTGATCCACGCCTGAAGGATTCGGGAGCTTCCTTATCCCCTCCAATTCCATTGCCACTTCTCTCATGGTAGGCCGGTTTCTCCCATTCAAGTTTAAGCACCTTTTCGCAAGGTTAGCAACTGATTCGATCTCTTCCTTCTTATCTTCTTTCAAAACTTGAGGATCGACCATGTCAAACAAGCGGTTCTCCTCCATCAAGATTATGAAATAGGTCGCAAGGCTTCTTCCTTCTTGTTCCCTCAGCGACGAGATAGGTTTTTGTCCCGTCAATAGCTCGACAAGTACAACTCCAAAGCTGTACACATCACTTTTGTCTGTGAACTGACTTGATTGGAAATACTCGGGATCTAGGTAGCCAAAAGTCCCCTGCACCAATGTGGTCACGTGAGTTTGATCAAGGGAAACGGACCTGGAAGTACCGAAATCCGCCACTTTCGCTCGATATTTCTCATCCAATAGGATATTGGTGGACTTGATGTCTCGATGATAAATGGGAATAGAGGCTGCTGAATGCAAGTAAAATAAGGCTCCTGCGATTTCAGTTGCAATTCGTAAGCGTGTGTCCCACGATACACGAAACTCTTCATTTGGGTCATGCAGATATTGGTATAGAGTCCCGTTTGGTATGAACTCATATACTAGAAGTGGGACTTCTGTCTCCAAGCAGCAACCCAACAACTTAACCACATTCCTATGGTTGATTTGTGAGAGAATGAGGACTTCGTTTATGAACTGTTCGATTTTTCCCTCGTCTATCACTTTCGATTTCTTGATCGCCACTATTTTTCCGTCTGTTAACATTCCCTTGTAAACAGTACCCTGCCCACCTTGTCCAAGTATCCTATCCTCGCTGAAATTGTCAGTGGCCTTCTCTAAATCCTTGGAGGTGAACAATTTGCTCTTCTCGACGTTGCCTTCTGGTGAAGATAGTTCACTTTCCAACAAAAGACCACCATTGCGTTTGAAGTGCTTCTCTTTGAGCTTGATTTCTTTTCTCTTCTTGGCGTATTTGTACAACCTCCATAACGCAAGACCCAAAAGTAGAGCCCCAAGGCCTGCCCCAAACCCTGCATTAACAGAATATAAGGGCAAAAAGCTCAGAAAGTGTATTCTGCTTGTCAAGTATCTGTAAGGGCTTATCATCAAGAATCTAAGAGAATTTGACTAGAAGGAAAACAAATAGGAGCCACTTATCCGATTAGAAAAGTTCGAGTGTTCTCATATCTATCAAATAAGCAAAAAAGATAGTTTTGAGGTTGGTTTGATAGTTACTTTTGATTGACACTTGTGATCATCACAAGGCGAATGGACAATCATGTTAGAACTAAGGTAAGGTAAAACTTATTTCTGTACCTTTTCTGAACATAATTTATGCTATGCTGTTCTTTCTCGAGCACGAAGCGGTCTGAAAATCTAAGTTAAAAAAATACACTTACCAATAAGAATGGTTGTCCTTCTACTAGCTACGCACTTAAAACTGCCCCGTTTGTTCATACAAGTCCCGTTGCACAGATGTGGAACTTCACATTCGTTAATATCTGATGACAAATGTGAAAGAACATATATATTAGCAGCTAAAGCCCATGCAATTCATTCCATGGCTAAAATATTATGCTCGTAATGAACGGACTATCAGTTCCCCTTTATGTCCAGTAAATTACTATTGACAAAATTCATTCAATTTTGTTTGAAAGTGCATTCACTTTGAATAATCTTGGGCCAGAAGAACAAAAAAAGGAAGGCAGAAAAGCATGTATGTGATTGCATGAAATATGTAAAGCTACTTCAGCCACCAAAAAGCTACTTCTCTTTATTACTACAGAGTTTTGACATAAAAGTTTCCGATGATTTTGTGATGAAATTTAACTGCTTTTACCTTCGCATCCACCAATAATATAGGGGTTACCGGTGAAGCCAAAAGAGCAAGAACACTGCAAAAACGGCATCTCCATGCGATAGTCTGAATTGAAGCTACGTGTGCTGCAGTAATAGGAATCGTCGCGGCTGTAGTAGCTGTTGTTATAGTAAACCTCTAATGCAACGTCTGAGGTATTAGCTACCCCCCATTCTAGCACTGCCGCGAAACGCCCGTTCGCCCTCAACTCATTGAAGTCCGTAGTCGAAGACACAAATTTTGACCTATCGCCCAAGAAGGCATAGTTACATACTGTTCCATTGTCAGCCTGGAAATCAACACTGAAAGCCTGAAGGTCTGAGGTAATCGTGGTTTGGCAGCATCCGTCGCTGCCCGAACAACTCGTGTTCCGGACAACGGTGTCGTCTGCTCCACAGCTGGACTCGCATCCTATTATAGCAGACTGCGTGTCTCGCAACAGCGCACGCATGTTGCAACCGACGGCAACAAAGACGTTCCTTGAGTCAGAGAAGACAAACTGGCTTCCTTTCAAGCTTACAGGAGTGAAGCTTCCATTTCCCCCGCAGCTCGCATTCGGCGAGTAGATTATAGGAAGACTGACGTTGATCATGCCATTCTTGTTGGGAAACTCTTCAGGTAGCGAAAGGTTGAGCACTCTCAAGTTGGCCTTGTTCAGAACTGCAAAGGTGCCGCTGCTGCTTTCCTGGCAGATGATCTCATACCACTCGTCGAGGAAACACCTGGTTCCAATCCCAAAGGGGTAGGGAATGGTGACGTTCCCACACGTTTTGGGGCAATTGCCCTTCACCAAAGGAGCTGCCGGTGATGCTTGTTCACGAAGTAGAAGTGACCCTAGAAGGAGAAGAATCTGAAACATTCTGGTTCCTGCTTCTTTTCTCAGGAATCACGGACCTGTTCGAGGAATGAACGGATTGCGCGCTCGTTTATACGCCTTTTTCTCGTGCCTGAGGATGCTTCCTAGCGCAGAATAGTCAAAGCTTCAGATCCTTCCTGGGATAGAAAATTCTGTACTGAAGTGGTCGCCTAGTTTAGCAGCCAAAAGGAGAAGAATGCGATCGATCAGATTTCCTATCGCAACGTGTTGTTTTTCAGTCTCAGTTGGAAATATGAGAAAGAAACTAGTTGAGAAAAACACGAGACATTATCATGATGAAATTTGAAGATATTACCCCTAAAGTCATTTTCAGATTCGGGGACTATGAAGAGTCGGTCTTTAGTTCTGGACAGCCCACATTAGGACAACTCTTGGAAGGTACTGAGAAATGGGACATTTCGGACATTTAGCTTTCGGAGTAAGAAAAGTCGGAAAGTTCAAGACGACTGAACCGCAGAGGTGATCTTTGACCCGCACTCAGGCATCAAGGCCATTGCAGTCGTGGGATTAGCGGAAAGTTCTAAGTAAATTGTCGTGGGGTCCATTCTTTTAATAATATGTGGTTCACAATTTTCACAGTCACCCACAAATTATTATGGTAGCAAAGCCCAATTCTTTAACTGAGATAAGGAGAGAAAGTCTCATTTTTACTCTCTCTTTTGTTGTCAGACTCATTTTTTACTTGGTTCGATGTAGATTTAGCGGAAACATCAGAGTAGATTGCTTTTCCAGATTTAGTCACGGATATGACCATAATTTAGCTATGGAAATCTCGTGGAGCTTGTTATTATGTTCTATATGCAGTTGTATCTATTTTCATATAATTCAGTTCGGGCTTTTTTCGAACCAAGTTCAACCAAAACTGAAGACAAGTTGGGTTCGGATCTCTTTTGGTTTTTTATGAAATGCAATGTGAAGGGTAGTTACTTGACGGCATTACAACAACCGAAAGAACAAATACATGCACATCGAGTACATGCTCAATGAATTTTTCAAGATTTGTTCGTTGTGAGTTTGGTTTCTTGAGTTCTTTTGAGTTAACGATTTTGATTATTGAATCTATACCAATCAGAAATGGTTGACAGGTACAGGAGACCAATTAAAAGCAGCCAAGTGTGACTTTTCCTTTGACCAAGACCGGAAGCACTACCTAAGGAGACGATTTTTCCTTGCCCTTTAGCGGGATCCCTTTAGGCACGTTAGAATTGGGATATTCATTCCTTCGTTATCGGCTTGAATTGTTCCTTGTTCGCATAAGACTTTCTAATTTTTTCTAGATCGAAATCGCATGAATTCTTCCTCTTCCACATTACATGAAGTCTCCATTCGTTTCGCAAAAATCAACTTTTAGGAAAATATTTTTCGGATTTTCCGGTGTTCGGTTTATGAAAAATAAATAAGTGAAGGAAAATATTTTCCACAAGTGCAAAAAAAAAAAGTGAGGAAAATGTTTTCATTTTTTGAGAAGAGAAAGAAAAAAAAATTTCCCTCATATTTCCTCAATCCACTCCTTCATGGAAGACTGACGTTAATCATGCCATCCGTGTCTTCATCGGGGAGTGAAATGTTGAGGATGCACAACTCAATATTCTTAAGAATGGAAACCGTGTTGTCTTCTTGGCAGACGATCTTGTACCAGGCTCGAAGAAACACCTGGCTCCTATTCCAAAGGGGAAGGGAATGGTGACGTCCCCGCATCTTTCAGCACAGTTAGCCTTGGCAAATTGAGGTGCAGCTCCTGATGCTTGTGCCGTGAGGGAAACCGGAAACAAAAGGAATTGAAGAACCGAGTCGGGCATGATTTTCACGTTTGCTATGTGCATGAGCCTAAACTTACGGAGAAGGGCATATGGGCTGAGTCCCTTGATATAGTTATTCCAGGGGGAAGAAGGGAAGATTTTTCATGTGCTGGTGTTACTTCCTAGTAGCTTTCAAGATGCTTCCTTGATGATAGAATAGAAGTAGTTGTCTCTCTCCCCTCTTTTTCAAGGAGCCTTCTTTCTGTCAGCCAAGATGCCATTTTGATTTGTCATTTTAGCATATTTCCACACCAATTATTATTCAGCAGAAAAAAATATTAAATTAAAATCTTTCTTGATATAACTCAACGGTAAAGTGTCACCTTGACGTGATGGAAGTTATTAGAGAGGACCGAACCATTTCTTCTAACTCTTTTTCAAATTCGATAAATGTTAAAAGACTCGATAGTTTCTTATTAATGATCTTCATACTATTATTAGTCTATTACTAGTTCGATTTCTCAGTCATTACCATTGAGAAATCACGTATACAAAACAGACGGAGTAGTGCCATCGCAAGACGCAATGCATATTAGCGGATCGTAATTTTTGTTTCTTTAATGTGTTGAAATCAATAATCATGAGGATGTCTTTCGTTGTGACAAAATTACTTTCAAATCTGATGGGCCCCATCCATCGTTACCGCTAATCATGTGGACCCCACCCTATTTGAAAGTCACACTTGCTCTACCGTTGTGATTGCATATTGGGTCAATGGACCGAGATCCAAGATGATGTCTCTAGGTTTTAGTTTGTATGTTCTGTTTGGCATCACATGCTTCATTCCTAGATTACCGAGTACCAAGTATGCACAATTTCATTTTTGAGCAAGTTAGGATGCACGTGTAAGTTATGTTAGAGAAGTCACACGTCGAAGAATTGATGTCGCGTAAAGCTGTTAATATATTATAGTTGGACCGCAACTCATTAGCATAAGCTTTTAAGTGAATGTGGGTCCAATTGAATATATCGATGTGCCCAAACTTAAACTCCCTCTAGACAATCTCCTCGGTTAAAGGTATCGGGTTTTTGTGTGCATTCCCATCTTAGAATCCTCTTTTAATTTCCATGAATTTACAGAGTGACCAAACAAGTACTTGGTGATTGGTTTGTGTGCAGGCATTGCTTTTTATACCAACTTCTACTCCCATTTATTTTTTTTTACATAACATTAGAATTTATGGCTGAAGTAGCACATTTCATGTTCGAAGACACTGAAAAATGGAGATGTTGTGTCACAACCCGAACCCCGCGAGCTTGCCGACATCCCACCCGGCCACGCTTACGTACGGTTCTTCGGGATCAAAAGGCCAACAAAAACAAAACAACACGTGCAAAAGCAAAAACAAATTGCCATATAGAAACCAACAACACTACGATAACTTGAGATGGCAAAAACAAACTTATATACATAAACAGCCGTTCTATACAACTTTCCAAACTTAAGACTTGAGAGACCATTGTACAAGCTTGTGACCACTACAACAAAAGATTATGTGGTCGAAGCCTACTATACTCCCAAAATAAAACAACAAGCAAAAGCTAAGAGGCCAACTACCCTAGGCATCGTCCTTGCTATCAGGTACTATCTCATCTATGGCTGCCAACTTGTCCTCGCCCAACTCTGGTGCTGCTCCGCATCAGATGGTTCCACCACTTCGCTATTCTCTTCCGGAACCAAAACTTCCGGGTTGGGTTCCAAACCTACCGGTCCAACCTCGAGATTCACTACCACGCCATCTGGAGGTGCAACATTCACGGGATCCCATTCCCCTACTCCTTCGAAGGGAATATCGAAACCACTCGGTGGTCCCACTGTCAAATTCCCCGTGGCGGTACGTCCACGCCACGTACGTATGGGCCTTCCAATAGAGCTCTCATGTGTCCACCCGGATAGTTGTCGCGTGCCTATAGTAAACCTTGTCCTCCCCCACTAGATAATCCGTTACTAACGTATCCATATCCCGGGTAATCCCGAACCTCCGAGGTGGGTCATTCATGTTGAGGCGGAATGTCTAAAAAAAAAAGAGCTCACGATGGGGTGAATAAATCTCAGTAAGAAAGCCCCTAATCCTAGGTTAGGGCGCTAGTGCCTCCAGATAATTCCTAGGTGAGCGAATTTCATCAATTTCTCCGACAATAAAAAATTCCACAAATAAATTCCAGAATATTCCATTCTTTATCCAAAAATTGCCACACCTTTATAAAAATTCCACGTTACTCCCATATCAACGTTCCACCACTCGGACTGGAAATAAAATATTCCACGTTGCTCCGGATCCCGCGTTTAACGCCTTAGGCTAACATATAAAATTCCATATTACTCAATTGCCCGCATTTAACGCATTAGGCTAATATATAAATGGACAGACCCGCATAATAACGCCTCACGCCATTATATAGTCCGGACCCGCATAATAACGCCTCGAGTCACTATATCCCGCGTTTAACGCCTCAAGATAAAATAATAAACACAACCCTGCTTTTAACGCCTCATGGTAAAATAATAATAACCGAGCCCGCGTCATAACGCCTTAGGCAAAATATGGTCTTATAAAATACAAACCCCGTGTTATAATGCTTTAGGGTAAAATTCCATATTTCCTCTCAAATAATCCTCATAAAGACCTTATAATAACAATAATTCCTCGATTGCTCGTCCAATATCACACGATCGCTTAAATCCTTCCGATCGATCGATCAATATTCGCCACGTGATCTTGCTAAATTTCTTGATTAGTAGATTGAGACCACCCGGTCTCACCAATTTTTCTCCAAATAAAGATCGGGACCACACGATCTTTCTAATTTTCCTCAATTGCCCAATCGAGACCACTCGATTAAATTGTACTGTATAAATACTCAATCGGGACCACGTGATTCACTCACGTTGAATAAATAATAAATCGGGACGACCCGATTAGATCACACTCAAGCCGTCGACCAATTGGGCCACACGATTAATTTATGCTACCACAAAAATTAATCTACGCCACACGATATTAATTATGCTAACATAGCAATTAATAATCACCGTCCGATCAAAATTATACTAACGTACATTTAATACGTACCATACAATTAAACCATACTAACATGGCAATTAATCAGCACCGTACGATCAAAATATCCTCACGTGCAATTAATCTCCACCACCCGATTATTCTACATAAAGCAGGATTTAATCCCAGCCGTCCGATCAATCTTCCTAAGCAAGATTTAATACGGACCATTCAAATAAAGCAAGATCAAGCTAGATTAAATCCTTGCCATCCATCAACAATCATGCATATTCACTATTCACTCAAGAACACATTTTTTTTCTCTCTCCTCCCTTCATCAATTCGGCCAAGCCATATTCAAGCACAAATCCAACAAATTTTTCATCACAACTACTCAATCCAAGTTCCTTTAGCAACCTAGATACCTAATCTAGGATTAGAAACCACTTACCCAAAGTTTAGAAAATTTTCCAACGAGAAGTCGAGAGAAATTTTTTATCCCAACCGGTGGCTACGGCAATTCCTCTCGATCGGCTTCAACCCAAGTTACTCCGACAGTCCCGGGCGGTTCACGATGGAGGTTAAGCTGCGGCGGTTCAAGGCGACACCGGTGGAAGCTTGAAAAATTTTCGGCAATGAAGGATGGTGATAGGGGATTTTCGGCCAAGAGAGAGAGTGAGGTAGAGAGAGAAAATTGTCTTGGATTTTTGGATAAGAAGACTAAAATTTATTAGTATAAAGTTATTATAATAATTAGGCTAGATATTTTTGAGGTTTTCAAAGTCAAGAAGGGCAAAAAAGTAATCCCCCCCCACAAAGACTAGTCAAATTTCAACCAAGAGGGGTATGGATTGAAATACCCTTGAGCTAAAATGAAAAATTAGATATTCTCCAAGGGTAAATGGGTTCTTTTCCCATTTTCAATCTAAATTTTATTCTTTTTCTGAATCTTTTGGGTGAATCGCGAAAAAATCGTATAAAAGAGAGTTCACTTTATTTGCCAAACTATATGAAACCAACTTGCACGTAAACGAACTTCGAAAGACCGGCATGGTGCGAATTAATGGACGACTTGGAAAGACAGACCATCGACCTAGTCTGCAACAGTGATAGGACAGACTTTCCTCAGCCACAAGTTTCTTGTGGATGCCACTTCCTCATTGACTTGACTTCTCCAAATAGCATCCCAATACATTTCATCAGACTAGGAAGTCGTCGTCTTTCTCTTCTCTTTTTCCAAGATCTTTCTTGGTGCCGGCCAAGATGTAACATGGTCAGTTTAATTGGAAAAAGTTTTCAAAAAATATTTTATTTTTTGCAAAACAAATAAATTTTATTATTTTAGTAATCTGTTAGTGATTTGAGTTCTCGGCGATTGCCACAAAGCAATCACATGTACAAAATAAATGGAAAAGGGCTAGGAGGAATGTATCGCACGACATAAATAATTGCATACTCAAACTCTATTAATGGAAAGTACTTTTTCTTCTGAAATCCCTTTTACCTTGAGTATCGAAAGTAGATTTTTAATATGAACCTTTTCTGCTCCTTCCTAACCACACAATGAGGAAGTATTCCCTCGAGACAAGAATAAACGTCATTGCTTCTTGGACAGCGAGATCTCCTTTGCTACTGGGTTTTCCAATAAACATTTAGGGTGATATTGCCCTCTCAAAATCTTCATTTTTCCCGAGTCTTCGGAACTCATAACCTGCGTTAAGCCATATCAGTGCTATTGCCATGAAAGTGAAATTTGGACAACCATATTTTGTTGACAAGCTCGTTTTTAGTGTCTTGGGTGGTACTTAACGGTAGTAACTATGGTATCATGGATTAACTTGTTGGGATGTGATTCATATTCCTCTGAGACAAGAAAGCACGTGAGACCCGCTCCATGCCGAGCGGGCAAGAGTCCGGGGCAGCCACCCCGACGGAGGTCTCAGGGGCAGCGCCCACTGGAGACCAGAGGGCTTTTATGATTTAGGTCCGTAAGTTTTCATTAGTAGTTTGAGTTTGGACTCATAAATTGTTACTGCTCTATATTTTTTTTTTTGCTTGTAGCTGAGTGATGTAACGAGAGGTGCAATGTGCTAATTATAGTGGAATCCTCTCTTGGACGTAGCCCTATTTTAAAGATGAATCGGGATAAAATTTCGTGTCTCAATTTTCTTATTCTCACTCGTTTTACTTGGTTGTGATTGCACACTAATTCTAACATAACTCACTAAGGTATTGTGACATCCCCGCCTGTTCCCACATCGAACCTCAGGATTTCGTCCTTTAATGCTTGGGTTTGTTTATAAGGATGGGTGACTTTCTAAGAAAGTGTCTAAGTAGGAATGAGACGGGCCAAAGCCGACGATACATAGTGAGTTAATTCAAGATGTCATAGTAACTCAAATTCAAAATTCTGCAATGGATAGGGGACTATTATGATGAATTGGTCGCTTGTCTAATCGTTTCTTGCGTTTTTGTGACACCGAAAGTTCCGTTACTTCCTAGTATGTCTAAGTATGCTTCCTTGAGGATAGAAATGTGAAGGCGTGATACGTGGAGATCACCAGTTTAAGCAGCCATGTATGACTTTTCCCATGAGAAAGACACAGGTTGTTACCAAAATGAATGACCTCTCCCATTATTGAAGCGGGAGTTATGTCCATCGTTCTCCCGTGAGGTATATACATCGTTTAAGGCTGTATATGCTCTTTTTTTAATAGTTTCTGCTATATATGCTCTTTTTGCTTGTAGACGAGTGATGTAACGAGAGGTGCGAAGTGCTAATTATAGTGGAATTCTCGGAGAAACGTAACCCTAGTTTAAAGGTGAACTATGATAACATTTCGTGTTTCAATTTTCTCTTTCTAGCTTGTTTTATTACGTTGCGATTGTGCGCCGATCCCAACATAACTCATTAAGGTATTATCCACTTTGGCCTGTTTCATATCGAACCTCACGATTCGTCCTTAATACTCGGGTTGAGAGCATTCTCGGGATGGGTGACTTCCTAAGAAGGTGCTCACCTTGGTGTATGAGATGGGCCAAAGCAAACAATACTTAGTGAGTTAATTCAAGATGTCATAGTAACTCAAATTCAAAATTCTGCAATGGATAGGGGACTACTATGATGAATTGGTCGCTTGTCTAATCGTTTCTTGCGTTTTTGTGAAACCTAAAGTTCCGTTACTTCCTAGTGTGTCTAAGGATGCTTCCTTGAGGATAGAAATGTGAAGGATTGATACGTGGAGATCACCAGTTTAAGCAGCCATGTATGACTTTTCCCATGAGAAAGACACGGGTTGTTACCAAAATGAATGACCTCTCCCATTATTGAAGCAGGAGTCATGTCCATCGTTCTCCCGTGTGGTATGCATCGTGGAGTCAATTTAGTACTTTTCTTGCTCAAGCCATCAATAAAATTACTTTGAAATTTTCTGGGCCCGCGAAAAGCGTAAAAATATGTACGTGAATTCGCGTCACTCGTTCGTGACCTCATGGGAGTCTTCGGTTGAGATAAGAAGAAGCGTAATTGCTTGGACAGTGAGATCTCTCTTTGCTTCTCGGATTTTCCAATAAAGATATTGTAACACCCTTGCTTCTACAAGTATAGGGAAAATGAGTCGTCCTATCCGAAAGACACAACCTCAAATACAAACCAATACCAACATGTTATCAAGTTAGTTATGGCATCAGAATTTCTCTAGTCTACAAAAAGAACATATTCATTTCAGAATTCAATTAATCCAATAAGTATTATCTCATATATATACAACTAGCTAAGCTCACACACAGAAATCTCACTATCGAAAGTTTCTCGCTAATAGTGCCTCATCCTACTTGTAGCTAGCAAAAGTACCTAAATTTTTTTTTAAGATTAACAGTATGGATAGTCACAGCTTAGTAAGTAGTACTAATCTTTTTTAAGCACATTGAGCGTTCACTATACACATATATAAAATCAATACCACAATTTAATAACCTAAATCCAAAATAGTATACGCACAAAGATTAAAAAAGAAGAAGAGTTATATCATTTCAATAAAGCTTTATACATATCAAATAAGTCAACAAGGTCAAAATAATATTAATGTTCTATCAAATCGCATATGGTTAGAACGTCTAAGGGGTTCAAATGGATTGAACTTGATGTTCTATCAATTCACACACGGTTAGAACGTCTAAGGGGTTCAAATACATTTCATAAAGCATTTTACAAATAAATGCATTTTTCCTTTGGAAAGATAATGCTTTCCAATGCGTTTTTCAACTAACTAAAATGCAGAAAAAGTCGATCCAAAATTATGCAACAAATATGCTATTTAATCTTTACCACTTTTGAAATATGAGTTTACAAATTCAAAAAAGAGATAAGCATCACTCACTTGGGAAAGTCTAAACTAAACCATAAAAGTTATCTCAAGCCAACGAAGTTGAAAGCCGATCAATTTAAAAAAAAAAACCAATATCTAAACTTAAGTAAATAACCACATTAACTAAGACTCAATTAGGCAACGCTCTTTCAGGGTTAGAACGTTCACTCCAGGTCGACAGTGGACTTCAAGAAAGGCCAATCACAACAATGACTACTGTTACGCGTCAAAATCCTTTAACAGAGCTTTCTTGGTTATGGGTTCCGGGCTCAAAATGACTATAACCCAAAAGGGGTTGCTAACGCGAGAATCTTTTATCGAACTTAATCCGCTCGTTTTTGAAAAGGAGTTTCGGGTCCAGTTTTGGACAGAGAGTGTCAAATGCAATAGATGTCTTTATTAACACAAGAGGCATATTACGGACTCTCAATAACTGCGACATCTCAATACGTGCAATAGTCGAGGCGTGTAGCAAGTTTCGACACTGCTCTAGAATTAAAGTCGCGGGCCGATCAATGTAATTATAGGACACAATGCTGGAATTCAATCAACAGCACTGGATGGGGGATTATAGGACACAATACCGGAATTGAATCGACGGTACTAGACAAGATGGATGAAGGGTTCGACACCGGAACTGAATCGATGATACTGAACCTAGTGAGCGAGCGTCGGAACCTAATTGACGACACCTGACTCTAGATATGAAACTCTCCGGAATTGAATCGACGACGGGAATCTGAAAAAGCTACGGCTACGGCTATGGCTATACTAGACTAAAGGCTAAGAGCTAGTTGAAAAGATGAGTGTTTTGTATTTGTTGTGTGTGTTTTGCATCTTTGCTACTACGAGGTATTTATAGGCAGACTCTTTGATAACCGTCGAGCGGTTTCTTCCTTTGGCCCCACGCTTTATCCTTTTCCATAAGCCACGTGGATGATTCTTCCAACGGTTTCCCGGTCTTCGCGTCTTTTTTTTTTACCTCATGGGGATTACCGCCGATCCTTTGGTAACCGCTCCGATCGTGACTCTTCTCCACGCGCTTCTCTTGTGAAAGGAAATGGCGCCAGAATTTTACTCTGACACGTGGCTCCTTTTTTTATCAGTACGTACCTTGCATCGGTGTTCTTTCCTGTAGCTGATTGTCGCCTCTTCACGTGCTTGTCACGAGCCTTCTTGGATTATTTTTAAGTGTCAACAATTACTGACACAAAGGACAACCCCACGCTCAACGAATGCCCATCCGCACCAATTTTATTATACTATATCTCTCTACCGAAGTCTAATTCAAGTGGGCTTACTATTAAAAAGAAGCTCAAACTTTTGAAGTAATAAAAGATTCGAAACATCACAAACTCAAAAGACGGTTGAAGACGAGCCAAAACCATCGCCAATAAGAGAAATTCGAAAGTGAGTAGCAACGCTCGCAAAAGTTTAAAAATTGGTTCCAACCAAACTGTAGTTCGGAATCGAACTTTGTAAAACCTCATGACTCCACGACATCTTATAACTTTTCACATTTTGTCAATCGATTCTATCCAACTGTAAATCATTGAAGTGGACATCGGTGTCCTACGTGGTACGTCCAGTCTTGACGTGGATAATTTTTATAAATTTTTACTAGTTTTATTTGAATTTATTTTTATTTTAATTTGCGCTGATGACCCTCACCAGTCGCGAAGGCTTTGCCTAGATTGGGTGAGGCCCACGAAGTAATAATCACGTGAGGGTTGGTGGGGAGGGAAATTTCTTCTTTAGACTCGTGGATCCGATGAATCATAATCATTTGATTTTTTTGGGTATCAAGATGATAAATAATTGAGATTTTTATAGCTCGCCAGACCCGATGAATCATAATCATTTGATTTTTTTGGGTATCAAGATGATAAATAAAGTGATTTTTATAGCTCGCCAGACCCGAATCCAGACATTTATTTCCTGAGTAAAGAAAGAGAGATTGTCTAATAAAAGTACGGACCGGAAATAACACTACCATCCAACCAAGCCGAAGGTGTAAATATCTGCTCCGTTTGGGTTTACTCAACATGTTTTGTCCAGAAGACATGAATACGAGAATTAACATATTGATACGTAAAGAATAGCAATTTTTATAAATTTAAAACAACAGGAAAATTAAGTTATTTAATAAAGGACAGAGATACAATTACTTTCGAGGAGAAAGGACATGAAAGGTTATCAGCCTATCGTTTGGTACAATATTGTTTCCAACTGGCCGAGCTGATCAACTGCTTCTTTCCGTATTGGTTTCGTTAACTGCTCTTGCTACCATCAACATCAAGAGCCAAAAGTTATCTCCGGTTATGATCGACTTACACTGTCCACAGAAATAAAAAAGGACAAATAGCAACTAGATAAGTGAAGTTAATATAACTATATTATTTCAATTAAGAGGAATTCAATTTCTTTTTCTTCTGGACCCTCGTTGACCTTTTGGATGGATGAAAGAAACTTCGTCTTCAAGAATAACACTCCACATATAAAAATTGGTGACATAAGCCTACAATGCATAACTAATGCACTGCCGCTTTGAACGCTTTTCTATCCCATGAACGAGCATTGATTGAATTGATGTTTCGTCCAAAGTAAAATATGGCGACTCCCGGCTTTGGTACAATCGGCCGGGGTGTCAGGAATTCAAGTTTGGAATCGGAATTCACTTACTAAAATTTCATCAACTGCATGCAAATTACAGTTTGGATCAGCGCCACTTCACATGTCAAAAGCATGAACTTAACTGGTCGATAGGCTTATGGGATGCTTCATGGACCTATATAAAGAAAAGCAAAACATCAAGTATCAACTAGCTCTGGCGTTTCTAAATGAAGTGTAGCTGCTTGTGGGAAAGTATTAACACCTGAGAAACTAGACGAGTGGAGGTCACTCGTAAAGGGCATCATGGAGTGAGAAGAAAAATCAACTATGTTGCCTCTCAAATTATTTGTGATACGAAACTTCTCAAGAGCGATCGATATTCACGAGGGTTAAGTTACGCACACTCATAAAGTGAGAATGAGGTAACATTGTTATCACATCCTTCTAACTTCTTGAGCGTGTGCAACTTAACCTTCATTGACATTGTAATTCTCAAACTTGATTCTACGGTCTTGAAGCCGAAGTTGAGTACTGATACTTAGTAGACCATATTTGTTGTATCAATTGCTTGCCAGATCACAAGCACGGGTTGCAATCAGAATGAGTAAGTATCCCATTGCATGCTCCAGGGTCGTAGCAGGTCGGGGCCAAGAATTCTTCATCTTGGTATAAGAAATGAAGCCAAAGTTCGATGTATCATCAACTATGTCTTCAAGGACATCGAAGGATTCATTGCACGCGATGGTGTAGATGTGCCTCCATCGCAGATCTCATCTGTCTATGTTTCATCTTGGTCACCCTTTATTAGTGCAATTGCAATTTTGTGGACCGGAGCTATGTCTCTTACCTCATTTTCTCGTTACTACTCATCCTATATTATTCCTTATTTATGGGCTATGTCCAAGAAGTATGCTTCTCATAGGTTTCTCCACTCTTTTACATAGTTTTCTTCTTTGTTTTCTTTGCTTAGCCACTTTACTTGTACAAATTATCAACACTCAACAATGTAATAGATAGTGAAGTTCTTGTTCCAACGGTAGTCTCGAATCTTTTGTCTCATCAAATTAGGAAGTTGTCAGTCTTATTCTATATGAGTATGTATAATGCCGTCCCTCTTATCACAATTTAGACCAAAGAAGTCACACAGAGTTAGATTTTATATGAGTACATTTTATGCCGTCCCTCTTGGTTTTCTTTAGTTCCTACTTAAGCTTTTAATTTCTTTCTGAATCAATAACATAGAGTTAGATTTGTTCTCGTCGGAATTGAAGCTTCTGTGGAAGAGGCTGATTAAGAAAATTCCGATGACACCAAACAAAATGTGATTCTTTTTCCATTTTGTTACGCAATGATATAGGAGGTTACTTTGCTTTGAACATTAGTTGGCAATTCTGTCCATCAGTTGTACCACATTACGTAAATAGAATGGAGGTCATCGATAGTCTTGTACCGGACAACTGTCCATGAGATCCAAAGATATCGCTATTCCATGATCGAGCCTCTGAGGAACTTGTGATCAAGGGCCCTGTTATCTCGTATGGAGAGAATTATGGACTCTCGACATGTCGGATGGGCTATGTTGACAAGTATATCTTTAAAATCTCAGGTGGTGCTAAGTAGGTGTAATGTGAACTTAATATTTTGTAGTGAACCTTGGCGGCTCAACCCTTTCGTTCTTATGATCACACACTAAAAAAAAATACATCACAACAATGGACAAGTGGAGAGGGAATGGAGCAGTCTGGCATTGGGCCTATTAGAACGCACAGCAAACCAATGCCATTTCCTGGATTTTTACCAAGGGAAACAATGCAATTTTTTACCATGAGATTCTGATCGACAATCCATATGTCAATTTGCGATTTCGATTCCTGATTCTCCCTGTTGGTCGACAACGCTTTCCCATTTCCTGTTCTTAGTCATTTCAAGTCCACGCAAATGGAGGGCTTTTTTTCGAAAATAGGTCTAAAAATAAAGGAATTTACCAAAATAGATCTATTTTCTTTTTTTTTTCTTTTTTTACGAATTTGGGCCCCATGCGGCAGTCTTAGTGCCGCACGAGGCCCGTGGGCAATCGAAATGCCGCACAAGCCTTGCGAGACACTTGCATTGCCGCTGCCGTCCCCTTCCGTGAAGCCCCGGGACTACACCCACAGCCCTTTCCACTACGCCGTCGCCCTCGGCGAACACAAGACCCTCGTCCGCCTCCTCTCCTCCCTCCTCCGCCTCTCAGACACCGCCGACATTAACTCCAAGTCCGAGTCCGTCGCCTAGGAGCTTCTCGCCTACTGCATCTCCTCCGTTGTCGACCGCCGAGACGTCCCCTTCCGCGAGACCCCACTCCACCTTGCCATCCGCCTCTCCGACACCCCCCCCTCGCCTCTGCCGGTGCCGACGCCTCCCTCCAGAACGCCGCGGGGTGGAACCCGCCCCAGGAGGTGCTCTGCCAGAGGAACGCCGGGATCGCATCCGTCCTCCTGGAGCACCACTGCCGCTCCACCTGGTGCAAGTGGCGACACCGTCTCCCCCGGGTGATCGCCGTCCTCCACCGCATGCGCAACTTCTACATGGAGATCTCGTTCCATTTCGAGAGCTCCATCATCCCGCTCGTTGGGAAAATCGCCCCCTCCGACACATACCGGATTTGGAAGCGCGACGTTCTGGAGGGAGGCACAACAGTTTCGTGAGGGAGGAGATATAAAAAATAATTAAAAGAAAAGAATAAAAAAAAAGTTAAAAAAAAAGGAAGCCTTGTGCGGCATTTGGACTGCCGCACGGGCCCCGTGCAGCACCAAGTCTGCCACGTGGAGCCCAAATTCGTAAATAAAAGGCCGGCAAATGGATATGGGCTTAAGGGGGTCATGTTCCCGCTTTTCTCACTTGGGAGTTTTTGGAGGTGATCATTAAATAGAGTCCATAATCACCTGAATGGAAAATTAGATACAATATTGAAAAGTCACGGTTACTGATGTTTTTCAGCAAACACGTTTAATGCACGCGTGAACAACAATACTATGAATAGAAAAGTTAACAACACGATTACCATTGGTATATTTTACGAAGCAAAGTATGTTGTTTGAAATTTATCATTGAGAAATTCTATTAACCTCTATCGATGTTACGTTATGGAATTGCCCGAAGAACTTTGTTGAATCATCGACGCGTCCTCCACGAATCTTCAAACTCATGACTAACCCCTATAATCTAGGACTATGACCATAAAATCCCAACAAAATAACAACTTTGACTAATTCTAAAGAAAACCAAACCGATTATAGCTAACAAGGAGACTGAGGGAGAGATGTCGTTTTGAGTCTTGATAGGATAAGAAACTTACCCAAAACGACTTCCTTTTGCTGACATGGACAAGTTGGCTGAGTATATTTGCCGTGTAGGAGAGAGAAATGACTAAAATATGCCATGTAAGCGTTTTCCGTTAGCCACGTTGGACGGAGTTAACGGAAGGACTCATTTGAATCAATTTAACAAGCTTTAAAACTTGATTGCATTTTTTAAAAAGTTTTAGGACTCAATTACCCTTTGATGACAAGTTTTAGGATTTTTAATGAGCATATCCCAAAATATTTTCCAAATCATTCATTTTCCATGAAGGAACAGATGGAATCATGGGTGTGATTTTCTTCCATCCTGTCACATCCTAGACAATAGAAACATTTAAGCTAGATAAGTAGAAGCCTCTTTTATTTAAGCAGCCAAGTGCCATAATAATAATGAGAAAGTCTTCTGTTGAGAAAATTAACATACGCAATTTGCTTGGACGGCGAAACCTCCTTTGCTTCTGGGATTTTGCCAATTCAAAATTGATGGAATTGGGTTGGAAATTCGCCGGAGTACATCTGCATCAAGATGATGAAACAGTTTCATGGTTTCATTTCTCTTCCTGTGACCACTCTCATGGCAACTTTGATCATGCGCATGGCCATAATTTGAAGCAACCATTTTGTGTGATTAGTATTTGTCGCAAATTCTTCTCATTGTCACCTGCTTTCTTCCGAGTGAATTAAGATAATCGCGGTACGTATCCTCCATCTCTAACCCTTTCGTTATGTTTCCTTGATATTGCACTCTCAAAACTTCCATTTCTCAGTGTCTTCGATACTTGTCACCTGCAACTTCAGCCACATGCAAATGTAATGACATCCGCGCCAATGTTTTGACTTTCTCGATGTAAAAGGAGCATAATAAGATTCATTTTACCTCACAATTCTCTTGATATTGCTGAATTCGAAGCATTTTGTATCTTGCTTGTCCCCTCCAACTTCAAACTTCCAATGAATTTTGTTTTGGAGGACAATAAACAATTGTTTGACAATCATCGGTGGCAGATCATTGGTGACAGGTGCAAGTGTTATCAACGAGCAATGGTTAATAATGAATTGATGAAGATAATAAGGAAGAGATATAGAAGCTTGCATAGAGATATATAGAGGTTCGGCTTAATCCCCAAAGTTTACATTCTCTTTCTTACGTAATAGCCTGAGTACTCGCTGAATCCCACTAGTAATTTTCAAGTCTAGTTGCAATCAACTCACACTGTTTCTATCGAACGATAATCATGATGTGAGTACTGCTACCACCTTTGTACACTTGCTAATAACTTGATTATAAAGCAGCAAGAACTCTACATAAAAAAACTTTTAGATGGACAGATTTACAATATTGTCTGAGAGAAAAAGATGAATAATGCTAGTATTGATCCATTTAATATAGATGTCTCCAATCCATCCGTTGTAGACTCATTTGGTGAGTGAGGAGCCGTTAAGGGATGATTTGATCATTACTAAAATGGATGACCTTTAAAAACCCTTTACGGAGGATTTCGTTAAGGATATTAAAACTGAGCTAGAAAAAAATTTATATCGTACGTGATAATTTTCAGTAAAAGAAATGGACTAGCTTGTGATGCTCTCATGTTCCCATTCTCCTTTTGTCACCTTTTGAAAAAGAAAATCATTTTTCGCAATAATAATCTGGTTGTGAACGGAAGAATCGTTTGACAAAATATACTTCGACGATAAAAAAATTTTGTTCTTGACGAATGAAATGGGCTTGGGCATCATTTTTCAGTCGGAGCGCGATGGGTGAGTGCGGGCAATCTCTCCCATTATTGAAGCAGAAGTCATTTCTATCGTACTCGGTCAAGACGCCGATAAAAGCACTTTGGAATTTTGTGGGCCCTGCAAAATAGGGAAAACGCGTGCACATTCGGAAATGTCACATAAGAAAGACTTGTTCATTGACTTTGACTTTTCCGAAGTGGCCACAATGGATGTATCCTATCAGATTTGGTAGTTGTCGTCTTTGTCTTCTCTCTTTCCAAGAGCCTGCTCTGTGCCGGCCAAGATGTAATAACATGGTCAGTTTGATTGGTCGTTTCAGAAGATTTCTAGACCAATAGCATATTTCGGACTCAATTATGGTTAAGGAAAAGGAAATTAAAGACTCGATGATTTCTCATCATTTATCTATATACTTTAATGAGCCTCTTACTAGTTTGAATTTTCAGACATCGGCACAAAGCAATCACATATACAAAAGAGATGGAGTATTACTGCCCAAACCTATAGCACGACACAAATAATACACAAATCATTTTAGTGAGAAGTGATTTTTTTTTTCTCCCTCCAAATGTGCTGTAACGCTTTCACCATAATGAATGCAAATGCAACGTATGACCAAATTAACTTGAGTACGGGATACATCTTTAGAGCATCTGCAAGTAACAAGCTAATTACTTATGGAATTTCTGCAATAATTTCATTCACAGCAAGTATTCATGGATCACAAGATGAAGTAAGATCACTACATCATGCTTAGAAATTTGCAAAGTATTACCAAATTGGTACAATACGATAATCCCTAGCTAATTATAGGACCTGAATAAATTTGGGATAGGTATGACTAAATCGTTTATTGATACCAAACACCGATAATAAATTCATGACCAATAAATAACTTACCAAATCCTCCTATTATTAACCTAACAAGTTTTCCTCCTTTCTTTTGCTTTGAAGACCGATTTCCATTAGAATTAGAGCAATATGACCCATAAGAGGCGAAACAGATATTCACCATGTATCACTGGGCAAGACTCATGAGAATGGCTGCACATCCGAGAATGTAATTAAATCCATATCAATATTTGACTTGCTAGATGTAAAAGCAGCATCAAAAGATTAAGGGGAAAAATGTAAAAAAAAATCCTAAACTTATTACATTGGAGTCAATTCAATCTTAAATATTTTAATTATGCCAATTTAATCCTAAGCTTATTGTCAGTGAAGGTCGCCAACCTCAAGTCGAGAATGCCCGACCCATGGCAAGGGTTGGTGAGGCAAGCTCTTTACCAAATCGGGCAAGTGTCGCCCACGACAGGGGTCGAGCCGTTGAGGGCGGACCTCTCTAGCCCAAGGCTAGGTGCACCTCACCCAAGGCAGGCAATCAACGAGGGCAGCCCTTGCTCGAGGCCGGCGATAGCCGGTAAAGGGAAAAAGGAAAAAAAAAGTAAAAGGTAAAAAGGAAATAAAAAAATAGAAAAAAATATTAACTACTCTACAACATATCAATTCACACATGGACTCAATGTTATGTCTACTCCCCATTTATTCGGGGATCATTTTGCATCGACAATTCAACAATATCTCAAACTTGAATCTGCATAGCAACAGAGAGAAACCTTTTACACTCACATCTTCGATTAATCACGTGTGGGGAAAGGAAACATGCATCTCCTAAAGGTTTGAGGGGATCGCTGGCTGTTGGCAACTCCCATTGCTCCTGGAAACAATTCCGGTAAGTAGTACCCAGTCGGCGGTGTACAAAGTTGGCTATCGACTCAATCCCGATTCCATGTCCCTCATTAGAATGAGAACACCACACCCGACTGCGACAAAGGGATTCCTTGTCCGAGAGAAGTAGAATGGGCTCCTTTTTTTTTGTTAAATTCCTAATTGTAACCATAATACACTTATGACAGACGAGTTAGCAATATACTACATTATCAGAATACTGGTGAAAATTCTGATAGTGGCTACCATCGTAGTAAAATTTCCACCGATGCTGGTAATTTACTGCTATTTTAATGTGTTGGTAAATTCCTATGGTGCTGATAATTCATTTGCGATACTGGTAAAATTTCAAAGGATTTGATAATTTTGTTGTTTCATATGAATGTTGGTTCCGACAATGTTGGAAATTTATTACCGGTTTACCTGACAAGTAAGTTACGCTCATTTCTTTTTTGTACCAATAAGATTGGAAAGTTACCGGCAACTATGATCAACCAACACGAGAATTCTCGGAGTTTTTTTCGCAGGCAGAACAGAATTTTGCATGTTCATCTGAAATTGAAATCGCGTCACAACTACTTTTTTTTTTTTTCAACATGGGGCGAAATCTCCTTAATAATTAGGACGCTTGCTTGCAAGCATGCATTCGGAACTCTAATGTAATTCTCACAGTAACTGGATTAAAGACCACTATTCACGGACCCGCGGAAGAAAATTTAAAAAGGGTACTACTTAAAACACTTTTGATCCCAACATCAGCAACAAGGAAACAGCTATGACAGAATTTACTGCCTTCACCATGATTCCCAGTGTGCGAGCGGCTGAACATCTGAGAAAGTAGTTACACTGGTGTCCACAAAAGACTTGCCGGATGCGAAGCGAGAGTCACGACATTCAGCGGCCTCGATCTTTTCTTGATTTCGTTGGAAACTCGAAGAGCTTTGGAGCTTCCTTATTCCCTCCAACTCCATTGCCACTTCTCTCATCGTCGGCCGGTTCCTCCCAATCGAGCTCAAGCACCTTCTTGCAAGTTTAGCAACAGCTACAATCTCTTCTTTCTTGCCTTCCTCCAAAACCTGAGCGTCAGCAATATCGAACAAACTATTCTCCTCCATCGAAACTACAAAATAGGCCGCAAGGCTCCTTTCTTCTTCTTCCCTAAGCCGACAGATTGGCATTTGACCCGTTAAGAGTTCAGCTAGGACCACTCCAAAGCTGTACACGTCGCTTTTGTCCGTGAAATGACCTGTTCTGAAGTACTCCGGATCCAAGTATCCAAAAGTCCCCCGCACCAATGTGGTTACGTGAGTTTCGTTGATCAAGGGATATGGATTTGGAAATACCGAAATCTGCAACTTTAGCACGATGTTTCTCATCTAAGAGGATATTGGTGGACTTGATGTCACGATGATAGATGGGTATAGAAGCTGCCGAATGCAAGTAGAATAAGGCTCCAGCAATTTCGGTCGCAATTCGTAGGCGCGTGTCCCACGATGAGAGAAGCTCTTCATTTGGGTCATGCAGATACTGGTAAAGAGTCCCGTTTGGTATGAACTCATATACTAAAAGTGGGAAATCTGTTTCCAAGCAGCACCCCAATAGCTTAACCACATTCCGGTGATTGATTTGTGAGAGGATGATGACCTCATTGATGAACTCTTCAACCTTTTCCCTATCTAGCAGTCTCGATTTCTTGACTGCAACTATTTTTCCATCGGTCAGCATTCCCTTGTAAACAACCCCTTGTCCACCTCGGCCGAGTATCCTATCCTTGTGGAAACGGTCAGTGGCCTTCTCTAAATCCTTGAAACGGAATATTTTGCTTTTCGCGACGTTGCCTTCAGGCGATGAAGATAGATCTTGCTGCAACAAAAGACCCCACTGCGTTTTAAAGTACTTCTCTTTTTGCTTAATTTCTCTTCTTTTCTTGATGACTTTGCATAACCACCGTGAGAGAAGCAACACTTGCACTAATCCTCCAACGCCCGCCCCGAGGCCTGCATTCCGGAAATTTAGCATAGGATGGAGTCATAAAAAGCAGAGGACGGAGTCATAAAATTTACTAGATGTGTAAACCATCTAGTCAAATTGATGACTGGTCTTTAATGGTACCACATCTAAATCCCACTCTTACTGGACTTTTCTCACCGTCGATATCACAAAAAATGTTCATCATATAGATCAACAAAATTTCTATTTTTCCAAGGAAAAATAATCATCTTTTGGAAGTAACATAGTTTGAAAATTGAATTCGATGCTTCAAACAAATCATGACATATACATCAGATGGAAAGTACCATTTTTATAGAGAGAACGCAGTCAGAAAGACAGCCATTCTGATTAGAAATGTTTGAGCGTTCTCAAAGAGGCTGGTTTGATAGTTACTTTTGATTGAAACTTGTAATCATCTCATGCTATGCTGCTCTTTCTCAGGCACGAAGCGGTCTGAAATTCTAAGTTAAAAAGATACACTTACCAATAAGAATGGCTGTCCTTCTACCAGCTACACATTCAAAACTGCCCCGTTTGTTCACACAAGTCCCGTTGCAACGATGTGGATCTTCACATTCGTTAATATCTGATGACAAATGTGAAGCAATAAATCTTGTTAATTCCATGGTTAAATTTTGTAACGAACGGACTATCCTGTTCCCCTTTATTACTAGAGTGTTTGACATAAAGTTTCCAATGATTTTGTGATAAAAGTTAACTGGTTTTACCTTCGCATCCATCTTTAATATAGGGGTTACCGGCGAAGCCATGAAAGCAAGAACACTGCAAAAACGGCATCTCCACGAAGTAGTCTGAATTGAAGCTATATTTGCTGCAGTAATAGGAATCCCCGCGTCTGTAGCGTAGTACTTGTAGACCTCTAATGCAGCTTCTGAGGTATTAGCTATCCCCCATTCTAGCACCGCCGCGAAACGTCCGCTCGCCTTCAACTCATTGAAGTCCGTAGTCGAAGCCACAAATTGCGACCTATCTCCCAAGAAGGCGTAGTTGCATTCATTGTTTCCTCCTGTTCCACTGCTGGCCTGGAAATCGACACTGAAAGCCTGAAGATCTGAGGTAATTGTGGTTTGGCAGCATCCGTCTCTGCCCAGAACAACTTGCGTTCCTAACAACGGCATCCTCTGCTCCACAACTGGACTCGCATCCTATTATAGCAGAGTGCGTGTTTTGCAACAGAGCACGTAAGTCGCAACCGACGGCAACAAAGACGTTCATTGAGTCAGAGAAGACGAACTGGCTTCCTTCCAAGCTCACAGGCGTGAAGCTTCCATTTCCCCCGCAGCTCGCATTCGAAGAGTAGATTATAGGAAGACTGACGTTGATCATGCCGTTCTTGTTGCCATACCAAACAGGTAGCGAAATGTTGAGCACTCTCATGTTGGCTTTGCTCAGTACGGGGAAGTTGCCGTTGCTGCTTTCCTGGCAGATGATCTCGTACCACTCGTCGAGGAAACACCCGGTTCCAATCCCGAAGGGGTAGGGAATGGTGATGTCCCCACACTTTTGGGTGCAATTACCCTTCGCCAAAGGAGCTGCTAGTGATGCTTGTTCACGAAGTAGAAGTGATCCTAGAAGGAGAAGAATCTGAAACATCCTTGTTCCTGCTTCTTTTCTCAGGAATCACGGACCTGTTCGAGGATTGAACAGATGACGCGCTCGTTTATACGCCTTTTTCTCGTGCCTGAGGATGCTTCCTAGAGCAGAATAGTCAAAGCTTCAGATCCTTCCTGGGATAGAAAATTCTCTACTGAAGTGGTCGCCTAGTTTAGCAGCCAAAAGGAGAAGAATGCGATCGATCAGATTTCCTATCGCAACGTGTTATTTTTCAGTCTCAGTTGGAAATATGAGAAAGACACTAGTTGAGAAAAACACGGGACATTATCATGATGAAATTTGAAGATATTACCCCTAAAGTCATTTTCAGATTCGGGGACTATGAAGAGTCGGTCTTTAGTTCTGGACAGCCCACATTAGGACATTTCGGACATTTAGCTTTCGGAGTAAGAATAGTCGGAAAGTTCAAGACGACTGAACCGCAGAGGTGATCTTTGACCCGCACTCAGGCATCAAGGCCATTGGAGTCGTGGGATTAGCGGAAAGTTACTAAGTAAATTGTCGTGGGTCCATTCTTTTAATAATATGTGGTTCACAATTTTCACAGTCACCCACAAATTATTATGCTAGCAAAGCCCGATTCTTTAACTGAGAGAAAGAGAAAAAGTCTCGTTTTTTATTCTCTTTTTTTTTTTTGTCGGACTCATTTTTTACTTGGTTCGATGTAGATTTAGCGGAAAGATCCAAGTAAATTGCTTTTCCAGATTTAGTCACGGAGATGACCATAATTTAGCTATGGAAATCTCGTGGAGCTTGTTATTATGTTCTATATGCAGTTGTACCTATTTTCATATAATTCAGTTCGGGCTTTTTTCGAACCAAGTTCAACCAAAACTGAAGACAAGTCGGGTTCGGATCTCTTTTGGTTTTTTATGAAATGCAATGTGAAGGGTAGTTACTTGACGGCATTACAACAACCGAAAGAACAAATACATGCACATCTAGTACATGCTTAATGAATTTTTCAGGATTTGTTAGTTGTGAGTTTGGTTTCTTGAGTTCTTTTGAGTTAACAAATTTGATTATTGAATCTATACCAATCAGAAATGATTGACAGGTACAGGAGACCAATTAAAAGCAGCCAAGTGTGACTTTTCCTTTGACCAAGACCGGAAGCACTACCTAAGGAGACGATTTTTCCTTACCCTTTAGCGGGATCCCTTTAGGCACGTTAGAATTGAGATATTCATTCCTTCGTTATCGGCTTGAATTGTTCCTTGTTCGCATAAGACTTTTTAATTTTTTCTAGACCGAAATCGCGTGAATTCTTCCTCTTCCACATTACATGAAGGTTCCGTTCGTTTCGTGAAAAAAAACTTTTAGAAAAATATTTTTCGGATTTTCCGGCGTTTGGTTTACGGAAAATAAATAAGTGAAGGAAAATATTTTCCACACGTGCAAAAAAAAAAAAGTGAGGAAAATGTTTTCATTTTTTGAGAAGAGAAAAGAGAAAAAAATTTCCCTCATATTTTCTCAATCCACTCCTAAAAATATTTCCCTCATATTTTCTCAATCCACTCCTTCATGGAAGACTGACGTTAATCATGCCATCCATGTCTTCATCGGGGAGTGAAATGTTGAGGACGCGCAACCCAATCTTCTTTAGAATGGGAACCGTGTTGTCTTCTTGGCAGGCGATCTTGTACCAGGCATCGAAGAAACACCTGGCTCCTATTCCGAAGGGGAAGGGAATGGTGACGTCCCCGCATCTTTCAGCACAGTTAGCCTTGGCAAATTTAGGTGCAGCTCCTGATGCTTGTGCCGTGAGGGAAACCAGAAGCAAAAGGAATTGAAGAACCGAGTCGGGCATGATTTTCACGTTTGCTATGTGCAGGAGCCTAAACTTACGGAGAAAGGCATATGGGCTGAGTCCCTTGATATAGTTATTCCAGGGGGAAGAAGGGAAGATTTTTCATGTCCTGGTGTTACTTCCTAGTAGCTTTCAGGATGCTTCCTTGAGGATAGAATAGAAGTAGTTGTCTCTCTCCCCTCTTTTTCAAGGAGCCTTCTTTCTGTCAGCCAAGATGCCATTTTGATTTGTCATTTTAGCATATTTCCACACCAATTATTATTTAGCAGAAAAAAAAATTAAAATAAAATCTTTCTTGATATAACTCAATGGTAAAGTGTCACCTTGACGTGGTGGAAGTTATTAGAGAGGACCGAACCATTTCTTCTAACTCTTTTTCAAATTCGATAAATGTTAAAAGACTTGATAGTTTCTTATTAATGATCTTCATACTATTATTAGTCTGTTACTAGTTCGATTTATCAGTCATTACCATTGAGGAATCACATATACAAAACAGACGGAGTAGTGCCATCGCAAGACACAATGCATATTAGCGGATCGTAATTTTTGTTTCTTTAATGTGCTGAAATCAATAATCATGAGGATGTCTTTCGTTGTGACAAAATTACTTTCAAATTTGATGGACCCCATCCATCGTCGCCGCTAATCATGTGGACCCCATCCTATCTAAAAGTCACACTTGCTCTACGGTTGTGATTGCACATTGGGTCAATGGACCGAGATCCAAGATGACGTCTCTAGGTTTTAGTTTGTATGTTTTGTTTGGCATCACACGCTTCATTCCTAGATTACCGAGTACCAAGTATGCACAATTTCATTTTTGAGTAAGTTAGGATGCACGTGTAAGTTATGTTAGAGAAGTCACACGTCGGAGAATTGATGTTGCCTAAAGCTGTTAATATATTAGTTGGCCTACAACTCATTGGCATAAGCATTTGAGTGAATCTAGGTCCAAATGGATATATCGATGTGCCCGGACTTAAACTCCCTCTAGACAATCTCCCCGGTTAAATGTATTGGGTTTCTGTGTGCATTCCCATCTTAGAGTCCTCTTTTAATTTCCATGAATTTATAGAATGACCAAACAAGTGCTTGATGACTGGTTTGTTTGCAGACATTGCTTTTTATACCAACTTCTGCTCCCATTTCTTTTTTTTGTTCATAACATTAGCATTTATGGCTAAAGTAGCACATTTCAAGTTTCGAAGACACTGAAAAATGGAGATGTTGAAAGCGCGAAATCAAGTTTATACATAATAAAGGGACGCAATTACCTTAATTCCCCCCGAGAAAACAGGAGTCAATTAGGAAAAACTTGTTCTAATCCTAATTACACAAAATGTTTACTTCAACTTATGTGCAAGTGCATGATGAAAGCTTCCACACGAGGGGTCACAAGAAAATAGATGATGCAGATGTACGTTGGTGAATTTTCAACCATTTTCTTTATTGATCAAGGTGAATCAAAAGTTCAAGGTGACTCAACTATGAAATTGTTTATACTTGGTACTCGGCAATCTATGAATCAAACGTGTGATTCCCAATACACAAACCAAAACCTGGAATGATTCTGTCCAAAACCCGTCAAAGGGTTCACTCAATTTGCCAACTATATGGAACCAACTTGCACGTAAACGAACTTGGAAAGACCGGCATGCTGCAAATTAATGGACAACTTGGAAAGAAAGGCCATCGACCTAGTCTGCAACAGTGATAGGACAGACTTTCCTCAGCCACAAGCTTCTTGTGGATGTCACTTCCTCATTGACTTGACTTCTCCAAATAGCATCCCAAAACATTTCATCAGACTAGGAAGTCGTCTTTCTCTTCTCTTTTTCCAAGAGCTTTCTTCGCGCCGGCCAAGATGTAACATGGTCAGTTTAATTGGAAAATATTTTCAAAAAAATATCATATTTTTCGCGAAACAAACAAATTATATTATTTTAGTAGTGTGTTAGTGATTTGAGTTCTCGGCGATCGCCACAAAGCAATCACATGTACAAAATAAACGGAAAAAGGCTAGGAGGAATGTATCGCATGACATAAATAATTGCATTCTCAAACTCTATTAGCGGAAAGTATTTTTTTCCTCCGAAATCGCTTTTACCTTGAGCATCGAAAGTAGATTTTTAATATGTAACTTTTCTGCTCCTCCCTTACCTCATAATGGGAAGTATTCTCTCAAGACAAAAATAAACGTCATTGCTTCTGGGATTTTCCAATAAACATTTAGGGTGATTTTGCCCTCGCAAAATCTTCATTTTTCCCGAGTCTTCGGAACTCGTAACCTGCAACATTCAGCCATATCAGTGCTAATGCCATGAAAGTGAACTTTGGGCAGCCATATTTTGTTGACGGGCTCGTTTCTAGTGTCTCGGGTGGTACTTAGCGGTAGTAACTGTGGTATCCTGGATTAACTTGTTGGGGTGTGATTCACATTCTCCTTCGACGTATCTGCTCATTGCCGCAAAATTTCCCATTCTATCGTCGATCTTTTTGTGCAGTATTGATAAGCTCGACAGCTTACGGTTTCTGATTCAGCATAAATACGGCCTTTCTTTAAATTCTGGAAATCTTACTTTAGTATTGTTTTGGTTATTTAAGAAATTAATTTGAGCAAAACCTCGTTTGGTTTCTTAGCATTGTGGGTTTATATTTGGTCAAAAGCTTTCGATTTGGCGAGGTAAAGGTTGTTTAATGGCCTCGACCTCGACCGTCATTGAAGCAGAAGCCATTAATTTGTAGTTGTCTTGCTCAAGCCATCAATAAAAGCACTTTGGCGTTTTCTCTGTTTATGGCTGCGAATCCGGAGACGTGGTCACATCCAGGTCCACATAAGAAGACTTGCTAAATCATAGGAAATATCAAAGCCTGAGGATGTAAGTCCTCGTTGACTCGACTTCTCCAAAGAGCACCACCACAATGCGTATACTTTATTACAGATGGTAGTCGTTGTCTTTCTCTTTCTTTGTGCCGGCCAAGACGTCCCATGGTCAGTTTGATTTGGCCATTTTAGATGATTTCCACACCAATTTTGCATGTCAGGACCCAGTCATGGTTTAGCAGAAGAGAGAATTAAAGACTCGATCGTTTCTTATAAATGATCTTTACATTGGTAGTGGCTTGTTACTAGCTTGAATTCTCAGTCATCACCACAAAACATACAAAAAAAAGGAGAGAAAGAAGAAGTGTAATTGCTCGGACACAGAGATCTCTCTTTAAAGATATTGTCACGCCCTTATTTATATAGGTATACATAAATTGGGTCCTTCTATCCGCCGTCTCAAATGCAAACAAATATCAACATGTTATCAAAAAAAAAAAAAAAAAGAGACAAAAAAGTCATAAAAAAATCCAGAAAAATATAAATGTCTATATAAAAAATTGTCCACATCGGCGTTGGGTGTGCCACGTAAAAAGGTCGAGGCTGATTAGACCACCACGTCGGCGATTTCCGATCAAATTTAGCCGAAATGACTAAATTGACATATCATCAAAAGGTTGATAACTAAATTAGTAAATCGTCAAAAGATATGTGATGATATTGGCAAAATTAAAAAGTTTAGGACTGAATTGTCTGCTGTACAATAGGTTTATGACTTTTTAGGCAATTATCTCCCAAATATAATATGGTTAGTTTGATTGAACATTTTGAAAGATTTCCACAACAATAGCATTTTTAGGGCCCAGTTATGGTTTAGTTGAGAAGATAATTAAACACTGGATCATTTCTTATCAATGATCCTTGTACGGGTAATAGTCTTTTACTAGCTTGAATTCTCAGTGATCAACACAAAATAATCACATATACAAAAAATAATTATAATTAAAGACTCGGTAATTTCTCACTAATTTTTTTTATACTTCTATGAATCCCTTACTAGTTTGAATTTTTTCAGTCATAATCACAAAGCAATCACGAATACATAAGAGATGGAGTAGTACCACACAAACCTATGGCATACATAAATAAATGATAATGTACAAACAATTTTTTTTTTAAAATGTGCTGAAATCACTTTTAAGCATATGCAACTAACAAGCTAATTGGGATAGGTATGACTTAAGCGTTTATTGATCCCAAACACCGAGAATAATAAGTTCATAACCGATAAATAACTACCAAATCTTCCTATCAGTAGCCTAATAAGTTTTCCTCCTCCTTTCTTTTTTCTTTCTTTTGCTTTGAAGATCGATTTCTTTAGGAGTCATAAGAGTCACCATGTCCCACTGGGTAAGAGTGGCTGCACATCCGACAATGTAATGACATCCATCTCAACGTTTGCCTTGCTAGATGTAAAAGCAGCATCATAAGATCCAGTTGCCTCTCGGTTCTCTTGATTTTGATCCTCACCCGAAGGATTTGGGAGCTTCCTTATCCCCTCCAACTCCATTACCACTACTCTCATGGTAGGCCGGTTCCTCCCATTCAAGTTTAAGCACCTTCTCGCAAGGTTAGCAACTGATTCAATCTCTTCCTTCTTATCTTCTTTCAAAACTTGAGGATCAACGATGTCGAACAAGCGGTTCTCCTCCATCGAAATTATGAAATAGGTTGCAAGGCTTCTCCCTTCTTCTTCCCTCAGCGACGAGATTGGCTTTTGTCCCGTCAATAGCTCAACAAGCACAACTCCGAAGCTGTACACGTCGCTTTTGTCCGTGAACCGACTTGATTGGAAATACTCGGGATCTAGGTAGCCGAAAGTCCCCTGCACCACTGTGGTCACGTGAGTTTGATTGAGGGAAACAGACTTGGAAGTACCGAAATCCGCCACTTTTGCCCGATATTTCTCATCCAAGAGGATATTGGTAGACTTGATGTCTCGATGATAAATGGGAATGGAGGCTGCTGAATGCAAGTAGAATAAGGCTCCAGCAATTTCAGTTGCAATTCGTAGGCGTGTGTCCCACGATACACGAAACTCTTCATTTGGGTCATGTAGATATTGGTATAGAGTCCCGTTTGGTATGAACTCATATACTAAAAGCGGGACTTCCGTCTCCAAGCAACACCCCAACAACTTAACCACATTCCTATGATTGATTTGTGAGAGAATGAGGACTTCATTTATGAAATGTTGGACTTTTCCCTCGTCTATCACTTTCGATTTCTTAATTGCAACTATCTTTCCATCTTTTAACATTCCCTTGTAAACAGTACCTTGCCCGCCTTGCCCGAGTATCCTATCCTCGTTGAAATTATCAGTGGCCTTCTCTAAATCCTTGGAATTGAACAATTTGCTTTTCTCGACATTGCCCTCTGCTGAAGACAGCTCACTTTCCAACAAAAGACCGCCATTGCGTTTGAAGTGCTTCTCTTTGAGCTTAATTTCTTTCCTCTTCTTGATGTATTTGTACAACCTCCATAGGAAAAGACACAAAAGTAGAGCCCCAAGGCCTGCCCCAACCCCTGCATTACAAAAGTTTAAGGTGCATAAGTGAGAGAATTGTACCTGCTTGTCATGAATAAATTATAGGCACTTAGAATCAAGAATTTAAGTGAATCTAATTAGAAGGAAAACATATAAGAGTGATTGACCAAAGTCTCCTTTCATGTTGATTTTCTTAGCAACCATGAAAATTTAATTTGTCTTCTGTTTAAGTTGCATTCGGTGAAGGTTTTATACATATATCGGCACCGCACAACGGATCTCCCTTACGAGGAATTCAGCAATCATATTGATGAAAGTGAAAATGTTCATAGCAGCATTCATCTTTACAATGGTTGTAATAATCCCAATCGACATATGCAAGAATAAGTAGGAATCTTCGACAACTTTTGATAGATATGAAGCGACAACATTAGAAAAGCTCAAGCATTTTCTTATCTATCGAGTACTAGTGGTCAAAGAAAGTTTTGAGGTTGTTTTAATAGATCTTATTGATTGAAACTTATCTACAATCATCACCAGGTGAATGGACAGTCATATTAGAATGAAGAATAAGATAAAACTTATTTTTCCACCAACACCTGTCTAAAATTCTAGGTTAAAAGATCTACTTACCGATAAGAATGAATTTAATTGTCTTTCTACCATCGACGTAGTCATAGCCGCCTCGGTTGTTCACACAAGTCCCGGAGCATGTACTTGGATCTTGACATTCATCAATGTCTGATGACAAATATAGAATAAGTATATTAGCAGTGAAACACATCTCCTTGGGTAAAAGTAGCGAGACTGGTAGGTTGCATTTCCTTATAGATTGTCAATTCCATGGCTTAAAATATGATACGAAAAGACTGTCATGTTCCCCTTGATTTCTAGTAAGCTATTACATATATAATCAAATTTGTTTGAAATTGCGTTCACTTTGTATAATCTCGGACAGAAAAGTAAAGAAAGGAAGGCAGAAAGGTGTTCAAGTGATCATTAAACAGTGTGAGTGCATTATTTTCACGGAAAAGTCTGGGAATGAACAAGCCACTTCACTGTGATAACAACAAGTAAGTTACCTTGGCATCCTCCAATAAGATAGGGGTTACCGCCATACCCCCGTCGGCAGCGGCACCGGGTGAATAGCATTTCACTGTTGTCAACACTGTATCTGTCACAGGTGAAATTAGAATAGCTTGAGTCGTCATCTTGCTGGGTAAGGTTGAGTGCATAATTGGTATCGTTTGCGATCCCCCATTCCAACACCACAGGAACCGTAAAATTCAATCTCAAGTCATGTACACCTGTTAAACCAGACCTCAAGAAGGCGTACTTGCACCCCTGATGTCCACCTTCTTCTTCTTCGAAATCCACACTAAAGCCCTGAAGATTTAGGGGGAGCCTAGTCTGGCAGCATCCGTTCCTCCCGGAACAAGCACTATACTTGCTGGCATTGGCTCCAGCACATTTCGACCGGCAACCGACAACGGCTGATTCCGTACTATTCACTGTCGCCAGGGTGTTGCAACCGACCGATGTAAAGACGTTCCTTGTCTGGGAGAAGACAAATTGACTCCCTTTCAAGCTTACCGCCACACCACGTCCGTCACCCCCGCAGCTTGCATTTGAGTAAACCACAGGAAGACTAATGTTAATCATGCCATCCAAGTCTTCATCGGGGAGTGAAATGTTGAGAACTCGCACTCCAATCTTATTTAGAACCGGAACTGTGTTGTTTTCTTGGCAGGCGATCTGGTACCAGTCATCCAAGAAACACCCGGCTTGTATTCCGAAGGGGAAGGGAATGGTGACGTCCCCGCATTTTTCAACACAGTGGTGGCTTGGAGGTCCAGGTGCAGGTTCAAGTGGAGCTCCACCTCCTGATGGTTGTACCGTGAGGGGAACCAGAAGCAAATATTTTAGCAGCGAAACTCATCTCCTTGGGTAAAATTACCAAAACTAGTACGTTAGCATTTCGTCATAAATTGTTAATTCCATGGCTAAAATATTGTGCTTCTAACGAAAGGACTGTCCAGTTCCCCTTTGCTTCCATTAGATTATTATCAATATAATTCGTTCGATTTTGTTTAAAAGTGCGTTCACTTTGTGTAATCTTGGGCAGAAAAACAAACAAAAGGAATGATGAATTATGTTTACCTTTGCAACCTTTAATAAGATATGGGTTACCACCATACTCCCATGTGCAGTAGCACTGCGTAAATAGCATCTCACTGTTGTCGCTGCTGGATGTGCGACAGACGGAAGGATAACTAGGACGCTCCGACTGCCGGATAAGCTTACGTCCATATTTGGTATTGTTCGCAATCCCCCATTCCAGCACCACGGGAACCGTCTTATTCAATCTCAAATCATATGAACCTGTAAAGTCAGACCTCAAGAAGGCGTACTTGCAACCCTGATGCCCACCTTTTTCTTTGAAATCCACACTAAAGCCCTGAAGGTTAAGGGGGAGCATAGTCTGGCAGCAGCCGTCCCTCCCGGTGCAGGCACTATCCCGGTTAATGCTGGTGTTGGTTCCAGCACATTTCGTCCTGCAACCGAAAACAGCTGATTCCGTGCTATTCACTGTGGCCAGGGTGTTGCAACCGACCGCTGTAAAGACATTCCTTGTCTGGGAGAAGACAAATTGACTTCCTTTCAAGCTTACCGCCGCACCACGTCTGTCGCCCCCGCAGCCTGCATTCGAGTACATGACAGGAAGACTGACGTTAATCATGCCATCCACGTCTCCATCGGGGAGTGAAATGTTGAGAACTCGGAATCCAATCTTCTTTAGAATGGGAACCGTGTTGTCTTCTTGGCAGGCGATCTGGTACCAGTCATCGAAGAAACACCCGGCTCCTATTCCGAAGGGGAAGGGAATGGTGACGTCCCCGCATCTTTCAGCACAGTTAGCCTTCGCAAGTTTAGGTGCAGCTCCTGATGCTTGTGCCGTAAGGGAAACCAGAAGGAAAAGGATTTGAAGAACCGAGTTGGACATGATTTTTCACGTTTGCTATGTGCATAAGCCTAAACTTACGGAGAAAGGCATATGGGCTGAGTCCATTAATATAGTTATTCAAGGGGAAGAAGGGAAGAATTTTCATGTACTGTACTCATACTTTTATTCAGCTCTATTACTTCGTTGTATCTCTGCGATGTTTCCTTTGGGAAAAGAATTGCATCACAAGTCCTAATTGTCAGAAATCTTATATGAATGTAATTGTTTCACCAGAAATGTCCACGACGAAATATCTTTTACCGAAGGTTTAGATCATCAGCTTTGATGTTTAATCGTGTTTTTTGGCGATTCCAGACATGAAGTAACTACGTGAATGAATGACAAATTGAACAATAAAGAAAACTAGAACAAGATACTAAAAGCAGATAAATTAAAGGGAAAAAGCCACAAAAAATTCTAAATTATACCCATTGTGACACATTTACTCCAAATTTTTTTGGGTGACACCAAAAACCCCAAACTTTACTCTTGTGACACATTTACTCCAAAAATTTTTTGTGTGACACCAAAAACCACAAACTTTTACCCATGTGACATATTTACCCTAATTTATTTTTTGTTGAAATCAAACATCTCAAACTTGTAGCCGTGTGTCACATTTACCCCAAATTTTGAGATAAATGTGTCACACATATACAAGTTTAGAGTTATTGATGTCACAATAAAAAGTTTGGAGTAAATGTGTCCCTTACCGATACAAGTTTGGGATAAATGTGATTAGATGAGTACAAGTTTAGGGTTTTGTATGTCATAACAAAAAGTTTGGGATAAATATGTCACAATGGGTATAATTTAGGGTTTTGGTGGCTTTTACCCTAACTTAAAATGCAGAGTAAATCGATAAGTGCTATTGATTGTGGATTCTTTACAAGGATTCATCTCCAACTATTTATAGCTAATTACAAAGGATAACCGTCAGTAAAGTTTACTTTCATATATTTTATCCCTAAATTCTTAGATAGGCTCGATAACTGCTTATCTTATCCACTAAGCGATTGATCGTCTAGCTTATCTACTTTGCTTTTGCCTCAGTGTTACGTATTGCCTTCAAACCCATAATGTTCCTTGGGCTCTTTGGCTTTCCCAAGCTAGGGCCAATCTTAGGTGTCAACATCAATCAAATCTTAAACGTTTCAATCGATTCGATCAAGTCCTAATCATTTAGCAAAAGTGCATTCGAGTCCTAAATTTTTCAATTGATTCAATTAATTCCTCTAGCTTTATTGATAATGCAATTAAATCCTCAAAATATGTTGAATGCAATTTATAAACACTTTTTGAATGGCACAAGACAATTTTAGATATTGTCCATCGGAAAGACTTAGAATTGCATTCCATGTACAAGATGAACACAAAAATCAGTTTAATAATTTTTTTTGGGTAAGAAATCAGTTTAATACTTTTTGCTATATCAATATGAACACAAAAATCAAATCATTATCCCAAATGAACTAACTTTAGATGACCCCGCTCTCATATTCCAACTTTTTTTCCTCTCCTTCTTAAACAATTAAACCGCTTTCCACCACAAGAACTCCTTTATCGGATGGCAAAATCACCGTACGACAGCCACGATTTTTTGTTCTTGACGAATGAAAAGGGGTGTTGGCATCTTTTCGATCTAGGAAAGTGAAAGCAAAAGCTCACTTTTGATTAAAGCAAAAGTGGTTTCTTTCCCGATATTCGAGCGTTGTAATCTCTCTCTCATTGCAGGCAAAACTCACCTTCATTGGTCTCGAGTGCGGAATAATTTAGGTAAGTGAAAGCAAAAGCTCACTTTTGATTAAAGCAAAAGTGGCGGTTTCTTTCCCGATGTTCGAGTGTTGTAATCTCTCTCTCATTGCTGAGGCAAAACTCACCTTCATTGCGGTACATCATGTAACAAGCCCGATGCTTTATTTGCGCAAGCCATCAATAACAGCACTTTTGAAAAAATGTGGAAGATGTACGTGAATCATGTGCCACGTTTTTTGCTTCAATAATGGAAGAGATTGCGTCCCATGGCACTGGGATTGAAGAAAACTAATAAAGATTTCCGCTTTAAAATACTCTAATTCATTTGCTAATGCTTTGGATCATAATGTGTAAATTATTTCATGTTGGAGTTATCTCATATCAAATGTGGAAAGGGGCTGGTGATCAATTTATAAGTGTAAATGAAAGCCTAATTCCGAATCGATATGGGATAACTCCAATATTCCGAACTCTTTGTACGGTTTTATTTTTCATTTTTAGCGACCAGAGGGTCCTGCTTAATATTTTTACCGAAAGATATTTTTAGGCCAACATCCCAAGAAAGTCGAGTCACAAAAAGTTGCACATTGTGGTCACGAGGAGTCTTCCCCACAACGAAGGACATGATCAATGGGGTTCGTCATTCGTGTGTGCGTATCTAATCAGCCTCATTATCTAGGAGTTCTTTTTTTTTTTTTCTGGTGTAACTTCAGATATAGGAAAAGAATTTAGAACATCGAGTTCGACTTGATTTGGAGCATTTGCCAAAACAGATCACAATTCGGGATCCTTTGTTGTGGACGGACCTGGTTAGGTACATTAGACTTGGTATATCCATAACTTTCCTTAACGGCTTAAATTGTTCTTCGTACCCCTTAGATTTTTTAAATTTTCCCTATACCAAACTCTTATGGGTTCTTCTCTTCTCCTTCAGCATTGGGTTAATCTTTGTTCCACGTCTTTGCTTATTGCCACAAAATTTCACATTTCATCGCCAATCCTTTTCTTTTAAGTACTTGTCACTTAGAATTTCTGATTTAACATGATTAAGACCTTCTTTGAATTCTCAATATTAACGTTAGTTTAGCATTGTTTAGGTTATTTAAGAAATTAATTTAAGTTGAACCTCATTTAGTGTGAGAGTTTAGTTTCTTTGTATTGTATGTTTATATTTTGTGAGAAGCTTTTTATTTTGTTAGTTAGATGCAGTTTAATTATGATTCTAATGTTTGAGTTTGAATTTTGTCCCTTTGTCTTAGTATATGCTATTAGTTTCAATTGCATCATTTTGGTGAAAATGTGGTTAGAAGCCTATAAAGTCTTATTATTAATCTTTTCTTCACTTAAATATAGAAATGACGAAGCTTTCTAATGTCATTTTAATTCTAAAGATTCTTTAAATATATGTATACGGAGTTGAAGAACATTCGAATTGAGAGGGGGAAAAAAAAAAAAACAAAGGAAAAAGAAAATACATAAATAAATTAATTAAAAAAATACTAAAATGTTATTAAAATTTGTCCACGTCAACACCGCCTATGCTGCATAGGACGACTGGTATCCATGTCAGAGATTTCCAGCCAATGGACTCAACTAACATTATACAATTTAAGACTAAATTAGCACAATTGCAATAAGCTTAAAAATTTTTTTGGTAATTTTTCCATGTGGAGGACATATGTCTTTAATACATGTAATTACTTTCAATTGAATCATTTTTGTAAAAATGTAGGTAATGTTATTAATTACCCTTTTTCTACTTAAGTAAAACAGCAAGAACACTTCACAGAGAACTTTTAGATGTACAAATGTACATATTATCGAAGAGAAAATGATGAACAACACTAGTACTACTCTATTTTCCGTCTAACCCTCTCAAGCTTCTTTGATCACTTTTATATAGATATCACCAATCCATCAGTTGGAGACCATTTAGGTAAGTAAGGAGCCGTGAGGGGTTGATTGGATCATTACCACAGTGGATGACCTTTCATAACCCTTTATCTTATACATCGTTAAGCACATTAGAACTGAGCTAGAAAGAAAGATTGTACTTGATAATTTTTAAAACATGGAAGGAGAGTTATCCGTTTGATAATTATCACTCGGTCATGACGAACACAAAAATCACATCAGTATAAGAAACGAATTATTTGTGATGCTCTCATGTTCCCCTTCATTTTTTTCTTCATTTTTTGTCCTTTTTGGGAAGCTCAAACCATTTTCTGATAATAAGAATCTCTCCCTGAACGGAAAAATCATCCGACAAACTTATACCATGATAACTAAGATTTTTTTTTCTGGACGAATGAAATGATTTTGGGCATCTTGTCAACCCAAAAAGTAGAAAGCAAAACTCATTTTTATTAAAGCAAAAGTGGTTTCTTTTTAATGTCTTTAATCGTGGTGCAATGTACGAGTGACGCGATCTCTTTTATTATTGAAGAAGAAGCCTTCTTTTTTATCGTCTTCAGCATGGGACATCGTGCAGTTAATTTAAGGACGCGAATAGTAAGCATTCTATTTTTGAAATGAATTTCTGATCAAAAATAGATTTTTTGGGTCCTAATACTTTTCTTGCTGAAGCTATCAATAAAAGTATTTCGGAATTTTCTGGGCCACCCAAAAAAGGAAAAATGATGTACGTGAACCACGTGAATGGCTGCAAACCAAGTAACGTTGTCACAACCAGGTCCACATAAGAAGACTTGCTAATTCATCGAAATATCAAAGCTTGAGGATGTCAAATCCTCATTGACTTGACCCAATATGGTAGTTTATGTCTTTCTCTTCTCTTGGAATCTTCTTCATGGTCAGTTTTTATTTTTTTTGGTCGAAACTTCATGGTCTTTTTTTTTTTTGGACGGATATGGTCAGTTTGATTAGGCCATTTTTAGATGATTTCTACACCAATTGCATGTTTAGGACCCACTAATGGTTTAGCCGAACAGACAATTAAAGAGAAAAATGTCAAAAAAAGTCCTAAAGCTATTGCGTGTCAATTCAGTTTTAAACTTTTTTTTAGTGTCAATTCAGTCATAAACCTTTTGCATTAATGTCATTTCAGCCCTCAACCTTTTATTGGTGCCAATTCAATCTCAACCTTTTGCATTAATGTCAATTGAGTCCTAAATATTTTGCATTTATGCCAATTGAGTCAATCCGATCAATTTTGATTGGAAATCATCGACATGGATATTAATTATCCTACATGGCATGACCGGCGCTATCGTAAACATTTTTTATATTATTCTAATATTTTTTAATATTTTTAAGCATTTTTTTGGTTTTTTAAAAATTATTAAACCATACCGACTCTAGCCGTACCACGTAGGACAAGTAACGTCCATGCTAGCCATTTTAGGTCAAAATTGGCCAAATTGACTCAATTGGTATCAATGCAAAAGATTTAAGACTGAATTGGCATTAATGCAAAATATTTGAGATTGAATGGCACCAATAAAAGGTTCCGGACTAAATTGGCACAAATGCAAAAGGTTTAAGACTAAATTGACACAAAAAAAAAGGTTTAGGACTGAATTGATATAAATGCAATAGGTTTAGAACTTTTTGATGCTTTTCTCGACAATTAAAGACTTGATCATTTTATATCAATCACCATAAAACAATCATATATACGGAAAAGGAAAATAAAGACTCGGTCATTTCTCATTAATTATCTTAACACTTCTCTGAGTCACTTGCTAGTTTGAATTTCTCCGTCATCAACACAAAGCAACCACATATGCAAAATAGATGGCGATAGCAAAACTATGACATGATCCTGCACAAACAGATCATATTAGTGAAAATTGAATTTTTTCCAAAATGTGCTGAAATCACTTGTACCATAATGAGTGCAAATGCAACATATGACCAGACTGATGTAATTTCTACAATAATCAAATCCACATCAAGCATTCGTGAATCACAATATGAAGTAAAATCACTGCATCATCACTACCAAAAAACATGGATTTAGCCACGAAAAATTTGCGACGGAAAAAATTTGTCACTAATTTCCGACGACAATAGCAACAAAATGAAGATTCGTCGCTATTTGCGACGACATTAGCAACGAACAATTTCGTCGCTAATTAGGGACGAATATAGCGACGAAAAAAAATTCATCGCCAATTAGCGCATTTTTTTTCGCGGCTAATTTGCGGCGAAAATGCCCACGAAAAAAATTTTGTCTCTAATTTGCGACGACTATAGCCACGAAAAATATTTCGTCACTAATTTGAGATGAAAATTGCCAAAAAAAAGTTTGTCGCAAATTAGCGGCGAAAACAGCCATGAAAAGATTATTTGTCGCTATCTCCTTTGCAACGAAAATAGGCTTTGTTGCCAATTAGTGACGAAAAGCTGACGTTTCATTGCTAATTAGCGGCGAACATCTTTTTTGTCGTAAATTCTTTTCTTGAAAGTTGGCGACGAAAATCACCGTTCGTTGCTAATTAGCACTATGAATAAAAATAACAAAGAAAATATTAAAATTAGCATGAATCATTATTTTATCGCTAATAGCGCAAATGTATTATTGTACTAATATGATAGAAATAAAAATAAAAGAAATGTTCATTTGCGACAAATTGCTTTTTATCGCTACGTTAGTGGCGAAATTGTTTTTGTGCTAATAAGATATAAATAAAAATAAAAATAAAAATAAAAATAAAAAATTATTAGTGACGAGCAATGTTTTCATCGCTAATTAGCGACGAAACCTATTTGTCACTAATTAGATGACAACGTTTTTGGCAATTCTCTTCTTAAAACTTAGACGAAAATTGTTGTTGTGCTAATTAGCGCGAATGTTGATTTGTGAAGTTAGCTATGAATAAAATAAGAAAAAAATATTAAAATTAGCGACGAATCACATTTTTGTCGCTAATTTTTGAAATATAAATAAAAAGAAAATATTCAAATTAGTGACGAAATGATTTATTGTGCTAAATTAGCAACGATCATTTTTGTTGCTAATTTTGACGAACTTCTGTTTGTGGCTAATTGGCTATTAGCAATTAGCAACGAACTTCATGTTTGTCACTAATTAGAACATTATTTTCGTCAAATTGGCTCTTGAAGTTAGTGACGATCACATGTTTGTTGCTAATTAGCCACGAAATTCGTTTTGTCGCTAAATTAGCGACGATTCTTTTTGTCGATAATTTGGACGAATCACTTTTTGTCGCTAAATTTTCCTCTAATTAGGGTTCCCTCTTGAACCACCTCATCATCGCCGTACTCAACCTCGCCTCTTCTTCTTCTCCCATTTTTTCGCTTTCAATTCTCAGGTCAACCAACTCGGAGCTCGTCTCGCTTACTCATCTTCTCGTCCATTCAACGCCTTCTCTTCTTCTCTTTTCTCCTATGCTCCAGGGCTTTGTTGTTGGGTTCGTTTTGTGTTTTTCTCTTATTTTTTCTCCACGCCGACTCAAACCTTCGGTTCGTTGATTGTCTATCGGCAAACAGAAAAGAACTGCGGTCTCGCCTTTCAAACATCACTCCTTTCCTCTTCGACCGCGACTACGGAATGATCTATCGATGTTGATTTTAGGCATAACCGTTGAGTCCTTCTGATCTGGTCGGAACCTTTCGCTTGTCCTTTTTTCATTTGTCCTGCTTCCGAAGATTGTCGATGCTAAACTAACGATTTTTGGGTTTGGTTCGCGTTGTTCCTTCCTTTCCTATTCGCAAGTAAGTAGCTGATCGCTCATTGGGTGTGACTGGTTTGGTAGCGTTCGTATTCGGCGGCCAATGGGTGAGACTTGATTTGTATTGGGGTTCGACCAACGGGGTGATGGGTCCTGCGGTGTAGAGGAAAAAGGCGTCACTTGTTTTTGGGCGAGGAAAAAGGCGTTGCACTTAGGGAAGCCATAGCAACATGCGATGCGACCTCCTTCATTCTTGCCCCAGTGGCTCGTGCCGTCCCTGTTCGTCTTTCTTTCGTTGTTCGTTTGTCTACTGGTTGGGAATTCATGCTAATAATCCTTTACTTGTTGTAATTTATTGGCATCTGCTTGTGGGCTTCTTGTCCGAATTCGCTTGTTTCTAGTTATAGTACCATACGTGGTGATTTATGTCATTGTAAATGTTCTCTTGACTGGATTTGTGGAACATCATTGGATTTGCTGCGTGCTTTGGCTTCACTACTTCCATTTGATTAATTTGTAACTGTACTGATCTAAGCTTCTACACATGTGGAAATATTGCATATCTGGGTTGGTTCTTGCCAATGCTTGTGTTTTGGGGGTCTTGTATACTCCGTTTCATTCTGGCTGCCTATGGTGTTATTTAATGGATTCTGGTCCTTTGGGCTTGATATTCGTTTTTCTTTCGTATTAAGGGTTGACTTGTGGTATTCCATGACTTTATCAGATTCAGAATACACTGGTTTTTTTTTGTTTTTGTTGGATTCTCTGGTTATTCTCGTGCTGTCTATTGACTACTACAACCGAAGATGTGTGGTGGGGCTTTTTGCAGTCGATGTGTTGCTTTCTGAATAAATTGTAACTTGGTATGTCCTCACCTTTTGGTTCTTTTGATAACATCATTGTTTTTTTTCATATGTCAGTACTTTGAACGTGTTTTGCATACTTCAATGGAAACGCCTGGAGGTATGTTGTAAATGTGCAACTTGAGATTTTCTTATCACGTGCTGTTGCGGTAGTTCTCCGTCGCTTCTAATATATCCTTACATCACCTGATTTAGATTTGCTGTTTGAACTTTGGTTTCCTTGTCATTGGATTTTCTTGCTAAAAAGTAAAATAATACAATCTGCAATCCTTGTTCGTTGATTTTTTTTGGGTTTTTTTTTGGGGAAAGTGAAAATATTATAAGTTGCGACTTCTTGTTGATTGACAATTGGGCATTTGTGTTTATTTATTATCTTTTTTGTGTTAGTTAGGGCTTGTGTTGAGATGCTTTGTATGATTCTTTAATGGTGGATTTTTTTTCCTTAATCTTACTGTGGGATTTAGTCGATCATTGTTTACCGGGGTAACTTGGATCCTTTCTTCTTGATTATTACTCCATGTTCAAATTTTGATATGATTCCTGTCTTTTTGATGTGTTCCGTTTGATGCCATATTAGTATGTTAAAATAAAAATATTACTGCGTTGGCATAGAAATTGAAAGTCAGTTGTGAGACCTTTTGTTATTTTTGGCTCCCTTTTTTTTACGTTCAGTAGATGTTATTTTTTTGGTTTTTTACCTTTTGTGACATGTTCGTGTGTGGATGCAGCTAATAAATGTTGAGGAAGAGGTGCTCTCAGAACTCGATCTTATTACCTCAGAGATCCCGGCTGGCAAATACCTTGGGGTTTGATTGTACATTGGCTTGTCTTGATTGTTTGAGGTGGTCTGATTCGTTGGCATTGTTGTCAAGTGAATGTCACCTCTTGGAGGCTCCTTATCAGACTATTTGTGTTCCTAAAGAAAATATTTTGTATTCTTGTGAAAATGTGATGATGTTCGATTTTCTATTATTATAAAATTTTGATATTATTAGTACTTATCATGTTAAATATATTGTAATTATTTTTTTTTATTAAATTTAGATCAAAGTAGAATGATTTTATCATATGAAAAATAAAATTTGTCACTAAATTGCCCTAAACATATTCATAGTCCTTGCTAAAGAATTAATAAAAATTGTGTATTTTATCACTAAATTATTTTAATTTCTCACTAAATGCTTTTTGGCTTTTTTTGAAATGTCATGCTCATTTTCAGTTTATTGATGACTTTTGCCATTAATTGCAATTAGCGATGAATAATATTTTGTGGTAATTTGATTTCACTAGTGCGCAAAAATTCATCGGGTTCGTCCAAGTAAATCAATTTAGTGATGAAATCAAATTTTGCTAATTTTCCAAAAATTAATTGTCACTATTGGGTTTTATTTTCAAAAGATCCGTGGCTATCCGGCGTCCCAAATTTGCGACGAACATTGTTTTTTCGTAAATTTGGATGAACGAATTTGTCACTAAATTAGTGTTAAATTTGCGACGAATTTTTTCTGGCTAATTAGGCTAGTTTTTCTATTTCCCGAAGGTTTGTAAATTGCGGCTAATTAGCAAACTTATTTTGCTAATTGCCACGGTGTTTGTCGAAAATTTCACTAATTAACGTGAACTTTAGTTTTTGTTATTTTGCGTTTTTCGTTGAATCTTTAGTATTTTGGTTTTTGTAAACTTTTTTGTAGTGCATGCTCGAGCTAGATTATTGCAATTTGCGGAAACTTGCCGAATTGGCACGTAGGATAATCCCTAGCTAAACTACAGACCTGAATAAACACTGGGATAGGTATAACTCAACCGTTTATTGATCCCAAACACCGAGAATAAGTTCATAACGGTAAATAGCTAACCAAATCCTCTTAGGGGCGCATGGTAAGACTTCTCTCAGAAATCAACTCGAATGATTTCTCTCTCCTCAAAGTAGACGTTGATTTTTTATTCCTTGACTTCGATCGGAAAAATTCGTTTGGTAAGGTTGAAAATTTCTATTTTTGAAACATTATTAACAAAATTTTGGGCGATGGTCAGCGGTGCGCCGGTGGCGGCTGGCGGCGGTGGCGGCGGTGGTGGGTGGGTGATGGTGGCGGCGGTGGTGGCGGCGGTGGGTGGTGGTCGGCGGTGGCGGCGTGGCGGCGGCGGTGGGTGGGCGGTGGCTATTATGGTCGTGCCTCAGACGATGATGGCGGGCGAAGTGCGGGCGATAAGAAATTTTTTACTTCTTAAAATTGGCTGAAAATCTGAGTGAAAATCTTGCTAAGTGAAAATCCTAAGAAGTCAATTTTTACCAAACGATTTCTACTTGATCAAATTTTATCAAACACTTTAAGCCCATGAAATAGAATTAGTGTTACATGCGCCTTATTAGTAACCTAACTCCTTTCCTTTTTGCTTTTCTTCTTTAAGATCATTTCCATTGATTGAGAATATAACCATCGGGAAACAGATATTCACTATGTCCCACTGGGCAAGAGTGGTTGCACATCCGACAATGTAATGACATCCATCTCAACTTTTGCCATGCTAGATGTAAAAGTAGCATCATAGGATCCAGTTGCCTCTCGGTTCTCCTGATTATTACCCAAGCCCGAAGGATTCGGGGGCATCCTTATCCCCTCCAACTCCGTTGCCACTTCTCTCATGGTAGGCCGGTTCCTCCTATTCAAGTTTAAGCACCTTTTCGCAAGGTTAGCAACTGATTCAATCCTTTCCTTCTTATCTTCTTTAAAAACTTAAGAATCGACGATGTCGAACAAGCGGTTCTCCTCCATCGAAATTATGAAATAGGTCGCCAGGCTTCTTCCTTCTTGTTCCCTCAGTGATGAGATTGGCTTTTGTCCTATCAATAGCTCAACAAGTACAACTCCAAAGCTGTACACATCACTTTTATATGTAAACTTACTTGATTGGAAATACTCAAGATCTACTTGGGCCGAAAGTCCCCTGCACCAATGTGGTTATGTGAGTTTGGTCGAAGGAAACGGATTTGGAAGTATCGAAATCAGTCAATTTTGCTCGATATTTCTCATCTAAGAGGATATTGGTGGACTTGATGTCTCGATAATAAATGGGAATAGAGGCTGATGAATGCAAGTAGAATAAGGCTCCTGCGATTTCAGTTGCAATTCATAGGCGTGTGTCCCATGATACACGAAACTCTTCATTTGGGTCGTGATGATATTGATATAGAGTCCCGTTTGGTATAAACTCATACACTAAAAGTGGGACTTCTGTCTCCAAGCAACACCCCAAAATCTTAACCACATTCCTATGGTTGATTTGTGAGAAAATGAGGACTTCATTTATGAACCGTTCGACTTTGCCCTCATCTATCACTTTCGATTTCTTAATTGCAATTATTTTTTCATCTGTTAAGATTCCGTTATAAGTTGTACCCTGCCCACCTTGCCCGAGTATCCTATCCTCGTTGAAATTGTCGGTGGCCTTCTCTAATTGACGAGAATATCCTATGGCATATAGCTCACTCTGAATTGATGAGATTACAAGTTCTCATGCTCGCTTATATTAGTCTCTTACTAGCTTGAATTCTCAGTTGATCACCACAAAATACTCACTTATACACAAAAAAAAAGAGGAAAATTAGAGACCCGGTAATTTCTCACTAAGTATCTTTATACTTCTATGAATCTCTTACTAGTTTTAATTTTTCAGTCATCAACACAAAGCAATCACAAATACATAAGAGATGGAGCAGTACCATGCAAATCTATGGCATGACATAAATAAATGATTGTGCACACTAATCATATCAGTGAAAAGTGATTTTCTTTTTCAAAATGTGCTGAAATCACTTTTAAGCATCTACAAGTAACAAGCTAGAAAGTATTCTTGGATCACAACACAAAGTATAATCACTACATCATGCTCGAGCTAGATTATGAGTATTGTCAAATTGGAACAGTACGATAATTCCAAGCTAATTATAGGACTTGACTAAATTTTGCGATAGGTACGACTTAACCGTTTATTGATCCCAAATACGGAGAAGAAGTTCATAACCAATAAATAATACCAAATCCTCCTATCAGTAACCTGACAAGTTTTCCTCCTCCTTCCTTTTTTCTTTCTTTTGCTTTGAAGACCGATTTCCATTGGTTTACAGCAACATGATGATGCAGATGTGAGGGAGGACAAGTGTGTTTTGATTGATTATGGAAGAAAGTGTAGAAGATCAGAGTATGTAGGGATGGATCGAAGGTTTGATGTTAAAATGCAAGATAGAATACAATCTGTTCAAGGCGTAAAGGACGCGCCACCAGCCAAAGAACGAGATCGGGATCAACGAAATTCATCACCAAGGCTTAAAGGTGAACCACCAGCCAAGGATAAAGGAATTCAGGATAGAGAAACTCACCACCAAGGCGTAAAAGACAAACCACCAGCCAAGGATAAAGGGTTTCTTGGCTCACCACCACGGAGTAATCCGATCTCCGAGGATAAAGAAACCGAAATAGAAGTATCCACTCTCCAAGATATGCTCAGAAACATAAGCAAACCTCTAATATTCTCATTCATTAAAGTCATGTCTTACAATGGAGATCACACCTCTATTTATAGAGATAAAACAAAACATAAACAAAAGACTCTTAGAATTCCCAAAACCGAACAGACTCTTGGGGAATTAACCTAATTATGACTCTTAAAACATCAAAACAACAGTTTGACAATGATTAGTGGCAGATCAGTGGTAAAAGGTGCGAAGTGTTACTGACAAGCATAGTTAATAATGGACTGATGAAGATAATAATGAAGAGATGGAGAAGATTCCACAGAGATTTATAAAGATTCGGTCTTATCCGAAAGCCTACATCTTCTTTATTAGGCAATAGCCTCAGCAATGGTTGGACCATTAGTAATTTTCAAGCCAAGTTACAATCAACACGTATTGTTCCTATCAAATGATAGACTACACCATCAAGTTACAAGTATTGCTATCACCCTCGTACACTTGCTTATAACTTGATTATAAAATAGCAAGAACACTACACAGAATACTTTTAGATGTACAAATGTACAGGAGAGAAAATGATGAACAACGCTGGTAGAGTGATGAGCCCGCTTGTATTACTCTATTTTCCGTCTAAGTTTCTAAAGCTTTTTTTATCATTTTTATATAGATATCACCAATCCATCCGTAGGAGACCATTTTGGTAAGTAAGGAGCCGTGAGGGGTTGGTTGGATCATTACCATACTGGATGACCTTTCAGAACCCTTCATCTTATACATCGTTAAGCACATTAGAATTGAGCTAGAAAGAAAGATTGTACTTGACAATTTTTAACACATGGAAGGAGAGTTATCAGTTTGATAATTATCACTTGGTCAAGACGAACACAAAAATCACATCAGTATAAGAAACGAAGTATCTTGTGATGCTCTCGTGTTCCCATTCATTTTTTGTCCTTTTTTTCGAAACCAAAGCCATTTTCTACAATAAGAATCTCTTCCCGAACGAAAAAAAAAAAATCATCCGACAAACTTATACCATGATAACTAAGATTTTTGTTCTTGACGAATGAAATGATTTTCGGCATCTTGTCAATCCAAAAGGTAGAAAGCAAAACTCACTTTTATTAAAACAAAAGTGATTTGCTTTTAATGTCTTTAATCGTGATGTAATATGCGAGTGACGCGGTCTCTTTCATTATTAAAGAAGAAGCTATTTCTTTATCGTCCTCGAGCGTGGACGTCGTGTAATTAATTTAAGGGCAGCGATAATTATTCTATAATTTCTAAAATGAATTTTCGATCCGGGATAGATTTTTCTCGCCCTAATACTTTTCTTGCTGAAGCCATCAATAGAAGTACCTTGGAATTTTCTGGGCCACCCAAAAAAGGGCAAAAGATGTCCATGAACCACGTGAATGGCTGCAATTCAGGTAACGTTGTCACATCCAGGTCCCCACAAGAAGACTTGATAATTCATCGAAACATCAAAGCCTGAGGATGTCAAAAACGGCGGACAATCGATGGTTTAAAAAAAAAAATTAAAGACTCGGTAATTTTCCACTAATTATCTTTATACTCCTATGAGTCTCTTTCTTGTTTGAATTCTTCAATCATCAACACAAAGCAACCGCAAATACATAAGAGATGGAGTAGTATCACGCAAACCTATGGCATGACATAAAAAAATGATCAGGGCAAACGAATCATATTAGTGAGAAGTGATTTTTTTTTTTTCCAAAATGTGCTGAAGTCACTTTTAAGCATTTGCGAGTAACAACCTAATTGAATGGTCAAGGCTGGTGCAACAAAGATGCTTGCTCCCACTGATGTAATTTCTGCAATAATTAGATCCACAGCAAGTATTCGTGGATCACAAGATGAAGTAGAATCACTGCATCATGCTCGAGCTAGATTATGAGTATTTGCCAAATTGGAACAATACGATAATTCCTAGCTAATTACAGGATTTGAATAAAATTTGGGATAGGTACGACTTAACTGGTTATTGCTCCCAAACACCGAGAATAAGTTCATAATCGATAAATAACTACCCAATCCTCCTATTAGTAACCTAACAAGTTTTCCTCCTCCTTCCTTTTTTCTTTCTTTTGCTTTGAAGACCGATTTCTTTTAGAGTTGTAACAGTCACCATGTCCCACTGGGCAAGAGTGGCTGCACATCCGACAATGTAATGACATCCATCTCAACGTTTGCCTTGCTAGATGTAAAAGCAGAGTCATAAGATCCAGTTGCCTCTCGGTTCTCCTTATTTTGATCCACAGCCGAAGGATTTGGGAGCTTCCTTATCCCCTCCAACTCCATTGCCACTTCTCTCATGGTAGGCCGGTTCCTCCCATTCAAGTTCAAGCACCTTTTTGCAAGGTTAGCAACTGATTCGATCTCTTCCTTCTTATCTTCTTTCAAAACTTGAGGATCGACCATGTCAAACAAGCGGTTCTCCTCCATCAAGATTATGAAATAGGTCGCAAGGCTTCTTCCTTCTTGTTCCCTCAACGACGAGATAGGCTTTTGTCCCGTCAATAGCTCGACAAGTACAACTCCAAAGCTGTACACATCACTTTTGTCTGTGAACTGACTTGATTGGAAATACTCGGGATCTAGGTAGCCAAAAGTCCCTTGCACCAATGTGGTCACGTGAGTTTGATCAAGGGAAACGGACCTGGAAGTACCGAAATCCGCCACTTTCGCTCGATATTTCTCATCCAACAGGATATTGGTGGACTTGATGTCTCGATGATAAATGGGAATAGAGGCTGCTGAATGCAAGTAAAATAAGGCTCCTGCGATTTCAGTTGCAATTCGTAAGCGTGTGTCCCACGATACACGAAACTCTTCATTTGGGTCATGCAGATATTGGTATAGAGTCCCGTTTGGTATGAACTCATATACTAGAAGTGGGACTTCCGTCTCCAAGCAACACCCCAATAACTTAACCACATTCCTGTGATTGATTTGTGAGAGAATGAGGACTTCGTTTATGAACTGTTCTACTTTTCCCTCATCTATCACTTTCGATTTCTTAATTGCAACGATTTTTCCATCTGTTAACATTCCCTTGTAAACAGTGCCCTGCCCACCTTGCCCGAGTATCCTATCCTCGTTGAAATTGTCGGTGGCCTTCTCTAAATCCTTGGAGTTGAACAATTTGCTTTTCTCGACATTGCCTTCTGGTGAAGACAGCTCACTTTCCAACAAAAGACCACCATTGCGTTTGAAGTGCTTCTCTTTGAGCTTGATTTCTTTTCTCTTCTTGACGTATTTGTACAGCCTCCATAACGCAAGACACAAAAGTAGTGCCCCAAGCCCTGCCCCAAGCCCTGCATTACAAGAATTTAAGGGGCAAAAAGTCCACAAATTGTACCCTGCTTGTCAAGAATCTATTAAGGCACTTATCATCAATAATTTAGGTGAATCGGATTAGAAGCAACAAAAAAAAAAAAAAAAGGAGCGATTAATCCGATTAGAAAAGTTCCAGTGTTCTCATATCTATCAAATAGAAGTATTAGTCCGAAAAGAAAGTTTTGAGGTCGTTTCGATTGTAACTTATAATCATCACAAGGCGAATGGACGATCATGCTGGAACGAAGGTATGGTAAAACTTATTTCTGTAACCTTTTTCTAAACATGATTTATGCTATTCTGTTCTTTCTCCGAGTCCAAAGCAGTCCGAAATTCTAAGTTAAAAAGATACACTTACCAATAAGAATGGCTGTCCTTCTACCAGCTACACATTCAAAACTGCCCCGTTTGTTCACACAAGTCCCGTTGCAACGATGTGGATCTTCACATTCGTTAATATCTGATGACAAAAGTGAAGCAATATATCTTGTTAATTCCATGGTTAAATATTGTAACGAACGGACTATCCTGTTCCCCTTTATTACTAGAGAGTTTTGACATAAAGTTTCCGATGATTTTGCGATAAAAGTTAACTGGTTTTACCTTCGCATCCATCTTTAATATAGGGGTTACCGGCGAAGCCAGGAAAGCAAGAACACTGCAAAAACGGCATCTCCACGGAGTAGTCTGAATTGAAGCTATATTTGCTGCAGTAATAGGAATCCCCGCGTCTGTAGCCTGGTAGTACTTGTAGACCTCTAATGCAGCTTCTGAGGTATTAGCTATCCCCCATTCTAGCACCGCCGCGAAACGCCCACTCGCCTTCAACTCATTGAAGTCCGTAGTCGAAGCCACAAATTGCGACCTATCTCCCAAGAAGGCGTAGTTGCATTCATTGTTTCCTCCTGTTCCACTGCTGGGCTGGAAATCGACACTGAAAGCCTGAAGATCTGAGGTAATCGTGGTTTGGCAGCATCCGTCTCTGCCCGAACAACTTGCGTTCCTAACAACGGCGTCCTCTGCTTCACAACTGGACTCGCATCCTATTATAGCAGAGTGCGTGTTTTGCAACAGAGCACGTACGTCGCAACCGACGGCAACAAAGACGTTCATTGAGTCAGAGAAGACGAACTGGCTTCCTTCCAAGCTCACAGGCGTGAAGCTTCCATTTCCCCCGCAGCTCGCATTCGAAGAGTAGATTATAGGAAGACTGACGTTGATCATGCCGTTCTTGTTGCCAAAGTACTCAGGTAGCGAAATGTTGAGCACTCTCAAGTTGGCCTTGTTCAGTACTGGGAAGGTGCCGTTGCTGCTTTCCTGGCAGGTGATCTCGTACCACTCGTCGAGGAAACACCCGGTTCCAATCCCGAAGGGGTAGGGAATGGTGATGTCCCCACACTTTTGGGTGCAATTACCCTTCGCCAAAGGAGCTGCTAGTGATGCTTGTTCACGAAGTAGAAGTGATCCTAGAAGGAGAAGAATCTGAAACATTCTTGTTCCTGCTTCTTTTCTCAGGAATCACGGACCTGTTCGAGGATTGAACAGATGACGCGCTCGTTTATACGCCTTTTTCTCGTGCCTGAGGATGCTTCCTAGAGCAGAATAGTCAAAGCTTCAGATCCTTCCTGGGATAGAAAATTCTCTACTGAAGTGGTCGCCTAGTTTAGCAGCCAAAAGGAGAAGAATGCGATCGACCAGATTTCCTATCGCAACGTGTTATTTTTCAGTCTCAGTTGGAAATATGAGAAAGAAACTAGTTGAGAAAAACACGAGACATTATCATGATGAAATTTGAAGATATTACCCCTAAAGTCATTTTCAGATTCGGGGACTATGAAGAGTCGGTCTTTAGTTCTGGACAGCCCACATTAGGACAACTCTTGGAAGGTACTGAGAAATGGGACATTTCGGACATTTAGCTTTCGGGGTAAGAAAAGTCGGAAAGTTCAAGACGACTGAACCACAGAGGTGATCTTTGACCCGCACTCAAGCATCAAGGCCATTGCAGTCGTGGGATTAGCGGAAAGTTCCAAGTAAATTGTCGTGGGGTCCATTCTTTTAATAATATGTGGTTCACAATTTTCACAGTCACCCACGAATTATTATGTTAGCAAAGCTTGATTCTTTAACTGAGAGAAAGAGAAAAAGTCTCGTTTTTTACTCTCTTTTTTTTTTGTCAGACTCATTTTTTACTTGGTTCAATGTAGATTTAGCGGAAAGATCCAAGTAAATTGTTTTTCCAGATTTAGTCACGGAGATGACCATAATTTAGCTACGGAAATCTCGTGGAGCTTGTTATTATGTTCTATGTGCAGTTGTACCTGTTTTCATATAATTCAGTTCGGGCTTTTTCCGAACCAAGTTCAACCAAAATTGAAGACAAGACGGGTTCGGATCTCTTTTGGTTTTTTATGAAATGCATTGTGATGGGTAGTTACTTGACGGCATTACAACAACCGAAAGAACAAATACACGCACATCTAGTACATGCTTAATGAATTTTTCAAGATTTGTTAGTTGTGAGTTTTGTTTCTTGAGTTCTTTTGAGTTAACAAATTGGATTATTGAAACTAAACCAATCAGAAATGATCGAATGTCCCAATTTCGTTGCGGAAACAAGGGATCGAACATAATAATAGACCAAACAAGAAAATAAATCGAATACCCGATTTACGCGCTTGGTCGATATGGCCTACATCCACGAAAAGATAGGTTTTTAGTATAAATTAAGTGATATAACCAAGATAATAAACACACTCAAGTCACTTAAATACCCTCGGTGCTTTTAAACCCCTAATTACACCAAAAACTCACATTGTGATTATCCCACCAAATTCTCACAAAGAAATCCACAATTCTTACTATAATATTTATTCGCTTCAACATTCTCGGATTGATTCACGAAAAGGCAACCTCTTGGATATTCTTACAAAGAAGACTCACTCCTTATTTATAAACAAAAATTAGATCCACAATAGGGAACTCCTTTTAGGAAGCCACTCCAACTTGGAAGCCTATTCAAATTCATAAAGTTCCCTGTTCGAGGATCAGATTCAAGACATATTGTTAACGTGTTCAAACCTCAGAGGAGCCACCATAAGTGCACGTGTTCGCATAGTTGCACAACTCAATGAACAGTTGAGTGTTGAGGCAGCCCATCAAGTGCGACTTAGACCACCAATGAAGTTTCTTTTTTGATCAAAGATATAAGCAGGAAAACTTCAATTTCCTCTCCAAACAGGTTGATAGAAACATAAGTTCTATGCTAAGAGCACAATCCCACATGAAGTTTCTAATGCTCCCAAGAAGAGGAAGGAAGCCACGACTATTCTAAAGCTTCATTTGTTTCACGAAAAACAACTTTGAGGAAAAGACTTTCTAGATTTTCCGGTATTTGGTCTACAGAAAATAAACTACTCAAGCAAAATATTTTTTACCAATGGAAAAAAAAATAAATTCAAAAGCGGGAAAGATCGTTTCTTCTTTTCGAAAAGAGTAAATCATTTACACAACGGTATTTCCACTCCTTATATGACTAAATCTACCCCTATTTATACTAAAAAGATAAAATAGCCCTCCCCATTCCTTTCTTTCTGTCTATTTATATTTGGAATATACTTGCCATAATAAAGCATTTCACATGTTTCATTCTTTTATTGTATTCCTAGATATTCCTTTAACATTTTACATGCTATGTGTAAAAGTATCTCGCCGACAGTAAGTAAAAAAGACAAATTATTTGATAGTGTAAAGAAATTAAAAGTCTCTTTTTCATCATTGCTCTTTTTTAACTTATCTATTTTTTCTCTTTCTCATCTCAAAAGCTCACTTTATTGGTGAATTTTTAATTTTAATTTGATTAATCTAAAATATATATCTAGTCTCTTAACCAACTTTATAAAAGAATTTCTCTTTTTTCCTTATTATTTGCTAGATACTTTGACACAAAGTATGTAAGTTGTTATGAAAATATCTAGAAATATACTGAAAAGCATGATAAGACATCTTGATATTTTTTCATAAGCACTTTATAGATGATATTAAATTTTATTTTTGAGAAATAATGAGGTTTCACTGGCATTTTAACAAAATTTTGGCATTCTATACAATTTTTTATTTAATTAAATTTAATCTTTAAAATTTCAAGTTGGAGAATATAATCGTTGTTTTATTTTGGAAAATCTTCAAAGAATTTTTTTTTTTTTTTGGCTGAAGATTGATAAGACGGGATTTGATGTTGATATCTACAATCAAAGTGAAAATTTATAAAGCATATGATTGTGTGGAAACATTTTCTACGCTATGTTTTTTTTTTTTTTTTGAGATTCTAGTCGACTGTCCAAATTTGACTGACAACATAGAGAAGAATTAGGATTCTTCGAAATTTCTCTTTTTGGAAAAACTCATTTTTATGGAAATAAAACCTAACTACTAAAGAAAATATAGTTCCTTCTAATGTACATGGGAATTTTGTCTTTTTGGCAACTAAATCCTGCATAGAAATAGATAAACAAAAAAAAAGAAAGTAAGGTAAGTAAATTCGAGGCCACCACCGTAAATGTCAATTGAATGATTGAGGACCATTTTGTCTTTTGGAAAATAGTCATATGGCGTGAAAATAGTGGCGGCCAATCATTTCATTTCTTATTCTTTTTATTTTTGAACTTTTAACAATTTTCTATTGTTTTCTTCTTCTTTTTTTCTTCCTCTGTCGAGCACCAACAACAGGCAAGGCTCAAGCTCGCTCGAAGCTGGTGAGCTTGAGCCTCGCTAGATCGAGCACGGTCCGGTTCATCCGTGGCCGGTGAGCTCGACCTCGGTTGAGGCCAAGCCTCGCCTAAGGCCAGCAAGGCTTGACCTTGCCGGTCACGGGTGAGCTCCACCTAGCCGAATCTGACGAGATGGAGCCCTTCCGCCTTGGGCAAGGTGCCCGTCACTGGCGACCAACAGAGGAAGAAAGAAATGTAAAAATAAAAATATTTTGAAATATGAAATGTTTTTGCAAAATTACAAAAGTTGTCCACGCTAACGCAAGTGCACATCAGCAATTTTTGACCAAACGACAACGCATAAAATCAAATGAGATTTTCCTTACCGAAAGATGAAAAATATTTTTAGTTCATTTTCAGATCTTAGCTAAATATAAAAAATATCATCATTTTCCTGAAAAATGACTGGAAAATATTTTTCAAAAATGTTATATTTTTCGCGAATCAAACGGAGTCAAAGAATGTAAGAATCAGTGGAAGGTCTCTAGCTATCAAACTGAACTTAACTGTTCCGCCGTACATAAATGGATGTTCAGACTCTGAAAGACTGGACCTCTGAACGAAGATCCTATGCCTTAATGCTGCTAACGAAACGCCCATACATTGCCAGGAAGACTAACGATATCTCATTTTCAATACTGTTATATGTCTCTGAGGATGCTTCCCTGAAGATAGAAATATCAAAGCTTGATAGGTAGAGCCGTAGAGGACACCAATTTAAGCAGCCTGGCTTGACTTTTCCCATCATTTGGCTACATAACTTTGTCATCATCTCTCTCGTGAGAAAGATGGATGACTTTTCAGGGCCTCTGTCATGGACCCCGTTAAACACATTAGAATTCAGATATTAATTGCTTTCCTTAACAACTTGAATTGTTCCTTGTACTTATGGATCTTTTTAATTTTTTTTTTTGGTTGAAGAAATGATTAATTTTAAATAGATCAAAAATCATGTGAATTCTTCCTCTTACACATTAAATTTGTTCCATATCTTTGCTTATTGCCATTAAATTCCACATTCATTGCCAATCTTTTTAAGTTTGAGTATTATCACCTCGGTTGCTTGGAATTTCTGATTTAACATAAATACGATCTTTCTAATCTTAGTTTAGCATTGTTTTTTTATAAATTGTTAAAAGCTTTTAATTTTGTTAGTTAGGCGCAATACAACTTTGTGCCGTGTCATTTTGTCTTAGTATTTTTTATTTTCACAGAATTCTTTTCGTGAAAATGTGGCTAGAAGCCTAGAAAGTTTTATTGTTGATTTTTTTTTTTGGGGCTACTTAAGAATAGCAACGATGAAACTTTCCAATGTCATTTTTCTTCGAAAGATTCTTTGAGTAAAATTGTTTAGAGTTTGTAGAAAATATCAGTGGGACATGTGACAACAATGAAAAGGACCACATGTCAAGTTCTCCTTGACGTCTCCAAACAATACATATGTTTTTTTTATTAGATTTGGGTGTGGTCAGTGTGGTTGGTCCTTTTAGAAGATGTCCGGACCAATCGCATATTCCGGACTCAGTTATGGTTTAGCAGAAAGGAAAGTTAAATACTATGGTTGTTTCTAGTTAATGATCTTTGTGCTGCTATTCCCCTGTCACTAGCTTGAATTTTCAGTCATTGTTAGAGAGCAATCGCATGTACAAAAGAGATGGAGCAGTACTACGAAGACATGTCTCGTGACAAAGGTAATCTTAATAAATTCGGGACAGGTATGACCCAACACAGTTTATTGATCCCGAACACCTAGAATAAGTTCATAACCAATAAATAACTAACCAAATCCTCGAAATAGTGAACAAACAAGTTCTCCTCCCCCCTTTCTTTTCTCTTTCTTTTTGCTTTGAAGACCGGTTTCCATTGGAAACAGAGCAATGTGACCCAGCAAAACATATCTTCACTATGTCTCGCTAGGGAAGAGGGGCTGCACATCCGGAAGATGGTATGATATCTGCATCCACATTTGACTTGCTATAAATAGAAGCAGCATCATAAGATTCAGTCGCCTCACGACTCTTTTGATTATGCTGAATAGGTTGCAAGGCTTCTCCCTTCTTTTTTCTCAGCGACGAGTTTTCCTTTTATCCGGTTAACGACTTCAAAGCTGTACACATCGCTTTTATCTGTAAATTGACTTGATTGGAAATACTACAAATCTAGGTAAACGAAAGTACCTTGCACTAACCACCCACCTAGGTGGCGCAGCTGGCTTGCGCACTCTTCCTCTCGCAAAAGGTCGAGTGTTCAAATCCCGGGAGGTTGCGGGGTGACTTACCCGTGGCACGTGTGTGGTGGCTAGGTTTGTTCCCCGGGTTTACCCGGCCGTGCGGGGGTTCCCTGGGTCATCAAAAAAAAAAAAAAAAAAAAGTACCTTGCACTAGTGTGGTTACAAGAGCTTTGAGGTTGTTTCGATAGATACTATCGATTAAATCTTACCTCGATGATAAATGGGAATGGCTGGGCAGAAAAAAGAAGAGGAAGAAGGCTCTATTTGTTTCACGTAAAATATAACTTCTTTGGAAAATATTTTATAGGAAGTCGTTTTTTCCCAAAAAATGAAGATATTTTTCGATGTTTGGCTAAAACCTGAAAATAAATTGGAATATGTTTTTTGCCGTTTGGTAAGAAAATCAATTTGCACCGTACAATCTTATTTCCTTTATTTATTTTTTAATAATTAATTTTTAGTTATTTTATTTTATCTTTTTTTAAAATTATATTTTCTTCCTCCTTTCCTCCTTTCTTCTCCTACGCGAAGCAGCAGCAGAACAAAAGGCTAATGGTGGAGGAAATCAAGATTGCCCTGCCAGTCGACGAGTCGGAAAGCGGTTGGAGTGAGACCGCGAGCCTCAAGCGAGCCATCGGCGAGGCCGCGAGCTCGCTGTCGAAAATCAAACCAGATCTGGCGGCGAGGCTCGAGCTCCTCGTCGGAAGTCAAACCAGATCTGGTCTGGCCTCGCCCAAATCGTCCACGACCAACCGAAAGCCATCTGCCGCCAGTGCTAGCCCCAAATCGAAGATCGTCTATGCCTCCTCCTCCTCTTCCTTGAACCCCTTCAAAAACCGAATCATCACTCCGCGAGCGCTTCTGCCAGATAGTGCTTGCTCCCTCTCCTGGAACGGTGAGGTCGAGGCCTACGTGAGAAAGATGGGGAAAGGAGGCGGAGGAGGAGAAAGAGATGGAGGAGGAGCAGCTCTGGAGATGAGGGCTGAGATGGTAAGTTGCGGAAGAAAGATGGGGAAAGGAGGGCCTGTGAGCCTGAGGAGACGATAACGCAAGAAAAAAGATTGGGAAATGATTTCCGTTTTTTTCAAAAATGAAAATCATTTTTTTCTATTTTAGAAGGTTTTTCTTTTTATTAATCGAAAAATATTTCCATCGCTCATTTTTCGCTCTCCAAATGTATTTTTCGTAAAATAAACAGGCGAACCCGATGGAAAAGAAGGCAGAAAAATCACACACAAGCATTATTCATGGATCTCAAGACAAAGTAAAATCACACGCATCGTGATCGAGCAAGATGGTTGCAATTATGCCCAGATCATAACCGGACCTGAACAAATAAGGGATAGGTATGGTATTACAGCTTATTAATCCGGAATGCTGAGAGCAAGCTCATAAACATAAACAACTAACCAACCCAAAGTAACTGAACTAGTTTCCCTCCCTCCTTTCTTTTCTCTCTCTGGCTGCGGAGACCGATTTCCACGAGCAAGAGCGATATGACTCATGAGAGTGAGGGAACAGGAAAGATCTTCACCACGACCCACTAGGTAAGAGTGGCTGAACATCCGAAATTGTAATGACATCTAAAGCAATGTTTGACTTGCTAAATGCAAAAGCAGCATCATAAGATTGTATTGCCTCTTGGTTCTCTTGATTCTGCTGAATACCCGGAGGATTTGGGAGCTTCCTTGTACCCTCCAGCTCCATCGCCACTTCTCTCATTGTAGGCCGGTTCCTCCCGTTCAAGTTTAAGCACCTTTTCGCAAGGTTGGCAACCGTGGCAATCTCTTCCTTGTTACCTTCTTTCAACACCCGAGCATCGACGATGTCGAACAAGCGATTCTCCTCCATCGAAATTATGAAATAGGTCGCGAGGCTCCTTCCTTCTTTTTCCTTCAGCGACATGATTGGCTTTTGCCCTGTTAAGAGTTCAACAAGGACAACTCCAAAGCTGTACACGTCGCTCTTGTCTGTAAATTGACTTGATTGGAAATACTCCGGATCTAGGTAGCCGAAAGTCCCCTGCACCAATGTAGTTACATGAGTTTGATCTAGGGAAACAGACTTGGAAGTGCCGAAATCGGCCACTTTCGCCCGATATTTCTCATCCAAGAGGATATTGGTGGACTTGATGTCTCGATGATAAATGGGAATAGAGGCTGCTGAATGCAAGTAGAACAAGGCTCCTGCGATTTCAGTTGCAATTCGTAGGTGTGTGTCCCACGATACACAAAACTCTTCATTTGGGTCATGCAAATATTGATGTAGAGTGCCATTTGGTATATACTCGTACACTAGAAGTGGGAGTTCTGTCTCCAAGCAACACCCCAAAATCTTAACCACATTCCTATGGTTGATTTGTGAGAGAAGGAGGACTTCGTTTATGAACTGTTCAACTTTTTCCTTGTCTATCACTTTCGATTTCTTAATCGCAACTATTTTTCCATCTGTTAACATACCCTTGTAAACGGTACCCTGCCCACCTTGCCCGAGTATCCTATCCTCGTTGAAATTGTCGGTGGCCTTCTCCAAATCCTTGGAGTTGAACAATTTGCTTTTCTCGACATTGCCTTCTAGTGAAGATCGGTCACTTTCCAACAAATGACCGCCATTGCGTTTGAAGTAGAACTCCTTGAGCTTGATTTCTTTTCTCTTCTTGATATATTTGTACAACCTCCAAAGGAAAAGACACAAAAGTAGTGCCGCAAGGCCTGCCCCAACCCCTGCATTGCAAAAAATTTAAGTGGCAGAACTGAGAAAAGTGTACCCTGCTTGTCAAGAATCTATAAAGGCACTTATTATCAAAAACTTAAGTGAAGCTGATTAGAAGCAAAACATAAAAGAGTGACTCCTTTCATGCGCATTTATCTTAGCAAACGTGAAAAATTCATTGGTCCCCTGTTAAATCTCATCAGGTGAAATTTTTACATACATGTGCACGGGACAACTGACCTCCCTTACAAGAAATTTAGCAAGCAATTGATGGAAGTGAAAAAGTTCCTACCAGCATTCATCTTGAATTTTGATTGTGATAGTGATAACATCAACCGGAACCTTGGATATCTTACGATAGATATGGAGCTGCGACATTAGAAAAGCACTTGGACTTCCCTGTATGGTATAAGTTTTGGTATGCAAAGGTAGTTGTGAAATTGTTTTGATAGATACAATCAATTGAAATATATCTGTAATCAACACCAGTCGAATGGACAATCATGTTAGAACGAACGGTAAGGTAAAACTCATTTCTGGTCCTTATCTGAACATAATATATGATATGCTGTTCTTTTTCCAACATTACTCTTGTACATAAAGCGGTCTAAAATTCTAGTGTAAAAGATGTACATACCAATAAGAATGAAGTTAGCTGTCTTTCTACCAACGACGCATTTAAAGTCGCCCGGTACATTGACACAAGTCCCGTCGACACAGAAAGAATCTTCACATTCGTCAATATCTGATGACAAAGGAGAAACAAACATATTAGCAGAGAAACCCATGTCCTTGAGTAAAATTAGCAAGACTAGTAAGTTGCATTTCCTCATAAATTCTTAATCCCATGGCTAAAATACTGTGCGTGTAATGAAAAAGGACTGTCCTGTTCCCCTTCATCTCCAGTAAATTATATTCAGTCAATCGATTTTGTTTGAAAGTGCATTCACTTTGTAGAGTATTGGGCAGAAATTCTGGGAGTGTACCCTTAAATACGGAATGTGATAGGATGAAGTATGTTACCTAGGCACCCAGCAAGTAAGATACGGATTGCCGGTATATCCCCTTCCGCAATAGCACTGCATAAATGGCATCTCAGTTACATCCTGATACACGCTTCCATTCTGATACCCGCTGTAGAGACTATATCTTCCACAGATGAAAGGATCAGTAATGCTCGAGCTGTATATTGCGTAATCTTGCCTGATAAGCTCAGCTGCATACTTGGTATCATTTGCAATCCCCCATTCCAACACCACCGGAACCATATCGCCATATCTCGTGTATATACCTAAATCTGCCAAGTTTGCTGTAGCTGCCAGGAAAGCTTGATTGCAGAACCCCCGCGATCCATCTCCTTCTTCTTTGAAATCCACGCTAAAGCCCCGAAGGTTAAGCGGGGGCGTAGTCTGGCAAGCATCTATAGAGCCTTCGTTGGTGTTAGCAGTGCATCTCAACCTGCAACCGACGACAGCTGATTCTGTACTATTCACTGTCGCCAGGGTGTTGCAACCCACCGATCTAAAGACATTCCATGTCTGGGAGAAGATAAATTGACTTCCTTCTAAGCTCACAACAGGTCCTTGGCTCCCGCAGCTTTCATTTTGGTAGATTACAGGAAGAGTGACGACAATCATGCCGTTCATGTATGCACGGGAAGAGGGGAGCGAAATGTTGAGGACTCGCAATCCAATCTTATTCAGAATGAGAACCGAGTCGTTTTGGCGGCAAACGATCTCGTACCAGTCATCCAAGAAACACCCGTCTCCTATTCCAAAGGGGAAGGGAATGGTGACGTTCCCGCATGTCTCATTACAGCCAGGCTTTGCAAGTGAAGAAGCAACTCCTGATGCTTGTGCCGCCAGAAAAAGCAGAAGCAAAAGAACTCGAAACACCGAGTTCGACATGATTTTCGGGTTTGGCACGTGCATGGACTTGAACCTATGGAGAAAGGGGGATATGACCGAGTCCCTTGATACTGTTATTTAAGGGGACGAAGGGAAGAACTGGCATGTAACGTACGCACAATCTTATTCAGCAAATGTTACTTTCCTTGAATATCTGAGGAAGCACCCTTGAGGCTGGAAAATATCAAAGTTGGACAGGTAGAGGAGACCAATTAAAGCAGCCAAGTGTGACTTTTCCTTTGACCAAGACCGGAAGCACTACCTAAGTAGACGATTTTTCCTTACCCCTTAGTGGGATCCCATTAAGCACGTTAGAATTGAGATATTCATTCCTTCGCTATCGGTTTGAATTGTTCCTTGTTCGCATGAGGCTTTTTAATGTTTTCTAGGCCAAAATCGTATGATTTCTTCCTCTTCCACGTTACATGAAGGCTCCATTCGTCTTGTGGAAAACAACTTCTAGAAAAATATTTTTTGGATTTTCCGACGTTCGGTTCATGGAAAATAAATAAGTTAAGGAAAATATTTTCCACCCGTGCAAAAAAAAAAAAAAAGGGAGGCGAAACATTTTTTGAGAAGAGAAAAAATTTTCCCTCATATTTTCTCAATCCACTCCTTCATATTTATTTTCTTTTTAATTCTTTTATTCTTTTTCTTTTCCTTTCCTTTCTTTTCTTTTCTTTATTTTTGAATTTTTATTTTCTATTTTTTGTAATTTTTTAGTTTTCTTTTATTTCTTTTCTTTTCTTTCTTCCACCACCAGTCACCGGCCATGGCGACAGCTGGCGACCTGCAGAAGAACAAGGCAAAAGAAGAAGAAATAAAATATAAAATAAAAGAAGAAAAAGAAAAGAGAAAAAAAGAAAAATAATTAAAAATTCAATTTTTTTCAAAATAAAAAATGATTAAAAGGAGTGCTCGGAGAAAGTTGATTTTCCTTACCGAATAGGAAAATATATTTTTCAGATCATTTTCGGGTTTTAGCCGAACACCGGAAAATATTTTAATTTTCCTGAAAAATAACTTCCTGGATAACAATTTCTAGAAACATTGCATTTTTGGCGAAACGAATAGAGCCTAAATATTTATCCCACATCTTTGTTTATGGTCACAAAGTTTCACATTTCATTGGAAATCGTTTTTTTCCTTAGTATTGGTTAGCTTGGTCGCTTATAGTTTCCTATTTAACTTGCATACGGTATTTTTAAAAATTCTGAATTTTAAACTTACTTTAGCGTTGTTTAGATAATTTAAGAAATTAATTTGCCTTAACCCTCGTTTAGTGCCAGAGTTTAGTTTCTTAGCATTGTTTGTTTATAATTTGTTAAAGGCTATTAACTGTGCATGTTGGACGTAATTTAGTGCCCTCGACCTTCACCATGTTTGACGTGTGCATGACTGCACATGGAGTAAAATACAGGAAGACTGATGCTAATCATCCCCATCCGTGCCTCCAAAGGGGAGTAATATGTTGGGCAATTGTAATCCAATCTTATTTAGCATAGGATTCGTGTCTCCATGATTTTCACCCATTTTTTCTTCTTTTAGTTTCTTCAAATGCTTCTGGATTTCCTCCCCCCCCAAAAAAAAAAAAATACCCTCAAGAAATTGACATGCTGGGATTTGAAGATATTTTCCTTTGTTCCCACTAGAGCTTCTCCTTTCAGATTGGAGGACTTTGAAGACGCGTTTTTATTTTGTTCCAGACAGCCACATTAACACAAGGCTTGAAAGGTACTGAGAAATGGGGACATTTCAGAAACTTAGCTTTCGGAATTAGAAAATCGGAAGTTCCAAGACAACTGAACAGCACAGCTGATCTTTGACCCGGACTGAGGCATTAAGGCCATTGAAGTTGCGGAATTGGCGAAAAGTCGAAAGGAAATTACTTTGCAGATTCATACTATTGACTGAGACAAGCAGAAGAAAGACTTGTTTTGACTTTGCTTACATGCAGATTCAAAATGTTATATTATGTCTCAAGTTTGACAAATTTTGTGGAGTTAGTCACACCAATCAAACCATGCAAATTCGGTATCCGATTTATTTCCTTGTTCTGTTTATTATTATGTTTTATTTTTTGTTTTTGCAACAATTGGTATCAGAGTCAAGTTAGGCTGAGCTGAAGAAGATCGATGGCAACAAAAGAAGAAAAGGTGAAAAAATTAACAGATTTGACAAGAAGGATTTTGGAAATTGAAAGATGCAGAATGAAGATTATCTATACCAAAGGAATCTGCACTTTCCCTTGTCTATAGAGAAGGCAGGGTCTATGAAGCAAGTAAATTGGGGTTTCTCGGATAGATAGACGGTTAGATGTTATTCGATTGACATTGTTTCACAACGCCACTTTTAACATTGTATAAGATAGCACCATTACCATACCGATGAATGCCCCATCAAACATGTATGAGAAACGCTATGAGATCTACAAAGTATGCTTGATGGCACATCAGTTTCATTACTAGATAGGTGCAGCGGTTGTAGAGCATTTCTCTAAATACGAGTGGGCGAAGATAGAGAAATAACTAGTTACTAGCAGTAGTGTGAACGTTAATAGATATAGCCAGTTTAGAACCAGTTATGTTGTCTATTGTCATTATGGTAAAATGGAGCAACTCATAAGCAATTGTCTTAAGATGAATAACGAGAAGGGTAAGAGAATTAGTGTTGAGTCTATTGATGATATGCTGCAATAGTTGATAGTAACTTGTCGTCCGACAAATGTGTTATAGATTCTGGTTGTGCCTAAACTCAGCTAGGTGTCGGTATACTTTGGAATGAGCAGTTTTAAAGGTCATTCGAGGTGCCCTAGTGATTATGAGAGGAATCAAGCGCACCAGCCTATATGAGCTTCAAGGGTAGGTAGTGATGGATTGTGCCAAGTAGATGTTGAATGCTTTATTCAAGAGTTTAAATTGTGGTATATGTAGTAGCCTATAAGTGTTCGTATATGTAGAATTGATCGACAAACCTGAAACCAAACGCAAATGAGTAGTTTGCATGTAGAGGAATGATCCGATCCCAACAAAATGACGTTGTGTCCTTAAGACAAATTTGTCCCCTCAATCGGCACCCAATGATCTTGGACAATTGCCTCCTAGGATAGAATGGATCGTCTTTCCTCTAAAGCGGTACTTCTTCGGAAGAAACCTTCAAACGCACTTCGTAAAATAATCGCACAAATGATTAATAATGAAGTATGAATGACGAAAATGACAGTAGTCTCTAATGTGACGGCTAAAGCTTTACTTATAAATAATGATGCGAAGAGTCACGAAAGAAGAGGCTAAGAACAAAAAGTCACTAATTTGAACATTTGTCTTTCAAATGAAAGAAGAGTTACGAAAATCACGAAACCGTATGGTTTCGTTTATGAAGTATTACGAACCGAAACACCTCCTTCCAAACCAACATGTTCGTTCAAAGAAAAAATTCCCGAACAAACACATCTCTTTGGATGAATGAAGTGTTCAGAAATTTTCAATAGTAAATGTTCGAATTGTGTCCGTTCGATTTAAAAAGAGTAAAACAAAATAAAACTGATGGGTATGTAAAAAAAAAATTAGGAACGCACGGCCCCGGGCCCAGCCCTAACCGAGCAGAGTTGGCAGGCGGGCAGCGGCAGCTTGTGCGTGTGGGTCAAGCTAGCTTTGCGTAGATCCTCTTCTTTCCACAAAAATGGGGTGTCCTTTGGGACCCAAGCCCATTTGTGAGTTTTCAATATTTAAAGTCATCTCCCATCTACTCTTTTTTCAATGTAGGACTCTCCATCTCTCATTTCTCATTCAACTTCTTATGGGACTTTGGTTTCAAAGTCCCAAGAATCCCCACTTGTCATCCGACGAATGTGTTATAGATTCTGGTTGTTCCTTTGAAAGTACGCCAAATAAGAACGGGCTTACCACTTATTAGTGCAAGGACAGTAGTAAAGTGCAATTAGAGAGCAATGATGAATGCAATGTTGTAGGTGTAGGCGATATCAAAATTAGAATGAATGATAGTACCTTGGAGACATTGACTAGAGTGAGGCAATTTTTAGAGTTAAAGAAGAACCAGATTTCTTTGAGTGTCTAAACTCAGCTAGGTGTCGGTGTAATTCAGAATGAGTAGTTTCAAAGGTCATTCAAGGTGCCCTAGTGATTATGAGAGGAATCAAGCGCACTGAGCCTATATGAGCTTCAAGGGTAGGTAGTGATGGATTTTGCCATGTAGATGTTGAATGCTTTATTCAAGAGTTTAAATTGTGGTATATACGTTCAAGTCACATTGGCAAAAGAAGCTTAAACGCCCACAATGAAAAAATTCTGCTATATGGTTATGTGGCTGAGGAAATGAATATAAACATGTGCTCTAACTCAAGCAAACAGTGGAAAGTGCAGTTCAAGACGACTGTCGGAAAATTCATGGAGTTGATCGAGGTTTTTTTTTTTTCTTTTTTGGTCAAAGAGTTGCTAGAGTTGATTCACTTGGATGTTTGCAGAATATTGTGCATTCCTTACAATGAATAGTATCAAATTTATGCTAACAATTATTGACCACTACTTGAAGGAAAGCACGATACTCTGCAGATGACAACACAAAGAGGACCTGTGCTAAAGCATAAGGTTGATGTTGTTGTCGGTATCCTATAGTTGAGAGCATTGATTATAAAGAATATCGATAAACTGATCAAGCATATGCAAACTAGTTGTATTATGGAGTTTTGCTGCAAATTGTTGGATGAATTCTACATGGTAGAGGATATGGTGGCACAATGCAATGCATTGGTGCTAATGAACCACAATAAGTTATAAAGTTGATGAGCATGATATTATTAGAGTCTGTCTATAAAATACTCTCCAATACTAGTATGACTAGGAAATTCTTAGTGGATGTGCTTAGTACCGCGAGCTACCTAGTGAATAGATTCCCATCGATTGTGATGAAATGTTTGACTTATGAGGAAGTGTGATCAACTAATTTGTTTGCTCATGTTATATTTGAGTGAGTTTAGTATATTTGATGGGAGGGTAAGAAAGTGCAAAATCCTATGCTATCCACAAGGTAAGAGCGCCCATCATTGTGGTGCCCATAACTAAATTCACATGTTATTAGTAGAGAAGTAAGGTTTGATACTTCTGGGAGGAGAGGTTGTTGCGGTGTTTATGTGAATCTTGATGGTGTTAGGCTCATAGTGAGATGTAACTAAAAGCTTCTGAGTTAGCGGATGCTAGCGCAATAATTGACACCTATGGTGCATGTGGTGTAATGAAACCTCTAGTGCCAACAGTTGTTGTATTTGCTGAATTTGACAACGTGCATCTTCAATCTCCTAATAGATTTAAATGAGGTGGTTTCATTTTATATGTGTCTGAAATCCACATGTAATAGCTAAAAGTGCAAGTGAAGTTTGCGTTCTGATGAGGTTTGCGATGATAGCAAAGTTCAAGCACGATTTAGATTTGGAAGATATATGTGGCAGTTGAGGAGCTCATGAGAGATTGTTAGAGAGGAGCAGCAAAATTTGAATTCCAACTAATAGGTTGTGACTTGGCTCAAACTCAAGTCAACGTGGTGATTAATTGAGATTATGTCTTGAATTTAAGTCTTGAAGGAAATCTGATCAAAGCAGAAATTCTAAGTCCGAATATAACTTGTGGTTTTGGTCTTTTTTTTTTTTTTTTGGCCGAAATGGTTTTGGCATTTGAACAAGCAAGAAATTATTAATATACTTCCCACGTCCGAGTTGAAATTTTAATTTAAGGCTCCGTTTATTTCCCGAAAAATTAACTATTTAGAAAATATTTTCCTACAAATGTTCACTTATATCACTTAAAATAATTATTTAATTGAAAATATTTTAATTATCGACAATACTTTATGTTTGAACATTTTTTTGGATGTTGTAAACATTTTTGTTCATTCATTTTTGTATGTGATATAAGAGATCATTTTTAGAAAAATATTTTCAAAATTATTTATTTTCCTCGAAATAAATGGAGTCTAAGTCAGCCAATCAAATGTGCGATGTGCTTATGAATTACATCCTAAAGGTTTGTGACAAATGAAAAATTTGATAGACAAAAAACATTCACGAGTAAGTCAAATAAGAGTCAACCTAATATTAAGTAGTAATTAGTGTGAGAAAAGTTGATGAGTCAAACCAATTTAAATTAGCGATAAGTAATAGAGTTAGTAAATGAAAGGGGTTTCTGATTAAGGCAAATAAAAGTTGTTAACGTAATAGAAAAGTTGGCAAATTTGAAAAGAAAAAGAAACAACTATTTGTAAATATCACAATGAAAGTTTGTACTCCAAATATTGGTATTTCACATTAATTTAGATTGTTAATTTTATGTAAAAGTTAGCCAATTCAAGTCGTTAGTAACTCATTCAAAGAAAGTTAGAAGTTTCGTATATTAATGGAGTTTTTGCAGACTATGATAAAAAGGTAAGTAATTTCATAAAACTATTGGTAAGGGTGCGCATGATAACACTATCGAAAGTGAATTTCTATTACAAAAATGCTTCTGAAATAGAAATCCATTTGGTAATGTAACTTCCGGAGCAGGGATTAGTTTGGTAAAAAATTTTTACTTCGAAAGAAATTTCTACTTCTAAAGTGAATTTGCACTTCTGAATTTGTTTTTTTCCCCAATTTGAGAAGTTAAAAAAATTGCTTCTTAACTCAAGAAGTACTTCCAGACCAAAAAAAAAAAAACCTCAAGAAGCACTTCTCGCCTCACTCTCTTTTCGACCATGCCCACTTTTGCCGCCGCCCACCACCGGCCATCACCACACAACGCCCCCCTCCGCCGACCACCACTCGCCCGACCACCGTTGCCCATCACCGACCTCCACCGACGGCTGCCCATCACCGCCTGCGACCACGCCCAATCATAGCCCGCCACGCACCGCCTCTACCCACCGACCGATCCTCACTGCCAACCGGCGCCCATCGCCGACCTCCACCCATCGCTGCCCACGACTATCGCCACCCGCCACAAACCGCCAACCTTGGCCGGCTACAACCGCGAGCCCCCGCCAACCGCCGACCACCATCAACCACCGTGCCGTTCACCACTATGGTCTACCGCCGACCTCCGCAGCCGCTACCGCCGAGTCGCTCTCTCCGTCCATCGGCATAAAAATTAAATAATAATTTTTTTATTTTTAAAAGTAAATAATATTTTTAATAATAAAAAAATTTTTATTTGAAGAAATTCAAAAAGTTTGAAAATGAAATAGAAATTTTTTGGCCGCCGACAATAATTTTTTATAGAAGATTTTGTGTTAATTATGTTTCAGAAGTATAAATTTTCAATCATGACCGGATGAATTTCTCTTATTAGCAATCTATCTAGAAGTTGATTTTTAAAGCAGAAGTGTTGCCATGCGCGCCCTAAGACACCAACAAGTTACATTTTACCATCAATTTTATGACACCGACCAACTTTATTGAAATATACCGGCCCAGAAAAAAGGGAAAAGTGTAAAAAAAAAGTTCTAAACTTATTACATGGGTGTCAATTGAGCTCTAAACCTTTTCATTATGCTAATTTTTTTTTTTGTTCGAATTGTGCCAATCAGTCCTAAACCTTTTGCATTTGGGCCAATTGAGTCCATCCTATCAATTTTGGCCGAAAATCGCTAACATGGACTTTAGACGTCCCATGTGGCACGGCCAACGCAAGCGTGAACAATTTTTTAGAAATTTTGAATATTTTATGTCATTTTTTTTTTTTTTTGTTTTTGTTCTTTTTCTTTTCGTTACTCTTGTTTTATTGAGGGCCGACCAAAGTTACCAACCGATCCCGCTAACCCCAGGCAAGGGCCGCAACGCCCTTGCTAGGCGCCGGTGGCTAGTAGAGGTCGCTTGCCCTCAAAAAAAAAAGAGTAAAGAAAAGAAAATTAAAAAATCATTAAAAATTATAAAAATATATATATCCAAATCAGTCCCCGCCAACCACATAAGACGATCGGCATCCAAGTCACTAACATATGACCAAAATTAGCCGGATGGGCTTAATTAGCTCAAATGCAAAAGGTTTAGGATTAAATTGGCACAATGAATAAGTTTAGTACTGAATTGGAACCAATGCAATAGGTTTAGAAATTTTTTTACACTTTCCCCTTTTTTGTGCTAGTAAATTTCAATAAAAGTTTGTCAGTGTCATAAAATTGATGGTAAAGAAAATGGTCGATTTTCCCATGTAACTTGTTGGTGTCTTACCAACACTTCTATGAAATTACCTATCTTGTTTTTCTTAGTTTGCTATTGAAAATTACCAACTTTGTTTGCATAAGTTACTAACGACTTGAATTAACTACATAAAATTAACAATCTAAATTAATGTGAAATACCAATATTTGGATTACCAACTTTCATTGGGATAGTTACATATAGTTGTTTTTTTCTCCTTTCTAATTTGCCAACTTTTCTATTACGTTACCAATTTTTATTTGCCTTAAGTAGCATCCCCTTTCATTTACTAGCTCTATTAGATATTGCTAACTTAAATTTGTTTGACTCGTCAACTTTTCTCCCACTAATTACGACTTAGTATTAGGTTGACTCTCATTCGACTTACTAGGCAATGTTTTTATATCTAACAATTTTTTTTCTTTTTTCTCACAAAATTTTATTTGCACTTCTTAGCATGGCCTTAAAGTTATTAAATCTTTCTGGAAATTACCAAGCTTCATTAAAGTGACTTATCAATCTTTCTCCAACTAAGTTACCAACTAATTTTGAGTTTTACAACTCTCATTTGTGTTACTTACCAAAAAAATTTATCTTTTAATTACCTACCAATTTTTATCTTGTGACAACTTCTATTTATATTACTTAACTATGCCTTAAATTAACCTACGCATATTGAAATTACTGACTTTAGTTTAATTAACTTATCAAGTTTGCTCTAATTTAGTTATCAATAAATTTTTAATGACCAACTCTCGTTTAAGTTAATCAATCGAGCTTTTATTGGGTTACTTAATCTAGAAATTTTTTGTAAATCACTCAAATAAAATTGGCAACTTCCTATAATAGTTGGTAATTTAAGGCATTGCTAAACAATACCTAAATTTTCATAATTAGATATGAGAAGTTTCTCTGTAGCGTTTTAATCATTAGAAAGCAAAACTACTTGGTAAGTCAAACAGACAAAAAATGGCAACTTAAATGGAGAAAGATTAGCAAGTCATAAAAAAGGTTGGTAATTTCACATGGTAAATTTGAAACATTAGTAAGAGAGGTAAATAAGATGAGATAAGCTTTTATTGACAATGATAAGAGAAGTCGGTAATATGAAAAAACAAAATGCTAACTAATTCAAGTTGGAGTTGGTAACAGAAAAAACCTAGTTGGTTAATTTAATCAGAAAAAATTTGGTGAGTCACACTCAAAAAGGTTCGTAATTTCATTTGGTTGTTAATAAATGTAAGGGTTGTCGAGAAAGGAAAACAAAAAGTTCGTAAAAGTTAACTTTTTTTTTTTTTTTTGGTCAGAGATTAGAGAACTAGGTAAGAAAGGTACATGTTGGTAACTAACTCAAATAAGAACTAGTAACCATAACTAATTGGCGATTTAACTGGAGAAAGTTGGTAATTACTCTAACTGAGGCTAATAATTTCTAAAAAGAGTTGGTAAATTAGAAAAGTTTATAAACAAGGCAAATAAGTTGCTACATTAGATAGAAAATAGGGTTAATACCACGAAAACCATCAAACTGGTATATCTATGATAAATTTTGCCACAAATTATTTTTTTTAATCACCAAAAATCCTAAATTGACACACCTTTGACAAATTAATCCCAAACTTGTGTTTCTGTAACATATTTACCCTTTGTTAATTTTCGTTAAATTTTATCATCAAATTACTGATTTGAATGACACCTGGCAATTGCCGAATGTACACATTTTGGGTTTTTACCCAATATTTGTCACAGGTGTATCAATTTAAATTTTTCGAGGTATTAATCCAATTTAATGAAAACTAATAGAGGATAAATTTGTCACATGTGTATTAGTTTGAGGTTTTTTGTAGTCAAAATATTTAGTTTATGGTAAATTTGTCACAAATATACAAGTTTGGAGTTTTTGGTAGACGAAAAATTGTTTAGGGTAAATTTTTCATAGGTGTACCAATTTGGTGTTTTTTGTGGTAAAAAATAGTTTAAGGTAAATTTATCACATGTATACTAATTTGGGATTTTTCGTGGTATTAACCCTAGAAAATAAGGCCTAACACCCATAAAAAAAAAAAAAACTCCACTTTTAGCATCTGTTCCAATTATATCCAATATTTTTTTCTCATAAAAACCCCCAACTTTTACTTTTGTCTCGATTCTATTAGCTTAATACCAAAAAAAAAAAAAAACCCAACTTTAGCATTTATTTCAATTATATTTAAAACTTTTTTTGTTTTATAAAAAACTCCCAACTTTTATTTTTGTCCCAATTCTACTACTGTTAGTCTTCCGTCCATAATCACCATTAGTAAATCACGTAGCTCGAATTTGAACTTATCAATGAATCTTTGAAATTTGAAAACAACAAGTTTCAAGGATGAAGAGATGTGAAATCGTTCATCTGAATAATCATATCTCCACATCTAGCTATTCTTTGGACTGTTGAGTGCCCGGGAGAATCTAAAACGTGACATCTTGAGTGGCTCTATATCTCTTGGCAATGTGTAGGGGAAGCAAACAACAAAAAAGAATTTGAGAGGTTTTTTCATGTCAGCTTTGCTAAGATGTAATTCATTAACGACATGAAAATACTACATAGGATTAACCAACGGTGATTATACACGGAAGGCTAATAGTGGTAAAAATTGAGAGAAAAGTAAAAGTTGATGAACATATGCTAAAGTTGATGGTTTTTTTGGATATTAGCTCAGTAGAATTTGAACAAAAGTAAATGCCGTGGATTTTTTATGAGACAAAAAAATTTGATATAATTGAGGCAGATGCTAAATTTGGAGCTTTTTTTATAGTATTGGGCGTAAAAATATTAATAAACAACTCAAAATTAAATTGGCAATGTGAGAATAATGGGCGACTTAATCGGGAGAAACCCAACATGGGATTAATTCAGTGCTAAGGGGGTTCCCATGCTATTGGCTTATGAACTTATGATTGTTAATTCAAGTTTTGTCATATGGAACTTATATTTAAGCAGAGGTAATATCGGTAGATTGCTGTGCTAGTTGCCCTCTAAGTATCTAGCTAATTACAGTCGTGCCCCTGGATTAAAAAAAAAACTTATTTGGAGAAAAATTGACAAGTCACACAAGGAAAGGTTGTTAAATAGATGTCATAGATTATAGATTTTAAGTCGTTGGCAAAAAAATAAATAATTTAGTAAATTGTTTCAGATTTCGTTTTTTTTTTTTTTTTGGGTCATCAGAGGTAAGAGTTGACAATGCAATTGGTGATTTTATAGGATAAAAATTGTTTATCAATCTAATTGAGCTAAATTCTGAAAGACTGTAAATTTGAAAAGTTGGTAAGCAAGACAATAAAAAAGATGATATTTTAACAGAAAAGAGGATAATTAAAAAAAATTGGTATGTAACTCAAATGAGAGTTGATTAATCAAAATGGTTAATACTATGAAATACCCCAAACCGATACACTTGTGACAAATTTACACCAAACTATTTTTTTAACCACGAAAAATCTCAACTAGTACACTTGTGACAAATTTATCCCAAACTATTTTTTGACAATCAAAAATCCTAAACTGGTATACCAATAATAAATTTATCCCAAACTAATTTTTTGACTACGAAAAATCCTAAACTGGTACATCTATGATAGATTTGCCCTTCGTTAAATTGGGTTAATATCACGAAAAATCCTAAATTGATACACATGTGGCAAACAAAAGGTGAAAATCCTAAAGTGGTACACCCATGAACTGCCACGTGCCATTTAATTTAGCAATTTGACTATTAAATTTAACGAAAACTAACGAATGGTAAATTTGTCACTGGTGTACCATTTTGGGGTAAATTTATCACAAGTGTACCAGTTTGGGGTTTTTCGTGGTATAGAAAATAGTTGGAGGTAAATTTGTCATTGGTGTACTAGTTTAGGATTTTCCATGGTATTAACCGTAATCAAAGTTAGCATGTTACTTAATTGGAGAAAAGCTTTTTTAGCATACATAGAGGCTGGTAATTATTATACAACAGATGGTAAACTTATGGCCGTGACCAAAAAAGCTAAATAGAAGTTTATAACATTTCCTTGTGATAGACTAGAGACGTTAATAGCCTAAAAATGTCAAATAAAATTTGGTAACACGAAACTAGTTGGTGACTTTATCGGAGAAAAGTTGATATCATCATGAAGGACGGTAATATCCGAAAGAATTGATCAATTTAATGGGTTGCTACGTAAGACAAACAAAACTGGTAACTCAAACGGAAAAGCTGGTAAACTTTAAAAAAGAAGAAAAAAAAGGAGTAAATATTGGTAAGCAAGTCAAATGACAACTGGTCAACTTAAATTAGTTGTAACAAAAGGGAAAGCGGGTAATCACACAAATTAAGGGTGGTAAACTCATAGGGGTTTGACCAAAAAAAAAAAAAAAAGAGCTCATAGGGGTTCATAAGAAAGATAAGTAAAGGTGGTGACTCTAGGGACAATAGCAAAAGTTGATAAATTAGAAAGACAAAATCCAATTAAACATTGGCGGATAAATTAAACGGGGGTTGGTAACTCAAAAACCGTTCAGTAATTAAATTGGAAAAAAAGTTGGTAAATTCGTATAACAATAGGTAAATTTAAGACTCTAGCATGATTGGCAAATAAAAAGTTGGTAATTTGCAAATTGCCGATAAATTATCCATATGTTACCGAAGAATAAAGTGACCGGTAATTTTTATTTACCAATTCCTTTTTTGTCCTTTTGAAACTTGCCAGCTCTTTGAGAAATCTACCCGGTTGAAAAAAGAAACTCCTCTCTTTTGGGGAAAATGATATATGGAATCGTCCCTATTTGCTCGCGGGAGTGGCGCCAGTGCTTGTTTGTACTTCTAGGAAAGCCACAAAATGAACCACTGAAATAATTAATCTCGGCCCATTGAGACCATTGAATTGTGGGCTTAACGGTTTTAAGGTTTTATGAAAATGGATTTCAAGCACCATTTCGCTTAGTTGTGAAGTGGAGTGACCTCCATCCTCTCCTCCAAAATGGCGTCCCTCCACGTCCAAGAGATAAGAGGCACTTCAATGAGACTATGTTAAGAGGGATTGATATTTTGATATCCCTCACACCACAAATCCATCAAGAATGGGGGACCGATATGGCCGTCCTTTCATCCGAATGACAGCATATACATATACATATATAAGTATACCCCACACAAAATGTAAAAATTTTTAAAAAAATTAATTAAAAAAATTAAAAATAGACTAAGTGCGGATCATATACATATACATATACATATACATATATAGCGGGTTGGTTACCGCATCACGATTTCTATAATCCATCAAGAAGAATATGTACATCTCTAACTAATAATTAAACAGAGCAAACTCATCCCCATCATTTACAGCTCAAAAATAAACAACAACTAAGCTCATGACCGTAAATCCCTCTATCAAAATGCTACGACAATGACGCGAACGCTCTGTTTTATTTGCCGCAAACCAAAGAACCTAAAAAACATTAAGTCGAATAGTATGAGCAAACATAGCCCAATGAGTAGTACATGTCTTCTAAGCGGATCAAACATCTACCATGCCTACATAAAGCAATATTAGCAACTCGTAATCCAAACCCAAAACTAAATACAAGTTATATCATTTCAACAATGCTTAATATAAATCAAAAGTACGGATTTAATCCATCATGACAATTCAAACATCAATGGTCAAATCTATTGATCAATCTATATCAAATCCTACGTCAATGACCTATTCCATTAACCAATTATTACTCCATTTCCTACCATGGTCACCACACCAATCCTAGTAACAAGGCAATCAAGATTTTCCTCTTGGTAGTTCAGCCTAGAAGGATATCCTAGAACTAGTATACATATCCCGAAACCTCTAAAAGGGTTCACAAGGATATTGAGTGTCAAATCATCCTCCTCCAATATATCAGAAATCAAATCTAGAATCCAACTCATGAACCAAAATACAATTATAAACTAAAACACATAACATCTTGCAATACAACTCATCCACCAAAAATACCTTCGTAAAGCATATCTCAAATCATTTTAGAATTCATTTCATAAACCAAAATCACAAAGCAATGCATATACATAACCTTTCACGATACGTTTTCTTAAAATACTTATCAAACCATTCACATATATTAAAAAGTGATAAATGCTCAATCCAGATTTTTATGTAACAAAAATGCTATTACGTAACTCACAATATGTGAATTTCACATGGCTTTCGAATTGTGAGTTTAATAACTCGAAGAAGAGATAGTGATGCCCAAAACCAAGTAATGAAGGGTACTTGAACAGCTGAACTCGCAATCCTATTAAATAAGCGAGAAACAACGTCAAAATTGAGTGAAAATCTACCCCATCTACGAATTGGCTAAACTAAAATTAATCGTTGTCTAAAAAAATAATTCAACAAATTGCTCGCCCAAACCGATTATTCAAAGTTGTACCAAGGCGGAGCTTGAGGGCGAAGCTTTAGAATTTCGTTCTAGCTAAACCATTACTCCATCGATTTTCGTTGAACCACACTGCTCTACAATTCCCTATTCTGTCATTTTCATATAATTCTACATCTTAAAACCTGCAAAGTCAGACCTCGCAATTCAAAATTCAAACTTCAAAATCGGACCTCATAATTCTTTAGTAGCTCTCCCAAAGCGTTGTTGGTAGTTTGAGATATTTGGCTTCTACTAGACTAGATAGTAGTTATGGATTATGAATTATTAGTAGATTCATGAAAAAGCATACCACTCATATTTGTAGTCAGCAAAAATAATTTTAAGGTATGTCGGTGAAACTCGTGACCATGGAATTCTACATTCTTGTACTGACAATTTCAGTCTAGTGGGATACATAGTAATTGGGCAGATGATACCAAGACTCGAAAAGTACTTCTGGATATGCTTTTTTTCTTGGATCAAGAGTGATTTCTTGGTCCTCGAAAAAACAACAAGTTGTTACACTCTCGACAACTGAAGCAGAATATATGGCTTTAGTTGCTGATATTTTGACAAAAATGTTGAAGGCGGGCTTGTTTAAACTATTAAAGATGATGTGTGTTTTCGTTCTTGCACATTTAGTTCAAGTTTTTCAATAATTGAGTGTTTTATTACCGCACCTCTTAATACATTGGTTATTCTTTTACTTTTTAGAACAAATAGAATAAGCCTTAGGACCATAATAAAGCCTAAAAAACTATAGCATGAACGCTTAGCTGCTTGAACGACCTCTAGGATTCATAATTGCTTAAGATCGTCTGATGACTTAAACGAATAACCAATCAAGTTAGATGTGTCGAAGTGGCACTTATAGGAACTATTAGGGTAATCAAGTTCCTGAACTTAGAAAACTCTGGCTCCATTGGAAGTGAGATATCCTTCCATGTCTCATTTGGTTTCTAATCGATAGGCTAATGGCGACTTCGCAAGGCTCTCGCCATGGCTAGGCGAGGTTTGCCTCGGCAGCTATGGGCTAGTGAGCCTCGGCCTCTCCTCTCCATGCCTTGCCCAACTAATGCGAGGCTCGGCCTCTCCGATTGTTCTTTGGCCAATCATCGAGGCCCAACAATCGGCTAGAGGTAGAATATGAAAGGGGAAGGGGAAGAAAAAAAATAAAAAAAAGAGGAAAAAATTCAACAAAATAACAAAATACTAGGTCGTAGGTCGGCCGACTTCCACGCCAGCACTAGTTGGCAAAAATTTACCGGATGGACTAAATTATCATAATTGCAAAAGATTTATGAATGAATCAGCAAAAAAAAAACATGTTTAGTACTGAATTAGCACAATTGTAATAAATTTAGTACTTTTTTGGTAATTTTTTTCTTAACAAAGTGAATGGGTGTGTTAATATTGGACATCTATAACTCTTTACCTTTTATGTCTTCAATTGTTGCATCTCTCCAAAAGGCCAAGAAAAAAAAACAAACTTATTGACGACAAAGTTGTTCCTATAAATTATACCATTGGAACAAGATTGTTCATCACATCATTTCGTGCAACAATGGCAACATTTCATCTTCAAAACCAATCAAGCCATCGGTTTCAGTTTGACTAATCCATTTTTGTTTTTTGTTTTTCCTTCTTTCTTTTTCTTCTCCTACAAATGACATCATCATCCACAAAATTCAAAGGGAATACATGACGTGGCTTCCCCTTGGTCATCGAGCAAGTCATCGAGACGTATTTGAGTGACCTAGGACGCAGGAAATACATCACTCCCATGTCAAAATGACAAAACAATAAAGGGCCGTAATGTACGATCCTAACAAAGGGATACTGACTAGCATATGATATCAACCAATAGGGGCCAAAACAGAAGATATGATGAAAGGAAGAAGTTGATTTTGAAGAATATAAGGGTTCAAGAATTCATCGAGGTGCAAAGTAAATAACTGAAAGAGGCGAGCCAGACCGAAAAATGATGAATTTATGTCTTCTTACATAGTGAAGGAGGAGGATAGAGTTCATAATGTATAGGGCCAAGTCCTTATTGATAGGATCACTAACGGGTGACCCTGAAAAGCACACCAGAAGATGCCACGTCTCAGGCCGGCCGGAACCGGTGGTTAATCACGTGGTGTCTAGAGTCGATCGTGCCATTTCGGCGAATGATATGCGTCGGAACTTGTATTTTCTTGCGAGACCCGTTCCCCATGACGTAGAAATTAAATTCTCTCTGATGATTGCGATTCCTACGTAGAATGGAATTTCGGTGTGCAACCATCTTTGACCAAGTATGATTAACAGCCGAGCATCTGATGCTTTTATTATATTGTTGTCCCCTATTCTGGGATTCAAATCATAGTTAAATAATTGAAAAAGTACTAAAAAAAAGTCATAAACCTATTACATAGATTCCACGTCAATTCTAAGCTTTTCAATAGGACCAATTTAGTCCCAAATCGTTTTGCATTTATATCAATTTAGTTCATCCAACCAATTTTGGTCGGAAATCGCTAACATGGACGCCAACGTCCTATGTGATACAAATTGAGAGGTTTAGGATTAAATTGGTCCGATTGAAAGGTTTAGAATTGAATTGCTAACGATGCAATAGGTCTACGACTTTTTTGGTGTTTTCCCTATTAAAATAACAAGTGATCTAGGGTAATATTTCCTATTTTAAGCTGCTCATTTCGTCATGGGTTATGTCTAAATTTGAATATTGTATTGTACCAATTCCAATTGATTGACTCATGCATTATTTCTTACTTATTAAATTAATTTTGAAAATTTCGCTCTGATGCGGTCAAAATTCAAACTAGTATGGACATAAATTTTGATTACTTAGCGGTGGTACTAACCGTGTGATGTTTTGACTCTTCGATTATTTCGTTTTGTTTATAGCTTGGCAAAAAAAAATTATATTAATTCAGGAATGATCCTTACCAACCTGTAATCTTGACAATTGCTGTCGAGGTTTTACGTCCGAGAAAACTTGACATTTTATAGACGATTTCTGTCAGGCATTATCGTATCAGTCTATACAATGAGAATGTAATTTCGCACAACAAAATTGGTCAATACCATTAAAAATGCCAAACTTATTATCCACGTCACATTTTTCCCTAACTAGTTTTTTTTTTTTCATGATCAGGGATCCGCCGGTCGTAATCGGGCTTCGCCCTTTCCGACGGCGACTATACCTGGAGGGGCTTCGCTCTTTCCGACAGCGACTATACCTGGAAGAAGGCTGGCCCCGCAGCCCACCAGCAAGGGCCCCCCACTTAAGTCCGAGAAACGCGTTGGGAGATTTTCAACCTGTTGACCGTGGCTTACGCCGGCGCCAAAGGGTTTGATTCTCACCAAACACACCATGCCCGAGGTGGGTTCCCTAACTAGTTTTCGTCTCACTAAAAATTCAAAATAGGTATCCATTGCACATTTACCCTTACTAAATGGTTACACATTACCCAAATCCACCCTTCACGTCGGATTTCAAGCTGCTAGAACTGGGTAGATTTGGAATAAATGTGCTAGGGTACCAATTTGGAGTTTATCATGAGACGAAAATTAGTTTGGATAAATGTGCTATGGATGTCGGTTTGGAATTTTTGTGACATGAAAAATTAGTTTGCGGTATTTATGGTACTAAATCCTATTGTTGAAATGAATAACCAAATTTTGAATGGATTAGGAAGTTGAACCTATGAAAAGAAGCAATTTTTGGTAAGTTCAAACGGGTAATAATACGGGAACTAAATGGAGAGGCCATTTGCTTTTGTTTCACCATATACTTGAGTCAAGAATATGAATATCTTCTTGTTCCCATTTCAACCTAGCTATCCATGATGAACTTCGTATATAAAAAATTAGACTTTCAAGAGAATTTCTTGTGATGAATGGACATGATTCTCTTCGTTATCGGGGCCCCCTTTTTTACATATATAATAATTCACATCATACACAGTATTCAAAATTTCAAAAAGGTCAAATCCAAATCCCCAAATAGAGGCAAATCTTATAAGATGAACTTTTTTATGATCGAATTTTCCACATTTTAACGATTGACCATTACATTGAATAGACAAGTTTGTCATGTCTTCACAATCTTTTGCACTTGATTCTCTTTACCGATCGTTGTCGGCGACCTTTAACTACACACAAAATAAATTCACATCACAAATATAGTTTGAAAAATTCAAAAGGGCCGTATCGAAATCCCTAAATATCAGTAAATCTTATAAAATAAACTTTGTGACGATCGAATTTTCGGCGGCTTAACCATTGACCATTGCATTAAATAGACAATTCCGTTTTTCTTATGTTATTATATACGTACTTAATATATCTAGTGGAGTTATTTTGGTTTCTTTCGAAATTTTCCCCGCCCTTGCGTGGCTGAGTTGGTGCACCGGAAAGACCAACAAGCGATGGAGGACTTTGTCTTTGGGAACGTAAATAATTAAAGAAATATAATCCTGTCAATCCATTATCGTCCCCCTTTTTTATTATAATTGGTGCACGTGATAAAATTGAAGATGTGGACGGAGAAGCTGCGTCAACCTCGGATGTAGTGGAAATCTTTAGTTAGTTTGAGTTTCAGATTGCATCACGGACGACGTTTTTGTAGTGAATAAATTATTGTAAAGCCTGCCTGTTCGTTGCACTTGCATGCCATAGAGTTAAAGATAACTTCGAAAGAAATCTTAGGACGGATAATCACCAAGACGGCAAGTCCCAAAAGGCTTGTTTGGATCATCATCATCTCTATAAATATATGTAAGCGCACACTCACATTACAAGTTCCTCAGTTAACTATGTCTTAGTGCTTTTATTATATACAAGAATTATTCGATGCAATTCCTGATTTTTTATGAAATGCTGAGCAATCGAAATTGTCGACGTGACAGCCTTTGATTATTGCATTTTTCGTTTATTGTCTAGGACTTGAGTGAAAATTTTGGTTAAGGTCTAGAATTTTATTTTACCAATTTCGGACTCGACAGGAGATTGCCCGTGTAAGATTTTGGATTTCTAAAATATTTCTTGTTAAGACGATAGACCTGAGTGCCATGATAAAAGCAGACCACGGCATAAAATTTAGGATATGAAATCTCTAATTTACCAACGAGGTTATGAAACCTTCTCCGTGATAAATGGAAAATAAATAGATAAATAATTGATATTGCCCAAAATCTTGTGAATATGTGATTCAGTATGATCTTTTTCCGTTAACCTAAAGTCTCGCACTTAGGCAAGTCTTGATACGACCAGTGTTGGAGATCCTCATAATTAAGGATCAGATTGCAATCTTCTTGATTGAAGATTACATTCGGGGATTATGCGGTTGATTGATTTTGTGTATAATTATTTTCCTTTTATTTTTTGTCTTGTCAATATTATTTATACACAACTGTACAGACGATACTTTTAGAACAGAATAGAACAAAGCTTTCTTTGTCATCTTCTTTCAGTCATCTTCCTCGTCTTTGTCATCTTCTTTCATGGTATCAGAGCCTTTCGTATCCGGCCTAGCTTCCGCTCTTCTTCTTGATTGCCAACCGGTTATTTTTGCTCTTTTTTTTTGCTACAACTTAATCTGCAAAATAGAGTTTGCACTCCGGCGTAGGAATCATATTTTACCATGAAAAACAAGCAACAAACCGAGGATAACCAGAGTCATTCTGGCATGGAAGATATACCTCCAACTTCAAATTCTCCTGAGGATCCACCTGTTGAAACTACTCGGACTCCAGAGGGCAATCCCATTCAAGCTCAGCCCGTTCAGTGGCAGCATTATCAGGCTAACCAGGGGCAGCCCATTTCGGGCCAACCCATCCAGCTGCTGCAAATGCCAGGCCATTTCGGGCCAGCTTCATCAGTTCCATGGTATTATGGACCTGCTCAGCCCACTATTTTAGGGTCATCATCGCCATCACAAAATGAAGCAACACAGGGGCATACTCAGCCCGGGGGAGGCTCACCAACCGGTTTTGGGGCAAGCCCAACTCACGGGCCCAGTTTTTCTTATGCGGGACAGATACCTGAATCGAGTATGGCGGCAACCTACCCGACACCTCTGCCCGGTTACCAAGCCGTATTCCCTTACCCATTTGGAATCGGCGGCAACCGGCCAGAGGTCGGAGATCCGCTGTACACCTCACCGGCCGACGGACCAGAATTGCGCCTCATCAACCTCCAATTGGCTGGACCGGAGCACTACTCTGCCTGGGCAAGGGACCTTCGGCGTGCCCTAGTCACAAAGGACAAGGATGGTTTTCTCGATGGCACCATTCCAGTCCCGACCGATGAGCGACAACGCCGTCACTGGCGACGGTGCAACCAATTGGTACGACAGTGGATTGGTAATTGCCTCACAGCCGAAGTGGCCGCCGGATTACCACCAACCGAAGACGCAAAGACCATGTGGTCGAATATACGGGAAATGTATGGGAAGCTCGATCGAGCAAAGCTTTTCTCACTTACACAGGCCCTATCAGAACTCAGACAAGGGAATCAATCTGTTACGAGTATTTTCAACAAATTATCATCCCTATGGAATGATATCGAAGCAGCAGAAGAAACCCTCGTCGGTCCCGAGGAAACCCTTCGACAATATCGCACGATTCGTGACCGCGAGAAAGCCACCAGATTTTTGCTCGTATTAAACGAAGATTACTTACCTTTCCGGACTCAGATTCTCGCGATGGAGCCACCGCCGAGCCTTGGTCGCATTTTTCAACTTGCCGTCCAGGAGGAAAGCCAGCGATTAGCAACGGCAACGGCAACACGACACAGCGAGGGAGTAGCCCTCTCGGCCTTCTCACCTCACGGCGCTACAGTCAATCGCGGCGATGGTCTTGGAAGCTCCGTCGTGCTCTCATCCTCTCGGGACCTTGGGGATAGAAGAAGTGAGAAGAGCGTTTTTAGATCTGTGGCTGCGCAAAAAGGGGCTGTGCTCAAAGGGAACCCTAATGCCTTAGGGTTGGACGGCCAAGATTACAAGGATGCATCTGACGGTCCAGGATTCATCAGCAAGGGAACAAGATCTCATGGGCCTATTATGGCCACGCCAGCAGCCTTATTACACGGATCTGATGGATTTCGTGGTGCCACGTCATCAGGGAAGGTAGGTGGAAATTTTCTTAAGCCTAAAAATAAATTTTGCGATTATTGCAAGAGGCCACATCATACTGTAGAGACATGCTGGAAATTACATGGACGCCCAAATGATCGCGAAAGAAAAGAAAAATCTGCCTATCAAGTTTATGCACAAAAAGGGGATGGGGCCCACAACACCATTACTCAGGACCAGTATCAGACCATCATAAAAAATCTGAGCCAGTTGAAGACTACTGATGAGAGTGCAAGTTTTTCAGGTACCCTTCTATCCCAAGAAAATTCTATTTCGGTAAATGCTTGGATAATCGATTCAGGTGCTAGTGATCATATAATTTGCACCAAGAATTTATTTTCCCATATTGATGAACGATCCCAATTCCCTCTATCGGTGCGACTTCCAAATGGAAACACTACTCAAGTCACAAAAAGTGGCACGGTTCAGCTTGGGCCAAATTTTGTCCTTCGCAATGTTCTATACATTCCTGAATTTGAATTCAATCTCCTTTCTGTCTCGCGAGTTTGTCAAGATAATTCTTGCAATGTCATTTTCAATTCCGACAATTGCTTATTTCAGGACCGTATGTATGGCAAACTGATGGGCTTGGGTAAAGTTGAAGATGGTTTGTTTTTCTGGATCAATTCTCCTGGAGATTTAAAATCCTTAAATAAAGGCATTTCTTGTAATGCTACTACTATTAATAAAAATCTCCTTTATCACCAGCGATTGGGTCATAGTGCAAAATTTCCTCATCCGAAATGTCCAATATGTCCCCTAGCTAAACAATCCAGACAATACTTCCCATTGAGTACATCTCGAGCTATTCGTCCTTTTTCACTAATACACATTGATATCTGGGGCCCCTATCATACGGCTCATCGCGATGGTTCTCGTTTTTTTCTCACAATTGTTGATGATTTTTCACGTGCCACTTGGACTTTTCTCATGCATTCTAAAGGTCAGACCATTTCCAAGTTATCGAATTTCTTCTCTATGGTCAAGAATCAATTCAATACATCTGTCCAAAAAATTCGGACGGATAATGGACGTGAATTTCTTTCCCATGATTGTCAATCTTTACTTACTTCCCAAGGCATTCTTCATGAGACCTCCTGCATCTATACTCCACAACAAAATGGGATCGTGGAACGAAAACATAGACATCTCTTAGAGGTCGCACGAGCACTCAAATACCAAGCTTTTATTCCCGAACAATTTCGGGGTGATTGTGTGATCACCGCTACTTATTTGATTAACCGCATGCCGAGTAGAGTTCTTGGTGGTACTACACCTTTTGAATTACTTTATGGAAAATTGCCTTCAATTGATCATCTGCGGACTTTTGGATGCTTGTGCTATGCAACAACTGTTGGGACTCGGACCAAAATGGATCCTCGTGCCACTCCATGTGTTTTCATGGGGTACCCCACTTTACAAAAAGGTTATCGAGTCATGGAGATATCTACTAGAAATTTCTTCGTTAGCAGGGACGTTGTTTTCCATGAAGATGTCTTTCCTTTTCAAGATGAGACACCTTCATCCTTGACCATTTCAGAACGTCAAAATTTTCTAGAAGAAGATGATACTGTGACTCCCTTCGCTCCATATCTTGTTGCTCCGACAGTACCGGTTGTATCGGCTCCAGTAGAAAGGACAGATGCGACATCGGCAGAATCTTCCCCTGCGGATGTCTCTTTATCTCCTATTGCCGATTATCCATCGTCACCAATGGCATCCTCTCCAAAACCTTCTCCGGTGACTCCGGTTCCCGCCGAGCAACCACGACGTTACGGGCGCACTATTCGACCGCCTACATGGACTAAAGATTATATACGTTTCGCATCCAAAGCTTCAAGAAGCCACTATCCTGTATCCTCATATGTCTCTTTTAGTCGTCTTTCTCCCACATATACATGTAGCATTAGCCGAATCTCTCAAGAACAAGAGCCATCTTCATACCAGGAAGCCGCACGAGATCCTCGATGGCAAAAGGCGATGGAAGCGGAACTCAATGCACTTGTTGAAAATCACACATGGGACATCGTTCCTCTACCGGAACATCGAAAGCCCATTGGATGTAAATGGGTCTACAAGATAAAATTCAAAGCTGATGGCTCTGTCGAGCGATACAAGGCACGTTTAGTGGCACAAGGTTTCACTCGGAGGGAGGGTTTCGATTACCATGAAACTTTTTCACCGGTTGCAAAGGAAGTGACTGTCCGTTCTTTTTTTGCAATTGCGGCTGCACGTCACTGGTCCCTTCATCGGATGGATGTCAACAATGCCTTTCTTCATGGAGATCTTGATGAAGAAATTTACATGAATCTTCCACCGGGATTACGCAGACATGGGGAGTCGCATGTATGTCGTCTTCGCAAATCCCTATATGGTCTCAAGCAGGCTTCCAGACAATGGTATGCCAAGTTCACAGATGCTCTAACAGCAGCGGGGTTCCAGCACTCAAAACATGATTATGCACTTTTCACTTGGACCTCAGGTGCTGCGTCCATTTATTTACTGATTTATGTTGATGACATACTTATCATGGGAAATGATGAGTCTCGCATTGAGAAGTTCAAGAAATATTTGCACTCTACATTCCACATCAAGGACTTAGGAGCCCCGAAATATTTTCTTGGCATTGAAATTGCTCGTTCTGATAAAGGAATCAACCTTAGTCAACGGAAGTTCGCATTAGAGATTGTGTCTGAAGCCGGCCTATCGGGATGCAAACCTGCCGTTATTCCCATAGAGCAGAACGTCAAGATGACAACTCATGAATATGATTTAGGGACTTCTGCACCGATCGAAGATCCACTCATTGAGGATCCATCGGGATATCAGAGACTTGTTGGGAAGTTGATATACCTTACTATGACAAGACCCGACATATGCTATGCGGTTCAAATATTAAGTCAATTCATGCATCAGCCAAAGCAATCTCATATGAACGCGGCATTAAAGGTAGTTAGGTATCTGAAGGGGTGTCCAGGACTCGGAATTTTTCTATCTCGCGATCGCAACACGAAAATGACAGCCTTCTGTGACACGGATTATGCAACTTGTCCAATGACCAGAAGATCTATTACTTGGTTTCGCATAAAATTGGGAAAGTCTCTAATTTCATGGAAAACCAAGAAACAAACAACAGTATCCTTGTCATCTGCAGAAGCGGAATACCGCGCCATGGCCAAAACTGTTTGTGAAATAGTATGGTTACGAGGTTTATTCTCTGACCTCGGGGTACATGTGGAAAGCCCAACCGAATTATTCTGCGATAATGATGCGGCACTCAAGTTGGCGCGAACCCAGTTTTTTCATGAAAGGACAAAGCACATTGAAGTTGATTGCCATTTCACTCGAGACAAAATTCAAGAAGGCATCATTGTCACTAGAGGGATTGGGACTGTGGAACAACCTGCAGATATTTTTACCAAACCGTTGTGTCAAAGGCAGCATTCATATCTCCTAAGCAAGCTTGGCGTCCTAGACATATATCGGCCGTCGGCTTGAGGGGGAGTGTTGGAGATCCTCATAATTAAGGATCGGATTGCAATCTTCTTGATTGAAGATTACATTCGGGGATTATGCGGTTGATTGATTTTGTGTATAATTATTTTCCTTTTATTTTTTGTCTTGTCAATATTATTTATACACAACTGTACAGACGATACTTTTAGAACAGAATAGAACAAAGCTTTCTTTGTCATCTTCTTTCAGTCATCTTCCTCGTCTTTGTCATCTTCTTTCAACCAGCAAAAGACTTGACCACTAAAAGTTTAGTCGCCTACATCTTTATTGGTTCAAAGTCCAAAGTGATCATCTTATGGATTCCCACTTGACATCACCACCAAAGCTTTGCACGATTGTGTCTTGATTACTTAATTAGGAGGATCAAGGGCAATCAGAATAGGTAGACGCTCCGAGTTAAAAGATAGGCGGCTTGAGCTAATCCGATGATTATAGCTTACAAACATACAAATATTTTACCTGACGTTTGGATAATGTATTATAATTTTTTGAAAAAGCAAAACAAAAAGAAGATTCAGAAGGTTTAAATAAAAAAAATCCTAGGGGTAAGTGTGATTGTGACTTCAACAGGGTGAGTACCAATGAGGACCAAGGGAAGAGGAGCACGTGTCTAGAAACTATCTGGAGAGGATGTAGTGGAATTTGACATGGGATTTGAGCCTCGTTCGTCCGTTATTCTGCGGCCATCTCCATTTCTCCTTGATTGATTCTACGTAGGATTGTGGAAATCTGTAACGACTCGCCCACGTGTGACCCTTTTTTTTTATCTCTTTTTCATAAGAAACATTAGTCCTAATTTCATGTTCTGTGTTTTTTTATTTATTTATGACATACTAAGAATAGAATATTTTTAGCATTCAATGTTGTCTATGTGAATTATCGAGTACCCTTGGACATGAAAAGCCAAAAGGTACTATATTACTTTTCCGGCAAAATATAAAGGTTTATTCAAATTGTAAGAAAATATGATTAATTGCATGTAAATCTACGTAGCAACATGTACGTTCCAATGAAAGTTTCAAGTATTGCAGATTTTAAAAAACGAAAAGTTAGGTGTGTTAACCGCAAAATTTTCATTAAGAAAAAATTAAAAGGTAAAGGCAGGTATGGGTAGGGGCCACAAGAAATCCGCCCCCGAGGTGCCTTGCCCGTATGGGGTAGATTTTCCTTGTGTAAATTTTCGTCATGCCCCACGGGACATGAGGCAAGACTATTGGCGGCGCGACGGAGGGATAGTACTAGCCCTGCCTTGCACGTTAATCCAATATAGCAGCTTGCCACATCATCAGCCATGTCAGCATTCGCCGTAACGCCGCATTTGCTTCACGCGGGGTGGCGAGGGAACACTGGGTCTCACGGGGCAACGCATGTCTATCCCTAGGTTAAAAAAAAGTCAACCCATTGCATAAATCTTTCCTCGACCGCGATATTGTATAAATAAATATCCTCTTTAGTTGAAAATAAGAGTTGATTAAGGCGATAGAGATGAAGTCTGCGTAACAATAATTAAAACTTTTTGAGTTGATTTCTTCTCATCTCTTGTATTTTTTTTCCCCCATGTAAGGACAAGCTCCCACAACTATAAAAAGGGGCTTCGTACCTTCCCCCTTCTCCCAGATAGAAAAATCAAACTTGTCTTTGTAGGATTGCAGCTTAACTTGTCCTGATCATTGACAAGTTTGACATCTTGCAGTTTAGTTCTTAAGCTCCCCAAAAAAGAAACCACCCAAGATTTCGAAATTTTGCTTCATCAACAATGAAGAATTGCCTCCAGCCAAGCCTCCCACCAGGTTTCAGGTTTCATCCAACAGATGAAGAGCTCATCCTCCATTACCTCAGAAAGAAGATGACCTCCACTCCTCTTCCGGTCTCCATCATTGCTGAAGTTGATCTCTACAAGTTTGATCCGTGGGAATTACCAGGTAGCTTTCTTCTTCCAATAATAACAACTTCAATGATTTTTTTTTTTTGGGTAATTCTTCGCATAGATACAAGATAACATGGCTTAGAGTGGTGGTGGTAAATGTTTCTGAATGTTATTAGGCAAGGCAGCATTCGGGGAGACAGAGTGGTACTTCTTCAGTCCTCGGGACAGGAAGTACCCGAACGGTGCGAGGCCGAACAGAGCAGCAGCGTCGGGGTACTGGAAGGCAACCGGGACGGACAAGATCGTGGTGGACTCTTCCACCGGCGAGAAGCTTGGTGTGAAGAAGGCGCTCGTGTTCTACAAGGGGAAACCTCCCAAAGGAATCAAGAGCCGGTGGATCATGCACGAGTATCGCCTAGCGAGTTCTCTCGTTCCCGTCTACAGCGACAAACCCGGCAAGCTTAAAGAGTTGTCCATGCGAGTATGTACACCGATCTCTTGTATTGACACATATCTTACGCATGCTTAAGACCGATTTATAATTCTTCAAGTCACGAGAGTACTTTAAATGGGATCGATCTAGGTGTAATCCTGTCGAAAGTTAATTAGGTGATTCGAGATCATGTCTAAACATATAGAGTGAATAGGATCTATCATAATATGTGCCAACCAAATAACTCCAAATCTCTTATTTCGTTTGATATAGCTCGCTGACTTGCCACGTGTCGTTAATTTATTGGTCTCTACATGCATTATTGGATCAAAACCACCTCAGAACTAGGCATGAGAGTCTTTGTCTTCACAGAAAAGAATCGCTTCAAAGGGGACAAGGACATGTCTCGTTTGTGGAAGCATTCCTTCTGATCCCTTCCACACAAAAAATATAATCATCAAGCCAGTAAGATAACAATATTCTCAATTATTAGCTCACCTTACTTTATATGGGCAAGGAGGAAAATTAGCTAATGGACCCCCATTTTCTATTTCTAGAAACTTGCTTGCATCACGAGCACCTTCTGGGGACCATATAGGTTAGTGCTAATCTCACTGCCTGGAGATGACATGAGCCATCCTTATCCTAACTTTATTTTTTTTTAAGGAAATTATTGAAGGGATGATTGCTATAAAATAATTTAGGGTTTTGCTAACGTATAAGAATGAAAGCCCCCACCCAACTTGCGGAAAAACTCTTTTTTGCCACGTGAACTTTGGTACTTAACATTAATTAAACACCACTACTCTTTCGTCTTAGTTGGACGAGTGGGTTCTCTGTCGCATCTACAAAAGATCCAGCGCAGCATATTCCCCAGCACCAATGGCGACAGCCAGCGACGATGAAGGAGAAGAGCAGCACTTGACTCAAGAAAACATCAGTAACGACCCCAACAACGTGGGTGCGATCGAGCCCGCGACGAAGATGAGCTGTTCCTCTTCCTTCTCCAACTTGTTCGACGCCGTGGACTTCTCGATGCTGAGGAACATCCTGTCGGACGATTATAATGGCCAGTGCAGCAACGCTGGTGATGTTGGCGACCTACTGGTCTCGACTCAGGTTGCGAATGGAGTGGGTTTGGATCGGACGATGTTTCAGAGCCTTCCTCAGTTGACGAGGTACTCGGCTTCGCAGAATCCGCTCAAGCGCAAGTACTTGTGGAACGCAGATTCAGAAGCGGCGAGCTTGTCGACGAGAAATTTGATGAGCCAGACGTTCTTGGATCAGCATGTGCTCTTGAGCCCACCACATGTTTATGATCAGTTTCAAGGGTTTTGAATTGGAAGTTCTCTGTTGTTACGAGGAGACTGGTTGATTTAACTTAGCATTTGTGCATAGTCCACCGTTAGTGAAAGATATGTTGTACGTCATATATATGAGATTTAATGATTATGTTGTTTGATCACCCCAGCTCTGAAAATGGCATTGAAAGGAATTGGAAAATAAAGATATGTTTGTATAGAGCAATGGCATCACCGTGCCTCGATCGTAGCATCATCGTGACTAGAGGTGTCAAATGGGTGGGTTCGCTCGGGTTTGGGTCGGGTCGACTATGGTCCAATCCATATTGACCCGTCTAACCCGTTTTGACCCATATTTAATGATCCATACTTTACCCAACCCATGGCTAATCCATACCCGACCCGACCCATTTTGACCCATATTACCGAAACACACTAATATAAAACCTATACGCCTGCCGCCACCACCGCCTCCACCCACCGCCCATCGCCACCATCGCGGCCCGCTGCCCGATTTCGACAGAAGTGCCTGAAGCAAAGATTTTTCTATTCACACAACTACTCGGGCATCTTATGCAAATAGAGAAGTCATTCTCGAGCTAATGATTCTATCAATTTCAACCACTCGAGAACACTCGAGTCCGTGACTACTGTAATTTCTCTCTGTTCTTATGTTCAGTATCGGAGGGACTCAATCGTGAAGTTTCGGAATTCAATGAGCCATTAACATATAACTTCAATCTGAACATATCACCAAAATCAAAAGGTCCTATGCCAATGTTAAAACGTCAGCCTGCATGACATAATTCCACAGATTCATTCAATTACGCTCACATTTTTCTTTTTTTTTTTTTTATTTCTTTCTCCTTTTACTCCTGATCTTCTAATCCACGACCCACAAAAGCGCCTTGGAATCGTCTCCTTCACGGCGTCTTCCACAGGAGCTCATCTAAGACTACCCAAAGGAGGGGAAACGTGGACAGATTTACATTTTTATCACCAACAGCCACCAACGCCACCGGCGCTGGCCATCGAAGCTACCGCCAGACAGCCACCAACAACCACAAAAAAAAAAAAAAAAAAAGGTCCAACTCGATGAGATTCTAATGAGATACAACCGGACAACTATGGCTCAAACCGACGCATAAAATGAACAAGCAGACTTCCCGGAACTACTCTACAAGCAGACCAAAGTGCAAACTGCAGGATAAACATGCCCAAAGCTCACGGATCAGGCTAGAGTGTTTTTTTGGCTCACTCAAGCACATTGTTAAACGAGTCGTGTGTAGCATACCAAAAAAAAAAAAAAATGTTAAGAGGGCTCATCATTGAGCCATTTAATGAAAGGCACGACATCCTCAATGCCCGTGAACGCGGCTTCCTCGACATCCTCAATGCCCATGAATAGTGACGGGCGGTGGTGGCGGTGGCTGGCAGGCAACAGCAGCGGCTGGTGGCAACGGGTGGCGGTGTGCAATGGCAAGTGGGCAATACCGATGCTAGTGCCGATGGCGGCAAGGGCTTGGAAAGCTATAACCCATGAGTCGAAAATGGGTTGAGCTAAAACCCTTTAAAACCCATATTTGAATAGGTTTTATAAGTTTAAATCCATAGTTGATCCATTTTTTAAATTTAGTGAACCCATATATGATCCAAGTGTATAAAAGTGAGTTAAAAAGTGGGTCAATGACCCATATTGACACCTCTAGTCATGGCCAAGAAAATGGGCCCAATCGTGCCTTTTTCATGGCCTTGCCCAAGAATGGCGCAATCGTGCCTCGATCATGGCCGAGTTTGTTGATCGAGTGCATGGCTAGGCTTGACCAGCAAGTGGACTAGACACTTGGTCATATGGTCGAGTGCATGGACCGTGACGAAGGCAATTTCACCATGAATAATTGTACAACTATTTTTCCCTTTCGGTTTAGCTTTCATAAAAACACAGGACACATCCATCTTCTTATCATAAATATAGAATAATGACATGAATGATCCTTGAACTTGGGCCCAATATGCAATATGATTCCTGAATTTTAGTCCAATGTACAATATTATCCATTCATTTTTAACTTGTTCAATGTAGTTCCTAGATTTTTTGTATATGTTCAATTTAGTCACTAGACTATATGAAAATATTCTATATTATCCTTCAATTAATTCAAGTTCATGGACAATATAGAACATTTTCATATAGTGCGGGGCCTAAATTGAACATATACCAAAAGTCAAGGGTCCACATTAAACAAATTAAAAGTTTAGGGACCACACTCCACAATGGACTAAATTTAATAGACTAGATTGAACAAATCAAAAGCTCATGGATGACATTGCACATTTGTTAAGATTCGACACAAAAACCACATACGAAGTAAAACATAAAATAGAGAAAAGAAAATCAAGACAAAAGGTCTATCTTGATTCACCCTAAACTAAGGCTACATCCGGCAGTGGATTTTGCGCACCTCTCTATTACATTCCTTAATTACAAGATAAAGAGATAATATACAACAATAGCTATTTATGGGTCAAGCTCAAAGTACTAATGAAAAATATAAGCTCAAACTATAAAAATCATTTTGCGGCTCGTGAGTGCTACCCCCACGACCCCCATCCTCTAACTTGAGAGCGAGACCCCGAGCTTTCCTGTCGATATGGAGTTTGACTCACATCCCAATATTATTTGGCCAAAATTCATGTATATTTTCGTCATTTCCCTTTGCAAGTATCACACAAGGTACTCCAGATGGGCCTAAGGTGGTTAATGGATGTAACGGACCTCACATGGATGACCCAGCATAGGCCAGCATTTTGGCCTCTTATCTCTTTATCTTGTCTTGGGGATCCACAAAACGACAACATCAGAATCTGTCTCCGATAAATTGATAAATCCAAAAATAAGAAAGACCAAAATGCAGACAAGCTCACAATCTGTCGAAACAAATCATCTTTTGCATCCCGTAATGTCGACAACGCAGAAGTCAATCATTGTCCCAATTCGATTTCGTATATGATACACCTCTTTCTCGTCACGTAACCTTCTGTAAACAAATAATTGTAAGAAGTGGTCCTTAAAATGACCAAGGCTCGTTTTGACCTCCCTTAGGCATAACGAATAGCCAGCGATTCGTTGTATTTGAATGCAAGTTTCGGGCATCAAGGTGGATACATTGACACTCTTCCCAGACCGAAAGCAATGCCTTGCCGTGGCTTTTTTGGAGCTTATTTACGTAAGGCCCCGAGAGATACTGAGGTGTACGAAGCCCAGTGATTCGCGGGACTTCTCGTCGACTCAAGAAGAAGGCGAGCTAAATTCGTAGAAACGCGCGCACGATGCGGAACGGAAGAGAAAACGCTAGTTTCCAATGGATCCGTAAGAGGCGAAGCTCGACCCATACGTAGAGTCTCAAAGGAACAAGTTCTGTAACTACGCCATGATCAAAAGTTATGGCCATGAATCACAAGAATCTTGCTTCGAGCCTGCTATTAGTGTCAGTGTGTATATCCGAAACCTTTAATTTGACCGATAATTGAAAGAGAATAATTTCGAGAAGATCAGAAATTGACACACTAATGAATTTGCATGTGTTAGGAAAAATCCCTTATAGTTTGTATATGATCAGACGTTAACTCAGATGTTAACGCAAGGCAAGCTTAGAGGTTGATGAGATCGGACTCTGAGGAGAGTATCAGAAGCCACGTTCGGATCCAGATACGAATCCTATTTGCATTGGCTAGTGATCTGGTTTGGATTTCTTTCTTACGATAGACAAGCTATCTTTCATAAATGAAGAACTCTATTTTTTGGAAACCTAGATTCATATTGTATAGGCGATTGAATCCATGGAGATTCTGATTTCAATCTCAACAGCTACTAAATTTTCTTTATACAATCTCGTCCAACGAATTGATTGGAGAATGATCCTATGAAGACCTTGCAACAGCTAGTTTGAAGGTGGACGAGTATAAAAGGTGACCAAGGTGCTAAAAAGCAAAGAGAGATCAAGAGTCGAAAATTTCGAAGTTCAAAGAGAGCTTCAATTCAATACACTCGTCTCCCATGAGCGTTCAATTGTAAATCCTTGAGAGGAATTCAACTTGTGTTTAGGTGTGAGATAGAAAGTCATATCTAATTGAGTATTAGTAGTGGCCGCTTCGAGAAGAAGTGCTTGGGTATAAACAACACTTGCTACCGTAACCTCTAATCGATTGATTAGTGAAATCCAGCGAGTAAGTTGTTAGCGTGAAGAGTGAATGTAGACTTAATCAAAACCGAACGACTATAAATATCGTGTGTAAATCTCTCTATTCTTTAACTTTTACATATTGCATATGAGAGTTTATTGCACACCTGTAAATCTGAGTATATTGTTATTCATGTTCGGTTTCTAACTTGGTTCCGAACTTGTTTATTTTAGTTCCGTGTTATTTTAAATAAGTTTTTGAAATTACCTATTCACCCCCCTCTATGTGATACCGCTAGCCCTAACGACATGGTCTGACCATTTGCCGACATGAGCGGGAGAACAAGAAAGAGAAAACCCAACATGCGGTGCGGGAAGCCTAATCTAATTGCCAACTCTATTCTCAAAACTAACTAGGTCGTTGCAATTTACAAAACCAATCCTACAGCCAGCAAGGGCTTCGAGGCCCTCGCTAGGTCCGGGTGAGGGCCAGCCGACCCTCACCACAACAAGGGCTAACTACCCTCATTGGTCACTTAGAGGGTCGCGGCCATTTACTTAACTCAAAAGACTTCATATAGTACTTTTCTGGTTGGGAGGAAATTTTTCTTTTCATATTAAAGAGATGTACATAAATTTAAGACAAAACAAATCCGAAAAAATTACAGTGCAATGCAAATTCCACAAAATAACCAAATTTGAAAAAGGAATCAACCTAGTATAGCCTGTAGAAACTTGCACATTCTACAAAAGCAGATCTATTATAGCATCAAAGAACACGGACGGTTGATCACCGAATTTCGTATCATCATTAGTAATGAGCACACACCGAGATTTTCCTCTCCAGTAGCCAGGATTGTGCCAAAAAGTAACAGCTATATAGGTTCAGCACCACCACATTATAGAAACAATAACAAAACCAACATATTGAAAAAGCATAGATAACGCCTTGTAAATCTCATATCTATATTCAACAAAAAAAAATTCTCATATCTACATCGTGATCGGGATTAAAAAAAAAAAAAGAGCACTCAAATCTAGATCTAGCTTTAAATAGAAAGTGAATGGCCTCAAAATATATACCAATTGATCACAGAATCACTTTCAAATAAACCAACCGCTTAAGACAGCAATAAAAAAAGTCTTAGAAACTTACAAAGCGCTCAACAATCTAGAGCAAGTACATGGAGATGGAACAAGCAAATCTGGAGAGAGCAAACTGTTCCAAGACGCTCGCAAAGCCCATAGGGACAAACCTATCCACTTTCCGTGAAGGATGTCGACCACATCGTCCATGAAATCAACAAAGAAGTCTTGGAGAGAGAGAGAGAGAGAGAGAGAGAGAGAGAGAGAGAGGGGTCCCTCTCTCCCCCTCGGGGATATAGCTTCATGAAAGAGGGTTGGGCGACGTCGGAGGAGAAGAAACTGTTGGAGAAATATGATCGAATGAGATGAACAACAAAATCAGATTTTGAGGCGTGATAACACTCTCTTTAAGGATTTATTTACCCCACAACATTTATAATGTTTTCGGCAAATATCCTCTAAGATACGACAAAATCTCAATGAGAATAGCAAATAGCAATTCCGAGAATTCTCCAAAATCTCTCAAAGGAAATAATTATAAACAATGGCTGTGTATCTTTATGAGAAAACGAAAATTTGAAAAGTCATAAAGAGAAAATGAACAGAATCGCTCAATGTATAATAGTTGAAGAAAGACAACTTTTCATGTCTAAAAAAACTATCTTTCGAACACAACTATTCACATCCAAAGAACACTTAAATTCGGACACACCTCTTCGTGTCCAAGGAGTAGTTAATTCGGATACGACTCTTCGTTGTGCAAAATACAGTTTATTCGGACACAACTTTTCATTGTCTAAAGACTATCTCGTCTGAAAAGTTACAACTCTTGGACATAAATAATTCATTAAAATTGGAAAAATGAATTTAATAAAAATAACTGCAACTCATACGTGAACAATCGCACCATTTCGTTAGGAATCAATAGTTTAATTTTTATTATAATTTCGAAAAATAAAATGATTGTTGATTAGCATCAATAATTATCAGCAATCGCACAAAGTGCGCTTAATAATCGCGTACCCGCATGCGGATATAGTGAAGTCTAACCCACTTGCCCATTAGAATATTATAATAACCTTCTAACTTATAAACTGAATTGCATTCTCTCATCTCTCCTATATGGAATACGAGAAAAGACACTTTTGTCTATTTCACTAACAAACTTCAACAGAACCCTAAGAGAGAGAACCCGCAGACCGAGAATATCACTATAGATTGTCCAAAAGTTTACAACTATTACATCCACAATCATATATAAATTTGTATACTTCAAAATCAAGCTATTCTTTCCATGAAAAACTAAACGAGGTATGACGAATCTATATTTCCATGGTAGATGATGTGCAACCATCCCACTGTATCTACACTACTAGTCTCTGCTATATATCTAAACACTAAGAATGTGCCCTAGCTAGTCCATGATTTTCTTGAAGACAATCCATTCGGAAAACCCTTTTTTCCGTTCCTCAGTGGTTGAGCTTTTAACTTCCAAAACATGGGAGCAACAGACGTGAACCAATGCACAAAATCTCGTCCTTGTCTTTCCCCTTTCCTCTCAAAACGAAAACAACCTCAGTCATCAGGGAGCAGGGCACGTAGTACCCCATTTTTTGTCGATGCTTTCTCCCTTTTGTTGGCCACTGTTAGTTGATGTCTGGTTGGGGCAGTTAGGTGCAGAATTAGAGAGAGAAAGTCTACCAACTGGAAAAAGAAAAGTCATGGATGATGACTTTTTATGAAGTTTTCGAAGTTCCCCCATCTCCTCAAATTAATCAAGAAAGTGATAAGATTTGGAAAAGTGTACCAAACCCTTTTCTCAAAAGTTGACATGTGACCAGCAAGCGAAAGCTCTTTTTTTTTTTTTTAATCAATTATACAAGTATTAAACAAACTGCTTTCTCAAGTCAATAATCCCATCTGTCCCCATTGCGGCCAACTGACTGGAGTCTTGAAACAGTGGTGGATGTGTTGGTGGTGGTGTGGAATTGGACCGTTTCCCAAAGGTTTTGAGCATTTGTCAATCCTTTGATTTAATCAAACATCCGTGCCTCTTGGCCGAGGATGTTTGAGGTTTATCATTATTCATTACGAGCTCGAACACAGACAGATGCTATAAGATTGCTGATGATTGGGAATTCTCTCACCCTCCTGCAAGTTGCCTTATTTATATTTCTTGATCCATGTGCCACAACTTGAGTTATTATAATTAGTCAAATAGTTGTTAGACAAACCCTTTTTCTTGAAAAAGAAAAGTTAAATGCTAGAAAAAGGGCGAGAGTGATATCGATTATAGTGTTCGCGTAGAAATGGACTTTACATGTGAGATACGAAGATTTAGACGTCATTACATCAAATAGGCAATTGAAGACAACCGGAAAAAAAAAAAAAAAAAAGGGAAGGGGGTTAATATCACGAAAAATTCTAAATTAGTACACCGGTAACAAATTTATCATAAATTATTTTTTTGATCATAAAAATCTCAAACCGGTACACTTATGACAAATTTATCCCAAACTGGTACATCTATAACAAATTTATCTTCCGTTAGTTTTCGTTAAATCTAACCATCAAATTGGTAACTTGGATAGTATGTGGCAGTTCACGACAATTTAATAGAAGGTAAATTTGTCATTGGTGTACCAACTTGGAGTTTTTCTTGATCAAAAAAATTAATTTAGGGTAAATTTGTCACAAAAGTACCAGTTTAAGATTTTTGGTGGTCAAAAAAATAGTTTGGGATAAATTTATCATAGGTGTACCAGTTTAAAATTTTTCATGATCAAAAAAATAATTTAAAGTAAATTTGTCACATGTGTACCAACTTGGATTTTTCATGGTATTAACAAAAAAAAAAATACATGCAGAACAACTTGAACATTTGGACAAATATGAGAAGGGATGCCAATACCCTAACTTATGAGACAATTGTTTTTATTTTTGAAAGGTTAAGCTGCATTTGTCATAACTTTCACTAGTTATGACTCATTGATTATGTTAGAAAACCTAACCCAAGTGGACGAGGACTACATGTATCTAAAAAGCATATAACTAATGGAAATATTTTAAAACCCCCTTATGTTTTAGCATCCCTCACAACTCATCCCTAGTCCCACATTGCCTAGGAGGAGGTCTTGGGAAGGCTTTATAAGCCTTGGGGTGCCTTTAGACTTACAAGACCCGTTTTAGGGGGGATATAGGTGGAAAAAAGAAGGAAAAAAAAAAAGAGGATGTGTCAAGAATAATATTTGCAAAGTGGCGCAACGGGGAACGGGGGGGGCCAAAAAATAAAAAGGGGGGGGGGGGGGGAGCCTTTTGTGAGCATAGCGGCGCTCCAGGCTGTTGGGTTGGTATCAAAGCCGACCTTCGACCGCGTGTGGGGCCATAGCGGGCGTTTTTGTGCTGAGGGCCGGGGGATGATGTGCCTTTGAGGGGGGAGTTTGTCACAAGTCATCCCTAGTCCCACATTGCCTAGGATGAGGTGTTGGGAAGGCTTTATAAGCCTTGAGGTGCCCTTAGACTTGCAAGACGCGTTTTTCGAGGATTGTATGGGCGACGCTCAAAGGAACAAAATCGTGGATTTGTTCAAAGTGGAATTTAATTACAATCCCTCACACGCGAAATAAACTACGCCCCATGTATTTTGACACAATTGAGATAAAACTTGACTTATACCATATGAGGAAATCCGCCTCAAAAGATTAAGCTTATAGGCGGAAAAAGAATGCATGTTTATAAATAGCATACAAAACATAAGGATGAGTATGGTTTCATGATAGAATCGGAAAATTGAAAAAGAAGACCAGTTCCCGCAAGTTTAGTTCCAAGGTCAAGGATATGTAGAGTCGATTTCAAGTTTCAAAAATTAGGGAACCGGTTCGAATGGGCGGATTCTAGGTTTCAAGTAGAATAAGTCTTTGTGTTTTTATTGTTATATGTCTTCGCGCAATCCTACGGTAATGACATCCGATGATGAATGTGTAATTTGAAACCACTAGTTTGAATTTCCTTTTCCAACAATATCCATGACTAAGACTTTTACTTTATTAATATTTCATATTCTTTGTGTATCTAACTATGAGTTGTGATCCGTGGATCGTAGATGCAAATGGTGGTCATTAGAGGTAATGATTTTCTACAATCGTTCAATTAAGAATACAGGTAAAACCTAGATAGACTATGGAACCGTCCCTAAAACTTGTAATTGGGTAGATTTAAGGTTTCAAGAAATGTAGAATGGATTCTAGGTTCCATAAATTAGAAAATTGATTCCGACATATAAGTTCTAGGTTCTATGTGAAACCCGAAACGACCCCGAAATCGCTCACCCTAATAAAACCTATAAAAATTTAACCAACTCGATGGAAAAGGAGAACAAACTCTTGAGCCATAAGGTAATCGACAAAAGCATAATCTTCTTATAATGATTACATAATACAATTCCCTTCGACGTATTACACAATTTCCAGGCTTAGCCAGAACCAATTGAATGGGTTTGAATAACTTAAACATGATTCCGACTCGCGAATCACTAATTACCCACCCATTCATATGCCGAAATTGATTTCTCAAAGAAACATACAAAATCTCGACTAGAGGATCGAACGAGTTAATATTTCAGTTTCGATCTCCTTGCCGACCCCAGAGAGCAAAGAAAATCACAATATGTAATTCGAAGTAATCCAATCAGATAGTATTAAATAATGTCGTCATCAAGTTGTCGCCACCGTGTGCCTAACTCCGAGTCGTTTTTCGTTCTTTAGCAGCTTTCATCGGGGCAAGATTCGTCACGTGTGATGGTGATGATTAGAGCATTATTTTGTTCTTTTTTCTCTGCCAATCCCCTGCCATGTTACGGGTCCACGTGATCTTGTGAATTATGAATTAAATAACACATCGTATCCACAGAAGTCCGGAAGACCTAAAACTCTTTATAATATAAAGTACAGACATGCACATAAAATGAACATTTGCAAATTTACTCCATTATTGTACTTCAAAGACATTGATCATTTTGATTTTTTTTTCGCCCATTAAAAAATTTTAATTTCTGTCTCATAAACCTCAATGCTCGGTAAAAAAAAAAATGGGAGGAAAACTCGAGATTATAAAATTTTTCTGCGATTAATCTCTCAAAAAATCAAAATTTTTCTAATGTTTCTGCGCTAGTTTTCATGGAAAATCTAAAAATTTTCGTAAGTTTTTACTTCCCTCATTTTCTCCAATTTCCGAAACACGGCATAATTAATAAGGAGACGGACTCACCACTTGTATCTACTATATCCTTCACACGCTTTCTTGTACGAAAGCGGTTATTACACGGGAAACACAAGATGGCGACGTCTACAACCAAATCAAACACGACCAACCTAATAGAAAAACATGCAAAATGACAAACAAATCAGGTAGCTAACAATTTGAGTCAATCAAAACTCCGATACTACTTTTGGTAGTTTTTTTTTTTTTTTTCCTCTATCCTTGCGAAACCTTAAATTGCCAGGAGACCGGGCCGATCCAATTATGAGTGCCCTCGAGGCACTTGTTGGGTATACCATACTCAACAAGAAATAACTCCATTTTTAAATTACCGATTACGCATAGCACGAGACGATCGGTAGATCAAAGCCCCCGTACTTCTCCAATTAGCTACTCAATAAGTATGTCCCTTTTTAAATTACCGATTACGCATAATGTGAGACGATCGATACATCGAAACCCGCAAAATTTTCCAAATGGCTGCTCAATAAGTATGTCCGGGACGTTCGGTCGACGTAATCGTGTAATAAAAAAAGAATAAAATAAGGCGATAATTAGGTGGTGGGAAGAAGGGAGACGTGGGCTCTGCTCGCCTCGGGAATTACAGAAAGCATATTCTTCCAAGACTTTCGTTCTTGTCTCTCTCTCTCGATCGAGTACAATTACACCACGTGTGATGAATTCGTGTGGGCCCCCACTTGATTATTTTTAAATTGGGGGGGATTTAGCGCCTAACATGATTAGCTAAGGGCTTACTCCACGAGGGAGGTGATTAGACGTTAATCGAGGTGGATTAGAGACGTTAATCGAGGTGTTCAGCTTGATTTGTTTAGAGGTTGGTGGGGTTTGCTTCGCTCACGAACTCGAAGCCCATTAAAAAAATTAAGAAAAAATTAAGAAAGCGCGCGAGGAGGTGGCGCTGGCACCGCATTTGGCGGCGCCGAAATGTTTACTTTTCGGATTGTGTCACCGCGTATGTCTTCGCTGGTGGGGCGGCTCGTGCCCGGGCCGCGGCTCGAGCCGAGCCAGGTGACGCGGATGATGACAAACTGCACTTCGATCAATTTCTGCAGTCCCACCACCCTAACTTTGATTTCAGTGCCTCGGTATTTTCGACTTTCGTTATCTTCCGACAAACTTTGGTCGGAATTTCGGCCCGGAGAAGTGTTGCTGCATCGATTGCAACGGTAGCTCTTGTTGTGGAACCGGAGATTACGACATCGGACGTATCGTGTTGGCATGACTCGCAAGACAGTCCTAAATCGATCAAACTTTTTGAGTTAGACGGACTCTGCGTGGGATTTTGTTGGCGCCAATCATGTTTCATCATGCCTCGACATGCTCGAGTACACATTGCAATGGTTCAACATGAGAGGAGGGTAAGATTCTTGTCCTGTGAGCCCGTACCTAAATCGTATCGAGTTGCCCATGTGCTAGCATGACACGTGGCGCATCGAAGATCCACTACTCTGAAAGTGTCTTTCTTCTTCTTATCCTCAAATCTAACAGTAAAACTTGGACGCTACTTTCAATATAGCCCCTTCACTTTTGGTACACGTTCAATATAATCTTTGAACTATATGAAAAATATTATAAATTATCATTCCATTAATTCAAGATTAGGGACTCAATTTAACGTGTACCAAAACTCCAATGACCACACCGAACAAATTAAAAGCTTATGGACCACATTACATATCGCGCTAAAGTTTAGGGACAATATCAAACAAATTAAAAAAATCGAGAGACCATTCATGTCATTTTAGTTTTGTTAGACGGCGAAAGATTTTACAGTATTGTCGAAGATGGGCGTGGGCGGTTCGCCGAGTTCAAAAAAGTTTACGAAATTCCCCATGTTACAAATCTGCTCAGCAGCCACTTACGCACGTTCATAATTTGACCAGTGCTCATGGGTTTTAAGTCATAAACTACAGCGGACACATCCCTTCTTTCCTAGTCTGTCTGCCAGTTTGATTGCATGTGCACCAACCCGCTTAGGTAGGCCAACTACAAGAGCGTTAAATAAAGTCGCACGCCCGAAAATTCATCCCTTAGAAGAACTGTAACATGGTCAGACTAAATTAAAAGAAACCACGAGAACGGCACCGACATAAATTATTAATTTTTTTTTGTTGTGGGGGGTTGGGCTGCATTGATACAGTCATAATGGAGTTGTTATCGAAGATTATTAATGGTGACTAATGGAAATTGGTTGTCATAATTAATGGTTTTTTTTTTTTGACTTGATCTCTCGTCTAAAATGTTGGTGAGTGATTTTCTCGACGTCGGTGGCGGTTTGGCTTCTGGTGTAATTGTGCGAAACAATGGATGGAAACTCTTAAGCTATTCATTTTGGGTCGGTCCACAGGGAAAAAAAAAATGGTTTGTCTATGTGTGGCCACGTAGATGTGGTCCTTTCCACGCGGTTGTTGTAAATTTCTATGCTCGTGATAATCCTAAGCAAAGGAACGGATCAATCCGGTTGAAATTGCACCGCACTCGCCGCACTAGCTATCTTCCGCAGAAATTGTGGCGTCACTGGGTGAACAGGCATGGGTGACCGAGCCGATCCAGTCGGAGGACGAACCGAACCGGTCTTACCGACCAGTTCCGAGTTGGCCCTACAAGTGGACCGGTAGATTCTTGGGCAAAAGAACGGCGAACCGGCTTTGATTGGTTCGGTTCTCGATTGTATATAGAGAACCGCATTTCTACTCCATAACTGGCCCATTTGTTTTGAATCAGTTTTCAGCTTTTTTTTTTTTTTTTTTTGAAAAAAATTCAAAGAAAGGCTCAAAGTATGCTTATTTTCCCAAACAAGAAATTAAAGTGGCATAATTATTTCAAATAAGGACCTGAAGTAGTCATGTAGTCTCAAAAAAGAACATGAGCTAAGGATATTTTCGTCATTTGGCTTTTTTTTTTTACTTTTTCTGTATTTTAAAAATCCAAAAAGTTAAAAAGCTAAAAACAAATCCATCGTCTTCATCAATCATCACCTTCCCAGCAGACGCGACTGCCATGGACAACCACCACCACCACCAGTAGCCGTCGCGCCACCGCCAGTGGGGCATCGGCGATGGCCGGCAGGGTCGACGGCATCTCGGAGAGGGCAGGCGACGTCGCTGACCAGAGCCCTTGCTAGAATCGGGAGAGGGTCGCCGGCTCTTCTCCCGACCGCCGGCTCTTCCTCGTGAATCAGTATAAAGCAAAGCTCCGGCCCACCATCGCCGACACCTCCATCAACTGAAACTTGCGATGGCGGTCGTCATTGGCCGTGCCAGTCTCCCGTGCAGCAAGGCCAAGATTCGGCTCAGTTCGTGGGACCAGGATTGTGTTCAAATCCTTGTCTACCGTCTTGCATCACTACTCATCCAACGCAATGGTGACCAGGGAGTCGAATTCTCTCAGGAAGCCAGCAACACGAACTTTTCCCTCTTCTTACGGCTGCTTGTCGACCTCGGGGCTAATGATGGACACGCAACCGAATTGCCAATGAGATTACCCCGCGCCATTGACTCGAGAGCAGGCATCGGAGATGGCCGAGAGGCGCCATTGATTGTGCCGGCTGCGGCTTTTGGAACACGAACGGATTTGGTGGATGACAAGGCGAAGCCGATGTTCACAGATGACAAGAACTGCCAACCAGAGGAGGACGGGGTGAGGAGGGAGAAACCGCGTGACCTCGACCGCGTTGGGGTTGGGGTCAACGGAGGGAAGGAATAGAGAGGGTAGGACCTTGAGGTGGTCGTTGCGGTGCGAGGTGGGACGGAGATACGGTGAGTGCGGTGGTGACGGTGGTGGTGGTGTTGTTCTTCCACGGTGGGTCACGGCTGTTGGCTGTGGGTGATGAAGATGATGGATTCTGTTTAATTTTATAAATTTTTAAAAAACGAAAAAAAAATGACGAAAATGCCCTTAAAGGCAGATCCTTTTTTGAGATTATTTAGCCACTTCAGGCCTTTATTTAAAATAAGTTTCACTTCATTCTATTATTTGAAAAAATGAGGACACTTCGGGCTCTTATTTAAAACAATAACTACTTCAAGCTTTTATTTGAGAAAATAATGACACTTCGTGTCTTTATTTAAATATTTTCCCTTTTTTTTTTAGATGGCTTAAAATGGAGTTGGGTATTGGAATTAGGAATTCCATTACATAACTTACCTATTATGTCATAAATTGTTCACATGGTAGGCCTAGTTCTCGGAGATTTTGGGTTCTTGATCTAGAGCTTACTCACCTCGAAAGCGATCACTTCTGCTTTTAATCAACGTAATAATTAGCTTAAACTTGTGAATTTGACATTTGATAAAATAATTTAGTACTCTAACATCTAACTAGCTCGGACATAATTTTTCTGAAATTGGATCACAAGGGTAGTTATCGACCTCTTCTGCGCATCAAGAAATTCTTTAAGAAATTGTCATGGACAGGTTTTTATTTCCCTACACGGACTCGTCCACGCAAGCTATCTTGTTTAATCGTATAATACACGTGAAGTAAGTATACTCACACAAAAAAAAAAAAAAAGAGAGAGAGAAAGAAAGGGGCCGCTAGATATCGACATGTATCGCCATTGTCGCGGGACCAAGTGTCCTCCTCAGCTCTTTAATATTCATGACAAGTTAACAACATACACTTCAACATAACATTACATCTAATGACACACTTAATCTCTTAATCCAAATTACTGTTGAACCACAAGAACGAAGACAAATAGAGGATAAAGTCGGAACCGTCCGAGCAAAAACCTAACCCGGGCCGAGCCGGTTGGAAGAAAATTCGCGAATCGTTTCTAGTCGGATTTACCGTAACATTGAAAATGAAGCGGAATGGAATAAAACGCGGCCGTATTTTGGGATCTCGAGTCGGATTTCCACACGCCAAATTTGAATTCTTGTTAGAAGATACACATTACGTAACTACACATGTCACATTCGGTCCACGTAAGAACAAACAACTAAATAAACCTTTCGCGAGATATTCCCGCCCCCTCAAACTTTACCCACCCAACAAGCTCACTTAGCTGTATGAAATGAAAAACTACGATCCTCCCCCCTTTTCAGACAAATCATCCCTCGTGCGCGCCTGTCGAGCCCCGCGCTTGCAGCTCGGTCAAGCCCAGCCGACGAGCCGAGCCGAGCCGGGCCGACCCTCCCCCACGCTGCGCGTTGACCGTCGACATGTTTCCCCAGGTTTGAACAGAGACCCGGTCGAAATTTAACTGCGCCTGAGGAACGTGCAGTGGGAAATTGGAAATTACCACGCGGGCGCAGGGGGGTTAAATTTCGTTTCTCCCTGACTAAAAAAAAGAAAAAAAAGGATTAAAAATGATAAAGGTGAAATTGGTCATTTAATAATTTAATTCAAACTAGACAAAAGAGGGGCGATGAGGGGGCCGACTTTTGATGTCAAAAGGAGTGAAAAAGGAGGTGGGCCCATTTCCACGAAGGAACCTCTGCTTTTTTTTTTTATTATTATTTTTTTCACCGTTTCTTTTTGACGAAAAAGTTCGTTTTGGTACTCGCTTTCAAACCATGGCGAATGGACAGATAAGAAGCCTCGAGAGAGAGATCGAAATGTTTAATACCCTTTATTCCGTAATTATTACCAGCGTAGGATCGATCATTTTTGTCTCGGAGGGCACGAAGGAATTCTACCGGATTCTATAGGAGATTTGAGTATTGATTGAACACACGATTGATTCGATTCACGGGTTTTACTATTCTTTCTGTACGGGGATTAGCTCGGTCGATGGAACGACTTCGGGTTAGGAGATTAGACGGTAATTAGTTGAATTAACAAAATCAGAAACTCTCTCTCTTAAAAAAAAAAAAAAAAAAGGAAGGAAACAAAGGAAGTACATAGGCTTCTTGAAGAAGATGCCTTGCAGGCCACGGAACTTGAAGAAGCGCGAGGTGTTGGAGAAGTTCCGTGCCGTCTATTTATGCAGCCGCTCCTCCCTCCTTTCACATTTTCCTAACGTCGCTCCTCCGTTATCTTCTCTCTCTTCTTTCTCTCTCCTCTGCTAATCTTCTTCTCCACAGTACTCACTTTTGTGTTCGGATCACTTCGATCTCGTCCTTTCCCATATTGGGTGCTCTCTCTCTTTCTCTCTCTGCTGCATAAGACTTTAAAGAGTTTGCAGAATCTTCAGCTGCCATGGAAGATGACATCGTGGACTTGCCTCCGGGCTTCAGGTTCCACCCGACGGACGAGGAGATCATCACTCACTACCTCACCAAGAAGGTCCTCAACCCCAATTTCTCTGCCTGCGCCATTGGAGAGGCTGATCTCAACAAGTGTGAGCCCTGGGATTTGCCGAGTAAGTCCTCGTCGTTCGTTTCCGATCTCTCTTCCATTATCGAAACGAATGCGCGGGTCTAGTTGTTGTCCCTAACACCTCCGGGTTTCCGAATTCGCGTTCCTTTGCAGGGAAAGCGCATATGGGAGAGAAGGAGCGGTACTTCTTCAACCAGAAGGACCGGAAGTACCCGACGGGGATGAGGACGAACCGGGCGACGGAGTCCGGCTACTGGAAGGCCACGGGCAAGGACAAGGAGATATACCGAGGGAAGAACACCTTGGTCGGCATGAAGAAGACCCTTGTCTTCTACAAGGGAAGGGCTCCTAAGGGCGAGAAGACCAACTGGGTCCTGCACGAGTACCGCCTCGAGGGCAAATTCTCCTACTACAATCTCCCCAAGGCCTCAAAGGTGCTTCTTCTTTTCATCAACTGCTCGCCTTCGCTTTTGATCGATCGCGTCCTCTGTCGATTCTTCGGTACTACTTTTATTTTATGTAGTTTGCTAAGACAAAGAAGACGTTTAGAATTGGTTCTCATGGCGTTTACTCAACCCAGAAGCTTGGGAAATGAAACCTTGCTGCTTCTTGCTTCTGGTGTTTCTTTCTTTGGTGCAAAGTGCTGATTTTGATTCAAGCCCAGAAAAAAAAAAAATCCGAACTTTGTGACATGTTTCCTCGTGCAGGATGAGTGGGTTGTGTCGAGGATTTTCCACAAGAGCACGGGGATCAAGAAGATCATGACCAGTCCGATGTCGGGCCTGTTTCCGATCGATCCTTCCGGCGAAGACGAGCTGCTGGATCCTTCTTCTTCTTCGCTCCCTCCTCTCATGGACGACTCTTATTTCTCAAGGCCGAGCGCCAGCTTTGCAAACAGCGAGAATGGATTCCCAGGCATGACCAGCGCATCTGTACCAAGATCAGCCGACGGAAACTACGCCGACGAATTCAACCGATTACAAAGAATCAACCCAAGCAATACCAACTACCAAATGGACCCTAGTGGCTCTGCATTCAGCACGATGCTCTCCGGGCAAGCGCCGGTCCCCATCCCCTCGTTTCAAGGCCCGGCGGATCCGGACTACTTCTTCGGGTTTGGCTACGGAGGTGGCAACGACAATCAGGCGATCATCAGAGGGATGGCAGCAAGCCAACACGAGACGCCGGGCCTGGATAAGATGATGCTGATCAAGGGGGAACAGTTCTCGGCATCGAACAATAGGTCTATGGTCAGCCTCTCGCAGGACATGGGGCTGAGCACCGACGCGAACGCCGAGATATCCTCGTCCGCCGTCTCGAAGCAAGAAGTCGGGAACTTCTCCGATTATCTCGAGTACACATGGGAATAGCAGCAGACAGCCCCAGCCACCATATACATATTTGATTCACAGATCTCCTGTTAGTCTCTTTGTTTCATTAGGAATCTTGGGCTAGATGATGAGTTGATTGGATTTGTAGTTTGTGTTGTACAGTTACAGATTGATGAAAATTTCTGGACATTCTTCAGATTCTCTTCCCACAATGTCAGACGATCGCAAAAAACCCCAAAAAAAAAAAAAAAAAAAAAATTGTTACACGGATAAATACTAACTGTTCTCATCTTTAAAATCGTTTTTACACCAACCTAAAATTAATCCAAAATTCCTCATTACTAATCCTAATAAAGGCTGCCTGAAATTGGACAGCTACTTTGATGAGCTATACAGCTGATGTGGGTGTGTACAGAATCTTCTTGCATCGATCATTAATCACTAATCAACGTCGGATTAACATCAAATTAAGACACGGTACGAATTAATTAATGTACGCGCGCTGGAATCACAGGCAGACCTAATTGATATAATGAACTCGCCCGGGGTCATCAAGGCCACGAGTTATTCCCCGATTTTGTGCCGTATTAGATGCCACCTCTTGTAATAATTATACGAATTTGCAGAATAATCAAGATCGTTAGAAGACTTTGCAAATTCTCCACCTTATGCATGGATCTTGGGTCTTCGCTAATTATTACTATTATTTCCTTGAATCATATGCAGCTGGCTGGGGTATAGAAAATTAAGCAAATTGCACATCGAAAAATTTTTTTTTTTTTTCCGGTCGACGATAAGGACTTCAAGAGTTCTAAAAAATGTAGCGTTTTCGAACCCGGATCTTGAGCGAGGAAAACCGCGGCATTCCCGATTTGGGTTAACCTAATTTTTCCCGTTCTTGAATGCTCTCTTAACTTTTTTCCATAGGCTCTTTTGTCTTTTTTTTTTTTTTTTTTTGTGCGGGTTATCAATGCGAGTGTAGGTCCATTAATATTGCGTATGATGATGCAAGCGGCTCCTATTCAATTGAAATTCAGCTCAAGGCGAGAAAGGGACACGACAGAGGACACAAACGTAGGAGATGGAGATAGAAAATGAATACATTTCTTGTAATTGTTTCATTTCATGGAAATTTAAAAAAGAAAAAAAATTAGCAAATTCTACGGGCCAAGCAAGGCGAAGAAGCAATCGAAACGGCATATTCCTCCTCCTTCTCCTCCTCCTCCTTGCTTATCTCGAGCGCCAAGAGACCCAGATTTGGTGCATGAAATTATGGGAGCTGAGGCAACATCGCAAGCCACCCTACCACGTACTAAAATAAGTACGAGTTCGTGTTGGATACACCTTCGATTGGGCAAAGCAATCTTTCTCGTCCCCACCCGCGATGACGGCGAAAGATCCGGCACGCGCATCGTCGAGATCGTGTCAGCGGATTGCCGTGACGTGATACGAAACCGGATCCAGGGGAGAATGGTCGAGCGTTCCCAGGCGAAATTTCGCTGGAATGCATACATCGTGACCGTTAGAGTACGCCTCTCGTGACGGAATCCGCAAAAGCCTTTAACAGTCGAGGGATAGCAGGCGAGGGTCCGGTAAAAGTTCACGGGGTTTATTGATTAGTATGGAGCGCGAATGTATCGATAAATCGACGCGATATTGCAAATGCGATTCGGGATTACGTATGCAATTGAAAAAAAAAAATCACGATTTGTTCTAGAAGTGAGTTGCATTTTTTGGCCCTTACGAAAGGGAATGGTGCTGCTTTCACAGCTTGCCTCATTCTTATGTCATCTCTTCTCTTGACAGTTGACATCTCCACCAACGTTAAAGAAGATCATATGTTTTATTTTGGAGAAATCCCAAGATATGGCCAATCCCTCTAGCATTAGGCTTGGTATTGGTTGACGTTTTACATCATTATGACCTTTGATCAACGTTGAATTTATGTTGATGGGGGAATAGTTTCTTTCTGATTAAGGGACATTAATAGTATGAATCAAGATCTTCTTAAATTAAGGGTATCAAGAGTTTCTACAAACATTCATTCATGAATAATGTCTGAAGTAGACTCGATCATGGGTTTGGCAACCCACAAGCCCGCTCCGATCGCATGCGTCATGAGGACACTTCTGAGCGAGCTCGAGCAAGGCTATGTAGTCATAAAGCATGACCTAATTTGATTGAGCTAGTAGCGATCTAGCCCGACTTGAAAGTTTTTTTTTTTTTTTTGGCTATTTTATTTTTAAATAGAGATTCAGCTATGCTGAGCTTGGGTACCAAAATTAGGCCCGACTTTAGGACCCCACCGGACTTAAGTCCATCCATCGATCACCTCGTCAAGATACACATTAGGCTAGACTTTTTCCACAACAATTTTCGGTTGCGAATATGACTAACACACCTTCGATAACGTGAGTAAAGTTATACCAAGTAGATAATCGACATTTAAAGTATATGCTAATGAGTTATAAAACGTAGGAATTAGCGGTCTTCCCTTGATATTTACCAAAAGGGAGGTACTTTTGATGAGTGTCGCACACGATTCTTGAGTTGACGGATGATGCCACACTCTGGAAATGTAATCTGTTCTATGTTCTTTTACATTGGCTGAGGTGATCCTGAAAGCTCTTTATCCCTTTTCTTTCAAATCAACATCACTTCTTCTTCTTCTTCTTTTTCTCTCAGCTGTGCTTTTATACTTTAGGTGATCAATCGCATTCGTCCCATTCAATTCAATTAGTCCAAAAGGTAGATATAAAGTGCAAAAAGGACGTCTTACACCCTGGAAACAGTAAATCAATGTAGAGATACTTATTCTTGAAGATGCACATTAGTCAGAGAGTGAATTACTTTCGAAGTCGCGATAAGATCGGTGATGTACGTCCACCTTTGATCTTCAAATTAACCCTCCGATGATCATGCCAGTACACACAAACGAGAGAAATGAAACAGCGTGATCATGATATGAGAAAAATTGTTCGAAAAATACTAAACACATTGCATTTTTGCCAATTGAGTCTCAAACCTTTTCACATTTTGCTAATTGAGTCCATCCAGACACTTCTAGCAGAAATCATTGACGTAGTCAACCATCTTACGTGGCAAGGTCGGTATTGATGTGGACAATTTTTCTCAACATTTTTTTTATATTTTTATTTATTTATTTTCATTCTTTTCTTTGTTTTTTCTTTCTTAATGTGGCCAGCGAGGGTCCATGGGGCAAGGGCCCGGCGATCCTCGCCCAATGGCCTACCACAATAAGAAAAAAGAGAAGAAAAAATAAATAAGAATTTAAAAAATATTAAAATATTATTATAATTCTCCAAGTCAACACAGCGGCTGGTCATGCAACCTAGGAAAGCCATAATTCACATCAGTGTTTTTTGGACAAAATTGATCGAATGGTACTCATCTGGAAAAATGTGAAGATGTTCAGAACTCAAAAAAGTATGACTAAATTGACAAAAATGCAATAAATTTAAGACTTTTTGAACAATTTCCTCTTACAATATGTGCATGACAATGATCGCAAGCAGAATGAAGTGCCAAGTTGTCTTGGCACGTGCACGCGTGTTTGCATTATTAGTTCTTGCTGTTCTTCTGTCCTCCTAATCTTTATGATTGATGTGAAATCCCAAATCTACTCTTCGCACGAAAATTATTTCCTCTCAAGTGATATCAACGGCTCATCTTTAGATGATTCATTTCATGAAAAATAAATAATTTAAAAAATATTAATTTTAAAATTAATCGTTCGCGTCGTTTGAAATAATGAGTGAATGAAATTTTTGTCATTATCGGCAATAATTTGTGCTTAAACATTATTCGTTAAACGATGAAAAACTTTTGCGATCATTGATTTTTGTAAGCGATGATCTTTAAAAAAAAATTACTTGTCAAATCCCATTCTTTTTTCGCGAAACAAATTCACTCTCGATTTTAGATTCACAAAGTTTCAAAAAAATAAATGAATAAATAAATAAAAGAGAGAAAGAGAATAAAAGGACACTGAAGGACTCGTTCCCGACTATTCATGGCGATTGAGAAACTTCCATGAAATTTCCTGGGAACAGAAATAAAACCTTTTCATATTAATTTGTTCATTAAGGATCAAAATTCAGGGATGGCCTTAAGACTCTTTTCATATTGTCCAAGGAGAGAAGACAACCGTGAAGACAAAAGTGCGTTCTAACTTAACTCCCTGTTCGACTCGGATCGAGATAGAACCCGACGGGAGACATCGTTGTCGACGTAATCGAATCTGCGAGGAAGATAATTCGAAAAAGACGCTACTCGATTTAAAAATAAATAAATAAAAGAGAGATCTTGGAACTATCCTAAAAAAACTCACGTGTCCGAAAGCAGTATTTAAGGTAGATCACCAGCTAAAGAAAAGGAATTAGATAGTTAAAAAGACGTGTGGGGCTTTATACTAGAAAAAAGAAAAAGAAGTAGGATGAGAGGAAAGACGTGTGGGTCTCAGACATATCATTAGCCCGGGAAAGGACGTATCTTATTTTTCCTCACTGCTTGGAAAAACCAATAAATAAATAAATAATCTGTTAATATCACGAAAAATTTTAAATCATTACACATTTACCATATTTGAGCTTCATTTATTTAGCGAAAAATGAAAAGAATATAAAAGAGCTTGAAATAATTAGCTGATTAAAAAATATAGCATTATTGACGACAATTTATATCTAAACATTTTCACGGACGGTGAAGAAAATTTGTTTCATTTTGTAAGCAATATGAGCAATTATTTTATGGAAAATATATTTTAAATAATTCATTTTTCGCAAAATAAATGCACCTTTTATTCTAAAATAACTTTCATGTCACAAAAAAATCTCAACCCGATACGTTTGTACATTGCCCTAAACCTGTTATAGTGTTATGCTACACAAAATATCCCAAACCGATATCTTGTGTTCTGTTGCCCCAAATTTTCCCTAAGATTCCGAAAGATTTGTAATCAACGTACCATTTTAGGATCTTTTTTGTGACACAAAAATTAGTTCGGGATAAATATTACACGAGTGTACCAATTTGGGATTCTAGTGACGAAAATCAATATGGGGTATATGTAGAACAAGTGTACTAATTTGGAGTTCTAGTGACGAAAATCGGTATAGAGTACATGTAGCATAGGTGTACCGGTTTGAGATTTCTTTGTGATGCGGATGTTAGTTTGGGATTAGTGCGGTACATTGGGTACGGATATACCAATTTAAGATTTTCGGTGATATTAACTCCCCAATTGGGACAAGATTAAGTTTCTATAAAATAAGTCCACAGAAAAATGAAAAATGTCACCACCACCCGTGCGGGCTGAAGCCGCAGCCACCAGGCTCGAAGAGCTGAGTGGTTGGCCCGTCACTTTTCGAGGAAAAGGACTAGTGGGCTAATCAGCAATTTTTGGTGGGCCCTGACCTTCGAGTCTATCCACCAAGCACATGCCGTTCTCCTTCTAGTTTTGGAAACTCTTTTATCAGAAGACATGGACGAATCTTCATCCAAATATTGGCAGTATGATGGGGACATTTCATTCTCTTCCAACATGAATGTCCTCCATTTGCATAAGGAAATTGAAAAGACCAGCCCAGCCGGGGCGACGCTTGGTCCACAGTCGCGTGCCGAGTTTGAACCCATCTTTGAGCATCCGGAATGCAGCAGTGGGATGCCGCTGGAGGGGTCGTTCCGTCACGGACGGCATAGCTAAGGACGGCACGAGTTTTTCCGTGACTAGTGGTAGCGACCCTTTCTGAACGTTACCATACTTAATTAGTCTCCAACCTATCTGGCCCAAAAGAAAAGAATCATAGTTTCTACCTGTCATTTTCTTGACAAAAAACCTTCTCCCTCAGCCCAAAAAAAGAAAAAATACAAGGCCTCTCAATTTTCTGTTCTTGTACTGAGAACTATTCTAACTCTTTGCCAGCATTTTCACCAAGCTCTGATCTAGTTCCTTGGAAGCAGTCTTTCAACGCCTGCTATACTTACATTCACACTTGTACATACAAGAGCTTATGAGTACAGAAGAACAAAAGACTTGGGTCAAGGCTTTTTTTTTTTTTTTTTTCTTCTGGAGAGACTCAACAACGCTTCAACGAAGCTCAGAGATAAGATGAGATGTTCGGCGTCTCAACAGAGACTAGTATATCTCATCTCAGTTCTTATTTCCCTTGATGCAATCGACATATATAATCAGAGTCGACTTAGGGAGTGTCCTGTCCTGAGACTGAGACCATTTCTTCAAGGTACTTAATTAGATTGCTATTTTGTTACTTAACAAATGCTCTGAGGGTGCTCATTTACGAAATCAATTCTTCGATGAAACTTCACATTCAGTCACAATAAGGCTCTGGTTTGGCATGACTAGATATGCTTAATGCCAAATTCCCAGAACAACAGCAATAATAAAGAGTAACAGAAGAGCAACATTTCCTCCTGGTAGAATCTCCAACCTGCAAAACGCAAATCTTGCTTTCAGATGCAATTTGTCCATCTATAGAAGGAGAGCAATAGCAGGATAACATGTACGACGATGAGTATTGATAGGGGCACCCTCTGGTTGAAAGCATTTTGCGTACTTCTCCAAGAATGCTCATGTCTGTTACTCTTTTGTTTTCGACTATACCACATACACTATTGGTTCAAAGCAAGTTCAACAAAGAAGAACCAAACCACATCAATAATCATATACCTTCACCACCCATGAACTCGCTTGGAAAGGATGAAGCACTTGACATGAAATCTGGATATATGAGTAAATTACCACGCAAGCAAAACATATTGTGGACCATACTCTTTAGATACAGTATATGAGTAGAATCTTCCTGTCGCCTCATGATGAATATGCGCAGAGAAATGAGACATCATGACTCGATCAAGAGCTCGTTAAAGAGTTTGTCTTGTGCTTTAAATCAGAAATACGCGGAAATTTTCATTTCTGCAACTTGGCAGCTCTCACTGCTGTCTTATCTCGTTGTTTTATTGATTTAAACAAACTTAAAGTATAACCAGATGAATCAATCGGTCCAGCAATCTCTGAGCAACATATAGAACTAGTGATTTATTGGTCTCCATTGGCCAACCTCTAAAGACCACACAGATAAGACTCCTGGCTAACTTTGTGCACTGCCACTTTCATTAGGTATACTACAGAAAACATTTTTGAACATCCTTGATGTTTACCTCAAACCAATATGTACATCTAATTATCCATCATATTTGTAGCTTTTCCAAAAGGTTGTGCCATTGGCAACTACACAATACAAAGGTTGCAATGTGGAAAATGAATGTGCTGGCTGAATAAATGTTCCAATAGACCAAGTTTTGCACCTAAAGATAATAATTGGATCCATGAAAACCATTAAATATAGATGAAAGTGGAACTAGCTCGAGATTTGGGGCTGCACCTGAGCTTCCTCCTGGATTGCTGAATGTATGCCATCAATGGAGGAAGGATGCCAAATAGGAAACAGTTAGCATATACCCCAGCAAAATCAAGTGCTCTTGAAAAAGTTGAGCGAAAGAAGGATGCTATAAGAACCGAGGCACCAAGTACCACTGGCAATACAAGAACTTCAATGGAATCAAATGCCCTTATGCTTGACATTGCATAACTTTCTGGAGCTGATGAATGTTGTAATCTACTAAATGAGATGATTCCGGGATTACCAACATAATCCAACCTCGAATAACCTAGAGAACCAACTCTGCCAGCTCCATTTCCATCACAGATTATCAGAGCAGGACTCAAATTTTTCCCTTGGTTGTTTTGGAAAATCAAGTCTAGGGTATCAACGAGCTGCTTTGGGAAACTTACAGCATAGCCTATCAAGCTAGTAGCAAGAGCAGAAAAGGCAAAACCTTGAACTGCTGACAGAGCAGAGGACTTCACAGACAGCAAAAGGGATATGGGATCTCCAGGTGAAGCAGCGGGATTAGTCCCAGAAAGCCCCAGAACAATCAAATTCCATGAAAGAACCATAATCAATGGAATGAACCCACCAATTAGTATAGCTTTCTTAGCATCACGCACCGAATTCCCGGCAATCTTGCAAATGAAAGGGGTGATCACATGGAACCCCAGCGTCAGTACCATAACTGGTATGGCCGGCAAAATTGATGACATGCTCCAAGAGGCATGAGAAAAGGATGCAATCACATTACTCCTAGCCACAGACATACCAATCCCCACTAGTGTACTTATAGACATGAGCATGACAAAGCACAGGAGCCTATTTGCAGCATCGATTACATAAAAGGGGAAGAAACCAATGACGACCCCAACAGCCAGAGGGACCAGCCCAAAGGCCAATGCAACATCCATCCATGGGAACCACTGAGAGACAATGGAACCAATCCCAGAAACACATGCCACCACCAAAGAAAAGCTTAGGGAAGCATACACAATGGCCACAAGAGCCCCAAAACTATTCCCCAAGGCCTTAGTAGCAAGGCCAGTGAAGCTCACCTCCACAACCCCATCTTCCTCCATGGCTGCAAAAGTGAGCTCTGCAACAAGTACTATGGAGGACACAACATAAAGCCATGATAATAAAATAGCAATGGTTGAAGGGAATGGACCTGACTTGATGGTGAGAGCAGGGAGGCCCAGCATTCCTGGTCCCACTGCCGTGCCCACGATCAAACTGACAGCTCCCCAAAAGCTCTTCTTCTGGGTCTGTTCTCGAGTTTGTGAAGGTCGTGAAAGATGCAGAGACTCGCTAGGGTCTGCGCAGTTTAAGACTGAAGTGGATTTCTGGGTTTTCAAGGTAAAGATCGGTCTTTTGGTCAACGATGGAGGGGGATTGTGAAGCCGGGTTTTGTCGGGGATGAAGAGATTGTGGAGATGGGTTGTGGTAGTGCGAGGGTGATTGAAGTTGTGCCTTGGGTGGTTGGATCTTGATGCTGTGATTGAGTTTGTGAGTCTGGATGAAAGGGAGAGATGCATTTTTTCTGAAATGAAGAAAACTTGGGGGTTTGTCTTCTGTGAGGTTCTGTTAAATTAAGGTTCCTTTTCGCAGAGGAGAATCAGCTGGCAAGACTTTGCCCAAGAATGTAAGAAGAATCTCGGAAGTGTCGGAGCAGGCTGAGAAAGCCTTGGCTTAGGAATTTCTTCTCAAATCCGTCTTTTTCATCATACTCACGAGGATACAATGAGATGCTCATTGTGAGACAACACAAAAGGGGAGAAGACTCTTGTATACAAATACCCATCGATAGTAAATCTTTCCTTAGTTTAATGGTGGAGATTCTATCTTCCTATCTAGCAACTATCCACATTAATTACAGAAACTCTCAAGAACAGTATACATTTTCCATATCGACTGTAGTAATATTCTAAAGTACACAAAAAAGGCTTGCCTAATCTTCTTGGATCATCCTCAATCCTTTGTGTGTTGAAAACCTCCGGACCGTGACATTCTCCCCACCTAATGGTGTAATGCCCTCGTCGCATTTTCGACATGAAAAACATCAATTTGCTTATTAAATTGCCAAAAAATTTCGCGGGTTCTCGGCTTGCTTCACTCTCCGATAGACCCTTCCATCGGATCAAATACTCACTTTGGCATACAATACTGCTTTCATATGACTCAGTCCATCATGACGAAATCAACATCTCGGTCATATGAGGTTTTTGCCCAAGAGGTGCCCATTACAACTCTCCTCAATCCGGATCTTCCTAATCTACATGAAATAGTTTAAGCATACTCACATGATGTTCCTTTAACTTTGGTGGGAGTTCCAACTTGTATGACACCTTACCTACTTGCTGCAATACTCGCAGCGGTCTTTCATAACAACGAATTAACCCCTTGCACACGTCCTGACATCGAAGAACTAAGTGAAGCTTGGCCAAACGATGTCCCAACTTGGTACACCACGAGCTGTCGCTTCTCGTTAGCCCATTTCTTCATGCGCTTCGTGGCCTTGTGTAGGCAAGTCCTCTTATTTATGCCACTCCTTTAGCTTCACCCAATCCTTTTACGTTGTGCTCAGATAATGCCGAAGTTACAGCTCTGGGAGTGCATTCACCCTCTTCATTTGACCATCGGTTTAAGGATGCAGACTCGTGGAGAAGTTGAGTTGCAATCCTAGCAACTTGAAGAGCTCGATCCAGAACTTCTTAGTGAACTAATGATTGCGATCGGTCACGACCATTTGCAGTATGCTCCAAACTTGATGATGTGAGAAATAGTTTGGCAGCTTCTTCGACTGGGCAATCCTTTGTAGTTGGCATGAACGTCATATACTTGGAGAACCGATCCACCCACCATGATCATCAAAGTCCGACACACTTCAGACTTAGGCAAGTTCACAATGAAATCCATGAAGACAGTCTCCCATGGATGCTCCAGGACAGGAAGAGGCTTAAGAAGCTTCGCCGTCGATCATTGCTCCAGCTTGTCTAGCTGGCACATAAGACGACACATCCTCAAATGAGCTTCAACATCGTGGCGTAGGTACAACCGAAAGTACCTATCCTCCACAAGCACCATCGTGCGGTGGATCCCCAAATGATCCGTCCACTTGGAATGTGGTCCCTCCTTCCATAGCTTCCCATAGAATTGCACGTACAACCATCAGCCTTTGGTGTAAATTAGGTCGCCTTCACACCAGAATTGCCAAGTCTTGTTGTCTCACGTATACTCAAGAAGGGCCTTGGCGATGGATCATGTTGTAGCCCCTCCTTGATCTAGTCGGTCCGTGGGCGCTCGGGTCGACTTATGGTTGCCATTTCCATCTTTCGGCTGAGTGCATCGGCCATGGGGTTGGTCTTCCCAAGCTTGTGCTCTAACCAATAGTTAAGTATTGCAAGGAAGTGTTGCCAACGAGCTTGTTTTGGGGTCAGCTTCTTTTGCATTTGAAAGAAACTCGTGGCTAAATTATCCATCCTCGCAATGAACCGCGATCCCAAGAAGTAGCGTCGCCACGTACGAAGGTAGTGCACCATTGCCGTCATCTCTTTCTCTTGAACCGTCTATGACCATTCAGTCTTATTCAGCTTTCTTGATTCAGATGACATTGGGTGTCCTTCCTATATTAGTATGCTGTCAATAGCATAATCCGATTCGTCGGTTTCTACCTCATATGCATGGTTTAGAGTGATCGGACAGCAGAAGCACTTGTTCCTTGGTTATCGCTTGCTTTAGCCGATCAAACGCCTCTTGACATTGACTCGTCCACTCCCGCAACATCCCCTTCTTCAGCATGTCCATGGATGGCACAGAAATGCTTGAGTAGAACCAGCACGAGCAATGGTTCCTCAGGCCAAAAGGCATGACGAGGAACTCGTACAAGCCATAAAGTGTCACACGTGCAGTCTTCAGCTTGTCCCCCTCGACAATCCACACTTGATAGTATCTCAATCGCAAATCAAGCTTCGTGAAGTACTACGCACCACCAAGTTGGCTGAACAAATCGCTGAATGAGCAGGATTCGGTACTCGTTCTTTATCGTCCGTTTGTCCAGTGCCCGGTAGTCACTGTACATTAAGATTGACCCCCCGTGTTTCATTCGAAATAGGATTGAGGCGCCAAATGGAGCTTTGATTGTTGCATATAGCCAGCGTCGAGTAACTTTTTAAATTGTTTGCGCAACTCGTCCAACTCCAGGAGTCCCAAGCGGTTGGGTACTATGGCAGGTGGTCGGGTATTAGGAACTAGCTCGATCCGATGATCTACCTCCCTTCGTGGCAATAGCTTCTTCAGTAGTTCAGAGGCATCGCGTCCTTGAATGAGTTAAGAACTTGGGCAGCTTCCATTGGGATCTCATTCTCATTGCCCTTCACAGGTGCGGCTTCCACCTCGGCAAGCTTTGCCTTAATTTTGATCATCTCTGCGCGCATGGCTTCCAGCAATGCTTCCAAGGAATCATTCCATTGCCGGAGTTCAATGGCTGCAGTGCCAAGGTACCCAGCATCTCTCCTTGGAGCCCACCCATGCCGGATTCGAGCCCTTGCACCTCTGGTTAGAGCTCTCCCTTTCCAGACTCGAGCTCTCCGATGATCTCAGACATTTCCTCCACAGCTCCTCGGATATCTCCCATGGTAATATCCATCTTCGCCGTACGGGCCTCCAACTCATGCATCACATCCCTCGAACTCCCACGGCCCTTCTTCGTCTCGGCACCTTGTTAATTGGTGGCCCTTCCACTTCGTCCCTCAACGGCCTTCCCGCCTTGTCGGTTCTTGCACCTTGAACAGACGTCATGTCCGAATGTGGATATGCTTGCGCTTTGGATCGATTTCACTCTCTAATACCACTCGTCACGAGTCGGTAGATCTTGCGTTTCCTTACCTGTACAACCTTAAGAGTTTCTTTTCAAGTCGGACTTCTCACTATACTCACAAGGATCTTTAGAGAGAGAACTCTAAAGAGAAGCTTTGGATTTCCTATTACTCGTGAAACGATACAAAGGATGGGGAGGAGACTCCTAATGCTCTTCTAATTACTATTATAAATCTCCCTTTAATCTAACGGTGGAGATTCCATCTCCCCATCAATCAATTACCCGCATTAATTATAAGAACTCCCTAGAATAGTATACATTCCTTATATCGTCCCTAAAAATATAGTACCATACACCAAAAAAAAAGGCTCGCCCGGCCTTCTTCCTCGGTCTTTCGTGCGTTGAAACCTCCAAATCGTGACATCTTTCTTTGATCAAGGAGAAACAAGAACAGGGAATAACCCCCTCTGGGAAGATTCCAAAGAAAATAGCACTTTTCTCATCCCATCGATCCAATCCAACAAGCAATTGAAAGCCCCTTCTAAAGCCGAACAATTTTTGGTGGTGGATTGACTTTGGCATTTCGTTCCATGGTAATCACCTCGAACGTCGTGGACAAATATCTAAATACATCCGGTACATGTACTCCGAGTTCACCTGCTTTAGACAAAACGATACTAAGTGCACGTACTCTTGACAATTTTGAAGTTGATCTTGCATGTTCTTAAATTATACGAGTTCAATCAATTGCGGCAATAGCTTGATGATACGTTTATTATATGAGACATGAAATAGCGTCTATTTTATAAAAAATGAATGGTCCGAAAATAAATATAAATTACTATCGATTTATGAATAAATGTTTTGTATTAGTTATAATATTTTAAGTTATACGAGCGATTATTTTTTTTTACAGAATATTTTTCAAAAAATCCAATGTGAACGAAGTGCAAAGAAAGATGCTGCCTTTCGCGAGTTTTATCCGGTAGATTGTCCAAACCTAATGGCGCCCCCACTTTCATCGTCCTTGCCCAAGCCTCTCTTCCTCTTTTTTTTTTTTTTTATTGGGGGTCAAACTTGCCGAAGCTTCAAATGCCGCCACGTGTACGATCTTCTGCAGCCCACGTCACGTGCACCTTCCCTGCACCGTCAAACCCGCTGAATTGACACTTTAACGCCTTATCCGGCGGCAAATATCTAAGACGTCCTTCTCCGCTGATAACTACCGTCAGATTCACATCCAACGGCCAACGGTTCATCGAACGGTCCCCCGAATTCTTAATTTTCGACTTATTAATCCACTTTTTCCATATGAAAAGAAAAACATATTCTCTCTCTCTCTCTCTCTGCGAGTACAGGAAAAGTGCTTTCGATTCGACGGGACCCTCTTTTACCTTGTTGAATCGAGCAAATCGTTGGATCCAGCCCCTTTCGTTCGCGATTCGATCCACAGGCCGAAGGAAAATCTGGGTCCGTTTCTTTTTCTCTGCGTTGCGAGGAAATGGCCGCCGAGTTCTTGAGCGGATCGAGCTTGCTCTCGCCGCGCCATCGTCGAGTCGCCGGCGGAAGCTGCGTCTCCGTGCTCCCCGGAAGCTTCAGGTCCGGCAAATTCCCGGGGTTCCAGCTCAGGTTCCGCCCCCTCGCGATGTCGAAGTCTCTGGGGCTGAGATCCTCCGTCTCCAGATCGAGGAGCGGTGTTTTCGGGGACGGAGTCGCGCGCAAGCAAACTGATTGCGCGCCCAAGAGGAGGATATCGCGAAATTACTCCTTGAATGCACAGGTTTGGCTTTTCTCGCCCTCCCCCCTCAAGGGGATTCATCTGTTACTTTGGATTTTTGTTCAAATTGTTCTGTAAATTTTGGTGCTTTTTGAGAAGATCTTGTGCGTGTTCGCCATTTATTTTGTATCTAGATGATTCTTTGTTGGGCAAGCTCGAAATTTGTTGCCCAATCTTGCGCATCCATATATTTCTTTCTGGATGTTATTTTTCTTTTTTTCTTGATCGTTATGGACTGATTTTTTTTTTTTTTGGTTGAATGATGCTATAATTTGTCCACAAACGTAGATTTCTTCTCTCAAATCATTGCGATGTATACATACGAAATAATCGTGTTTCTCCCGTAATAATATGATATGGCACAGGGTAATTTAAGAATAGGGAAGGCTCAGAAATGGTGGGAGAAGGGGCTTCAACCGAACATGAGAGAGGCCAATGGCGCGCAAGACCTCGTGGAGTGTCTGTTGAGCGCTGGGGATAAGCTGGTGGTGGTCGACTTCTTCTCCCCAGGCTGCGGCGGATGCAGGGCCCTGCATCCGAAGATATGCCAATTGGCTGAGACAAACTCGGACGTGCAGTTCCTTCAGGTGAACTATGAGGAGCACAAGTCCATGTGTTATAGCCTCAACGTTCACGTTCTCCCGTTTTTCCGACTATATAGAGGTGCTCATGGCCGGCTCTGCAGCTTCAGCTGCACTAATGCCACGGTTAGTCCCTCGCAATCTCTTCAATCTTTGCTGATGATTGGCGCTTTTCTTTGGTAGTGGTCTGACTGGTGAGGTCTCGGCTTTTCTTATTACTTCAGTCTTCATCAATCTGCTGGGTTTGTATATGTTGTTTTATGGGTTTATAAAGTTCGAATTACTGCGAGGCTGTAAAATGCAAATCTTATGGACTGAAGGAAGACCTTGTGTCACAGCCCTTAAGACTCTCCATGTCAAACATGGCTAGTGATGGTGGATTATTTGGTTATCAAGTATCATTGTCTATGCTCATTTTCAGTGGTATGGAGGAGGTCTCACGGTTGTCTTTTGTTACTTCGGTTGGAAATATTTTGAAAAGGTTTTCTGCTTCAAGTCCTCAATTTTTGAAAGAGACAACCGTCCTTCTTTTGTCCCAACAACATCATCTTAGATTGGAAGTTAACATAATTGTGCTTCATGAAATTTCCTCTTCTTCTCAAGGTTGCCAGAAAAATATGTGAAAACAGATATTTTTATTCTATGGAAACTGCTCTTTGTTTTCTTAATATTAAAGGCACTTGTAAAGAACACCCATAAGATTAAGTAGCCTTTCTTTTCTAGCCAAAACATTAATAAGCTTACTGTTAGGATCATCTTTCTTGCCAATAATACCTGAGAATTCTGGCTACCCTGTTGTTTTCATCGACTGTTGGACGCTGATTAAAAATTGCTTGTGTTGGTGTTCCACAGATAAAGAAATTCAAAGATGCATTGGCCAAGCACACCCCAGACCGTTGTAGCCTCGGCCCAACAAAAGGTCTGGAAGAGAAAGAGCTCCTGGCGCTCGCAGCCAACAAAGATTTATCCTTCAACTACAGGCCAAAGCCAGTTCCTGTCACGGAGCAGGAAGAAGCAGTGGCCGAACCTGTGGTATCTCCCGCCCAGTCGGATCTTCCTCTTCCTTCTTCACTTCATCTTCCCTCATCAACCCCTTCAGCTCAACAACATATGATTAATACAGCAAGATGAGGTTGTCAACTATAATATTTGGCCTTCATCTCTCTTCTTCTTGTACGGGCGTTTTTATGTTTTTCTGGGCTTGTTTCTCTCCTTACGGTGCTTACAAAGCAAGAAACTGGTACAGATAAATAGGTAGGACTTAGATATATGTGTATAGCCAGTGATTCGCGAGCTGTGGATTTATGTTTTTTTTGGGTCCAAGCTTGCTGGTCTCTCGGTACCTACCGGTTACTTTGTGAGTAGCTTCTTGTTCTCTTTTATGATCGGGGAAGAAGCTATTCAGTAATGTGAAGATCTTGTCATTTTATATTCTAATGTAACGTGCCTTGTATGTTCGTCCGGTGGCCAGAATGGCCGTGGCGTGCATTGCGACTTGCGATATGTTGCTGCATGTTTGTTTTAGGACGATGCCACCATTTTCTGTTTGACACATCCACATGGAATCTATCTACCTCAGAAACATTGTCGGGGTTGTTTTTGCGTACATGGACCGTGCTCAGTCAAAGTTCTGTATAATACCATTAAAGGCCCTTGAGCTAAAGTTTTGATTTTTGGTTACACAATCTTATAGACCTTTGATGCAAAGTTGAGTTTTGCAGATGCTCAAAGCTCAATGCAACTTGGTACCAGCTTTGGCTTTTCTGAAAGTGTTAATTCTGGGTTTTAATGACTAGGATTTTTGCAATCCTGTTGTTACTCTGGACGCTATTCCTCGTGTCGCTCCAAGTCTAACTCGCTGGCCTCCGGTCAACGCTCGGCGAGGGTCGCAGAGGTTTGCTGAGGGTCGATTTCACCTCTAGCTTGCTTGAGGTTGCGCGATGCTTGCCAAGGGTCGCCAAGAATCGTCCAAGTATTGTTGAGGGTTGAGGTCGGTGCCCAGTTCCGATCTCCAAATCTAGCTCGCCTAAGATCACGCAACCTCGAAGTCACCTCGGTGGCCCGTCGCTTGGGGTTGCATCACGTCGGTATGGTCCACTGCCGGAGATTTTTCCTCCGGTGCCTGAACTCATCCATCCTCTCTTGCTCTTTTTCTTTTATATATATTTTTAACTATTTACTTTTCTTTAAAAACCCTTTGGATAAATACGAACTCTCTGGGCAAAAACTGAATCAAACGCAACCGACTGTCACCGAGCTTATTAACACCTGTCTGCCATTTTCATATTCTTGTGTCTTCAAGAAGTTGCCATAGCTAAGAGAGTTTCGGCGAGCACCATTCAAAATGAAAGCAAAGTGAAAACCCAAACACTAAAAGTTGACTTAGAGGAAGCGATCGTAGAGATGCTTTTGCTGTTTTATCGTTCTAAACAATCATATCATGGTTTCATTTGACGGAAGATACTGAGCTCTTGTTTTTTTTTTCAAATTAAAATACAAGAGTTGTTTCATCAAGTTAATCGACCTAGTGTGCTTGTTTGGCGAAAAATGAACAATTTGAAAATTAATTTTTTTTTTAAAAAAATTGCTCGTTTTGCTTACAAAAAGAAATCGCATGAATGAAAAATATTTTCATGGTCCGCGAAAATTTTTCGACATAAAGTGTTGTCGATAACGAGAGCATTTTTCAATTACTAATTATTTCAAGCTATACATTTGGCCATTTTTAGAAAAATATTTTTCAAATTATTCATTTTTTTACAAAATAAACGGAGCCTAAAAGGCAAACGATATTAATGAATTCACCGCCTATCTAATCGTAGAAGCATACACTTCACTAAACATTGCTGCTTGTCAAAGAACTGCTTGCCAAATATCTACTATCCAGTCCTAGATTAGCAGGGAATATACAACAAAACAAAGTTGCGCAATCAATAATCTCAAAAGCCAATGAAAGAACGCCCAAGGAAGGGAAAGTTACAACCATCTATGGTTGCAAAGTATGAATTGCTAAACATGTAGAAAACCCAGGTTTGCATACATGACTACATGAGTATGATTGGGTTTGCAAAGACACTGCATAGAAATAAAACTCGGCTAGTAAAATGATGCAATAAATCAGTGAAAAAAAAAAATGGGATGTGGTAAACTATATGTCTTTGCCACACCACTTGTAGATCGATTCTGGCTCTAACGAGGGAATGCATTGAGATTCGATAGCGGTTTCAGAAGCATGGACAGCAATCCTATTTGACCGATGCACATTGCTAGCATCAGGAAATCGAGTAATCGAGAATATGAAGTTTTGAAAAGCAATTTCAGAAGCACCAACAGTGATACATTGCTAGCATCGCATCAGGAAAATGGAGTTAACGAGAATCTCAAGTATCTAACCGAGCTATGAAAAACCTAGCTAAAAATTGTGATAAATCCACAAATACGGAAGAAGTCCGATACCTATACATCGCCAAGAGGTCGAGAGGTCGGGAGTGGGCTCCCAATCAACCATTGCCTCTAATATCATTTGTTAGGAGCGAGCAACAGAAGTCATATACCTTCATGCAAGGAGATCGCCAAAATGGAGCCTAAATCCGAGCTCATCAATATATCCAACTGGATCCACCTTCACTTAAAAACTTAAGCCAATAAATTATGAGCAAATTAGGATATATTAACTACTCCATACTACATCAATTCTCCGATGTGAGACTTCTCTAACACAACTCATACGTGCATCCTAACATGTAGGACCTCTTGGCAGGTGATTCACTTACTTAGCTCTATACAAAGAATGGAGAAAGAGTGAATGGGAAGGCATGGAAAGAAATGGCGACGATCCACAATGAATGTCCTACACCCAGTACTTACAATGGTATTGCCTTCTAATCCTAAGTCATCAGATAGAACGCAAGACCAATATAAAAAGCGAAAGACACGAGAATTAAACAGATTCTTGTAGACATTTTTTATGTCATTGTAATGTTTGTACTCATAGAGAAAACGGTTTTATAGGTAGAAACTGTCGATCCAATTGGCAGACTCTTGACCATTGCAGTTATTATTAGTCAGATCGATCGGCATTCCTATCTTTACCGAACATCGATGAAAATCCACAGTAAATAGAGACGATTGGAACTTCTAGAATAGGACATGGACAATCTGCAATGCGTCTCATATATTATCAGAAAAGTACATTGCCAAAAAGCTCAGGCAAAGAAAGGTTGTTTAGATAGCATGTATAGTATGTAAAGGCAAATGTTTATCTCCCTAGTTTCCCGCTTTCCTGCAGCATGTACTGATTCTCGTTAAGACTAACTACAGCATGAATATGCATTATTGCCGGATCAACCCTCACCTTATGTAGATCGCGCCGTTGCATTCTCAAACAAAAAAATGCTAGGATCGCGAGTCTACGCCGCTTACAAATTAGTATAACGAGTCGGACGACATTGTAACAAAGTAAAAAAAAAAACAACTTTTAGGATCAGAAATCACGAAAAATTTCCCGCTTCGCTTTCCAAGCGATGTATCTGCTGCATAAGATTCTCTTTCTTGCGAGCTGGAGCAGGCTTACGGCAAAACGAATATTGAATATTCTGAGCACGAGACGACGTACCAAGTGAAGAATCATGAATCTCGGAGAAGCACCAGGTTAAGATCACGACCGCGATCCATCAGCGGTGATCACCAAGAGCCGAGCATGAGGATCAAGAAAGAAGCATGTAGCCAAGAACAACTTGCCGATCGATCTTCGAAATATTGTTCTCACGATTCGTCTCAAGAATCAACTCGAAAATCAGACTGGACGGATGTTTTTCCGGAGAGAAGGGGACATGTAAATTCGGCAAGTCATCCTTGGCTGCATCATTCTCTCCGAGCCAACATGCGAGGTTCTTGATGAGGGATGACGAGACGCGAAAACTCGGCGCGCCGAAATGCCAAAGCATAAGGCCTTTAGGGTTCGACAGAGGCTGCTCCAAAGATTTATAGATTGGTATAAATTCATCTCCATGACTATTTATATGCATGAGCGACCACCAATAGAAGTGAAACGTCTATGTCATTTCAAGGTGCATAAAATGAAAATTACTAATGTCTACGACAAAAAAGCTAGAGCCAATTAGAGGTGTCAAATGAGTGGGTCAAATTAATGGGTCGAATTAACCCATTTAACCCTTTTTGATTCATTTTCATCCTATATAGATCTAGTGATACATTCCCAACCCGACTTATATTGTTAAAACGCTATAACATTAAAAAATAATTTCGAGAAAATTATTTTTATATATTTTAAAATATATATTGCTAAAAAAAATTTATAATTTTCTTAATTAATCCATTTATGACCTATTTAAAATTTATTTAAGATCCATTAAATTTTTAAGTAACCTATTTATGACTCACTTTTAAAATTTAAGAAATAAACTTATGATCCACCTCCATAAAATATGAACCCAATATGAATTTTAAACTTATTTTGCCACCTCTCGAGTCAATCATGATTGGGGTCGCGGGCTTTTCATCGCAGAGTTGGATTTTTTTTTTTTCTTCTGTCCTTTCCCTGGGGGCACTGTCTTCTAAGGAGGTGATGACTGAATTGGACAGCTCTCTTTGTATGCATCTTGTGGCGTGGCCCTATAGTCGGATAAATGGATAAGGGTTGCCCTCATCACCCTCTCTCATTTCTTCAACATAACTGTAACAAATGCAGTGGAATATGTGCAGATTAATGGCTGCCTTGAATTGGCTTAACCTCTCCTTTCACTACTCTGCCACGGAGAACCGTATGCGGCGAGCGTTTTACTTCTTCAAATTCAAAAAACGAAACTTGTTGGGACATATGTTATGCCGCTAATTTGATCGGCAGATTGTATCACGCCAATCGTATGATGTATATGTTCTTTTGAATTGAAAGTAAGAGTCGAAATCTATCGCGATTTTCAAGGTAAGCGATTGTTAGGTAGAATCGGCAATGTGGGTCCACGAAACAATGCAAAAAATCTCCATCCAACCAACTGCATAGACACCAGAAACCTCAGCTTAATAAAACGGGAACTTCCATATATAGATGTGGCCCATGCTTCAATGGCCAGTGAATCCCTGCAAGGAGATTAAATTCTTGGGAAGTGAAGGGGACTTAGATCAAGGGCTCTGTTGGGCACTCAAAACGACATCTCAGTCCAGCATTCCTCCGTTTTGCTCTGTCCTTGGTTTGCAGAATTGTCTCCTTCACCTCAACTGCTTTGCCATCTAGAATTGTCTCCTTCAACCTCAACAGCCAGCATTTTTTCCCCTTAGCTTATAAGCCTACAAAAATGATAAAAGTTTCCTCTATTAATTTTCCAACTCCTAGATGAATTAAACAGTTTATCGTTGTAGTTCAAATTCAAAAGATCTTGTTAAGAAGTGCCCCTATTAAGCAACCAAATGAGAAAGCATTTCATTTTCCAAAGCACCGACTTTTCCCGTGATACATGAAGTCGCTGCGTCCAAAATTATATATTATTTGAACCTAACCCACGATCATAAATCTAACAAACGGCTTGCAAGTAGCCGGGCATCTGCCCGTGTCGTTCAATCACGTGGTTGTCATTCCCAGTGCACGCGTCGAAACCCAAGCTTAATTTGCGCAGAATTTAGAAACCTGTTCTTCCTAACAATCATATGGAGCATGTGACTTAAATGTGCTAAGCCTGAGAAAACATGATGCTTCATGAAAATTACACCGCCTGCTTTCTTGTTCCCTCGACACAACATAAAGGATCGGAATCGAAACTTTGCATGAGATAATAAATATGTCAACATGGTTTTCAGAACATATTGCACAGAAAGACCAAAACTTACTAATTTTCTTTTCTCCTCTTCTCAATATATGAATGAGAAACTGTGGCATAAGCATAAGCATAAGCTATTTCACTATCAATCATAGAGACTGCTCTCAACCTGTCATTTATTAATCACACATCCAGGAAACCAGCATAGAAGAGTAATTCAGCACAGAGACAGATTGCTACCACATAAAAGCAAGGACTGACTCGTAAGTAGATGAAATACTTGCAGTCCTCCGGATTCTGGACTTGGTATTCTAGTTGCCCAAGTCGTGCTTCTGCCCTTGGCATCACAAACTGATTTAAAGCGCTAGCCCACGTGTTGAGATCCTCCGCAAGCTTCAGTTCACTGGAACTCATAGGTGGAAAAACTGAAACCCGATCTTCCTGCATTTGTGGCCTTAAGCTCGAGCTTCTGAAACGGACTGTGATTGAGACAAGGGCACAGGTTGTTCATATTTATCCAAAGAATGAAGAAGTATGTGAAAGCAAGAGGATTCTGACCATGAATAATTACATAATCCAACACAACACAATGCAATTCTTGCTCAAATTTTTTGCCTTTCGAATTTTGGTGATCGTGACATAAAAGTGACAGTTTATGTATTAGAAGGCCAAAGCAAAACACAGGAGAGGACTGACGTATCAAATTCTAGGCTACCTGCTTTTAGGATCATAATAGAACCCACTGATGGATCCATCACTGCATGAGAAGCAAACATAGTAAAAGCCAGCTATGGTCAATCCACAGTCCTCTCCAACATTCACAAAGTACTGCTCTTTCCATCTCTGGCCAACACATGAGCAAGAAAGTGAGAAACTGCATCAAAGAAAACAAAATCCACAATTGATGGTCACAATGTAGCTTCAAACTTGTTACCATGAATATGTATTGATAACTGCTCAGGTCCAAAGTTTTGCCACCATCAGCTTCCACCCGGCTCTGCAAGAAACATGGCCGACATTTGAAAAGATTAATGGCAGTTCACAGAGTGATGATTAATATATCCATGTGAAGTAATTTAAGCAACTTGTGGATGTGTATTAGATATGTATGCACTAATATCTATGTACATGAATATGACATATGTCCTGAATACTTGTAGATTCTTTGTTGAATTAATATAACATCACACAGAATGGTCTGACTACTTACCAGAAGGGGGGAGAAAGACGGGAACTTGGTCCAGTGCCTTATGTCATCCTCTGGCCTAATAAATAGTTCCAACCATTAGACAATCTTATATATGGGATCCTAGTCCTAATAATGAAAAATTAGACACAGCTTTTCCAAAAGACCAGCAGAAGCATATGTAAAGCAAGAGAAAAAAAGGACATACGTAGCTTCCCACTTGCCAGTGAAGAACGTATAATTCTTGCCGTCAACGATCTCTCCTTCCCAGAAGGTCACTACCTGATAAAATTGTAAATAAATCAAATCATATGGAGTCATGTCGGGTATAGAGCACTAAAATTTAAAACATAAGCACCCTATTTTGAGAGGCAAAAAGATACATATATCTATAGGGATTTCCATGACCTTGGTTAATAAAATGCAGCAATCTCTATAACAACTTAAATTCTGATAAAAGATGATTACGATTAAACACAATTCAAAAAATTTAAGAATTCAAATCGCCACCTCACAAAGCAGTTGCTTCCACCAGACAGCAGAACCTTACTTAAACAATTATGGAGTGCACAAAGTTATTCAAGGATCTAAATTGGTTGGGTGGAAAATCCATCTTACCGGCGTGTCTGCCATTGGAACATTCAGGGCTTCCATGGTACCACAGAGATAACCATGATCAAGGTCGCATCCTTGAATACAGACATTAACTCTCCAAGCTTCATCTTTCTCATTCTGCAGACTGGAGACGTTCTGAGTGCCAGAGAAGGTCTGAGTAATTATTGAAGGAGAGACAATCAGAACATAACCTTCAAGTAGACATAGATTGTACATTTGAAGTCCCATTATCAATAGTTTAAAGAAATCATCAAGAAATAAGTACATATAGAATTTTCATCTCTAGTGCTAAAATGAAAAAGGTAGAGGCCCCGTGCAAATTCACAAGCATTCCTCCAAATAAAAGTTCATCACATGCAAGGTGTCCTTAATCTAGGCAGCCATTATGCATGGTCCCCTATATTCCTTTTACTTAAGAGGGGCAACTACATAAAATGTCAAGAGATCATCATGCTAGCTGAGCAATTCTGGCAGAATATGACTATAAACAGACATGATTATCCCTTCAATTTTGCTGGAAGAACCTAGCTGCCAAGCAGAAAAATCCACATCCCTCTGTTATTGGGAAAAACCCCAAAAGAGCATGTTGTTGTCTTGTTAAAATGAATATAAAGGAGCAAAAAATACAATATAGTTTAGTTTACTAACTATGTCTGGCTCTAGGGTCTCTGTCCATGCTTAGCACTTATTCCACGTACAAATAAGCAAGAATGTGGAGAAGAGGACATAAGTGGTCATAGCTACTGTCAGAATGCAGCTCTGCCACAATTCAAGACATAATTGGAGCAATTCCTTAAAGAGCTAGTCTAAGCGGCCAGTAAATTGGAATATCTCCACCAATTTATAGCTACAGCATTCATTTTATCAAGAATGAAGATTCACCTGTCCAACAGTTAAAAGTGAACAAGCTTGGGGTAATGTATTTCCAGAACTTGCACCTTCAAAGTCAAGCAATCTCACATCAGTACCTCAAAGAGTTCAATTACATTCAAAGCCAAATATAAGAAGGTGTAATGTGGCCAGCAACAATGAGTACTAAGGGTGTGCTTGTCTCGATGAAAAGTTCATCATAACGAAAAATACTTTCCCTGAAAATCATTTTTAAGGAAAATAGCTGATTTTTCATTTGTTTGGTGGTATGCTGGAAAGCAAATAAAACTCTATCTTAAGATAGAAGGTGAAGAAGTTACTAAACATTTGTGGTAAGAGACTTGTTATGTTTGGAAAATGATTTTTCCCATTCAACATCGGGAGTTCATTTTCCTAATTTTAAATGTGGGTGTTCTCTCTGACTGTGAATGTTTTTCCGTTGACTAACCATGTTCGGTCAACCAAACATGTAAAAGTCCGGAAAACTATACACAGAAAGCTCTTTTAGTGAAACAAACACGCCCTAAGATCAACTCACAAATATACATATAACTTGACCTCTGAAGGCTGGTATTAGCTAATAAAAGAAGCGACTTGCCTACAAAGAGATCTAAGTTCCACGTTTTAGAATTTGAAAGAGTCTTAGGACAATGGAAGTCATTTAAACTAGGAGCCAACTAGTCCACGAAAGGGAAACGAAACAATCAAAAAACATTTGTGAGCAAAACGCCCACAGAATTAGGTTTGTATCAGCCAGTTGGAGAGGCAGCTAAACCATCAATTCAGCAGATAAACAAACTATGGTTGATTTGTCCGTGCACTTAAACACTTACCTTCTTTAGTTTAATAGACTGGTGACAAACAAGTACAAGTAATTCCTAGGCATCTTCAAGGTTGCCAACGGCTTAATTTGATTGAGATCTAAAAGGAAGAGGGGCAAATGAGGCACAAAGTAGAGGAAAAGAACCATGGATTCTTCTGATGAGATGGTCTTGTATTATTTCAGCACTAAGCTTCCCATGATTCAAAATAGCAGCTGCTAGCTGTGATCACATTTAGTGCCAATTGATCCTCCAACAGCTCTCAGCCTCAAATAGTCGCAGATCAGTCTTAATCTAGGCCATTCAATCTAAGGACATCGTGGGTCGGTACCAGGTGACTTTTGATTCACCGTGGGTCCATGCCTATGGATCTGAGTAGTTTCATTCTGAAGTCTCTTATGTCAATGGTTAGCACAGGTTCATCCCTGGTAACCGTTAATTGGTCCACAGTTGTTGTCTGTCGAACCAGCTGTCACTAATACATACAGAGTATTCATAGTGGTCCAAAGTATATTCAATCAAATACACTTTAACAGAGCTTAGGGGCGAAATGACAAAAAAAGTACTTCTGGGGCCATTTTGAACTCTATCACCGTGACTTGGCCATCATATCATTATCACAGCATCATATCAACCCGCCATCACTGTTATTGTGGCCACCATTCAGGAAAAGAATTAGGATGGCAGGCAAGTTCAACAAAGCCGGTCGAGTTCAAAGGATCAAATTTTCGTGTTCTACATAAAAAGGTGTTCAATCTAATATAAATTATATCTATCATGATCATATCTAGGAATGAAGGGTACATTGAGATTCATAGCTAACATTAGTTTCTTGCAGCTTGATCCCCCACCTGAAAACGAGGCATTGGGATACTAAACCTCCAAAAACCAGCAACCGAAAGTCAGCTAGCAAACACCCCGCAACAGATTTAACTCCTTGGCAAAAGCAACCGCGATTTCAGCACGTAGTAATCCAACACGACACAACGCCCGACTCCTCACCATGTGTACGCACGATTCTAACGCAAAGACCCGACACAAGCAACGTGTGAAGGCAACGAAACCGTCGAAACGCATGAAACCGCACCCGATCGGAAGCAAGGAACAGAGATTTACCTGATACTTGAGAAGGTGCTGAGCTCTCCACAACTCTCACCGGCATGTTTCTCCGACTTTCTTCTCGAAAGTAGTTAATCGACGATCGAGCAGAAGATGGGTATGCGCAGATTTTGTTTCTGAAGCTTTCTCGCGAAATGGAATGCTAAAACGTCGATGGAGTCCCACGGTTTGAGGCCACTTCGAGGTCCAATTCGTTTCTCTTGTGGTTTATCTCTGGTTACCCATTTGGGCTTTTGAATGAACTCTGTCAGCAAAATCAAAAAACCCCACAAGCCCACAACGATGGTGAACTATTTCTTCCTTTTTCTTGTTTTGCTAGAAGTGATTTTCTTTTCGGATCAAATTTATATGAGGATCTCAATCTCATAGTTGGCAATAGCATTGCTTTTTCACCGTCTTTACGTCAATACACATTCGAGACGTAACGTCGTTCCTACGTTCGGAATTACGCATCATTTTCGATGGATTTATTTCATACAAAGAAAAGGGGATTCTTTCTCTAGAAAAAGTTCGATTTGATCCCGAATCGCTTCGCACCGCGTGGTTTGAAAGCCGCTATTTTGGTATCTTGAATTCTTATTATTGAACTTCTGTTTTTCGAGGAGGAAATCGCCAAGTTAAAAAGGCAAGAATCTGATTACAGGTGGTTGGGAATCCGAAACTCGAATTCGCACTCTTGGTCCAGGCTGCAAACAAAGTGTCCATGCCTTTGTGCTTTGAATAGGAAATTGACATGCGAGAAGCTTGAAGAGCGGGGAAATGTAAATGCGAAATGTGAATGGCAAGCCATCAGACTTCATGGAAACTAAGGGCGCCGTTGTTTTTTGAAAAATGAATGATTTGGATAACTTTTTTTTTTTATAAAAATGATTATTTGCATTGCCGAATACTTTGATTGTTTACAAAAATGTCTATGCATAATATAGTCGTTGATAATGAAAATATTTTTCATTGATTAATCATTTCAATCAATATAAGAGATCATGTTTAGGAAAATATTTTTCAAATCGCTCATTTTTGGTTATACAAATGAAGCCTAAATGCATAAACTAAAATTTGAACTTGAAGGCGACTTTCTTCGAAATCACGGAGTAAGAAACTCCCAAATCAACAACGTGACTTAAGGATGGGCGCATGCTAACTCCCCCGATATGTCCAAGAAATCAAACCGTTGCGTAAACTTGCGGATTCTCGGTTCAAAAAAAAATTGAATTCTAAATGCAGAAACTAAAGTTGAACTTAAAGGCATTTATTGGAAATGGTTTAAAATGCTCAATTGAAAACACTAAGCGGCACAAAAAACTAGTATTTACATTCGACATTGCTAGAAATTTGGCAGTCTGTGTATAGTTTGAGTGTGTTTTTGTTATTTGTTCTCTATATTCACACTATGCTCTGGCAGCTCATCCAACTACTTTCACCAATTCCGCCGGATCTCGATTTAAATGTTATCCCAATCTATTCACATCGAGATAGTTACCAAATTAGTCATAGATCCAATGTACAAATACTAATTCAGTCATAAACTTCTCAAGTCTAACAATGTAATCTTAAACCTTTATATGAAATTTCAATATGGTCCTTTTGACCAATTGCCGCCGGAAATTAGCTTACCACATTAGCGATTTGAGACAGCATTTGACCAAATGACCATATTGAAATTTCGCGCAAATGTTTAAGATTATATTGGTAAAATTGAAATGTTTGAACTGAAGTGATTCTAGAGCTAAGAGGTTAAAATTTTTACTTGGTAATGTTCTCGAAAACTATTTCTTCCTTTTTCATAATTTTGCTAAAAGTGAAATTTCCTCTTTAGGTCAAATTTTTTATCAAAGGATCTCAACTCTCATAGTTGGCAATACGCATTGCTTTTTCACTGTCTTTTCATCATTAACATGAGAAATAACGTGATTTCCTCCACACTAACCGGCGCAAGAAACTAGTATTTACATACGACATTGCTAGAAGAAAGCTTGATGAAATCTAGAATAAAAACCTACACATTCATGGAAATAGTAAGTGACACAAGAAGCTTGAAAGGAGATATTTGCAGAAAACTGGAAGTCTGATGGAAATTTGGCAGTCTGTGTATAGTTTGAGTATGTTTTTGTTTTTGTTCTCTATATTCACACTATGCTCTAACAGCTCATCCAACTACTTGCACCAATGCCTTGGATTTCCGATTTAACTGTTATCCCAATTTATTCACATCGAGATAGTTACGAGATTAGTCATAGATTTAGTCATAAACTTTTCAAGTCTAATAATGTAATCTTAAAACCTTTAGATGAAATTTCAATATGGTCCTTTTGACCAATTGCCGCCTGAAATTAGCTTACCACATCAGCGATTTGAGACAGCATTTGGCCAAATGACCATATTGAAATTCCACGCAAATGTTTAAGATTATATTGGCGAAATTGAAAAGTTTGAACTGAATTGACATATATATAATAGGTCAAGAATTTTATTGGTAATGTTCTCTTTCACTATTTCTTCCTTTTTCTTGTTTTGCTAGAAGTGATTTTCTTTTCGGATCAAATTTATATGAGGATCTCAATCTCATAGTTGGCAATAGCATTGCTTTTTCACTGTCTTTTCATCATTACACATTCGAGCCATAACGTGGTTCCTACATTCGGAATTACGCATCACTTTCGATGTATTTATTTCATACAGAGAAAAGGGGATTCTTTCTCTAGAAAAACTTCGGATTTGATCCCGAATCGCTTTGCACCGGTTGCTTTGAAAGCCGCAATTTTGGTATCTTGAATTCTTATTATTGAACTTCTGTTTTTCGAGGAGAAAATCGCTAAGTTAAAAAGGCGAGAATCTGATTACAGGTGATTGGGAAGCCGAAACTCGAATTCGCACTCTTGGTCCAGGCTGCAAACAAAGTGTCCAAGCCTTTGTGCTTTGAATAGGAAATTGACATGCGAGAAACTTGAAGAGCTGGGAAATGTAAATGCGAAATGTGAATGGCAAGCCATCAGACTTCATTGAAACTGAGGGTGCCATTGTTTTTTTAAAAATGAATGATTTGAATAACTTTTTTTTTTATTTATAAAAATGATTATTTGCATTGCTGAATATTTTGATTGTTTACGAAAATGTCTATGTATAAGATATCGTTGATAATGAAAATATTTTTCATTGATTAATCATTTCAATCAATATAAGAGACCATGTTTAGGAAAATATTTTTCAAATCATTCATTTTTCGCGATATAAATGAAGCCTAAATGCAGAAACTAAAATTGAACTTAAAGGCACTTATTTGAAATGGAGTAAGACGCTCAAATGAAAACACTAAGCGACCCAAGAAACTAGTATTTACATACGCCATTGCTAGAAGAAAGCTTGATGAAATCTAGGATAAAAACCTACACATTTATGGAAATAGTAAGTGACACAAGAAGCTTGAAAGGAGACATTTGCAGAAAACTAGAAGTCTGATGGAAATTTGGCAGTCTTTGTATAGGTTGAGTGTGTTTTTGTTATTTGTTCTCTATATTCACACTATGCTCTGACAGCTCATCCAACTACTTTCACCAATTCCACCGGATCTCGATTTAACTGTTCTCCCAATCTATTCACAGTGAGATAGTTACTAGATTAGTCATAGATCCATTGTACAAATGCTAATTCAATCATAAACTTTTCAAGTCTAATAATGTAGTCTTAAAACCTTTGTTTGAAATTTAAATATGGTCTTTTTGACCAATTGCCTCCGAAAATTAGCTTACCACATCATCGATTTGAGACGGCATTTGGCCAAAGGACCATATTGAAATTTCGTGCAAATATTTAAGATTACATTGGCAAAATTGAAAAGTTTGGACTAAATTAACATCTATATGATAAGTCAAGAATTTTATTGGTAATGTTCCCTTTCATATCCCCAAAATGTTATGAAATCTCACGTCACTCATTAAACACATCCCAAAAAGTCGCTATGCGTATAACCACCTTAGGAATGGAGAATTTGTAGGTAAAGTTCCACGAAAAACAACTTTCAGAAAAATATTTTTCGAATTTTTGAAGTTCGTTTCATAGAAAATAGTGAGTTAATGAAAATATTTTTCACTTATGGAAAAAATACATTCAAAAGTAGGGAAAATGATTTCCTCTTTTTGAAGAGAGTAAATCATTTTCCCTCGCCTTTCCTCCCTCAATTTCTTTTCTCCCTCCATTTCTTCACTTTCATTTCGTTTTCTAAGTATTTAAAAAAATCAATTTTTTAATATTTTGGTTTTTTATTTTTTTCCTTTTTTTCCTTTTTGTTCTTTTTTCTTCTTCCTTAGTCGGGTGTCGGCCATGGTGACTGCTAGCAAGCTCGAGGCTATCTAGATCCCAGTGAGCTTAGCTCCCTTGAGGTCCGTGACTAGCCTATGAAAAAGGGAGAATAGAAAATAGAAAAATAAAAAATTGAATTTTAAAATTTAAAAAAAATAAATAAATAATAGAAATAAATAAAAATAAAAAGGATTAAAAGGATTGCACGGAGGAAAATGAAATCCAACATTTTCCATACCAAACGACGAAAAATATTTTTCAGTTCATTTTCAGGTTTCGATCCAACAATGAAAAATATTGTTATTTTCTTGAAAAATGACTTCTTAGAAAATATTTTCCAAGTTCACCTTATTTAACTTTTCTGAGAAATTTGACTGCCAGGGTTTCCTCCTCCCATTCCCCCTCTCCTTGAGAAAGCTCTGGACCTTTCTCTCTCTTTCCCCCTCCCTCCGTCCCTTCCATTTCCCTCTTTCCTCTTTGAAGCTTTCCTTCCATGTCCGTAAATAAATTTCTACAGCAAATTTTGGGTGAACGTGGAGTTTAGTTCAGCCATTCTTCTAGTCCTTAGCTGTCGAGGAAGATGTTCGTGGCATAGCTCCATATCTTCTCCGAGATTAAGCTACTCTCCTTTTCCAATTTAGATTTAGGTCAAGATTTTTGGGGTTTTACTCTCTCGAATTTGATTTAGATATAGATCTGCAGTTCTCTACAGGTATTTAATCTGTGTTTTTTCAATATATTGATATTGGTGTCTCCGCACATCGATTGTGATGAGGGCGTTGAACCTAGACCTACACCATATGCCATTGCAAATGCAGTGGGAGATCTCGAGATGTTCTCCTCACTATATCCGGTGATCAGCTATCAAAGTTTTACGGATACAAATTTATTATGGAGGGATGAGATTATACTTCTAACTATAGACTATGCTTTGGTATTTGCTTTCTAGCTTTTGCTTTGTTCAACAATTATTTGTAATTTGCTACACTTGAAAGATGTAACTCTCGAGTATTATTATGGATGGCATCTTTATTAGGACAAAAAAAAGGGTTCACCTCATTTGATTATGGACGGTGATTTTGATCCCTAATAATGTCGAGGGAAAAAATCCCACAAAAAAATCTAAATTTCTGTGCACGAACACCAGGACCCCCAAGTTTTTGGTTTCTAATTCAGCCTTAAAATGCAAATAAGCTAGAAATTTTAGGGTTTGATTACACTCAATTTGTCAAGGACTTGATTCCAAAGAGACCACGAGTTCACGGAACAAAAAAAAAGGACTTCTACCATTCTTTCACATCGACAAATTCTCGTCTCCTAATGCGAGAGCCGGTGCAACTACTTACCATGGCAGAAAGAAAAGATAAAAGAACGATAAAAAATGAAAGTGGACCACAGCCTAGTACTGGTACTATGGACATGGTATGGTATCTAAAACAACTTGGCAAGTGAGCAACACAATAAAGAAACCCAAGAAAGAAAGGGGAAAGACTACAGGAATGGTGGGGGAATATATGCACGAAATGGACATCTTGACTTGTGACAAACTGTACAGAAAAAGGGAGTTTTGTGCTGGAATCGGAATCGAATTAGCCATTTGTCTCCAGTGCTTATCAAGGAGCTATATTTAGGGGAATTTCAAAAGGAGGAATTTTAAAGATTTGAAAAAGGGATGGTGATTGGTGGGTAATCATGAAGATGAGGGGGCTTTGAGTTCTCTTTTCCTAGGTACAAAGGTGACAACAGGGACTACTCAGAGCACCCCAACACCACAAATATTAAGGACCTGTTTAGTAACGCTGGTATTTCTCTTACTCTTATTTTTTTTTTTCTCGAGAACAAGAGAAGAATATAAATTTATTTGGTAACATCAGTTAATTTTTCTATTTCCGAGAACAGATTAGTGACCAGAAAACAGATTTGAAACATAAACAGGAATAAAAAGGAAATCTATTTCTTTGTTCCCGGAAACAGAATTGAAAAAAAAAAATCATTTCTGCTTAGAAATTATTTCCCGGAATATAACTGTTACCAAATATGCCCTAAATGGTAATGGGCATCTCAGGAGCAAATCTTGCTTTTATTATTCATAGATCTTATGCAATTTGACATGGGTTAAGTTGATAGTTCTTATGATCTTTCTTATGTGGTTGAGCCCCACCCAGTTGAAAAAGTGCAGCAGATTTTGTTGAAGATGCTCTTTTTTTCTCACATAAAAAGGATCCCTCAAATTTGAAGGAATAAGGATTTGTGCACTGGCATAAAAGAAAGAGCAAAGAAGGAATAAGAGGACTGTGCATGCAGAGGTGAATGACTATTTTTGTAAATTGTGAGACCACTTTATGCTGTCAATGCTCTTAGACAAGTGTGAGATTTGACATGTGAATGTTCTAACACACCCCTTCATGTATTGGTTGTGTCTTGGCCCCATATTAAAGCATGAATGTTCTTCTTTTTTGGGCTCAATCGTCTCTTCTACGTACATGTGTGCGATGCTCACAGGGATTGAAACTCGGACCGGATACTTTCCGGCCTCACCCCTAATCTTTTTATCAGCAGGATCGCTTGCTTTTCTTTTTTTCGTCTAAGCCGCATGCCTATTGGCTAAAGCAAGAATTTTGGTTGTTAAAGAGCGATGGGGGGCGATGTGAATATGCAACACATTTTGCTCAGATATCACTAAAAAGACTTAAACTATTAGAGTGCAACATTGAATGTCTTTTATATCTCAATGCTCCGGCTCATGAAATGTAGATCTAATGCTGAAGGATATAAGTATGCACACTTGATTCGAGTGGGCGAAAGAATTGTGGAAGCCCATCTCCCATAATGATCAGGAAATCCCATAAAAGCGTCAAAATTGGAGTCCAGGGAATCGAACTCAAGACCTTGTCTTTGATGTCCATAACCGTACTAAAAAAGTTTTAAGTTATTGATCACGACATGGAATATTATTACATATCACCTTACGGAAACCTTTAGGTGCTAAGTGCACTTGTTATGTGGGAATACAAAGAAGAATCTTACATCAAGTGTTTCAAGTGAAAAAGAATCGATTTACATATCCAGTGGGCTCGTAACTCAATAACTTAAGTTTACGGTCAAATTAATTTCAACTATATGTCTGCTAGCGTGCTCAAGCTTTGGCCTCACTTTTGATGATGGTAGCGGACCCTCGTGTCTCTACCTCATCCCAAGGCTACCGTCAATTTAGTCGTGTATTCGAGTTCACGCGACAAAGTTTGTTATGAATTCATGTAAACCATCAGCATCCTCATTAGCCAACTTGTCCACTAGTTTTAATTGTTCAGATTGGACTTCTTAACAATAAAGAAGTCATTTTTCCAAAAGTTTAAGCTATTAGAAAATCAATCAATTTTGTATGTATCATGCATTATTCAATATTCCTCTTATGCAAATCAATCCTTCCATGCAATATACGATGTGGGCATGGTCACTTCAAACCAGACCCAAACAGAATACAAAGCTCTTGATATGTAACGTACGGCTCCGTTTGTTTTGCAAAAAATAAATGATTTGAAAAATATTTTCCTAAAAATGATACATTTAAAAAAAATTAGTCAATAGAAAATATTTTCATTATTGGCAACAATCTTTGTCTAAATATTTTCGTGGCTAGTGAAAATATTTTTCGTTAATTCATATTTGTAAAAGATACAAGTAATATTTCTAGGAAAATATTTTTCAAACCACCCATTTTTCGCGAAACAAATGGACCCTAATATCATGCTAGATAAATTATCTTTGCAAAAGTTAAATTGTTAGGAAACAGGCAGCAAAATGTTAACAATTTGTTAAATTTTAAACTTGCATGGTTTAGTGAAAAGACACTCTTAAGATTAATCTACTGGGAAACCAAGCATATTTGTTGCTGCACTTCAAATTTATGGTTCTGTAAAACATCAACTGACTGATCATTCAATTGCCATATTCCCACCCCAAGTTTCCTTTTCTCCTCCATTTCTTCAATTAGCTCAATTGCTCTTAACCTACGCTCTTCACATGCGAATGAACGGATATATCGCCGTAATAGTGGCCGAAAGAAGCTTAAGTTTGTTTTCCTAAGTTTCATTGGGAAATAATTATTTTCAATATCTAAATGGAGAATGCTTCTCCGATAGTCTGATAGTTATTTTTTACCATAGATCCACACACCATCACTATTTTGCATAAAGCACTCATTAATCGGAACATCGTGGGTCGGAAATAATAACAATACTGTCAGATTGTTAGGCTAGCAGCTTCCTATCTAAATTTGTCTTGCCCATAACAAGCTTCATCTTTCCTGGCAATGGCATCATGCTGATCTCTGGGAAACTTCTTAGCAAGTTGGGAGAGAAGAAGACTACTACTTGAACCACTTGAAGCTTACAGTTCTGTTCACATACACTTATTCTTTTGTCCTGGCAATGATACTTTCTGTACATTCCCTCTTTGTCTCTCCCTCCCTTTCTTTTTTGTGCATTGCTCTCTATCTTTCCTTTTCCAAACAAAAGGTAACCTGTTTCAAAGCATTTTCCTTTTCCTAATGCTTAAATTTATCTTCACCCACAAGGGATCAAAGAAACGTAAAGACAATGCACATTGGAGGAACATCGGTGGCAATTTAGAATACATGGCTCTTCAGATGCTCGAACTTATAGCAGATCATAAGCCTTTGGGCAACATTATGCGTGACTATGTCTGCAATAATATGCTTTTATTCACTTAACATACTTGACATGCTTGAGTTGAGAATAATATCGGAATAGTATGCTTAAGACGGTGGTGCATTAACGAGTATCGGTTCATTATCTTAACTTCAGCATGCTATGATAAAACAAGGTGCTTATGAGGACATGATTCCGATCAATGGTTAATGAAAGGCACCCGAATTAAAATTTGCTAAAAGGGATAAAGTTGTGGAAGAGAACCCATTTTATGTGGCTTTGGGTAGAGAGGAATAATCCAATTCTTGACTTGAGAATAAGACTTGTTGCTTTATAGCTAGGTTTTGAGTTCAGATTCTCATATTCCATTCCATTGGAATTGGAATCTGTCAACTTTTTCCTTCCTCTCTCTCTCTCTCTCTCTCTCTCTCTCTCTCTTCCTCATGACTTTTTTCCCTCCTCCGCAAGGAATATCATTCCGTGGTCATTTCTCACTTTCCATTTGAGCCAAAGCAAATCCCCTGTGGTCAGAAATGTGTAACCAATCAGAGTTTCACAAGTTTTTTTCTGTCCTTGTGGTGGACTAGTCGTATGATGATTTTCGCATACTTCTGTATTGCTTCTCTTTTCGGGGCTTGGTCTCACCCCAAAAGTGACTTTATATATTAATGTATAAGCCCCCAAAAGATGTAACTTGTAAGTACAAAGCAGCAACATTTAAGTTCCTGTTCTGTCTAAAAAGCGCGAGAATAACATCAATGGATGTGGGAGAGAAACAGTTAGTTACCGGTAGTTGAAGGTAGGCGTTCCTCTGTTTCGGGCAATGTTATGTGAAGTTAAGTGCTCTAGATGTGCCGCTTTGGTCATCAGGTGTCTGGAGACATGAAGTGAAAGCCACAGTGTCCCTGTTTGGTCTGTTCATGACTTGAGATGACTTTCGAACAGTTCATGGGTGTGGTGATTCGGTCCAACCAATCATTGAACATTGCACACGGGATTAGAACTGTTACGCCAATCGATGAGGATTCATCAAAGTTACATCTGCTCCTGCTTTTTTTTTAAAAGGTGCAACCTGTTGCAATTAGATCTATGGTTTGGGTACATATATGGTTTAACTTTTTGGGAAAGTCAGTTGTTCATCAGCCTAACATATGTATAGAAACTAGAGTTTCTGTTGTGTAATTCTGGTGCTTGCCCTATAATTTGTGTGCGAGGCTCAGCATAAAACAGAAGGAGCATGAAGAAATATAATTTGTGTGACAACCTAGAATTTATTGGAACAGATGGTCGCGCTTTTGGTTTTCGGCACTGCCTTGTCTGTTTGATGCATGTCACATTTCATTCCCGCTCTCCAGTATCCTTTCTACCCGGTCAATTATACACACCGTAATTCACACGTAAAGTCCGACGTGCACATGAAAAATGCTACTGTCAGTGCAAAATTGCAACATAAAGAGCGGCTGCAATTTTATGTTGCAACTGTCAGTGTATCGGAACGCGCCTTGGACAACTTATTCCTATCCAAATGCCTGACATCCATTCAGGGATTCCACCTTTAAAAAGCTTTGGCAAAAGCCTGTCACTTCAGAGGATTCTCCCGATCTGCATGAAAATCTTTGCAACATCAGAATAGAATGATTTTCCAGGAAAAGGCTTTCTGGAACAAATGGGGACGATATTGTTCCACCGATGCGATTGTAAATCATGATTTACTTTGTCCATTGTTAAGCAATGTTACACCCTGTGAGTTCGCAAGTGTCCCCTGATGGATTACAACGCAAAGTTTTTCCTCAAAATGCTCCAAGTAGATATCATCTAAAAACCCACCAGTTATTCAATTTGAGGAAGTATCGGATGCTTACAAATAATGCAAACGTGACTGTTTGTCAATGGAACACCACGCAGACGACATTTCTCAGCAGAAACCTTGTATACTTGATTTCTAGAACATAAGCAGAAGGTTTTATGAATGAGTAACTTCATATTATGCAGCAATGAGCAACGCCGCGCTGCAATACAAGTCCCTGTAAAACAGCATATAAACATCAACAAAAGGGGAAAAACAGCCAGCAAAAAGTGTAGAGATTCACGCAATCCAAGAGTATCCGAAAAGCCAAGGTGCAGGAGTCAAGGGCAAGATCATGGGTACTCTCTAGGCCAGAGATTGTCCTGTCTTTCATCAACTGCAAGTATGGATGCAAGTACAATTCCTTTTTCTGATTCGCCAATGCGGGGCCAGCTTTGTTATGCCAATTGAAGTATGAAAAAGATTTTGGACCAGCTTCCTTCTAATATTATGCGCTATGCAGGCTGAATAAGTACCAAACTTCTGAAGAAGACAAAGTGGGAATGTATTCCTTATTCCATGCCTTGCTTCCTACACTCCAAGGAAGAGCATCTCGTTATCGAATTTTTAATCTACATTTTGTAGTGTATCCATTCCCAATGCTCCAGTCAACAGAATCTGCTAACATTCTGCAAAATACAGCCAATAAAATCAATTTTCTTAGGGTCTCAATTGGAATGAAGAAACAAAACAAAGAAATCCTCACAATCAGATTTAACTTATTTACTTGCGTTTGTGTAACTCCAACAAGAGGATAAAAAATGTTTGCGAGTTCTTCAGAATCTTCCCTAAAGGTGAGAAGGCGAAACAAGGTGTTTGGAGCTTTCAAGGCACATAGAGGTAGTGGATTCGCCTCATCCAAGTCAGAAATTCCCCTATAAAAATCCGGGAATCAGGTTCCTGCCTTTGCCAGGCGGAGAAATTTGAATTGCCTAGGAAAATAAAGTATTAGACAGAGGGATCAATTCGGGTGCTCATTGCGAGGCTGGAGGGGCTATGGAAAGGTGTATTGAAGAGGAATTCAAACTGGTGGGCACTGTCTGAGAATGGAAACTAAAGAAGGTGTGTAGGGCCCAGCGCTTAACAGAGTAGGAAGGACAATATCTCATTTTCCATGTCACTATGAATTTTGGATTGGGTCCAGCCCTCCCCGTGGCTCTGTCGAAGATTCTGTCCTGTCTCGCTAACCTCCCTTTATAAAGGTCCTTCCCTGGCAAAACCTTTCATTGAGCAAGATCAGAAGGCCAAAGATCAACAGTATAGGCGAGAGAGATTCTAAGAAGTTGCGTCTGAATTTACTCCAATTCAGGACTAGACGTTGCGTGGCGTGGAAGATAGAGTGAGTTCGGTTTGGAGCATAAACATTGGATCACAGGAAAAGTGAAGTGCAATTCAGGTAAATCCTAGAGCTCATTTCAATTCGGCAATTTGGTGCCTGTGCTCGTGCATCGAGTTTGACATGAGCCAGTTGCTACAGAAAAGAAATCATGTACCATCACAACCAGCATCTGGGAAAGAACATCAATCCTTCTTCAAGAATGCCAATCCCTTCAGACAGGCATTTGTTTCTGCAAGGCGGTAATGGTCCTGGAGATTCGGGACTTGTCCTGTCAACTGATGCGAAGCCTAGACTAAAATGGACGCCCGATCTTCATGAGAGATTCATAGAAGCAGTCAACCAGCTTGGCGGAGCAGATAGTGAGTAAAGAAACCTTATGATGCCGAGTTCATTCTGAAATTTATGTGGCAAAAAATGCTGCGACCATCCACTGATGCAAGTGTTGTCCTTTCATATTGCAGAAGCCACTCCTAAAACAGTCATGAAGCTTATGGGAATTCCCGGCCTCACCCTATACCACTTGAAGAGTCATCTCCAGGTAAATTGTCCATCTTTGCCGAGCATTCATTCTAACGCTTTCAGTGATCGAGTCCCATTTCGTATTCCTTGGTTAAGCCATTTCAAATTCATTGCATGTTACTTTATAGCTCATCAAATAATGGACGTCACTCTTCTTATTGTTGCAATTTATATGTCTTCCGAGATTGTTGAGAATGAAAAAGTCGGGATATGTGAAAACTTTCAGGTTCTTATGTGTTCTGCAAGTGATTCCAAGGTCAATTGCCTGACATTATAGCATGACGTTTCCAAACAAGACACGACCTTTCGCTTCTTACGTCTTCCGTATGATATAACTAGGTAAACTAACCTCATTTTTTTTTGTGCTGCAGAAATACAGGCTCAGTAAGAATCTGCATGGACATGCAAACAGTGGAAACAACAAAATCGGTATGTGGAGATTATTCTATTCTCTTCAGATTCTTTACATGACAAGAAACCTAGAGATTTGTGGGGGATTCTCATAGAGAAAATCTAACTGGAACAAATCGCCTGACACAGGTACTGTCGCTGTTGGAGGAGACAGAGTACCCGAGACAAATGGACCTCACGTCCACAATTTAAACATCGTACCGCAAACAAACAAGTAAGAACACAAACATTCTCCGAGTGGCAACGATTTTCATAAACAACTGGAAGCTGGCGCCAGTCTACTTATACTAGACATCTTTCCTGAGTATACCTTTTCCGACACAGAAACTTGCATTTCGGTGAGGCGCTCCAGATGCAAATTGAAGTGCAGAGGAGACTCCATGAACAGCTAGAGGTAAAGAAGATTTAAAGCGTTTGTTTCACATATCAGTCATGATGAGCATTAGTAGTGATCAATAAACCAAAGAATCGAAGGAATTTCAAGCCAGAAAGATAAAGATGATCATGCTGGTGTACTATTGCCATTAGAAGCAGAAATAGTAGAACCTAGAAAGAGCCAAAAACCAAAAAATGGTTAACAGAGTGCAGATATGGATTGATATGTGAAGATGTAACGACTTAACATGGATAGAAAAACTCGTGGCGAAACTTATTATCAAAGGTCACAGTCCAATAACTTCTATCAAGATTTTGTAAGGACGGTCACTTCCGTTTCCATCTAAATTCAGATTTCCTTGCAATTCTTTGCGTGTAGATGTCATTATTAGGATAAAGTTCGCGATCTCCCTTCTCTGCATGTCATTCGACCATCTATTTGTAGAAAAACGTTCTGAGAAACCTGTCCAAACTCACTCAGGTCCAGAGACACTTGCAGCTCAGGATAGAGGCTCAAGGAAAGTATCTCCAGTCCGTGCTCGAGAAAGCTCAAGAGACACTAGGGAGACAAAACTTGGGCTCGGCGGGCCTCGAAGCCGCCAAGCTTCAGCTCTCCGAGCTGGTGTCCAAAGTATCTACGCAAACCCTGAACTCTGCATTCCCGGACTTGAAGGAACTTCAGGGCTTATGTGCACAGCAAATGCAGACGAACCCGCCTACAGATTGTTCCGTTGACAGCTGCCTCACCTCCTGCGAAGGATCACATAAAGACCAAGAGATTCACCACAACGGCATCGGGCTGAGACCTTATGGTGGTGGTAGCGTGCTCTTGGACCCGAAAGAAATCACAGTCGAGCCCAGAACAGAGAAAATAGAATTCAAGTGGGGTGGGGATGTGAAAGAAGACAGGATGTTCCTTTCATATGGAGTGAAGGAAATGGAGAGGAGATCTTTCCCTGGAGGACTAGGACAAAGCCCCTTGTCCATGAGCATAGGCATTGAAGGAGGACTAGGCACTTCCGAAGTGAGGAACAAAGCCCAAGAATGCGGAGGCGGCGTGGATTTCCTCGAAAGACTACACCCCAGAGCGGATCCAGTGAAGCTGGATAGCGATCAGAGATCCTGTGGGAACCGAATGCCTTACTTCGAGGCCAAACTTGACCTCAATGCCCATGAAGAAAACGACGTCGCCTCGAGCCGCAAACTGTTTGATTTGAATGGATTCAGCTGGAGCTGAGAAGGGTCTATCTCAGGCCTGTCCAGATCGATTCAACGGACAAACGCTTCCCGAGCTCACGTTCACCTGCAGTGAAGGATCGGTAGCTGGGAAGACGGCCAGCCACTCACCGTTGAGTCGGGAAATAATTTGCATCACCCAAATGTTTACACTATCCATAAGTAGATAAGCCACGGTGGGGGGCCTTCTAAAGCAAGCAAAAACTATATTGTCGTAGATAATTTTTCAAGAATGCCAAGTTATATAAATGAAGCACAATTCATGCTTGATTAATCTGAACAGAAATGGTTGATACGCATCCTCAACCATTGAACTGTATAGATTCCTTCCTCAAATTTCTAAGCAACTTAAAGCACGCAACATCTATCAAATGCTCATTCCATTTTTGCAAAAGCTCAACAACAGGGGATGATGAGATTCCTCTGTTCTAGGCCATTAGAAGACCTTTCGCTCAGATGCGCACGCGTTAATTTTTTTTTTTTTTTTCCTAGAGATACGACGTGCGTTAATTACCACTGAGAAAATGTTTACTTCAAGAATTTGAATTTCAGATCTAAAAGTTCATCTCGAGCTTCAGAAACTATTCATCAATCTATGGAAAGCTCTTCTTCACAGTTCACAGATATAGGATATTTATATATCCGACATCGCCGTAACTTGTATGCTTTATTACGGCTTTCACGTGATTTTTCGCGCTGTTATTTTCGCAGATAGAGCGAGGACATGTGGATCGAGAGGCAATAGTTTCCTTCTCTCCCGTTCCCGGGTACTAGAATTAGGCTTCGCCGGCGTTGCTTGGTGTATTTTATGCTTCTCCTTCTTCACCTGTTCATGCTCATTCAAATTGGAGCCCCTTAGATATACAGAGCTCTCGTACGGGCCAGAAGCAAGAGCTATAGCAGTGACCATAACTTTTGCGGAGTTAGTTAATATTCTCGGTTATGTTATTTTCTTTTGGACTCAACTTGTTTCGGCTAAAATGAATGATTTATAATATATTTCCTAAAAATCATCGCTTGTATGCTTTCAAAAAAATGAGTGAACGAAAAATATCTTCTCCGCCCACAATTGTTGTCAATAATATACACATTTCTCAATTAACTAATTATTTCGAACAACACAAGCTATTGTCTTTAGGAAGATGTTTTCCGAATCATCGCGAAGGCTAACAAACTATGTCTAAATATTCTGGTGGATGATGATAAAAATTTTCGTTCATCCATTTTTGTGAGTGGTATAAGTAATCATTTTTAGGAAAATGTTATCAAAATTATCCATTTTCTGAGAAAAAGATGGAACTTTAGTAAGATTTCATAACAAATATAACATTGCTTTTTTCGATGAGATAATTATGGTGCAAGCGCTCAAACTTTCATTTTGTATATTTAAATCCTAAAACTTGTCAACTTTGTACAATCGAGTCCTTCAGTTGTCTTGACAAATGGAAAATATCATGGGGCCTTTTTTTTAGGAAAAATTTCAAATAAGGGCCTCAAGTACCCTCATTGTCTCAAATAAGAACATGAAATAGTCATTGTTTCAATTAAGGGCCCGAAATGCCACTCTTGCTCTTGTCTCAAATAAGGGCTTGAAAAGGCCATACTTGCTTCAAATAAGGGCCACACCTCTCCTACCGGCCGACTAGCCAAATGTTTTGACCGATCAAGGGCATTTTCGTCAAAATATAATTTTAACCTAAATTTTAGTTAATTAAATAAAATTTAAAAAAGTAAAAGAAAAACAAAAGGGGAAAGGAGACACAGGCGGGCTGGCCGCCCTCCCGTATCTCCTTTCTTTCTTTTTTCTTTTACGTTTTCATTTTTAATTTTTGAAAAACATAAAAAGTAATAATAAAGAAAAAAGAACATGACAAAATTGCCCCTATCTACTAGTGAGTCGGACCTTTTTTTTACTAATATGGCTAATTCAGGCCCTTATTTGAGATAATGAAAACACTTCAAACCCTTATTTTAAATAAGATCATCTTCAGCCCCTTATTTAAAATTTTCCCATTTTTATTGCTTTTTAAATCTTATGGAGCCCTCAATGCTGTGATGGAGCGCTGTCAATAGTCGACACCAAAGCAATGTTGTTTCTTGTCACCATATCAACATATAGACCAAAATAAATACGAGATGTCTTTTTGTTCGGAGAAAAAAAATTAAGAGTTGAAAAAATAGTTCTAAAAAACTTTTAAAAAATTGGAATTGAAAGTAAGAAAGGTTGAAAATTATAAAAAAAAAAATTATCAAAAGGATTTCGGTCCTACCGGACGCCCTTCTTCGGCTCACAGAGCACCCTTGCCAGCTTGGAGGTGGCACCAAGTTTGCCACCATCAAGCAAGGGTGGGGCCGCGCTCGCCACCACTAACAAGCGTGAGGCTCGCTTGCCTCCAAGCAAGCGGGGCTCTTGCCCTCTTCGGTGGTTAGGTGAGCGACTCTCATTGCGACCCAGATATGAATAATTTATATTACAATTTTCTTAAAATGATCACTCGTATAACTTGCAATAATTAATCAATAAAATATTTAAAAAAATTTTAGATAAGGGTTCGAAGTGCCCTCATTTTCTTAGTGAGGCCATAGGTATTGAAAGCTCGCAGAATCTAATGCGATTCGAGGGTGGACGAGGAAGAAGATGATATCGCTCGGTGACTACTCACTAGCACCAAATTCACGAACAGTAGAACTGCAGCTATCCAAGACATGGAAATGGATCCTCTCAGAGAGGGAGAGAGAGAGAGAGAGAGAGAGAGAGAGAGAGAGAGAGAGAGATTTTTCTGCCATTTAGCTATGGCAAATAGAGTTTCTAGGTGGATTTGATGAAGACACATCTTGAATTTGGATGGATGTTTTGTCGTTACAAACTTACAATCATTTGCACTTTATGAAGGGATGATGGTTGTCCGAAAAAATAGTGGACTCGACCCCGACGGCCATCGTCGCCACCAAGTGGGGCGGTGGCCACGGGCAAGACTGTGATTCTTTTCTTTTTATACTTCATTTATTTTAAATTTCTGAAAAATAAAAAAAGGAAAAAAAATATAAACGATGAAAATATCCCTAATTATTCGATGAGCCATGCCATTTTTTGAGACTAATATGGTCACTCCACGCTCTTATTTGAAATAATATTCACTCCATACCCTTATTTGAGACAATGAAAACATTTCGTACCTTAATTTGAAATAATATCAACTCCAAGTCCTCATTTAAAAAAATGAGGACACTTGAAGCCTTCATTCATAATTACCTAAATATATTTCCATTATCGATGAAATACTTTTCATTCATTCATTTTTTGTAAGTGATAAAAGCAATCATTTTTAAGAAATATTTTCCAAATTATTTATTTTCTGAGAAATGGAAATAATTTTTATTTTGGTGTTTGTTAAAAATAGATTGTTGAATGTAATTTTATGTGGTCAAGGGGTCTGATTGATGATTTTAGTAATATATTTACTAACATCCCAAATTACATTCAATAACTTCCGCATTCGAGAAATTAACTAGACCTCATCTTACATAAGAAATTACCGAATGTTACGCTGACCCACCTCATACTTCAAACCAAAACCGCTAATGTTACCAAAATTCATTTAATCATAAATCCATGCTGAACACTTTAAATTTCAACATCCAACCAAGTTACCAAAATAGCTAAGGCCACCAAAACTGTTTTAATCACAATCCACTGAGTACTTTCAATTTCAACATGTAATCAAGTTAACTAAGAAGACCTACCAAGGATGCCCATTTCCTTTTTGCTATTTTTTTTAATTTCAATTAATAAATAGATCCCCTCACACAGTAGGCACGATCATGTAGGTGTCAACGTCAGGGACGGAGACGGTTTCGCAAAAAAATATTAGATTAAAAATTAAATTGTAAGCCGGTAATTATCGAACCGAGAGCCTGTTTGGATTGCCTCTTTGAATTTTTTTTTTTAAAAAAGAAGTGCCTTATCGACATTATGCCAAAATCCCAAAGAACAAAATTATCTTTAGCTTCAGAGGATAAGGGAAATATATTGAATGCATTTGTATAATTTTAAAAAAGCTCGAGGTTATTTCATATTGAAAATGAAAAAAAAGAAAGTCACTAGTGCCATAAGTGGAAATATAAAAAAATTTGGAAAAGAAAATCACTCCAATAAATAATATTACGGGAAAACAGAAGTGAATTCTTTTTAATTTTCCGGCTGGAGGGATTTCTTGCCCTTTTTCCGCTGCGTCGCTTCCCGAAGGCGAAGCCGAAACGGCGAAATCCGAGTCCGAGAGAGGAGGGGGCCCGGTTCAAATGCCATGCAGCGGGCCCCGCAGCGACGTCGTTGCCAGTGCCACCCTCCCTCCCTCCCCTACTTCGCCCCGCTTCCCGAAGCGAACAAAATCCCTCTCATTTTGGCGTTACGAGCGTTCGAGCGAGCGACACTCCCCGAAGCACTCGCCTTCGCTCACTTCAAAATCCCAACTCTCTCTCTCTCTCTCTCTCTCGCTCGCTCGCTCGCTCTTTGCGTGCTCTCCGTTTGCGTCGTCGGGCGATAGGGACGGCGTCTGCTCGGTCGAGCCTGACCGGAATTCGCAATGGGAGCGAGCCGGAAGCTCCAAGCGGAGATCGACCGCGTGCTCAAGAAGGTCCAGGACGGCGTCGAGGTCTTCGACGGCATTTGGAACAAGGTCGCGGAACGATCGCCTCGCCGCGCCGCTCGGGGCTGAGAATTTTCTCGCCTTCGTTGCTTTCTCTTCCACGATCGGAACATGCGCGAGCCTCTTTTTTTTTTCTCTTTTTCTTTTTCGCTTTTCTCCTTTTCGTTCGGTTGATCGTCTGTTGATTTTTTTCTTCTCCTTTTCTTCCCTGTCTCTGCCTTGGCTTCAGGTTTACGACACGGACAATGCGAACCAGAAGGAGAAGCTGGAGGCGGACTTGAAGAAGGAGATTAAGAAGCTGCAGAGGTACCGCGACCAGATTAAGACGTGGACACAGTCGAGTGAGATCAAGGATAAGAAGGTCTCTCTTTTTCGTACTCTTGAGCTTGTGTTCCTCCTCGATTATCGTCGCTCTTTGTTTGTTTTTTTTATGGCGCGCTTGCGATCAGTGATTGTCCTGCGACTATTCCTGTTTTGATCGTAACATCTTCCTCAGCCTCGTTTAGTTTGTTTGTTAGCTGTCAGTTGTTGTAATAATGTGCATGCAGAGTGGCTTCATCCATTGTAGTTTATAAAATGTCGTGTGGCCAGAGTAGTCGCCCTCGCATTTGGAGTTTTCGTGCTAGCTGAATTGTTTAGCCTATGATTATTCATTGAGTGATTCTTCTTTTGCATGATCGGTAACGGTGATTTCATGAGTTGTAGGTGGTCCAGAGACTTTCGTTGGCACAACACTGTACTCTGTTTGATTTAGTCTCATAATCTTTTCGAACAGGGTTAAGCTTTTAATTTCCAGGAATGGCTTTGCATATTGATGTATCATACACAACATCTGCCATCGTGGAAATCAGCTTTTGCATTAATTTGTCCTCCTAGATTCGGATGGATGTTAATTGAAGCGGCACGTGATGATCTTAAGGCAGAGCAGCCGTGGTGACTATTGACGTAGAACGATATTTTAGTTGAAGCTACTTGGAGTTCAGTTGGGGTAAATATTTTGCTTCTGTGGTGAGGTTGACAACTAGTAGTCTTTTGTGGATGTGTATGACGAATAGTGTGGGCCATATGTCCATAAGAACATTCATAATGGTTATTGACCTGACTTTTTTGTCATTCCATGGCTGGCGGCTAACCTATTCCATAAAGTTCGTAAGTATTCTGTAGGCAGCTTCTGTTTTTGAAATTTAATTTTCTTTCTAAGTAACTGTTTTTTTGTGTGTTAGTTTTGGCATTTCCCGTGTCACGGGGAAAAAGGATTGATACTATGATAGTTATTTTGTTTCACAAGTTTTGGTAGTTCTCAAAATAGTTTAAGTTTAATCAAATTCTGTAGTAAATCGGCACCTAATGTAGATAACAGGAAGCATTGCTGACTTTTTCAGAGAATAAGTTTCTCAGCTATGGTAATAAAATCATGCTGGAAATATAACGGCTACTTCTTCCTTCCAAGACTCCATTGTGAAATCTTCATTCAGTGATATTGACACCATGTTTTTGCATCTCTCTCTCTCTCTTGCATGCACTGAGTCGTATGCTTGCTCTCAGCCATCTAAAATCTGCTCTTGTATTGGAAATTGCATTTATAAAGCTGCCTGCGAAAAATAGATTTTCCATTGTTCTTTATACTTTCAAAAATGGTCTTTATACGGCATTGGCCAAACATCTATTCCTCACCCAGATTGTGGGATAAGAATGAGTGGTTCTTCAATTTCCAATTCCTAATGTCTGTGTTTATTGCCTAATTTTAACTAATATCCGCTTCATCAGATTTCAACAAGGCACAAAATAATTTCGAAGTGCAATTCCGGTTCCTCGCTCTTACAAGGGTTAATTGATAAACATCACAATGATTCTTTTCTGTCATGTCAGAGGTCTGACTAGAAGTAATCTCAAATTTCAGGTAATGAAACAATGTGAACTAGGTCCCCCTAGGATGTACAATGAGAACAAATCTAGGTTCGTAGTTGATTTTCTATTTCTTCTTGGAAAGGCTTTGTTCTTGGTAATGAGAAACTGAATTTGTCCTTTCTTTTTCTTTCTCTCTCTATTTTGCTCCTTTCGAGGGGTGTGGTTATAGACACTGCTGTGAATTTGTTTGTGCTGGTGGCTTCAATGTTTCAGTTGAATTGAACATTGAGTTACCACTTTACTATTCAGTTTGGTTGGGTGCACACATGATTTTTACTAATGTTTGCTTATTCTTCTCAATGAGATTTGCATGTAACCATGTTTGGTTGTGGATCTTTGGATGCTCAAAAAGTGATGTTTCAAAGATAACAAGAGTCCCATTAATGAGCTAAAGCAAATAGGGAAAGCCTTTGGGCGTCCTTATATTTGCACGGGAGTTGTTGAATGGGAGCTTTTAGATTGTAGTTTATTTGTTTGGGGAAAGGGCTGATCAAAATAGTTGAAAAATGAAATCCATGCTTTCCATCCAATGAGGATATTATATCTAGGGCTTTGTAGACTATCCAGGTGTTTTTAATTGCTGTAAATTCTGATATTCCTTTTCTTTTTTTCATTTTCTATTTGTTCATTGTTGTTGACACTTCTCTCTTTGATTCTTATGGGATAAGTTCTTTCGTTGATATAGCTGGAGAAGAGAAAATACTGATATTGAATACAGCCGACATATGACGATAATTATTATCTTCTTTTGTCTGACAGATAAACTTTAAAATGTGTCTTCAGAAGTATCCAGAGACTATTTTGTGGTTTAATGAGTCTTTCAAATATTGTTAGACAAAATGTCAACATGCCAATGGTGTGAAAATTTCTTATAATGGCCACATAACATGATTTTTTACAATGGCCACCTTTCAGAAGTTGTATCTATTCCCACTGCCCGATTTTTATCTTTATAACATGGACAATGTCCTATGAGTTGCATTAATTGCCGAATTCAACCCGATCTGATTATTGGTGTCAATGGTAACCACGTAGGAATCTTCCATAAGATGACACTTCCCCACAGTGTACCGGGCTATCAAGTATCTCACATCGCTTGCATTTGACGTTTAAAATGGCCTTGTATACATGTAGTACCCCTCCACTTAATAGTCTAAGCTTTTGGGCTTGAATGGACTAACATTGGACTCAAGTCTACTTTAATTTCTCTTGACTTTCTTTGAATTGCCAAGAAAAAGATTGGAACTATCATCAGCTTCTAGGGATAGTAGGAGCTGCAGTTGGTCCAACCACTCCAGTGGACCAGGAGAGTCTGGCTTTATTTGTTGCATGTGGATTCTTGTTGATCTTGTTCACCATTCTTCAACTCCATGCTCGTTAGACAATGTCATTCTGGGTTGCACATGAGGAGGGGAGTTAAAGTACCCCATATTGCTAGCAATACGGATTCGCTTATGTGTAGTATTTCTCCACTTAATAACTTAAGTTTTCATGATATGCTAAGATAAGTTAATTAGAGCTTTGTTAGATTCCATGCCAATAAAAATTTCTACGTCTTTTATGACTGGACCTATGGTTTGTAAATGCAAGCAACTAAAATTACTACACATGAGGAATTCTGAGCTGTGGAACGTATGATCTAGAGTTTTGTCTGGATGGATAAACTAGGAGCTAAGATGTCATTTTTCTGAGCTGTGTATGGTAAGCCAGAGTAAGGTTGTGTTTTACTTATTAGTCTTTAGTTGCTTCCATTTTCCGCAAGTTTTAAGTAAGCAATGAGTATGGATTGCACAATATCATCAACTATGGCATCCTGTTCTAATTAACTTTACCAATTAGGTAAGTGTTTCTTTAGCGTTCTTTTTGCTTCGTCTTCTCTTGATAAGTAGATATAGAGATGGAGGTGTTTTACCAAAGCTCTCGGGCAAAAGGAGCATTAATTGTGTATATTGACGTGGATTAAGAGAATTAAAGTGTAGTAGTTTCCGAACAAGTATTTACATAAAATATTCGTACATCTATGTTTTATGATTAGTCACTCATATAGGATGGCGTATTTGTTGATTTCATTGATACTACAGACAACATTAATGAGGCATTTATTCCTTCTCTATTTTCTTGTAAATGTTTTCAGTTTTTTCATAGGTTTTGAAGCCAAAAGTACACTGAGTTGTGGTACTTGCCTTTAAATTTCCACTCTGTACCTTAGCATTTATATACTATGAACGCAGTAATTTTAACAATGTCCAATCATTTTACCAATTTTTTTTTTTTTGTGAAATATCTCCCCCAACAAGGAAAAAGAAGAAGTTTAGCGTGGTTGTCACATTATTTGGTAGCTTGTTCATAATCACATTATTTGGTAGCTTGTTCCTAATAGGGAGGAAATATAGTCATGACAATGCAAATGAATTACGTTGAGTTTCTTCTAAAAAAGTTGGAAGATAATAGGGGAAAACCTGGAAAATTTCCTGATTCACATAGCCCAATTTAGTGTAAAGATGTCTTTATGAGTCCAATTGAAAGATCAAATGATTATATTCAATAACAATGATAATCCTGATGTTTGGAGAAAATAAATTACATGCTTCATTAATCCAATGTTCCTTGCCCGCTAAATAATCAGCTATAGTTTTATTTCTGCAATGGGTGTGCTAAATCAAGTGATACTGTAGCAAATGAAATCATAAATATGATGCTTTTGGAGTTTCTTTCCTTTAAGATGGTCTACAGTGCTTATATTTCTGAGTACATGTTTTGATGCTGTGCTTTGAAATTGACGATGTTCTTTTTGGAACTACAAGTCTATCACTATTGTGCTCTGTAATGTCCATCTTGCTACCTTATCATTCCTTTTGGCCGGTAATTTGGTGCATGAATCATGTACAGTATATGTTTTGCTTTGCTATGTGTTTCTTTAAGGTAGCAAATGTACTAACTAAACTATGGTTTTCTAGTTTTGACCTTGCTGGTGAGACTAAATTATGGGTTCCTTTTGAGGTTAATGAATAGTGGGTGCTGCATGAGATGGTCCTTTTGTCGTAACATTGGTTTTTTTAGCCAAAGTCATATATTAAGTTCGTTGACTATAACATACATTCTTTTGTTGATCTAGGTTAGTGCCTCTTATGAGCAGTCTCTGGTGGATGCCCGAAAACTCATCGAGCGTGAAATGGAGAGATTTAAGATCTGCGAGAAGGAAACAAAGATGAAAGCATTCTCTAAAGAAGGCCTTGGTCAACAACCTAGAACTGTAAGAATTGCACACTTGCATTGCCCTTTTGCGTGGCGTTTAAAAGAACTAGTCCTCTCCTGGTGGTACATAAGGTTAATTTTGCTATATATACAAAATTCTGAATATACCCCTTTCAATTCTAGTAGATAAGCTTCATGACCTATTTCTGGGCATTTGTTTTCTGTTTTTAACTGATGTTCAAAGAATTAATGCACCTTTTGTCTACTTGATGCAACTCTCTTTCTGAAAAGAAAAGGACTTGAGAAATCTCAAAGGCATCAACTGTTTAAAGTTTTGATGGATGTCTGTTATTACCACAATTTGTACTCTTACGAAAAAAATTATTTGGGTTGAAAAGGAGAGGTCGCTAGTTGTACAGGGAAATTGCTGTCGAACTAATTTTGAAGAAACTCCTTAGGGTATCCTGTTATCCAGTCTTTGAATCCTCTCTGGAAATTCCTCTACTCAGTGTCTGTTTCTTTATTAGTTTTTATAGTACTTCATGGCAGTTTCCCTTTTGGTTGCTTCAAAGATAAGGATGCCCGAAGGACTTGTTTGATGTTCAAGACTCTTATGCTTTGTTAGTGGAACATGGAGGGTAGCAAAAGGGGGAGAAAATTCAAAATCTTCCTCAGTTTCTCCTCATAGAACCCTTAAGATTTTCCCATTTTCTACATCCACCTCCCATTTTTCTGCCCCTCCCCTCCTTCCCAAACGAAGCATAGATCTTACTTTTCTCGATGTGCCCGTTACTCCATTTTAGCGAGAATGGATATTTCTTTTCTTAATTGAGCCCCAGTAATATTTGTGTGTTTGCTTGCCTTTTTTTCTTCTTGCAATAGGATCCAAAGGAGAAAGCTAAGTCAGAGACAAGGGATTGGATAAACAATGTGGTAAGGAGTTTTTGTTTTGTTCCTTTGTTTTTCCATTCTGCTTCGGCACCTGAGAAATGTAAGTCCATGAAAATGCTACTTGCCTTCTAAGGTCTATATGCAGTACTCTTGTAAACAACTTTTAACTTTCTCCTTGGACAGGTTGGTGAGTTGGAAACCCAGATCGATGTTTTCGAAGCCGAGATTGAGGGGCTTTCTGTAAAGAAAGGAAAGACAAGGCCTCCTAGACTGGTAGGAACTATGAGGGAAAATCCAGTATTTTGCTAGTAATTTTGCCGAGTGTTGATTACTTGGTTAATATTGCTCTTTTACAGACACATTTGGAGACATCCATTGCTCGTCATAAGGCTCATATTATGAAGTTGGAATTGATTTTGAGGCTGCTGGATAATAATGAATTGAGTCCTGAGCAAGTTAATGATCTCAAAGACTTTTTGGATGACTATGTGGAACGAAATCAGGTTAATTTTCAGTTTCTTCTGTTGTTCATTACCTGCATCCTTTTAAACATGCAACAGCATGACTGTGTTTAAGAATAGTTTGCCTTTGTGTAAACCAACAATCCTATCTCCAGTTCATGCGATATTCTTCTTTAAAAGAAAACAAAGTGAAAGAGCAGGGCAGCAAAATGTTTTCATTAGCATGTCCAATGCTACAAGGTGGTACTGCATGCATCTCACATTTGTATGCATATGTTGTAGGTTTATTCCATTGAATAGTATTCAGATAGATTGCAACTCATTTCATTCGACTGTTGGTGAGGTCATTTCGAGAAGCAATAATTTTTCGATTAAGTAAATTTTACAGCATGCAGTATTCATCTTTGATTTTTTTTTTAAACAACAATACCTTCCCAATTCTTAATGAAACAAAGAAAATTTGTTGTTCGTTTCCATATTCTTAAGAATTCCTCAATCAGTTGATGCGTCATGGCGGACTAGCATCTCCTATAATACTTGATCTTTTTCTTGGGTGCCCTTGTTGGATAAAATTGTTAATGTAATATAGAGATTTTCAGTCTGTGGGCACGAGTTGTATTTTTTATGTCACTTTTTTATAACTAGTGCTGTGAAACCCAGTTAATGGGACCATGTTGATAAAACATGTAGCCCTGGTGCACCATCTGTTATAAGGTCTGCAGTGCTTGCATTATGTACTGAACTGTTTATGCATTGGCCAATCCAATTGCACTTCCATTTGATTTGTGGCTGCCAACTCATGTCATATAGTCAAGTAAATTTCTGGGAAATAGTAGTTGGGAAAGCATATGAATGAAGCAGCAATTTCTGTTTCCTACTTGGATGTACTACAGTACCTACCTGGCCATTTCTTTTCCTCGATAAAGATTTATGCTTTTTCTAATATAACAATCTAGTTTGGAGACATTAGAGCCTAGTCATTTTCTATCAAAGACAATTGCAGATACCTCTGATACCTCTGCAACTTTACCTGATACAGTAGTTGTAGTCCACGTTTAAGGTGTTTTGCAGGTGGGGCATATTTTTTTTTATTTACTTCTAATATAGCTGGGACAAATAAGTCCTCTTTAAGTTGATATATATTCATTTGGTTGTTCACACTGGACAACTATCTTGCAGGATGACTTTGATGAATTTGGTGATGTGGATGAGTTTTATAACTCATTACCACTGGAGAAGGTGGAAGCTCTTGAAGAGCTGGTTACCCTTGGTCCTCCTGGTCTCTTGAAGGTGTAGTATCCATGCTATTAATATTTAAGCTTCAGAATGATACTTTTTCTATTTTCTGTTTTGAGGTGCTGTACTATGAATGATGCAGGCAGCCATCAATGCGAAATTTTTATATCCATTTCAAAAACTCATAACATGGTGTATGTGGATAGGTCTTCATGTTTGTCAACTGTAACTATGTTTAGAAGCTGGCAGACATTTCCTTTTCTTTGCTCCACATGATTGTTGGAGTCTGGGGATTAGGATATGAAATACTCTGATGTCTTTATAATATGTGACCGAAGACATTCTATTGTTTGACAGGGGACGCCAGTTCTGAGCTTGAAGAGTTCTCCAATGGCAGCAGCACCTCACCTGGCGGTAAATCTTGATTATTCTATTTACGACTTGATGACAGGATTGTAGATTATATGATAAGGCCATGATTATCCGGTTGAAGTTTTGCTTGTTTCCTTCAAAATTGCTGTGCTTCACGTTTATTTTAATGATGCCTACTGATTATTTCTTCTTCAGGCTACTACTACAACTGCTCATCAACAAGAAGGTTCCTTGGTCCAAGAGGAAGTTGAAGACACAAGCTCTAAAGATGCCAATTCAGATAATAGTGCAGGACTTGGGCCAACCAAAGCTAGTACCATAACTTTTGCCGTTTCAACACCTATGGAAATTCATGCTGATTCTGTTACATCAAACATTCTTTCTCATAGCCCACCTGGTGTATCAACTGCTTCAACAGTTCTTCCTGGTTCCACTCAAGTTTGTGGTGTCCTGGAAAGTGCAGGTCCTGCCAATTCATCTACTTTAAATTTTTCTACTACAGGCAAGGAGGAAGAAGATGTGACCTTCTCGGGTCGCCAACCGTCTCCCTCTCTTAATGAGACTGAGATTTTGAATGGAATGGTTGGGGGTGCTCTAGCCAGTCAATTGTCATCTAGTATGACTCCAGCCGACATGCTTCCTGGTAGTGGAACCAATATTGTGCCCCCTTATACTTCGGACATAGCAAAGAGGAATATTTTAGAAGCTGAGGAAAGACTTGGAAGTAGTGGAACAATGCAGTCTCTAGTGTCCCCATTGGACAATAGAATCATCTTACCTCAGGGGCTGCAGGCCAATGAAGTAACTGGATATGTTGATTCTGGTAGTGGTGCTGAGGGTGCATCTCTGGCTGGCAGGATTTTTTCACCTCCTTTAGTTACTGGCATGGAGTGGAGGCCTGGAAGTTCTTTTAACCAGAATCAATTGGTATGCTATTGTGTACCTTTGTCAATGCTTGATTCCGTGTTATTTCATTTTCTAATTCCTAATTATGCTTTGCTGACTCATGTTCCAAATTTGCAACCGTAATTCCTATTTGGTTTCTCATTTGATACAGCAGAAATCTATCACGAGCAAGGCTGTTTTTTTTTTTTTTTCAGTTAATGGGCCAACTGAATCCTTAGGTTCGTTTCATTTTGCAAGTGTGTGAAAGACTTTGCTCTGGGGTTGTGCAATAATTTAAAACGTACTTTTGATGTCTGATTATCTGTCTGTCTTACCATGTGTAGATCTCTGATGTAGCCACTTTTGACTGCCATGGCTAAGGGCATGTATTTGATCTTTGTTTGAGAATAATGCAAGAATTCATCTCGGACTCTGCTTTCATTTGTCTTTTGTTTTCTTTATCTACCACATTTGAGGTGTACTTACACCAGTTTTACGTTTATAATGACATGGATTGCATATGTTTGTTTAGGTTCGGAATTTGTCCCTTTTTCTTTTCTTGGAGGTGGTGAAATATATGTATATCACTGCATCTGCTTCACCATAGTATAGTAGTTATTTCTCTTCAGAATAAATAGTTCAAAATCATTAGCAGGGTTACCAAAGACACTCTTGGAGAATTTTTTTCGCAAACAAAGTCATCCCTTGAGGTTGCTTTTCCTGTGACGAAGATTGCTTGTGACAATATGGGGGATTATTAGCTATAAATGGTTTGAGAAGGGTTGTATAGTAGTCAACAGAACTATCGACAGCACAATTGATAGAACTGGTTACACTATTGTCCATTGACCAGAGATCTGCAAAGTGGACTGGTTATGACTTATTCTCTCCATGCAGAACTTTGGTATGCAAAAGTCTTCCCAGAAATTAAAGAAAGATGTAGAGAAATTTTTTCCTTTATTCTCTCTCTACTTCTTTCTATAAGGAGAGCGTAATGGCAGAGTGTTTAAAGGGAAAAAGACGTAATTCGAGAAAGATGGGTAGGCAGTCCTCATTGGGTTGCAAGTGAGCATTTTTTATACAGAGAGCCTTCCACTGTGAGGGCTGGTATTCCCTTGACGCTTGTTTAATATAAATGCTCATAGAGCTTGCTGTACTACACGCTTCCAGGGGTACACCCGCAGGAGAACTGAAATAGCCCCTGATCAAAGGGAGAGATTTTTACAGCGTTTTCAGCAAATGCAGCAACAAGGTCACAGCGTCGTTTTGGGCATGCCTTTCTTGGCTGGAGGAAATCAGAAGCAGTTTTCTGCACGACAGCAAGGCCCACCCTTGCAGCAGGTTCTTCCTTCTCGATTAATTTTGTCAATTCTTTCTTTTATATGTTAATGATCTCTGTATGGATTTCACCTATCAAATGCCGTTCCTTTCAATAGTGAGTATATTAGGACACAATCTTCAGTTATCCCTGGAAATAAGTTGTTCTATGATAGATATGGAATCTCTCTCTAGTACTTGGTTGACACTCCCACTGTGTGCACTTGACAGTAATTTGTGTTGGACAATTTGTGTATTTTCAACCATAATTATAAAAATAATCAACCTACACGAGCAATCACAAGCACTTCCTTTTGATTACCGGGAATACACTGGGATTAAGCATTTACATGCCGCATAGGGGTATTGAGCAGAAGAATGTGCTTCACACTATGCACTAGGCCTGAAATTGTTACACTTCAACCTGTCATTTCATGCTATTTTGCTGTGTGAATGGTAGTTACCATATGTTTCTTGAATGTTTATTGTATATTAAATCAGGATCACCTATAAGATGGGAAAAAACTACCCTATATAAAAGAGACGCTTATTAGTGTTTCCGACCTCCTTCTTATTTCCCAAAACACCCTTGTCTCTGGTTAAATCTATGAATTGTTTGAACTGTGCTAAAGCAACCTACACGCAATAGCACTCTTTTGTGTATTACAACTTTTCCACAATTAGATCTCTTTGACATGATATTTATCACCTGCTGAAGTCGTATGATTAGCTACCTTGTTCTTAGTCATGAGTAACATTGTCTTGTCATTTTGGTACTACCATTGAGCCAACACTTGAATTTAGTATCATCCCCCAATAAGTCCATCTTACACTTGCCATATATTCCACATTCTTAATACCTATTGACGATACAATTGTATATTCTATCCCTGACTTGAAGTGGATCAGTGTATTCACCGTGTTATTGTGAGACGGTTTTAACTTAACAGTTCACAAGCAATTCATATGCCATAATCTTTGTGTTTTTTTTTTTTAGTATTTGCCCCATACAAGGAGCATATGTCTCTCTCTTCTTCTTCTTTTTTGTGTGTGTATGGGGGGTCATTTTAGGCTTTTGTCTGAAGCTCAATTAATTTTTCCATATCCTTTCTGCAAACTATGCAGTTCAATTCTCAAAGCTCATCCATCTCTCCGCAAGTCAGTGTAGGGATTGGATTACAAATGCCAGGTCTGAACACTGTATCTGACTTGGCTCTGCAACGACAACTGGGTTCCATCCATCAACAGTTTAGTCAGCTATCTCTTGCACTTTCAGGTCCAAGAGATTCTGGTACATAGATCTTATTTGCTACATGATAGATTATTATTATACATTGAAGGTTCTGAATCATTGGAGGCATGTAATGGCTCCAATTTCTCAAATTTGATCTTCTTTTGTCTTTTTGGGCTTTTAGCTGTGGGAGGAAGGGCCTGCTTTGTAGCCATTGGGTCATGAACATTCATAGTTGCTACCTGTGTACTCTTGCTGGTCTGAGTAGTTGTGCATGGAGGCATATAGGAACTCAATTTGACTATTCCCAAGTGGTTAAGATTGCGTGGAGGCAGCCTAGCACAGCCTTGAATATGTCTTCCATGAATTGACGTAATGAGAAAAATTAACAGTAGATGGAACAGACTGTGTTATTGTTTTCCACACTTATATAATATTATTGTTAGTCATATAAGTCTTCGATTCGTTGCCCCTTTGTTCAGATTATTTTCTTTTTTCTCATAACCTGACTTATTAAATGAAGTCCTGTCACTTCACTTGAGAGTCGCACAAAGCTACTCAAATGGGTAATGGGTATATCTATTGTTTGATCAAATGTGAAATTAGTATGCTGATCGTTTAGTGCATAATTAGGATACTTGACAAATGAACTTCATGTAATACTTTTGCCTCGAGGAATTTAATGTTCCCAAGTTACCTTTTCTGACCCAAACGCTGATAATATGCCGGGCATCTTATATCAAACTCACAATTTTTTGTTCATTTTTTTCAAAAGGTAATGTACCTCTGAAAACCCTTTGATAGTCAAATGGGTTAACCCATTTCTGTACTACAGCTTTAAGCTATTGCTACATTCTAGGTTTTATTTTTTATCAGATAATTGATTGTGCATACAAAGACCTTCCAACTCTTCTTCACTGAGCAATTCTCAATCTATATCTATTAAATACCCCAACAATGCGCTTTTTTTTTTTTTTTTTTTGTAATTTTGTGTGTTTGGAGTGACTCATGTATTCAGCCTTTTTGTTTTTTGTTTTTGTGCGGAGAGCCTCGTGCACTGGGACTCCCTTTTTAACTTTTATTTAATGTGGAATACTTCAAAACTTTGAAAGATATAATGAGTTTCTAAAAATCATGTTTTCTCATCATTTCTTTCTTTGTTTTGCAATGAAAGTCAAATGTTTATATTTGACCTTTTTATTTCCTTATTTTGGTGGTGAAGCCACTTTATTTATCTTTGCAACTTTGTTCTGCTAGAATGTTCAGCAAGGTTAAACTCCAATTGGAGTTATTTTAAGATCAATTGTTGATGTGGTTTTACTTTGAAAATATTTTCGTCAGCCTGTATTGCAAACCTGAGTTAGTTGATACCAGGCATGCATCATGCAGAAGTTAGCAATGGGAAAATTCTGGAGCAGCCGGGGGAGCAGAATCTACCCAATTATTCAGGTGCTGATTCTGCTGTTCGGTCTGGAGTGGGCAAGAATACAATGAATGAGGATGATCTGGTATTCCCACAAGCATCAGATGTACATTAATACATTTAAACGTTGATGAAGCAGCTTTACTTTTCATTCTTCTGTTTCTTTTTTTCCTACAACTAGAATGCCCTTTAGTGTATTTCTTTTAAGATCAGTGGAGACTGTTTTGTTTTCCTTGATCATGTGAGGTCATGTGAAGCTTTGGTATCCGACAATTTAGAGAATAGCACTTCTCATCTGAAGACATGCACAATCTAAGAGCCATGTGGTTCAGCATGGTGCTGGGTGACCTTAATCCAAGAATCTGGCTTCCTCATTTCATCATGCTGGACCACTGGTTTTGCGTCTGGTTTATCAATACAACAAAGTCGTGTTGTCTGGCAGATTATCTAATGGCCATCAACTTATGTCTTTGTCCATGATGACTTGTGTCCCTGTTTTTGTTGTTTATCTTCCCAATGCCCATGTGGATTGCTTGTGCTATATCAAGCTATCGCATCACTGTTGAGGTTTAAATGCGTCTAGCTCCATGAGTACTAAAAATGGACAATTTTTTTTGTTTCATAGAAAGACATGTTTCTGGTGGACCTTACGCAACTGTAGTGTAGTTTTAGCAATGAATCGCTTGTACATAAAATTCTTGTGAGGGCAAATACATAGATGTGCTAATTTTAAAGAGCCATGGGCCTTTGGTATTTGGGCTGTAAGAGGTGAACTTGCTAACGTCAATGGTGCGGTGCCTTACAATGTATTCTGTTTTTCCGATGATGCAGTACGATATATGCTTGAGTGCTAGGAACCTCATCATAAAAGTCTGACTTTATTTAGCTTTAGTAATTTAGCTATGGGATGGATCCGATCCGATCATACATATACCTGGTATAATTTGTGTAATAGAATCAATACTTATGACCTTAGATTCATAGGATGCAGGAATTATATCTGAGAATTTTGTTTTACTCTTAATGGCATCTAATCTTTTGTATTTTTTGGTTATTGACTTTATTTTTTTGCTTACTGAGAAGTCAGAATCCTGATCAAGTGACTATGCTTGAACTTGTCTGCTCCCCGATGCAACATAAAATTACGTTTGTCAAACTGAATGAATAGTGAAATAACCTGGTAAGTTCGGTGTGGACCCTGGTCAGTCAGTTTAAGTGCAGATTTGTGACTCAGTGTTGGGCGAGCAAGGATTCATGACAAATGGGCATGAACTATAACCGACAAACATTAGTAAGCCAACCATGAATTCCTGAACCGTAGAGGGAACCATCTGAGTGATGGCGGTAATGTTAAATCTTTCTTAGGAAAATGCTTGCCTGGCTGTTGCTCACCTCTTGGTACTATATCAGCTGGTTTCATACATAGAGTGTAATGGATTGTTAACTGTAGTAAGATTGGTCTCATGCCGTGCATCGTGTGATCTAGTTCTCTTCATTAAGTGTTTCTAACATTTCTTGATCTTCATACATGTGCTAGCTCCTCGTGCATTTCATGAATGCTTCAACAGTAGCACCTAAATGCAACTGCACATACGTGCTTCCGTAAGTATTGGTGCTAAACAGGGATGCACATAATTTCTTGTGTCTGTTTTATGCCACAGGCTGGATTGGTGGACTCTTTTGCGGAGCCTGCTCAGGTTCCTAGAGATACTGACGTATCCCCTGGGCAACCTCATCGGCCCACTCTACCTTCTCGAAAGCTTGGATTTATTGGGAGAAGAAGTATTTCTGACCTTGGTGCTGTTGGTGATAATTTTGGCTCATCCAATTTCAGTTATGGAGGCTATCATAATCAGATACACAATCATGCAATGCTTGAGGCTGCGTTTTATAAGCTTCCTCAACGAAAGGACTCAGACAGGGCAAGGAGTTAAATATCTGTGTTATACAGTTTCACGTTATGTTTTGTTTATAAATCTTACAGTAACTCTAGTATATGCTCATAAAATGTTTCTCTGCTACAGAGGCGCCCTGTTGACACGCCTCCTAGCTTTCCTCAAGTGCAGGCGCCCATCGTGAAGACAAATGCTTTTTGGGAACGATTAGGCAGGGAACCTTGTTCTGTTGATACCCTTTTCTTTGCATTTTACTATCAACAGGTATCTCCTTATATAGACGACATACTTTTTTATGCCTTACATGTGCATGCCCTAGAATGAGTGTTTTCTTGAGTCCTCTTCTATAAGGTAATACTCTCTGATTCCCTCAATCATAACTTGCTGGACTGGTGTTCTGCAGAATACTTATCAACAATGTATGGCTGCAAAAGAGTTGAAGAAGCAATCGTGGAGATATCACAAGAAACACAACACGTGGTTTAAGAGGCATGATGAGCCAACAGTAGCCACAGGTCAATATGAACAGGGGAGTTACATTTATTTTGACTTTAATGCTTCAGAAGACGATACGCAGCCTGGATGGTAAGTTTAATTGACTTGCAAGTCACATACGTGCTCTATCTGGTAGCCTTTACTTGGTAAACAACATGCATCTTATCAGGTCTATAGAAAACCCTTGTATCAGCCATCCATCTTTTAAATGTTATAAGAGGATCTTGATTAAAGAGGTCCTAATCCCAGGGGGTTACTTAAGTGGTAAGCGTGTTCGTTCTCCTCGCTCATGGCATGGGTTTAAATCACCATGATTGCGCATTTTCTTGGGCCACACCCGGGAGAGCAGACCTATGTGTCTCCGGTAATTAGGGCAGTGTGTATGGGAGGGGGAGACTGTCGCACCCAATGTCGATTACTCGGGTACTTAAAGAACCTTAGACACCCATTGATATCGACAAAAAGGAAAAGATTATAGAGGTCCATGCAATTTCTAGATAGTTATACCCTTATCGGAGTAAATTTCAAACCAGCTATTTTGAGTCAATGAGAATATTTTGCAGATTTATTTCTGTGAGTGCAATGTGGTTAAAGATAGACATATACTAGACACATACAACATGAATCGGATATCCTCTTAGTTGCCTACATCATAGTCCACTTGGCTTTAATATTGTAAGAAAAGATATTCCCATTGCTTACACCTGTGTAGTAAATACAGTTTATTTGAAGTTCTTTACTCGTGAAAGTTTCCTTTTTTTTATACCACGTCTGCTTTTTGCACTTGCCTCTGCATGCTTTTTGGATAAAGTTTGTAAGCAACATCCTGATAATAAAATCTTTACCTCTTCCTTCTTGTCAGAAACTTTGTTTTAATTTCAAAATTTTATGCCCTTAGGGAGTGCGTGCCTGCCTCTGTGTCGCAAGGCATGCGCCTGAACATGCTCAGCTGGTCAATCTGCCTGAGCCACGCATGTCCAGTGCATGTTTGTGTGACTGTTTGCTACAGTCTCAATGAACAAGTTATCTTGATTTCCAGCCATAAGTAGTTTGGAAAAATGCAAGATAAAACTTTTACTGATGGTTTGCATGCCTTCATCAATTTGATTTCCAGGTGCCAGAGGATCAAGAAGGACTTCACATTTGACTATCGTTACCTTGAAGAAGACCTAGTGTTATAAGTGACCTGTAGATTCTGCTGCAGTGGTTATGAACCCTGACTTCATTGTTCGTACCATACTAATTATACTGGTAATTTTCAAAAGCCTTCTGTTTTTGTTCATTTGCAGACACTGTGTCGTTCTTTTTACATTCTGTTTTTTAAGCTTAACTCTATGACATTTGCTTTCCCTGCGCTTGCTTACATGACCTTTGGCTTTGCCAGTGCAGATAGCCAGAAACTTCCTGTGTACTCATGTGCATAACAATCCGCAATCCGGTTGCAGGTTTACTGCTACATTGAGATTCTTAGCTTTCTCCTCTTTCCTTGGACCATTTGAGTTTCTCCGGATGCTGAAATGTCATCCATTTTCACAGAAACTAGTATCCTCATCTCTGGACCGTTCTGTACATTTGATCTCCGTGTCCTTATGCATTTATATGACAGAATAGTTTTACCAGTTACCCTCACCTTTAACTTTCTCTGGACCTCTTGAATTTGAGGGAGAAACTTTTCTGCTCTTTACTGGAATCCTCCATCATTCAGATATTTACTTTTGGCCTGTGATAATGATTTCTTGAAGAGCAGTTACAGAAATCTTGTTTCGAACGTATTGAAATTAGGGTTGGCTTAGTTGCTAAATGCGCCAAGATACACCTTACGATCCGAAGGCCTAGCGTAAAGGCTTTGGTATGTTGACTTCCATTCCCGAGGGAAAACGGCACTTGCTGAGCCTGCCGTCTGTAATTTGGTAGTAATATGACAAAAGTAACTACCAAATTAGAGTGGATCGTGATGTTCAGTTATTCACCATCGCTCGGTGTTTGTAATTTGAAGCTGGCATTTGTGTTGCCAGCATTATTCTTGTGGAAAAATTCCGTGAAGTAGGAAGCATGCAAGGTCTGCGAGCGTTCTTCCTGCAGATTCACAATACATTGTCAGTCAACAGTGTGTAGAGGCAGATTGCTTTTTGTTCCATGGGTTAAAATATAAAAATCATCGTTTCATGTTGGTAGATAATTGGTAGCTTTTCACACGAGATCAAATTTTGACCGGCAATTCGCTTAGTCCATTACTCATCATACGGGTTTGGCTTTTACTAATTAGGTCGTCAATGGAGTGATCCAAGGCTTGAGTTTGTAATCTAAAGGTCTCTGATTTGAATCCTCGGTCTATCCGTAGTCTCATAAAACTTGGTTAGTTTACAAAGAATAAGTATGGCTCAGGCATACCGTCGGTCTTCGACATCCCTGTTTGCATCTGGCCTGCTGCTGTGATGGACTCATCCAGTGGACCATTGATGCTTTGCCTCGCCGCTACCTTAACATTCTCACGACGGATGAGGTAGGTCCCAACTCCGTCTTAGTCCTTTCATATACACAACAAAATTAAGAATAAAAATTAAAAAGCTACCAATAAGTTTCGAAAAGTACTTGTCAATTTGTTTTAAGAACTTGTCAGCATTTATATGTGTAGCTTATTAACATATTAAAAGTTACTAACTAATATACGAAATTATCAACCTTAACTTTTTGAGCAATTTACCAACTATTCTCTAATTATTTCCAACTAATTGAGTTTAGCAATATATTTTATTTTAGTAATTTACCAGGTTTTATGTGATTGTTTCGAATTTATTAAGTATTGTAATAATTTACCAACATTTATTTTCAAATCTTACTAATATGTTAAAGTGACTAACTCCTATGCAAAATTACCAATCGTAATTCAAGGTTTTTGTCAACTTATCTTTTATTTGAGTCACTTACCAAGTCGTATTAGATTGTTTGCAAAACTATTCCCATCATTTACAATATCTCATTTTCGAAAATTGACAGCATGCTCTGGAAACTAATCTTGTATAAATTTCAAACCGTATTAAGTATTCCAACAATCTACAACACCAAATTTTCAAATTTTAGCAATACCAACATGTCGAATCTACTAGTTCTATTATAAAATTACCAACACTTACGTTGCTTACGTCTATTTGATTGTTTGAAAAGCACCAGCTCTTAAAATAAGTTGTCAACATTTATTTTGTGGAGCTTACCAACATATAAAAATCACAAATCGTTTCCTGAATCGCCAGTTATTCCAAATAATTTGTCATAATTTATTTGGGAAATTTAGATTCTTTTATGAAAATTTTCAACCCTTGTTTTAGCTGATTGTTTCAAAATTTATAACTGTTCCGATGAATATGTTTACTGACATCTATTTGCACAGCCTACCTGACGTGTTACATTCTCAAATGTTGTATAAAATTACCATTAGTTATAAAATCCTTTATTAATTTCTTATGAAATTACTAATTGTTCCTTAAACAAATGGCAAATTTGGGCGACCTACCACTTATTAATGTTAATTTGATTATTCAAAACCACCAATTTTCTAATAATTTTACCACCATTCGTTCAGGAGTTTACTAAAGTTACCAACTTTTAAAAAAAATTATAATTTCTTTCCAAAACTACCAACTACTCCACTAATTTTCCAATATCTATTTTAGAGCTTAAGTCCGGCTCTTATATGAATTTGCCAACTCTTATTTGAACCAGTTATTAATGTTTATTTAATTGTTTCGAAATTCCTCATTATTCAAATAATTGTCGGTATTTAATTACAATTCTTGCTAATGTGTTAAAACCATCAAATGTTATGTGAAATTACAAACTTTTCTTTGAGTTCATGTATCGGCTTTCAATATATGTTATTTCATAAATACTAACTGTTCCAATAATTTACCTATATTCAATTGCGAAGCTTATCATTAGATTAAAGTGACCAATTTTAGTAACTCTTTTATTAAATTAATAGCTCTTGTTTGAATCAGTTTCTAAATATCAACAGTCTCAACAATTTGTCTACTACTTTCCATATTTACCAACTTATAGAAAACTTATTTGAGTCCATTTGCTAGTGTGTGTTTAATTATTCAACAATAATGTTACTCACATTTTTCTGCTAATGGGTCAAAATTACTAACTCTCACAAGCAATTATCAACTCTTTGCCAAATTATCTACTTTCTGATAACTTAGCAACATACATATGTGAAACTTAAATTATTAACTTTTATATGAAATTGATAACTTTGTTTGAATTTGTCACCAACTTTTACTTAATTGTATTGTAGTTACCAAATGTTCCAATGATCTACTGACATATGAAGCTACTAAATTCTATGACTCTTATATAGTAAGTTTAACGTGTTAGTAACGGACTCAATTATGATAAATTGAAAATAAAAAAATAAAATAAACACCAGTAAGTGACTAAAATTACTATTGGTAATTTCGTAACAAAGAGTCATTTTGACACGTTGGTAGCTTTGTTTTTTTTTTATTGTGGTCAGACACGTTGGTAACTTTACTCAAGTATTAACTGTATAGATTATACTATGACTCCCACAAAACAAATCGTGCTTGTGTTCTCATTGCGTGTGAGTTGGATTTCACATCCCATGGAATTTAATATCCTATCCATTTTCTTAAAATCATTACTTAAATGATTCAATTCAAGACTTCAAATGATTTATCAAGTAAAGGAAAGGCATTCATTAATTCAGAACGGCGGCATTTAGTAGAGCGAAATTAAAAGCTCAAGGGAGGCAGCTCTAAATTTCTGGATTTTCGAGTTCAACCCAAAACGAAGACACTCCAATCTCATGTGGGGCCACTATTTTGTCAAAAAAGAAAAGAAAAGAACATGAACCATGTAGGGGCTATGATCAAATTTTCACATTGGCCATCAACTTTAGACTTATTTAGTTGATTAAAGTAAGATGGATCCATGAAGTTGATGCTTGATCTCGAACCTTACTTTTGGTGTTGTCGTGGGGGATGATCTTGAATCCTTGATCGCCGCGCGCGGCAAACCTTGAATTTTCAAAGCAGGAAACTCTTTGCCAAAACAGCAGCAGGTCATCATCGCCTCTCTCTCTCTTCTCTTTCTACGAAGAATCTCCGCAGCAACGGCTCTGTCCGCCGCCCTCGCCGACGGCGACCGGCGACCACAAACTAGAAGGCGACATTGCTGGATTTTGCGGTGTCAATGTTTTCCAGCTACGCAAAATCTAACACTTTGGAAGCAGTGAATCAGAGACAGACAGAGAGAGAGACTTGGCAAGCTTTCTGACGACCCAGTTCGCACTTTTTCCTGATTTTCACACTACCCGAAGCAAAAGAGGCGGGCCCATGTCACAGATAAAAAGGACTTAGAAAAGCACGGGAAGCCTTTCACAAAAAGTTTTAAAAAAAAAGTGAACTTTCTCCAAGATTCTATAGTAATTTCTATCATCAAGAAAAATTCAGAAGGAAATAGGCACAACAAATGCAACTTTTGTAGAGTTCCAACTCCAAAACAATTTTCCATCAAGACCAAAAAAAAAAAAAAAAAAATTCAAAACAATTCAATCTATAAAATGTCGGCTTTTCTTGGTATTGGATTAGTTGATGCATCGAATTCAAGCCCTCTCAATTTTAATGATATTTGCTTTTCATTGAATTTAGATATATAGTTGTCACGTCATTATAGTCTTGTCTGTGCAATTTGTCCTACATCGTATATTAAAGCAATCTTAATTGTTCTTAAATCATCTTTTTTTTTTCTGTCTGATTCTATCTTATTATATTCTATTTTGTAAGCTACATTATGTGCACAGATTACGAAATCTTACTCCCTCGATGCCTTCTCCATCTATCAATGGATTGGAAAGTTACAAAAGGAGCGGAGAAGGAGCAAGCAAGGCGGAGATTAAATTAGTCAATTTTGTGATTCACTTTTTCTTAAAAGTCTCTCATTTTGCAAATAAATATTAGATGAGATTGTCTCCGATGGCGTGATTTTCTAGGAACCCTGCTTTTAATCGTTTTAACAACGATGTGCCACTACTTTTCGTTCCTGGGATGAGAATTTCTTCCCCCACTTTTTTGCAGGTCAAAGTTTTTTTTCTTTTTCTTTTTTTTAACTCGAGAGCAGGAACCGATGAGATTTATAGCCGTTGCACTTGCGTTCCGGAGGGAGGCTCCAAAATTTGGATCCGCCTCAAGCGACCGGCATGACAATGACACCTTCCCCACTGATTATGGACCGAAATGACGAATGATGATCTCAGTTGCTTGACCCCATTTCGTCCTTTATAGTCTCTCTCTCTCTCTCGCTCTCTCTGTATTCGCCGCTTCCATTTTTATGACCTTCCTTTTGGAGCTTTAGCGCGGTTTCCGGTTTCATGCGTGCTCTGCTTTCCCTTCTTTCCTGTTCTGGTTTAACATTCGTTGTGGGAAGAACGCCCTCTGTTCTTCATCTTTATAGTTTCCTCGTCTCTCTCTCTCTCTCTCTCTCTCTGTTCTTATCTTTGATTGTTGGTGCGTCGAATCTTCTTGCAGTTGTTGCGTTCGCCCATTTTGTTCAGCTTCTTCGCCGGTTCAACCATAACGTTCTTGCTCTTTCATTCAGTGCCTTCATTACTGCTCTCTCTCTCTCTCTCTCTCTCTCTAACAACCTCAAATACAGAAACCTAGGGGGATACACACACAAGAGTTTAACGTTTTACGCAACCCCCACATTTCTCGATTTCGTTTCTTCTGTTTTTTTCGTTTGCTTGAGTTGTTCCGGAATTGCTTCTTCATCATCATCATCACATTTTTCCTGTGAGTCATTTGCCAGTGATTCGTCCTCTCTCTCTCTTTTATTTTCGTGATATATCGATTCGCAGATTAGTTTCCTCTGTTTCTGTTACATATATTCCTTCCATAGAGTTGGGATCTTTCTCTCTTATGCATCCACGATCTCACTTTACGTGCGTGTGAATCGCGCACTTTTGGCCTATATTCCAAAACCCACCTCGCAGAAAGCCGTTTTTTCCTCCCCCCTTTCTCTTTCTTAAGTGACCCTGTCAACAGAGAGGACCTTGTCTTTCGCCTTTTCCGTTCCCTCCACTCTCTTTCCGAGCAAATTCCTGCATCTCCCGGGAAAATTTACGGCGGGGAAGATGGAAAAAATCGATCTTTTCAAGTGGGTCTTGTGCGGTAGCGTTCTTCTCTTTGGGTTCAGTTGCGAGTATGTCGATGGGCTCGGCGTGAATTGGGGGACGATGGCGACCCACAAGTTGCCCCCCAAGACGGTGGTGCAGATGTTGAAGGACAATGGGATTCAAAAGGTGAAGCTTTTCGACGCTGATCGATCCACAATGAGCGCCCTTGCCGGGAGCGGGATCGAAGTCATGATCGCGATTCCGAACGGTGAGCTCGCTGCCATGAACAGCTACGATCGAGCCCAAGAGTGGGTGAAGAAAAATGTCACCACCTATAACTTCACCGGAGGAGTCGATGTCAAGTGAGTCTCTCTTGGGCCCTGGTGATGATTGAGTTGGAATTTGCTGTCTGAATCAATGATTTGGCTTAAAATCTCAAATCCAATTGATGCTTGTACGGTAGTTGCTCGTTTTTGCTTCCTTTATACGTCGACATAGCAGCATATGAAACATAAGCTGTGGGAATAGTTCATCCATCCCTGGAACAACTTGGGATCTTGTAGCTTGAAGTGAGGCATGTGCATTGGCATTGTTCGTCCCTTTTGTCCTGTGTGGAAATTTTCATATGGTTGTCTGGTTCCAATTTGCGGATGCGACGTAAAGTACGGCATTTTTCACTTCATTTTGCATTCTCCTAAGGCGTTGTGCTTTCTATTTGTTGCTGAAGATTTGTCCATCAAGGTTGACGGGAGATTGTAATCTTTCTGAAGTCTGCGTTAATGGTGGGCAATGTGTCGTTGGATTGGAAGTAGTTTGATTTTGTAACTGAGGTTGTTTTGTGCGCTCGCAGTACCTTCAGTTAATGTGCATCGCTGTTGGAATGCAACATGCTTGACATGTCAGTAAAAAAGTGACGAAGCTTTCTTCATTCTTCTAACGTATCGACGTTATGGCTACCAATGCTAATTCGCTTGACTCTCATGCTCTGCATTCTGTCTCTTGATGTTATGCATATAGATATGCCAGGCAAGAAGAGTGTTGGTGCGATTTGTTTCAAGTGGTGATTTAGTTGAAGAAATGTGATTTTTTTGCTTGTTGCTGTTATTGAGACTACTCAGGATTCGGGTTTGATGGCATTTGTTGAGGAAAGGAACGGGTCTACCCAATATTTTTATGTTACCTTGAATTGATAGCAGTACTATTCATGATGTCTAATTTGCAGTAGATACAGATTGAGAAGACTAAAATGACACACCGATCTGCATTTCATGTACTGATTTGTCCGCTATTCTTGTTGGCTGGGTCTTGACCTATTTCCTGGTTTGCTCAGATATGTTGCTGTTGGAAATGAGCCTTTCCTCAAATCCTACAATGGCTCGTTTTTGAATGTCACCTTTCCGGCCCTTCAGAACATTCAAAATGCCCTCAATGAAGCCGGGTTGGGAGACACCGTGAAGGCGACAGTTCCTCTAAATGCTGATGTATACGAGTCGCCAGAAGACAACCCAGTTCCATCTGCTGGAAAGTTCCGAACTGACATAAGTGAAGGCATGACCAAAATTGTGAAGTTCATGGTCAAGAACGACGCTCCCTTCACCGTGAACATTTACCCATTTCTGAGTCTTTACGGCAATAAAGACTTCCCATTCAATTATGCTTTCTTTGATGGCGCAACTCCGATCGTCGACCATGGGATTCAGTACACCAATGTCTTTGATGCCAACTACGACACTTTGGTGTCGGCTCTTAAAGCGATCGGATACGGGAACATGACCATCGTGATAGGGGAGGTGGGTTGGCCCACAGAAGGCGACATAAATGCAAACAACGGTAATGCGTACAGGTTTTATAATGGGCTCTTATCAAGACTTGCAGCGAATACGGGGACTCCACTTCGGCCAGGTTATATGGAAATGTATTTGTTCGGTCTTATCGACGAGGACGTCAAGAGCATTGCACCGGGCAATTTTGAGCGTCATTGGGGGCTTTTCAGATACGATGGACAGCCTAAATTTGCGATCGATCTCTCTGGTCGGGGTCAAAATAAGTTGTTAATTCCTGCGCAGAACGTGGAATATCAGTCTCGGAAGTGGTGCATGTTTAATCCGAATGCCAAGGACCTGAGCAAACTAGCAGATAACATAAACTACGCTTGCACATATGCAGACTGCACAACTCTCGGATACGGGTCCTCCTGTAACACTTTGGATGCAAATGGGAACGCTTCATATGCGTTCAACGTGTATTTCCAGGTTCAGAATCAGGATCCTGAGAGCTGTAATTTCCAAGGTATGGCCACGGTTACCACTCAAAATATATCACAAGGGAACTGCAATTTCACAATTCAGCTAGTGGCTTCATCCTCCACTTCTATATTGCCTTCACTGATTGCGTTGACGGCTATTTTGATGGCTTATACCTTTTTGTTACTGTAGTTTTGATTGTAGATATTGGTGTGATGATTTATTTGTTAAATGTTGTTAAGTCGTCTCTTGTATCTCCCATTTGATTGATTTGTAGTTTGAGATCACAATGTTAACAGAGTTCATCTTCTATCTTTTATGGTCAATGGGTTGCATTTCGTCCCACTGAAGCTGCCTGAGCAAGAAAATTGGGTTTGCGGCCATTCGTGCTAGATATTAGAGTTTCAAATCTGAGCATATGAAATCATGATGTAAGAGTTCAATGGAGATGGTGGATTTTGAACGGCTAATCCTGGTGCATTTGACTCGACAAACATTTCGCTGAAACAGAACCTGTGCAAGAAAATTGGGTTTACCGCCATTTGTGCTAGATATTAGAAATTCAATTCTGAGTGCGTGAAATCGTTCGATGAAGGTGGCAGACTTTTTTTTTTTTTTTTTTGGTAAAAAAAAAAAGGCACCTTCTCGTCTCAACTCTATTTTACTGCCACAGAAAGGAGATTCCAGCTCTGTTTTGGCGAAGTGTTTGTCTGAGTCAAACCCACCAGGATTAGCCGTTCAAAGTCCGCCACCTATTGGACCAAAAAAAATAAAAAGAGTCCGCCGCCTTCATGAAACAGGATCTGATACCTAACTGCAAATTGTGCATCTGACTCATGCATGAAGTCTGGATCAAATGGTTGGAATTGGATTTCAGAGCTGAATTCGTGCGGTCTACGACATCAAGGAGAATGCTTGCTTGCACATATGCGAGAGCATTTGCCTTGTCAGCCCCATGGCGCAGTTGCTAATGCGGTCCTCCCTAGTCCAACAGGGTAATCTGAAGCTGAATGTATTGCTGCAGGAATTTGACGATATGGAAAATCTGGCTGCTTCTATTTATCCTGAAAGGACATAGAGATGCATTGTTCTGTCACATTCTCCAGCGAAAATTAGACTTTGTCTGTGTTGCAACTGCTGTCAGGGACCGTTACCGAAATGAGGAGCGTGACTCTTGCCCTTCCTGAGCCATAGAGTAAGATCTTAGGTCAACCCATCAAAGGTCATGCCTTAGTATGTTTTCTCTTTCTATCTTCAGTTGAAAAGCCCTAAGTGCCAATATTCCTGTTCTTGCCATCACAGGCACAAGCGACACCTGACGGGAGGGCCGGCGGGTCACCATTGTTTAATACCCTATCGTTCCATTTATTTTCCATAAGGTAAGATAAGGGATGATGACTTACGGATGGTAGCCCACTCAAGCATACAAGATGAGCAAAGAGCCTATAGAGCTCAGCATGCAAAGTTACACAAAGGTCAACATTGAGAACTCTAATGTTCCATCATCAAACAATGCATAAATTCCGATTACTGTCCCTTTCATGCCAATCAAGGGATCTTGATACAGAGGGTCATCAAATTCTCTGGTGACCAAAAGAATACAATTGAGTGCCAAAGACTCTGGAAAGATGAACAAAAACTTCCCAAGTTCACACAAATTTTTCATATTGTACAGTAAACAACCATCCTTGTGTCCTCCCAAAGGCAGATGAGTCAAGAGTCCATAAATACTTCTTTGCCATCATATATAGAATCATGGCTATGATGAACGCTTTGCTAGATATTGAAGCCACTCTCCGGGCATTTCCTTCCTCATTTTCAGCATCTTTATTGTGTCACTTGTCAGGGGTATGGCTAGTATATCATAGTCTTTTGGAGCCTGCAATGCGAGTTACATCGTTTTTGAGTTACTAGGACAAAATCATTAACAGATTCAATCAAGACTGCACAAAGTTCATCAGAACAAGAATTTAGCAAAATTAAAATGTCAAATTTCACCAAAGCAGCAAGCTTCTTCTGCAAATGGACTTGTGCCGACAATGGAACCAATCAATGAAAAGAAACCAGGTCGATAAAATTTGTACCATTGGCTTTCTCAAGTTAATCAGCAAGAACATGGAGAGTGAGTTCACACAGCTTGGTCAAAAAACAAGTTTAAAACATCAGGAATCCATTTTATACAAGGTGCACATCGCTCATCTTCCAGGTAAAAGTCATAGTTTCACAGCCAAAGAGATCATTCTATGATTTTTTGACAAGTTCAAACATAGTAAAATTTGGAGAATTTGTGTTCTCTGTGCTCCACCGACAGCTCTAGAACTGGTAGACTAACATCTTACAGCAGTTATGGTCTTAGCTATAACCTTGGGGACAGTTATCAGTTTCATATTGGCTTCCTCCAGTGTTTTCTGACCTTTCCTTGAGTTGCATCTGGCACAAGCCGTGACCTGTCAAAAACAAAAAAAACATCAAGCACATCAATAAAAATTTCTTGGGTACTCTCTAAAATAGAAATTTGTGTATTTGATGCTTTGCATATTACTCATTTTGAAACAGAATGGTAATGATTTTCTTCATATCATCAAGATTGAATCATTTTATGCATTCACATCTACAATGTGGTATATTATCTTACACTTACAAGACCTACATTGTTAGTCCTCTTGCTCATGTGCTCACATAGCCATTTCCCCCGGCATCGTCTTTTCATTTGTATGTTTAATTTGTCATTGAAATGAAGGTAATGCATGTGTGCAGAGACATGATGAAGTCACAAGAACACACTAAACAAATGGTCAAATCCAAAATAAAACTAAGCTACAGTTACACTTCCCAATAATCAGTTATACCGAGCACATCATTTTACCAAATTTTGCCATTTCCATTCTCCACCTCGTGCAACTGGAAGAACATGATCAATTGTCAAATTCTCACTTGATGAACAATACCTGTGGAATGACAAACCATCATGTCAACATGCAGAAACTTCAACTGGTAGAAGTGTAGAGTCCCTGCTGGGATAATCTTTTTCTCCCGAGTGCTAAAGAATATGGAGTTGTATCTGGCTAACATGATTTTGTCCGATTACTCTAGAGGGAAAGAAAAGGTACGCGGAAAAGATATGCAGGTAATTGCGATGATAATTCAACTATAATTTACCAAAAGAAACAGCATATTACTTGATTCCAGTTTGCAAAGTTCAGGAATCCAGCCTCAGAAAGAACGATTAAATGGTGGAGAAGAAAAATATAGAAGAAAAAAGATCATGCTTTATGATTTCGAAAGAGAACGTTTACAATGACTTCATTTTGGCCAAGTGTATACGTGATAGAGTCCAAATCCTTAAAGATTTATTTGCCCTCTCTTCTGATAACAACAGTTTACCATTCTAATACGAAGATCAAAGTTTTCATCCCATCTCATTTTAGCAATAGTATGATGATCAGAGAAATGACTCCAAAAGGCAGATTAGGCACCTATTTCCTGTATCAGTCCCAGTAATTGCAACCTTTCGTCCCAGAAGCAGATTATCACCAAAACTAGACAATGAGTTGCAGTGCCTGCCCTAATCTTCTACCAACTACCACCAACTAAAATATGAGGGACAACGAATTGCTTTGAAAAGAAAATACTTACTGGCAACTATAACTGTCTCGGTAGAATATGTTTTTACGGTTAAGATTAGTTCTGATTATTCTCCTCTTGATAACTTGCAGTAGATGAGGAACCTGAAGCAGAATGGGCATTTAAGCAATTAAGAAAATACAGTAGGAGATGAGATCAATGTTCAAATTAGAAATGAAAGGAATGGCCTGCCAGAAATAAAAGCGGACCAACTGGAAAATACAGAAGGAAGCCCAAAAGAGCTCCTCGAGTTCATACCCTTAAAACAGCTGGTATGTAGAATGAACCACTTGGGGAGTCGACAGTCTGATCATAATACTCTAGCACATCAGCCTGAAATAAAGGCCCGAGCACTCAACTTTTGAAAGCTCGATCCTTGAATGTCAGCTAGTATGAAGTAGCTATCGATAGGGCAAGATGGATAAGCAGGCATTTGTTGAGACAGAGATAAAGAAAAAGAAACAGATGACAAACTGGAAGTCTATTAAATGCCAACCACTGCGCTTATGATGCTTGATAAAACATCACTACTAGTCAGTAGTTGCGTGAAATATTGAAGGAGTTCTTCTTCAATTGACTCTAAAATACCAAGAACTTCCTTTATAATTATCTTTGGACACTAAAGCAATTATTGTTCTTAAAAATGAGCTTGGAGCATAACGTGTAAGCGAAGATACGAATTTAATTTCGTCTGTTCTTAAAAATAACAAAGCTCTGACCTTCTCCATGAATTCCAAGCAAATAGCACGTCTCCAGCTAACTACATCAACAGGCCTGGAGCAGTGTAAAAGCGGTTAGAGCTTCTTTTTTCATGTATAAGAAGCAATTTGGACTTCAAGGAAACAACTATGCGCCTATACCAACTATCTACTACAAGGTAATGGCACAAAGAATAGAATACTTTCGTCTCCATCGCAACACACGGAAGAAACTTTCGATCTTCTTCCACCATCGATGCGCTTTGGGAGCGAAACACTTGCCAACAATTACACGGGAGAATGTTGTGTGTGGTTCTTACTCCTATCTCGTTTGCTCTCTGAATACTTCCTCAATTCTACCAAGTAGGTATGAGAAACAAACGACGGTGGACACAACAAGCGAGCTGAATGATCCATTATCAAGCAAGTTATAAGTTCACCATTTACAGGGGGAAATCAACCAGAGGAGCTTCCGATGTGATAATCAACTAACTGACCTATCCCAACGTAGTTACATCAGCTAAACAGACAATCTCCATTCGAAGCTGCGATTTTGCAGAGGTCAAAAGCATGAGAAATGGAAATTAACGAGGGACCTGTAAGCGACGTCCAAGACGAGGCCTCTGAAACACGCCAAGTCGTCGCTCTCGGCGTCACTGTCGTAATCGTAGTAGTCGAAACTGTCAGCACCGGCGCTCGAGCGCGCGAACTCCGCTCTGAGACGTCGAGATTCGTTGGCAGCAGGGTGCCAGCTAAGTCTCGCGGAAGCCGACCGGAGAAACCTGAGACCGTGCCGCCGAAACTGGGCCGACGCGAGACTGTTGCAGAAAAACAAGTCTTTCGGCTCCAGTGCGGAGGAGGAGGAGGACACCCCTTCGCCATTGAAGAGGAGCTTCACGCGTCCTTGAGCCGCGAACTGAGCCATCTTCACGCCGAAGGGACTCTTCCTCGCCGACCTAGGAGCTTCTCAGAGAGAGAAAGCGACGGAGGTCTCCTTCCCCGACGACTCCATTCACGTCCCTAGCGGCGACAAATCATCTCTCCCTCTCCGTGACTCCATGAACATGTCTGCATCGGCATATCCACATCGCCCGCCGTTTTGCTTTCTCCAGGCGACGTAACGCGAGCAGCGAGGGCGAATCTGGCCATCTTCAAGCCCATTGCCGGCCCAAGAAAATTAAGCCCATTTCTGCAGTGGGAGTTTGCAGTTGCAGAGCAAATTGAAAAGGAACACCCAACTTCGTCACTGTTCGAACCGCATCTCACTTGCATAACAATGGTCGCCCCGCCGCCTACGTATGAAAGAGACAGCAGCAACGGCCACGGCTAAGGCTAAGGAGCTCGTGTCTTCCGACCCTCTCGTCGTCTTCAGGTAGTGTTGTCCCTTCGTCCGGTTTCTCTCTTTCGCGCGCATAACTGCTGAATCGCGCCGTGGCTACGCGATTGTTGTCTGACATGTTGCGACCGTGTTTTAAAGGTACAGCTAATCGTACTTTCCGTTCTGGTTTGCGTGAAGGATCTGCTGTCTCAATAGGGAGTTAATTCTAAGGCGCAATCGAATCGGATCGGGAGAGTGAGTCTCTGTCTCCCTCTTCCTTTCTAGATGTTCCTACAGTTCCTGTTGTGTCTGCAAGTTTGTAGCTGGATTTGGTTTCATATGAAGTGGTTAACATGCCTGTATTCACATGCATTACGAATTATGTCCAGTTGCACTTCGACCTTGGTCCGTTTCTAGAGCTTCCCGGGTTAGAGATTTATTGATCTTGAATTGCTGCGGCCCTAAGTGAGGATCATATTCGCATTGACAATAGAACATACTGAGAAGATTATATATATCATATGCCACCAGCATGATCAAAGTGAATCAGATAATGTCTGAAATAATTCGTAAGTTAATCCCCATTGAGAACAGTGACCCTCTCCAAGTCAACTTTACACTGAATAAACTGAATTTATACAGTCATATGTGTTGCTAGGATATATCAAGGTAAGCAGCTGGGAAAATGCGAGAAGCATAAAACTTTTTGTGGAGTTCTGTGAAAGGAAGTTGAATAAGTGCCCGTGCTTTAAATAGAAGTCTTTTCAAAGCTGATAATGGAAAATAACTAGAGGATTTCCTCTTAGAAATCACAGATGAAGATATTATCAGACCAAATTCAGACATGAAGTGAATGTGACCGAAGCCACAGGATGATTCCTTACCTGTCTGATTGAAGAAAAAGTGATCACTAAAGGGATTTTCCAGTGCATGTTTATAAAGAATACGCTCTGCTTCTATCATGCTTGCTTCTCCCCAATCCACCTGAGAGATCAACTGAACTGAGAACACTTGGGCAATGAAAGAAATTTAAACCTTTGACTACATCACAGCATTTAAAAAAGCCAACATGCACATAAGTTTCAGTTTGCACAACCCATCGGTACTTTTGAATTCAGAAATGCGTCTCATTTGGTTACTAAGATATCGGACAATGGTTGTACTTGCGAACCCCAATGTAATTGCAAACTAATTTCAACTTTCAGTTTTAAAGGGGGCTAGATTCCCTTTCAAACTGGTTATTTATCCACTCATTTGGCACATTAAGCATTGGTGAAGGAAGTAATGGGGGTAAATGTCCTCCTTTGCGCATATAACTGCTTGTTCCAAGAATATTCTAATAAGTAACAAATATAAGCTTTTTTTTAACAAGATATACTATTACTGTGGGAAGCCACAGAAAGCGTATGTGCAGTTTGAATATCTGGCAATCAAAAGCGAGTAAAACATACAAACGAATGACCTGGTGAGGTGAGTAATAGTACCTATGCACTGTCATTTACTCTTCGATTTAAATAATAGACAGATCTGGTGGCTGCCTTGTTCATCAGAAAAGTAGGCCTTGAATGAACAAACATTGAAAATCTTATGAAACTTCAATTTCCCTCCTCTCATTGAAAATATCTGAACCTAATTCAGACAAGATAGCTGCCACTACCGCTGCAGTCCTCTGTATCCACTGTCTCTGGGTGCATCTATCTCTCTCTCTCTCTCTCTCCATCCATCTTTGGTCTCTTACTCCGTCTGTCTCACAACTCCAACTGTTGCTTGGATGGTTGAGCTCCTTGCCACGAGAGAGCTCGATGCTCCTCCAGTTTCGTCCAGTCTGCCTTGACGAGCTGTATCTCATCAATGGCCGTGAATTCAGTGGCTTTCGCCACGCGATGGCCTTGAAGGCGTTGAGCTCCATGCTGCTGAGGGAGCTTCTCGCAGAAACAATCACGAGACCAAGTGATTTCCTCAGATATGTGCTGTGTGCTATTGGCATTATGCAGATTAGCTAATCCTTGTACTTCGTGCTCTTTCAGGTGATTATCAGTGTTGATTTGCGATAAGCAAATCATGTTGGCTCTTGACACCTCAAAGAAATTATCCTTCAGTAAGCTCATTGCCAGTGGAGATTTGGTGATCGTGTACGAGAGACATGAGACGATGAAGGCCGTTAAAGTGTGCGAGGGGTCGGTTTTCCAGAACCGTTTTGGCATGTTTAAACATTCCCATTGGATAGGGCTACCCTTTGGGTCCAAGGTGTACAGCAACAAGAGCGGATATGTCTACTTGCTGGCTCCTTCTCCGGAGTTGTGGACTCTGGTATTAAGCCACAGGACTCAAATACTTTACATCGCGGACATAAGCTTTGTGATCATGTACTTGGAAATAGTTCCTGGTTGTCTGGTTCTCGAATCTGGAACGGGAAGCGGGTCGTTAACCACATCGCTCGTGAGGGCTGTGGCTCCTACTGGTCATGTGCATACGTTTGATTTTCATGAACAACGAGCTGCATCTGCTAGGTAATATTCATGAGTTCTCACAATGGTGATATACCTTACATGTTGTAAATGGGTATGCCTGGCTGTTTTGTTTGGCTGCTTGGGTTGATCTTTTGGTATCTTAGATTTCCTAGCTACTTTCATTGAACAGGTTTGTGGATTCCTGGTTATAATTTTTTGTTTTCTGCTTGCTTAAATTACTCCTTGAGATCTTCTAAGCTAAAACAAAGTGTATGCAAAATTTCACTGTTTTCTTAATGTCTTTCTTTACCTTCATAAAAGCTTTTACACTTTGTTTGGTAGGGGTGACTAGAAAGAAAAAGGAGACTCAGATAATGATAGGAGAAAAGAAGGAAAAATGGTTTGACAGGATCGAGTTACAATGATGTTGGGATGCTAATGACTAGTAAGGGAAAAAATTCATTATGGCATTAATATTTTTTTGGTAAAGAATTATGGCATTAATATGATAAGAATAAAAGTGACAAATAAGAAGAAGCTTCTTCTTTATGTAGAAACCCCTCCTAATCCTCCCTAAATGGACAGATTTATAAGTATTTACAATGTACATAGAAATGACTTTACCAATCCCTCCTGTTCCTTCCTTCCTTTTTCCCATCATCCAAACATGATCGCATTTTTGAAATCCTTCTCTTCCTTTCTTATCCCTCCTCCAAACTGTGTGTTAAGGTAGAGCTGAACTAGTCACGGGTTAGTAATACCTGTGTACTTGGACCTAAGTTTGAGAGTTTTTCTGATTTCAAATAATAAAAATTTGCCTAGGAGGAGTTCCTGGTTTTATTACTGCAAACTCAAAAGTCTATTGCCCTTTATATCCTCTAAACATGCTGGGTTGACTTTTTCCTTCCGACAGGGAGGACTTTGAGAGAACAGGAGTAAGCAGTATGGTCACTGTTGGGGTTAGGGACATCCAGGGCAAGGGATTTCCTGATGAACTCTGTGGCCTGGCCGATGCTGTATTCTTGGACCTACCGCAACCTTGGTTGGTCATAGTGTCTGCTGCGAAAATGCTCAAACCAGACGCCACTTTATGCTCTTTCTCACCCTGCATTGAACAAGTGCAACGCTCATGTGAAGCACTCAGAACGAACTTTACTGGTAAACACTCTCATTTCTGCTAATTCTTCCATTTTACTATAATTTTTATGAATTGAGTTGACTGTACAGGATTTACCTTGTCTATAGGTAATTTATTTTTGTTGGATACTCTTGCTGTAATTGTCTTTGACTCTAACACTGATGGCCATGGATCTGCTTCATGTGTCTAGACATACGGACCTTTGAGGTGCTTCTTCGCACATATGAAGTTCGGGAGGTTAAGATCAATAGTATGCGAGGTCAGGGAGGCAGCCCTTGTCAGCAGCCTCCATGCAAGAGGAGGCACACCAATGAAGGAAGTGACAAGCAGGAGAGCGTGAGTTCAGCTATCATGGCAAGGCCGTCTGCTGAAGCCAGAGGCCATACCGGCTATTTGACATTTGCAAGACTCAGATGCTCCGCATAAAAGCTATAGCAAGTTGGAGATACTACGAAGATTCTATACGGGAATCCCCTATAGGAAAAGTTGGGTTTGGTTGGTGGCTTTGTCTGTTCTTGACTCAGGCAACCTAGAATTGCCGCCTCCTGAATGATAGGAGCTGCAATATTTGCTTAAAGAGAGCTTGTTTGAAGGTGCTCTATGAAGAAGCTCTGAAGTTGCATCTCAAATCAGGGGATTTTTGCCCCCGCAGAGTCTTCTCCTTCATGCCATTCCTCGTCTCTGGAATACTTCCAGTTCGCATTCTCATGTGCAGCATCCGAGGTTTGACGGAGTTGACATTGGAGCCAGTGCTCACGAGTACTGCAAGAACGTCACAGTTGCTGATAAGAAACGTGACTTTTTTAAGATCTCTTTTGTCCTAGTTCTAATATGCTGATGTTAACTGTAATAGCAATTTGTTGCGCGAAATATAGTTTATATTCCTCCCTAGATGGAGGATGTCAATGACTAGTTGGACATGGGATTTTGTGAAGGTTTATATCCATTCCCTCCCTGTGATCTAGATTATTTCCTTCGAGAGGGAAGAAGACTACTCGAGTCTTCTGCGCTACTTTTTGGGTGATTGTATCAATTGATCTGTCAAAAGAGGTTATTAGAAGGTACGTCAAATGCATTAGGTTTAAGGTGGCATGAGATGAGCCTTAGTTTTCCTTACGAAGGAGTTTGAATTGGATATCGCCAGTTTCCTCAGGCCCCTTTGCTTGTCCTCACTATAGGAGCAGATAAGAAAAGGATCGGAAATTGAGAGCAATTTGTAAGCTCACAGTTGACAGATGGGATTCGAATGATCGCATTTATGAAAAAACGTCGAATGAAAAATCAAACTAGTTCCAGAAAGCAGATGCATATGTCACCCAATTTGAGTCTTCGGCTCCATTTGTTTTGTGTAAAATTATTGATTTTGAAAACATTTTCTTGAAAGTGATTGTTTCTATTGCTTGCAAAAATGAATGGACTAAAATTATTATCATCGTTCATGAAAATATTTAGACATAAGTCAATAATAAAAACATTGTCCTTTGAAATAATTATTTCAAAAGATATAAGCAATCATTTAAAAAAAAAAAATTCTGCAAAATAAACGGAGCAATGAGCTTAATTAATTGGGGAGCCCAGATCATACAAAAATAGAGTCAAGCAAAGCAAGTGCAAGTATTGGGTTTAATTTGCATGGAAACATGTTGACATGACAAACCCATCTTTGGGGCTTTTGACCCAATAGTACCCCAATCAAGGTTCAGCCCTAATAGGGCCCCTCAATAGCCCTAAAGATGGGGTTGTCACTATGTATTCATGCAAATCATCTCGTCATGCTGGTTTAGCAACAATGATAATAGTAAGAAATATGACAATTGGTGTCCTGATAACTTTTTCCTAGTAACGGATGGTTATAGTAGGAAATATAGTAATTAGTGTCATTGATAATATTTTCCCTGTAATGTGTTTAATGGGCCTCATGACCCAATAATATGTCGATCAAGGTTGACCTCTAATAAGGCCGAGAAGAGCCTTAAAGATGGGGTTGTCACCATAGCAACAACAAAAAAAAATCTAACAAACAGTGTCCTTGATGATTTTTTGCCAGTTGGGAATGCATTTCGGGCTTCAGACATACATATAAGGTAGTTGCCCAACCACAACTAAACAATTGAAAATTGAAACTGCACCATATCATATTATCTTTCTAAAGTTATACTATCTTTCAGTGATGTATGCATTTTACGACGCTAAAGGGTCGAACAAAAGTTCCTATGCAGAGAATTTCCAACTTCCAAACTTTATAATCAATCAGTAGCTTCTCACATGACTAAAATAGGTAAGGTTTGATCTTTTCCTTAAAAGAGAAGTAATTAATGACTCTCTCACTTAATACTTTGTGAAGGTTTTTGGTGACATTATGAATATAATTCTTGATTAGTCTCGTTGGAGAAATTACATACACATATTTTGCTCAAATGCATCTCCAAATCCATTACCTTTTCCTTTTTGTTTCATCTAGCAAATTAGTTAATGGTCGAGAGATAGCGATGGAAGCCTTAATCTATCACCGAAGCCGTCAGGGCAAACGAAGAATAACTAAAGCTACATACATGCATGTATAATAGTATCTGCACCTCTCCCAGGTTCATTGCATAAACCCTGACATAGTCGTAGACTCGCCACTACACATGGATATACAGAGGAAAATTAAAAATACAAAAGAAGTTTTCATCTCACGTGTTATTACTAGAACAACTACATTAGATCTTAGATAAGCAAACGGGGAAAAACCCACAAGATTAGCACGAGGACAACATTTTCAGAAGTGGCTATATTTCTAGGATATTTACTAAATACTGGGGATTCTATGAATTCGGAATCAGACACTTCGCGATCATCTTGAGCAAGTCCAGCTCCTTCTTCTCCTGATGGTGATGGCGATGGTGATTGGGGTAATGATGGCGACGATGGTGGTGGGGCAGGTTTTTGTTTGGGACCCTTTGGAGCGAGACGAGGAAGAGGCGATGACGTGGACGGATTTCCTCGCAAAGACAAGGGTGACGTGTGTGATGAACTCCGTTTGGAGCGATTTAAACATAACATTTACCTCAGCCTGGTTGGGTCACGGCTCTCCCTTTTGTCCTGCTCGTTCCCGCTGTTTCGATAATCAATTCTTCCAATTTTTGCCTGCAAAGCAGAGAGGAATGGGGCCAATTACCGTTAATCCGATTCGGTGGATTCCAGAAAAGATTTGACTCGACACCTTTCGGGGGATCATGGCCGTCTTGGTCCTCAGCAAGACTGAGGAGTCAGTCCTACATGATCGAGGGGGAAAACGATTAAAATTCATAGTGAATGTGCCTTTTAGTATAATTGGTGGATCTTATTCATGTAAAGCATAATTGTGGTACTTTCCTAAATGGAACAATTTGGCGTTCATCAAATGGATATAACCTTTTGTTTTGTTCTTAATTAGCTGCTAAGCTAGGGCATGGAAATGCATGAAGGGTTCACGCAATTTTTTCATCACTAAAACTTGGACAAATAAAACCACTAGCATTCAATAAGTATCAAAGGCAACTTTTGATATTTTTACAGCCCTACTTATCAGGAATGAATTCCAATAAATTCGGTCCGCATGTGCACTTGTCGCCATGCATGGCGGTGCATTGTCGCATATGGACTAAACGATGCAGGATGAGTAGCACGTAGACAAACTTTAGAAAAGTGTGCTAATGAGAAGCTTTATAACGACAAACAAGGAGACATCGACAAGGAAAAAGAGACAGTGTCATGAGTTCCACGTATTGAATGACACATGTCGATAGAGTAAAGAAATAAAGTCATTTTTTCCTATTGAGAGGAAATAAAAGAAACGCATATACCATATTATGGTGTGATGGGTGGTGTTATATTGCATGTGTTTGTGATAAATCAATTATTCCCAATCACAAAAACTATGAAATGCTCGTGTCCTTAAATCTATATGCATATCATATGTATATGTCCACACTCACATCCAATATATCTGTGATCATTTATCAAATCTTACTATGACTCTTCTTATGAATAAAAAGACAAATCGCACGAGATGGTGAATGTAAATTCAAGAAATTGAAGGTATAATGGTGGTAGAGTTCAAAGCAGGAGCGAGTCATGGGCAAGAAAAAACATTTTTGAAAAGTGAAAAAGAAATAAACCTTAATATCAGGCCTTGAATGGTTATGTCATCTCTCTCTGCATTGTTTTCTGACTTTCTCATCTAGCATTTTTAGCAATTAGAAACCAACTTTTTCGTTCTATGCATCTGAACCAATCTTGTCAAGAGCTTGCACAAAAAGAAGATGATTCACATAACAGACTTATTTTCTTCATGTATATTCCCAACATAATTTCAAAAGAGAAAAAAGAAAAAAGACACACCCAAAAACCCTTATAAGGAAATGAAGCTAACAACATAGATATCAAAACAATACATTCTAACAACCAACACCCACCCCCCCAAAAAAAAATAGAGGAGGAAGAAGAAAGAAAATGAAGGGAATATTTTTCAAGTCTTGCCCTGTCGTCCTTAAGAGTCCATTGACCTTTGACGACGAAGGTCTTTTTGTCAATCTTGTCAACCTTGTCATCCTCAGTCTCTTATTTATGTAAGGCTTAATTGTGTTGCTTTCCTAAATATATGTTTCGAACAATTTACATAGGTATATGGTGTGTGTTGTATGGAAGAATTTGGAGTTCATCAAATGGATGTAACGTTTTGTTTGTTCTTACTTAGACGCTGAACTTGGGCATGGAAGTGCCTGAAGGGTTCATGCAATTTTTTAAAAACTAGAACTTCGAAAAATAAAAATATTTACGTTCAATAAGCCAATATTTCTGCTGCCCTGCTTATCAGGCATGGGCTTGTTGTACCACAAAGGGACTAAATGATGCAGGATGAGGAACGCATCGGCAAACTATAGGAAAGCACGTTAATGGAAAACTTATTATCAACAAACAAAAAAGGAGATATTGACAAGAAAAACGAGATAATATAGTAAGTTTCATGTACTGGATGACACACGGCGATACATTAAGGAAATAAAGTCAATTGGGAGACACTAAAAGAAACGCGTATATTATGGTGTGTGTGGATGGAGTTATTAGTGCATGGTTTTGTAATAAATTAACTACCCCAAATCACAAAGAGATATTGAATACTTCTATCCTTAAATCAATATGCATAGCATAAGGATATGTCTAGACACACAAAACATATGAATGTGATCATTTTTGAAATCCAATTATGATTCTTTTTATGAACGCATGACTAAATGTGTATGATGGTGAATGTAAATTCAAGAAATGGAAGATATAATGGCGGTAGGGTCTAAAGCGGGAGAGAATGTTGGGCAAGAAAAAATATTTTAAACAATAAAAAGGAAAAAAAAAAACCAATAGCAGGCCTAAAATGGTCAAACCATCTCTCCCTTCATTGTTTTCCTACTCTCCCAACCAGCATCCGAGCAATCAGACACTAACTTTTGGCTCCATGCATCTGAACCAACCTCATCAAGAGCTTGCACAAAAATGAGAGGAAGATGATACACATACAAAAAATTATTCTCTTCATCATATATCCCCCACATAATTTCAAAAAGAAAAAGAAGAAAAATGACAAACCCAGAAACTCTTGCAAGGGAATTAGGCTAACAACATAGATGTCAAAAGAAAACATTCGAAACCCCCCCAAAAGAGAAAAAATAATTGAGAAGGAAGAAGAAAGAAAATGGAATATTTTTCAAGTCTTAACGGGTCTTCCTTAAGAGTCCATAGACCTTCGACAACCAAGGTCTTCTTGTCAACCTTTAATTGGTCATTCTCTTATATTTGCAAGGCTAAATTGTGTTGCTTTACTAAATATATGTTTCAAGCGATTTACATAGCTATATGGTGTGTGTTATGTAGAAGAATTTGGACCCCATCAAGTGGATTTAACCTTTTTTTGTTCTTAATTAGATGCTAAGCTTGGGCATGGAAGTGCATGAATGGTTCACGCAATTTTTTAAAAACTGAAAAATAGAAAAACAAAAATATTTACGTTAAATAAGTCAAATTTTTTACAGCCCTGCATATCACCCAATCCGCATGAGCACTCATCGCCATTCAAGCCTTTGTGTTGTCGCATATATGGACTAAACAATGCAGGATGAGAAGCACAATGGCAAACTATAAGAAAGTGCGTTAATGAAAAACTTATTATCAACAAAAAATAGAGATATTGACAAGAAAAACGAGATAGTGTAACGAGTTCAACGCACCGGATGACACACGTCAATACAGTGAGGAAATAAAGTCATTTGAGAGGCATTAAAAGAAACACATATGGACAATTATGGTGTGTGTGGATGGTGTTATTACTGCATGGTTTTGCGATAAATCAACTACGCCAAATCACAAAGGAATGTTGAATGCTCATATGCTTTATATAATAGAGTATATGCCCAAACACACATACTATGTGTATGTGCTCATTTATCAAATCTAACTATGATTCTCTCTACATATATATCACTAAATGCGGGTGATGGTGAATGTAAATTCAAGAAATGAAAGGTATAATGGTGGCAAAGTTTAAAGCGGGACCAAATTAAGGGCAAGAAAATGTATTTTTAAGCAATAAAAACGAAAAAAAAAAAAACTGATATAAGGCTTCAAATGGTCAAACCATCTCTCCTTGTGCTGTTTTTCTACACTCCCGTCCAGCATTTGACCAATTAGACACTAATTTTTCGCTCCATGCGTCTGAACCAACCTCGTCAAGAGCCTGCACAAAAATGAGAAGAAGGTGATACGCATACAAAGAATTATTTTCATCATCAAATATCCCAAACATAATTTCAAAAAGAAAAAGAAGAAAAAAGACACACCCACAAACCCTTATAAGAAAGGGTTAATACCACAAAAAAAACCTAAACTAGTACACCTATGGAAAATTTACCCGAAACTATTTTTTTGACCACAAAAAATTCCAAACTGATACACTTATGATAAATTTACCCTCCGTCAATTTTCGTTAAATTTAACAGTCAAATTGCTGAGTTAGATGGCATATGGCAATTCATTAGTGTACTATGTTAGAGTTTTTACCCTCTGTTTGTCACAAGTGCATGAATTTAGGATTGTTCGTAATATTAGCCCAATTTAACGAAGGGTAAATTTGTCACAAGTTTACCAGTTTGAGATTTTTCGTGGTAAAAAAAATTAGTTTAGGGTAAATTGTCACATGTGTATTAGTTTAGGGTTTTTGATGGTCAAAAAAATAATTTGGGATAAATTTATCACATATGTATCAATTTGGGGTTTTTCGTAGTATTAACCCTATAAGAAAATTAAGATAGCAACAAAGATATCAAAAAAACACATTCAAACCCCCCCCCCCAAAAAAATAAATAAATAAATAAATAAACGAGGAAGAAGAAAGAAAATGAATGGAATATTTTTTAAGTCTTAACCTGTCTTCCTTAAGAGTCCGTTGACCTTTGACGACCAAGATCTTCTTCTAAACTTTGTCATCCTCATTCTCGTAGTTATATAAGGCTTAATTGTGTTGCTTTCCTAAATGAATGTGTTGAGCAATTTACAAAGGTATATGTTGTGTTGTGTGGAAGAATTTGGATTTCATCAAATGGATTTAATGTTTTGTTTGTTCTTAATTAGCTGCTGAGCTTGGGCATGGATGTGCATGAATGGTTCACAAATTTTTTTAAAAACTAAGACTTACAAAAATTAAAATATTTACATTTCAGTAAGTCGATAATTTTACAGCCCTGTTTATCGGGCATAAACTTCGGTAAAAACCCAATCTGCATGAGCACTCGTCGCCATGCATTCCTGTGCGTTCTCACATATATGGGCTAAACGATGGGCGATCTGGAGCGCCTCGGCAAAGTATAGGAAAGAGTGTTAATGAAAAAGTTAATATCGATAAAAAGAGGAGATACTCACAAGAAAAACGAGATAGTATCACAACTTCCATACACCGCATGATGTACGTCGAGACAATAGGGAAATAAATTCATTTTTTGAGAGGCTTCAAAAGAAACGTGTCTTGGTAATTATGGCGTGTGTGGATGGTGTTATTATTGCATGATTTTGACACGAATCAACTACGCTGAATCACAAAACATAGTTGAATGCTTATATCCTTAAATCTATATGCATAAACATATGTATATGTTCAGATACACATACCATATGTATGTGATCATTTATCAAATCTAACTATGATTCTTTTTACGAACACAAGACTAAATGCGTGTGATGGCGAATGTAAATTCAAGAAATGGAAGGTATAATGGTGCTAGAGTCTTAAAAAAGAGCGAATTATGGGCAAGATAAATACTTTTAAGCAATTAAAATGGAAAAAAAAATTGATATCATTGTTAGGATGCACGTGTGAGTGAGTTGTGTTAAAGAAATCCCACATCGGATAATCGAAGTGGTGTATAGTAGTTAATATATCAATATTGGCTCATAATTCATTAGCTTAAGCTTTTGAATGAATGTGGATTTGACTGGATATATTAACGAGCTCGAACTTGGGCTCCTTCTATGTGATCTCTACGGGCGAAGGTATCGGACTTCTGCTGCACACTTCCCATCAAATGGTATCAGAGCCGATGGTTGGTGTCTCATGAGGTTACTAAGTGGGTTCGGAGGTAGACTTCATGGTTATGAAGTTGGGCTTTGATGGAGATTCAACTTGAGATAAATTGATGCCGAAACATACCTGAATTAAGGGTGAGCAGACTTAACACTGAGCTCATAATATATTCATGTTAGCTTAAGCTTTTGAGAGTGAAAGTGAGTTTAACTAGATATGTTAACTGGCTCGAACTTAGGTTCCTCCTTAGTGATCTTTCCGGCTGAAGGTATCGAACTTCTATTGCGCACTCCCCTCAATCATGTCTCAAATGGTTATGGCATCTCTACCTGCATTGTTTTCCTACTCTCCCATCCAGCATTTGAGCAATGAGACTCTAATTTTTCGCACCATCCATCTAAACCAACCTCGTCAATAGCCTGCACAAAAATGTGAAGAAGATGATACACATACAAAGAATTATTTCCTTCATCATATATCCCGCACATACTTTCGAAAAGAAAAAGGAGCAAAAAGACACGCCCAAAAACCCTTATAAGGAAATTAAGCTGACATCATAGATATCAAAAGAAAACATTCAAACCCCCACGCCAAACACCCCCCCAAAACACTCAAAAAAAAAAAAATTAGAGCAGAAATTGAGGGAATATTTTTCAAGTCTTAACCTGTCTTCCCTATGAGTCCATAGACCTTTGACTACCAAGATCTTCTTGTCAACCTTGAACTCCTCAATCTCTTATTTATAATTGAAAACAAAATATATGTTTTGAGCGATTTACATATGGAAGAATTTGGAGTTCATCAAACGGATTCAACCTTATGTTTGTTCTCAATTAGATACTGAGTTTGGGCATGGAATGGCATGAAGGGTTCTCGCAATTTTTTAAAAACTAAAGCTAAGAAATTAAAAAAAAAAAAAGTATTGTCGTTCAATAAGTCGATCTTCTTACAGCCCTGTTTATCAGGCTTTCAGGCTTGGGCTCCGATAAACCCCATCCACATGAGCACTTGTCGCCATTCATGTCTGTGCGTTGTCGCATAGATGGATTACATGATGCAGGATGAGGAACGCATCGACCAAAAAAGGAGATATTGACAAGAACAACGAGATAGTATAACGAGTTTCACGCACCGGATGATATATGTGGACATAATAAGGAAATAAAATCATTTGAAAGGCATTAAAAGACACGTGTATCGACAATTATGGTGTTTGTGGATGGTGTTATTACCACACAGTTTTGTCATAAATCAACTACGCCAAATCACAAGACTATTGAGTGCTCCTATGCTTAAATCTATATGCACAACATATGTATATGTCCAAACATACATACGATATGTATATGATAATTTTTGAAATCTAACTATGATTCTTTTTATGAGCGCATGACTTGATGGTGAATGAAAATTAAGAAATGGAAGGTATAATGGTGGTAGAGTCTAAAATGGGAGCGAATTATGGGCAGAAAATGTATTTTTAAACAATAAAAAAGGAAAAACAAATTGATATCAGGCCTCAAATGGTCAAACCATCTCTCCCTACATTGTTTTCCTACACTCCCATGTAGCTTCTAAGCAATTAGACACTAGTTTTTCGCTCCATGCATCTAAACCAACCTCGCCAAGAGCCTGCACAAAAATGAGAAGAAGACGATACACATACAAAGCATTGTTTGATTCATCACATATCCCCCACATAATTTAAAAAAGAAAAAGAAGAAAAAAGACTCCCGGCAACCCTTATAAAGAAATTAAGCTAACGACATAGATATCACAAGAAAACATTCAGAACCCCCAAAAAAAAAAAAAAAAACATAGAGAAGGAAGAAGAAAGAAAATGAAGGGAAGATTTTTCGAGTCTTAATCTGTCTTCCCTAAGCGTCCATAGACCTTTTGACAACCAAAGTCTTCTTGTCAACCTTGATCTCCTCATTCTCTTAATTATGTAAGGCTTAATTGTGTAGCTTTCCTAAATATATGTTTTGAGCTATTTACATAGGTATATGGTGTGTGTTTTCATCAAATGGATGTGACCATTTGTTTGTTTTTAATTAGATGCTGGAAGTGCATGAAGGGTTGACGCAATTTTTTAAAAACTAACACTTAGAAAAATAAAAATATTTACGTTCAATAAGTTGATATTTTTACCACCCAGCTTATCAACCATGGGTTCCGTTAAACCTGACCCGTATCAGCACTCATCGCCATTCATGCGTGTGTCATCGCATATATGGACCAAAAGATTCGGGATGAGGAGCACATTGGCAAGCTGTAGGAAAGCGCGTTAATTAAAAAACAAATTATCGACAATAAAAGAGATACTTACAAGAAAAATGAGACAATGTAACGAGTTCCACGCACTAAATAACACGGTCAATACAATAATAAAATAAGTCATTAGAGTGGCATTGAAACGAATGTGTTTCGAAACTTATGGTGTGTGTGGATGGTGTTGTTACTCCATGTTTTGTCATAAATCAACCACACCAAATCACAAAGGACTATTGAAAGATCATATCCTCTAATCTATATGCAGAACATATGTATATGTCCAAACACCCAAACCATATGCATGTGAAAATGTATCAATTCTAACTAAGATTCTTCTTATGAACACATGACTAAAAGCGTGTGATGGTGAATGTAAATTCAAGAAATGGAAGGTATTAAGGTGGTAGAGTCTAAAGCAGTAGCGAATTATGGGCAAGAAACTGTATTTTTAAACACTCAAAAAGAAAAAAGAAAACTGATGTCAGGACTCGAATGGTCAAACCATCTTTTCCTGCATTGTTTTCCTACTATCTATCCAGCATCAGAGCAATCAAATACTAATTTTTCGCTCGATGCATATGAACCAACTTCGTTAAAGCCCTGCACAAAAATGAGAGGAAGATTATACACTTACAAAGAATTATATTCTTCATCATATATCCCCCACATAATTTCAAAAAAAAAAAAGAGAAAAAAGACACACCCAGAAATCCTTATAAGGAAATTTAGATGTCAAAGCAAAATGGTAGAATGACATATCAAGTGCCGGTATTTACGTACAATGCTTACTTTTGTGCCAATATTTTTTGCCAGTTCACTTAAATGCCAAATTAGAGAAAAAATGATCACTTAAGTGCTAACAGCGAGAGATTCCAGCCAAAAAATATATGCTCATTTTAGTGCCACTTGGAAATTTTATTTCAAAAAAAAAATTCAAATAGCAATTTTTATGGAAAAAGTCAAACTTAAAATAAAAAAAGAAGTAAAAGAAGAAGAAGAAGAAGCCGGCTGATGTAAAGGCTTGCACAGCCCTCGCCCCCGCCGCAACACCATTGTCGGCAATGGCCGACGATTGGTGGGAGCTGGTCGCGGGGGTCGCCGAACCCCAGCCACCGGGCCCTCCCCTAAATCTGGGCGAGGGTTGGCCGCCAGTGGCAATGGCGAGGGCTATGCATGCCCTCGCCTCTACCAGCTTCTTTATTATTATTATTATTATTGAGCTTATTTTTCTAATTTTTTATTTTTTCAATACAAATAAGTGAACAAATTTTGATGTTTTTGTAGATAAAAGTGTTGAGATTGCATTGTCATTTTCTAGATAAAAATGCTAAAGTCCCGATGCTTTTTAGGCTTTTTTTTAATTTTTTTTTATATTTTTTGGTTTTTAAAATTTTTAATATTAAGTGGAATTTTTATTAATTCTTACCTTTTTTTATTGCTGGCTAGGGTCCTCCGGCGAGCCACGTAAATGCCATGTAAGATTTCTAGCAAAGCTCACCGGAGTTGACACTCAAATAATGATTTTTCAAAATAAATTGTCACTTAAGTGATCTAAGAAAAAATTATTGACACCAAAGTGAGCGCCGTACATAAATATTGACACTTGAGGTGTCCTCCAACCAAAATAAAACAATTAGAACACACCCCTCTCCAAAAAAAAAAAAAAAAGCAGGAAGAAGAAAGAAAATCAAGGGAACATTTTTCAAGTCTTAACCTGTCTTCCTTAAGAGTCCATAGACCTTTGACGACCAAGGTCTTCTTGTCAACCTTGAACTCCTCATTCTCCTATTTATGCAAGGCTTAATTGTGTTGCTTTCCTAAGTATATGTTTCAAGCTATTTATATAGGTATGTGGTTTGTGTTATATGGAAGAATTTGGAGTTCATCAAATGGAACATTTTGTTCGTTCTTAATAGATGCTGAGCTTGGGCTTGGAGGTCAATGAAGGGTTCACGCAAATTTTTAAAACTAAAATTTAGAAAAAAAAAAATTTATGTTCAATGAGTCGATATTTTTACAGCACCACTTATCAGCCACGGGCTACAGAAAACCCGATGATCATGAGCACTCATCGCCAATCATGCCTGTGTGTTGTCTCATATATGGACCAAAAGATTCAAGATGAGAAGCACACCGACAAACTATAAGAAAGCACGTTAATTGGAAAACTTATTAATGATAAAAAAAAAAAAGGAGATACTGATAAGAAAAATAAGACAGTGTAACGAGTTCCACGCACTGAATGACACGTGTCAATATAGTAAGGAAATAAAGTCATTTGAGAGGCATTAAAAGAAACACGTATTGAAAATAATGGTGTGTGTGGATGGAGTTATTGTTACATGGTATTGTCTTAAATCAGCTACACCAAATCACAAAGGACTGTTGAATGCTCATATCCATAAATCTCTATGCATAATAGATGTCTATGTCCTGACAAACATATCATATGTATGTGATCATTTGTCAAATCTAACTATGATTCTTCTTATGAACACATGACTAATTGCGTGTGCGCTGGCGAAAGTAAATTCAAGAAATGGAAGGTATAATGGTGGTAGAGTCTAAAGCGGGAGCAAATTATGGGCAAGAAGAAATATTTTAAATTACAAAAAAAAAAAAACTTGAGATCAAACCATCTCTCCCTGCATTGTTTTCCTGCTCTCCCATCTAGCATCTGAGCAATTAGACACTAATTTTTTGCCCCTTGCATCTGAACGAACCTCGTCTAGCGCCAGCACAAAAATGAGAAGAAGATGATACACATAAAAAGAATTATCTTCTTCATCATATATCCACCACATAATTTCAACGAGAAAATGAAAAAAAAAAAAAAAAGACACACCCAGAAACCCTTATAAGGAAATTAAGCTAACAACATAGACATCAAAAGAAAACATTCAAACCAAACTCAAACCCCCCCACCCCGCCTCCCTCTTCTTCCCCCCCCCCCCCCCCAAAAAAAAAAAATGATCAGGAAGAAGAAAGAAAATCAAGGTTATAATTTTCAAGTCTTATCATGTCTTCCTGAAGAGTCCACAGACCTTTGATGACCAAGGTCTTCTTATCAACCTTGAACTCCTCATTCTCTTATTTATGTAAGGCTTAGTTGTGTTGCTTTCCTAAATATATGTTTCTATTGATCTACATAGGTATATGGTATGTGTTATATCATTATATGGAAGAATTTGGAGTTCATCAAATGGATTTAACCTTTTGTTTGTTCTTAATTAAATGCTTAGCTTGGGCATGGAAGTGCACGAAGGGTTCACGCAAATTTTTTAAAAACTAAACCTCAGAAAAATAAAGTTATTTACATTCAATAAGTTGATACTTTTACAACTCTGCTTATCAGGCATGAGCTCCGGTAAACCCCATCCATATGAGCACTCGTTGCCATTCATGCCTGTGTGTTGTCGCATAGATGGACTAAACGATGCAAGATGAGGAAAACATTGGTAAACTATAGGAAACCGCTTTAATAGAAAACTTATTATTGACAAAAAAAAAGGGGGATACCGACAAGAAAAAGGAGACAGTATAACGAGTTCCACACACCGGATGACACGTGTCGATACAGTAAAGAAATAAAGTCATTTGAGAGGCATTGAAAGAAACACATATCGAAAACTATGGTGTGTATGGATGGTGTTATTATTGCATGGTTTTGTCAAAATCAACTACGCCAAATCATGAAAGATCGTTGAATGCTCATATCCTTAAATCTACATGCAAAACATATGTACATGTCCATTCACACATACCATATGTATGTGATCATTTATCAAATCTAACTATGATTTATTTTATAAACACATAACTAAATGCGTGTGACGATGAACGCAAATTCAAGTAATTGAAGGTATAACAGTGGTAGAGTCTATAGGGAAAGAGAATTACGGGCAAGAAAAAATATTTTTAAACAATAAAAGGGAAAAAAAACCTGAGATCGAACAATCTTTCTCTGCATTGTTTTCCTACTCTCCCATAGCAATTAGACACAAATTTTTCGCTCCATTCATCTGAACAAACCCCGTCAAGGGCCAGCACAAAATTTAGAAGAAGAGGATACACATACAAAGAATTATCTTTTTCATCATATATTCCCCATATAATTTCAAAAAGAAAAAGAAGACAAAAGACACACCCAGAAACCCTTATAAGGAAATCAAACTAACAATATAGATATGAAAAAAAGCATTCAAACACCCACCCCGCTAAAAAAAAAAAAAAATAGAGCAGGAAGAAAAAAGAAAATGAAGGGAATATTTTTCAAGTCTTAACCTGTCTTCCTTAAGAGTCCATTGACCTTTGACGCCAAGGTCTTCTTGTCAACTTTGTCATCCTCATTCTCTTATTTACATACTAATTGTGTTGCTTTGCTAAAACGCATATTTCGGGCAATTTACATAGGTATATGGTGTGTGTTGTATGGAAGAATTTGGAACTCATCAAATGGATATAGCCTTTTGTTTGTTCTTAATTAGCTGCTGAGCTTGGGCATGGATGTACATGAAGGGTTCACACAATTTTTTAAAAGCTAAAAATTAGTAAAATAAAAACATTTACGTTCAATATGTTGATATATTTACAGCCCTGCTTATCAGGCATGGGCTCCGATAAACCCGATCCGCATGAGCACTCGGCATGTTTGTTTTCGCATATATGGACTAAACGATGTAAGCAAGGAAATAAAGTCTTTTTTCTTTTTCTTTTGAGAAGCATTAAAAGAAACGTGTATCATCAATTGTGGTGTGTGGATGGTGTTATTATTGCATCCTTTTTTGATAAATCAACTATGCCAAATCAGAAAAGACTGTTGAATGCTCATATCCTTAAATCTATGCATCACATATGCATATGTCCAGACACACATACTATATGTATGTGATCATTTGTCAAAATCTAACTATATGAATACATGACTAAATGCGTGTGATGGTAAATGTAAATTGACAAAATGGAAGGTATAATGGTGGTAGAATCTAAAACTGGAGCGAATTATGGGCAAGAAAAAATATTTTCATACAATAAGGAAGGAAAATAAAACATGACTTCATGCCTCAAATGATTATGCCATTTCTCCGGCATTGTTTTCCGACCGTCTCATTTAGCATCTGAGCAATCATACACTAATTTTCTCTCCATGCATCTAAACCAACCTCGTCAAGAATCTGCACAAAAATGAGAAGAAGATGATACACATTCAAAGAATTATTTTCTTCATCATATATCCCTCACATAATTTCAAAGAAGAAGAAGAAGGAGGAGGAGGAGGACACTCCCACAAACCCTTATGAGGAAATTAAGCTAACAACATAGATATCAAAAGAATACATTCAAATCCCATCCCCCCCCACAAAAAAAAAAAAAAAAAAAGAGGAGGGAGAAGAAAGAAAATGAGGGGAACATTTTTCAAGTATTAACTTGTCTTCCTTAGGAGCCATTGACCTTTGACGACCAAGGTCTTCTTGCCAACCTTGTCATCCTCTTTCTCCTATTTATGTAAGGCTTAGTTGTGCTGATTTCCTAAATGTATGCTTCAGGTGATTTACATAGGTATATGTTGTGTGTTATATGGAAGAATTTGGAGTTCATCAAATGGATTTAACCTTTGGTTTGTTCTTAATTAGCTACGAAGCTTCGGCATGGAAGTGCATGAAGGGTTCATGTGATTTTTTAAAGCTAAAATCTTAGAAAAATAAAATTAGTGCGTTCAATAAGTCGATATTTTACAACCCTGCTTATCGGGCATGGGCTTTTGTAAACCCGATCCGCATGAGCACTCGTGTCGCCATGCATGCCTGTGCGTTATTGTCTATAGACTAAACGATGCAGGATGAGGAGAGCATCGGCAAACTGTTGGAATGCGCGTTAATAAAAAAACTTAACATAAAAAAAACAAGGAGATATTAACAAGAAAAATGAGACAATGTCACGGAGTTCCATGGACTTGACGACACGCGTTGATAAAGTAAGGAAAAAAAAGTAATTTTTTTATTTGTTGAGAGGCGTTAAAAGAAATGTGTATGGCCAACTATGGTGTGTGTGGAAGGTTTTATTGTTGCATGGTTTTGTGATATATCAACTATGTCAACTCCCAACAGACTGTTGAATGTTCGTATATTTAAATCTATATGCATAACATATGTATATGTCCAGATACACATACCATATTTATGTGATTATTTATCAGATCTAACTATGATTCTCTTTATGGATACATGACTAAATGCGTGTGAAGGTGAATGTAAATTCAAGAAATGGAAGGTATAATGGTGCTAGAGTTTAAAACGGGAGCGAATTATGGGCAAGAAAAAATATTTTTAGACAATAAAAAAGGAAAAAGAAAAACATAATATCAGGCCTCAAATGGTTGTGCCATTTCTTTTTGCATTTTTTTTTTCCAACTCTCCCATCTAGCATTTGAGCAATCAGACACTAATTATTTACCCTATGAATCTGAACCAACCTCTTCAAGAGCCTGCACAAAAATGGGAAGAAGGATACACATAGAAAGAATTATTTTATTAATCGTATATCACCATCTGAAAATAGAAAAACAAAATGAAAAACACATGCGCAGAAACCCTAACGAGGAAATTAAGCTAAAAACAAAGATATCACTTAAACTCGAAAACATCTTTAACAAATGAGAGTTTCTGGTTTTATTCGTGAAAACTCGAATATTCTCTAAACATGCTGGCTTGACTTTTTCCTTCCGGCGGGGAGAACTTCGAGAGAAACAGGAGTGAGCAGCATGGTCCTGCTGGTCATAGCGTCTGCTCCAAAAATGCTCAAACCAGACGCCACTTTATGCTCTTTCTCACCCTGCATTAAACAATTGCAGTGCTCATGTAAAGAACTCGGAACGAACTTTGCCGGCAGACGCTCTCATTTCTACTAAATCTTCCATGGATTTCCCTTGTTTACATACCTTTGAGGTGCTTCTTCGCATGTACGAAGTTCGGGAGGTTAAGATCAACAGTATGCGAGGTCAGGGAGGCAGCCTTCGTCAGCAACCCCCATGCAAGAGAAAGGCAGACTAGTGTAGGAAGTGACAAATAGGAGAGCATGAGTTCAGCTACCATGGCAAGGCCGTCTGCTGAAGACGGAGCTATTCCGGGTATTTGACATTGTCAAGACTCAAATGCTCCACATAAAAGCTTATCGGGCAATGTGGGACAACAACTTCAATGGAATTTCACAACCTGACTCGTTATCGGACGATGGATGCACATACGCGGACAACACTGGTTCTGATATCATGTTAGAAAGTCCAACTCAAAAACTTAAGTTAATAAGTTAAGAGAGACCACATGAATATAAAGAGCATGTATGACTCGTTATGAGGCAATGTGGGACAACAACTTTAACAGATTCTATGAATAGATACACGGGTATATTCAATTCTATACGGGAATCCCTTCTTTTGGAATACTCTCATTTCGCATTCTCATGTGCAACATCTGAGGTTTCACGGAGTTGAGGTTGGGGCCATTGCTCACGAGTACTGCAAGAACGTTACAGTTGCTGATAAGAAACGTGATTCTTTCAAGATCTCTTTCGTCCTAGTTCTAACATGCTGATGTCAACTATTCCAGCGATTTGTTGCGCGATATGTTTTTATACTCCGCCAAACGGAGGATGTCTGTTAACCTTCGAGAGAGAAGACGGCTACTCAAGTCTCTGTCTTACCTTTTGTGTGATCGTATCGATTGATCTATCCAAAGTGAGGTCATTGCTGAGTGCATCGAATGCGATGGGCTTAAGGTGGCATAAGGTGAGCCAAAGTTTTCCTTCGAAAGAAGTTCGAATTGGATATCGGCAAAGTTTTCTCGGCCGTCACCTACAGGAGCAGTTAAGAAAGGGATCGGAAATCGAGAGCAATTTGTAAGCTCACAGTTGAGAGATGGGATTCGAAGTACCACATTTGTTAAAAAATCGTGTAATGAAAAATCAAACAAGTTCCAAAAAAAGGAGCCGCATATGCCTTACCATTTGAGTCTTCGGCTTCCTTTGTTTTTTGGTATAAAATGAAGGATTTTTTTGACAAAAAAAAAAATATTTACAAAATATTTTCCTAAAAGTGATCGTTTCTATTGCTTATAAAAATGGATGGACGAAAAATATCACAATCTTTAATGAAAATAGTTATCCATAAATTTTTGTTGATAACGAAAATATTTTCTATTAACTAATTATTTCATATGATATATACGACAATTTTAAGAAAATATTTTTCAAATCATTCATTTTTCGTGAAATAAAAGAAATAGTGAGCTTGATTAAATCGGGGAGTCCAAATGATAAAAAAACTAGAGAAAAGCAAAGCAAGTGCAAGTAATGGGTATAATGGGCCTTATGACCCAATAGTACCATGATCAAGGTTCAGCTCTAATGGGGCACTGAAAAGCTCTACTGATGGGATTGTCACCTTGTTCCCATACAAATTATCTCATCATGCAGATTTAGTAGCAGTAATATCGCAAATTTATCTATTAGTGTCCCTGATAATTTCCTTCATAATAATGGATTTAATGGGCCTCATGACCCAATAGTACCATGATCAAGGTTCATCTCTAATGGGGCACTAAAAGCCCCACCGATGGGGTTGTCACCATGTTCCAATGCAAATTATCTCATCATCCTGATTTAGCAGCAATAATATCGCAAATTTATTAATTAGCATCCTTGATAATTTTCTTCCTAGTCATGAGTTTAATGGGCCTCACGACTCAACAATACCATGACCAAGGTTCAATTCTAATGGGGCACCAAAAAGCCCTACCGACGGGGTTGTCACCCATGCAAATTATCTCACCATACTGATTTTGCTGCAATAATATCACACATTCATTAGTTATTGTCCTTGATAATTTTCTTCCTAGCAATGGTTTAATGGGCCTCATGACCCAATAGTACCATGATCAAGTTCAGCTCTAATGGGGCACTAAAAAGCCATAACGATGGGGTTGTCATCATGTTCTCATGCAAATTATCTCATCATGCTGATTTAGCGACAATAATATCACAAATTTATTAATTAGTGTCCTTGATAATTTTATTCCTAGCAATGGGTTTAATGGGCCTCATGAACTAATAGTACCATGATCGGGGTTCGAGTCTAATGGGTCACTAAAAAGCCCTATTGATAGGGCTGTCACCATGTTCCTATGTAAATTATCTCATCATGCCGATTTTACAGCAATAATATCACACATTTATTAGTTAGTGTCCATTATAATTTTCTTCCTAGTAATGGGTTTAATGGGCCTCATGACCTTATAGTACCATGAACAAGGTTTTGCTCTAATGGGGCACTGAAAAGCCCTATTGATGGAGTTATCATGATATTCCCATGCAAATTATCTCATCATGTTGATTTTGCAGCAATAATGTCGCAAATTTATTATTTAGCATCCTTGATAATTGCCTTCCTATTAATGGGTTTAATGGGCCTCATGACCCAATAATACCATTATCAAGATTTTGCTCTAATGGGGCACCGAAAAGCCCTACTAATGGGGTTGTCACCATGTTTCCATGTAAATTATCTCATCATGCTAATTTAGTAGCAATAATATCACAAATTTATTAATTAGTGCCCCTGATAATTTTCTTTCTAGTAATGAGTTTAATGGGCCTCATGATCCAATAGTACCATGATCAAGGTTCAGCTTTAATGGGGCATTGAAAAGCCCCATTGATGGGGTTGTCACCATGTTTCCATGCAAATTCTCATCATGATGATTTAGCAACACTAATATCGCAAATTTATTAATTAGTGTCCTTGGTAATTTTCTTTCTAGTAATGGGTTTAATGGGCCTCATGATCCATTAGTACCACGATCAAGGTTTGCTCTAATGGGGCACAAAAAAGCCTTAATGATGGGGTTGTCACCACGTTCCCATGCAAATTATCTCATTATGCTGATTTTGCAGCAATAATTAGCAAATTTATTAATTAGTATCCTTGATAATTATCTTCGTAGTAATGGGTTTAATGAGCCTCATGACTCAATAGTACCATGACCAAGATTTAGTTCTAATGGGGTGCTGAAAAGCCCTATTGATGGGGTTGTCACCATGTTCCCATGCCAATTATCTCATCATGCTGATTTTACAGCAATAATATCGTACACTTACTAATTAGTATCCTTGATAATTTTCTTCCTAGTAGTGAGTTTAATGGACATCACGACCCAATAGTACTATGATCAAGGTTCGGATATAATGGGGGCATTGAAAGGCCCTATTGATGGGGTTGTCACCATGTTCTTATGCAAATTATCTCATCAAACTGATTTTGCAGCAATAATATCGCAAATTTATTAATTAGTGTCCTGGATAATTTCTTCCTAATAATGGGTTTAATGGGCCTCATGACCCAATAGTAACATAATCAAGGTTTAGATCTAATGGGGCATTCAAAAGCCTTATTGATGGGGTTGTCACCATGTTCCCATGTAAATTATCTCATCATGCTAATTTAGCAGCATTAATAACGCAAATTTATTAATTAGCATCACTGATAATTTTCTTCCTAGTAATGAGTTTAATGGGCCTCATGACTCAATAGTAATATTACCAAGGTTCGGTTCTAATGGGGCACTCAAAATCCTTACCGATGGGATTGTCACTATGTTGCCATGCAAATTATCTCATCATGCTGATTTTGTAGCAATAATATTGCAAATTTATTAATTAGTGTCCTTGATAATTTTCTTCTTAGTAATGAGTTTAATAGGTCTCACGACTCAATTGTAACATTACCAAGGTTCAGTTCTAATGGGTCATTGAAAAGCCCTACTGATGGGGTTATCACCATGTTTCCATGCAAATTATTTCCTCATGTTGATTTTGCAGCAATAATATCTTACATTTATTAATTAATGTCCTTGATAATTTTCTTCCTAGTGATGGCTTTAATCAGCATCACAACGCAATAGTACCATGATCAAGGTTTTGCTCTAATGGGGCATTGAAAATCCCTACCGATGGGTTTGTCACCATGTTCCCATGCAAATTATCTCATCATGTTGATTTTGCAACAATAATATCACAAATTTATTACTTAGTGTCCTTGATAATTTTCTTCCTAGTGGTTTGATGGGCCTCATGACCCAATAGTACCATGATTAAGGTTTAGGTCTAATGGGGCACTCATAAGCCTTACTGATGGGGTTGTCATCACGTTCCCATGCAAATTATCTCATCATGCTGATTTAGATGCAATAAAATCTCAAATTTATTAATTAGTGTCCTTGATAATTTTCTTCCTAGTAATGGGTTTAGTGGGCCTCATGACCCAATTGTACCATGATCAAGGTTCATCCCTAATGGGGCATTGAAAAGCCCTGCTGATGGGGTTGTGACCATGTTCCCATGTAAATTATCTCGTTATGCCGATACAAAACTAAAGTAAAGCAAAGCAAGTGCAAGTAATGGGTTTAATGGGCCTCATGACCCAATAGTACCATGATCAAGGTTCAGTTCTAATGGGCCCCTCAAAAGCCCTAAAGATGGGGTTGTCATGTCACCATGTTCCCATGCAAGTTATCTCATAATGTTGATTTAGCAGCAATAATATCGCAAATTTACTAGTTAGTGTCCTTGATAATTTTTATTCTAGTAATGGGTTTAATTGGCCTCATGACCCAATAGTATCATGATCAAAGTTCAACTCTAATGGAGCACTCAAATGCCCTACTAATGGGATTGTCACCATGTTCTCATTCAAATTATCTCATTATGCTGATTTTGCAGCAATAATATTGTAAATATATCAATTAGTGTCCTTGATAAGATTTTCCCTGCTGGGAATGGATTTCGAGCTTCATACATAAATATAGGGTAGTTGACCAACCGCATCTAAAGAACTGAAAGTTGAAACTGCACTATATCGCATTTTCTTGGGAAAAGTACATGCGCCATAACCCCGTGTACGGCGTTCACTTGAGTGCCATAACTTTCAAAAAGTTCACTTAAGTGCCATAACTTTCAAAAATCGTTCACTTGAGTGTACGTCGAGCAAAATTGCTCACTTGAGTGCTAACGTAACTTTTTCGGCGTCTACAGTAACTTTCCCGGCTGCCACGTTAACATGGCACTCAAGTGCACGATTTTTAAAAGTTATGGCACTTAAGTGAACATTTTGAAAGTTATGGCACTCAAGTAAACGCCGTACAAAAGTTATGGCACTTCTAGTGTACTTTTCCCCATTTTATTTCTAAAGTTACAATATCTTTCACCGATGTATGCAGTTACAATGCTATAGGGTGAACAAATGTTCTACTGCATTGACATTAAAAAAAAAAGATCCACTGTAGAGAATTTGCGACTTCCCATGCTTTATAATCATTCAGTAGCTTCTTACATGACTAAGGCAGGGTTTGATCTTTTCCTGAAAAGAAAAGTAACTAATAAGACTCTCTCGCTTTATACCTTGTGAAAGGTTTTTGGGGACATAATGAATATAATTCTTGATTAGTCTCATTATAGAAGTCACATGCTTATATTTTGCTCAAATACATCTCCAACTCCATTACCTTTTCCTTTCTGTTTCCATCTAGCAAATTAGTTAATAGTTGAGAGATAGTGATGGGAGCCTCAATCTATCACCGAAGCCGCCAAAGCAAACACAGAATAACTAAAGCTAAACACATGCATATATAATAGTATTTACACCTCTCCCATCTCTATCGCATAAACCCTGACATAGTTTCGATATAGAGAAGAATGAAAATAGAAAAGAAGTCTCTATCTCACATGCTATCACTAGAACAACAACAATAGACCTAAGATAAGCAAACTGGGAAAAGCCCACAAGATCAACACAAGGACAACACACTCAGAAGCAGCTATATTGTTAGGATATTCACCAGCTACTGGGGGCTTTTATTAATTCGGAATCAGCCACTTGAGAAGCGGTCATCTCGAGCCAGTCCAGCTCCTCCTCTTCTTGATGGTGACGGTGATTAGGGCGATGATGGCGACGATGGTGGTGGTGATTGCCAATCTCCAAGCTTATCTTCAAGTCCAACTCATGATCATTACAATCACTCTCTTTACTCCCACCACCTTCACTCAGCACGTGATGAGAATGCTGACAATCCTTCACCGGATGAAGCCCAAGATTCTCATTCCCATCAGCCATCGGGAACCCTAAAATACCGTTGGCCAGATTCTCTGCTGGAGGCGGCTGGTGGTGGTGATGGGGCTTCGGCACTTGCCGGGGGTGGTTGGCCGCTTCAGGCTGCACATCTGAGCCACAGAAAATGGCCGCCGCCGACAAGGACATCGACCGCTTCTTGGTCTTGTGGTGGTGGCGGTCGCCAAGGTTGCGACGTCGAGCTGGTGTCGACCGTTTTGGAGGGGATGGGGTGGTGACACTCCTGATGTAGCTTTGCAAGAGCTCGGAGCTGTTGGTATCAGGGAGCAATTTGCGCTTACAGTATTGCCTGCGCTTGATGGCGTTCCAGTGGTTCTTGATGGTGTTTTCAGTCCTTCCGAACAATCTCTTGGCTATTTCGGCCCATCTGTTCCCAATCTCCATGTGTGACTGAATCAGAATCTGGTCTTCCTCGATGGTCCACGAGTCCTTCTGCTGAGAAAATGATGAGAGCCAAAAACAAGCGGAGGAGGAGGAGGATGAGAGAGAGATAAAAACTTACTCTCCGGTTTGAGTTTGGGTTTTCAGCGGAGTCTTAAATGTTGGTAGCCTGAATTTACCGTGCAGGTGTAGAGAGTTATACATGTTTCTTGATACATATATCAGTAAATTTTCTTTGAAGGGAAAAACGATGAAAATTAATAGTGAATGTAGTAGTTAAACCCTCTTAATATAATTGATGGATCTTATTCATGTAAGGCTTAATTGTGATGCTTTCTTCCATATGTCTTTCCTGCGATTTACATAGGTATATGTTGTGTTATATGGAAGAATTTGGAGTTCATTAAATGGATTTAACCTTTTGGTTGTTCTTAATTAGCTGCCGAGCTAGTGTACTTAACATTTAATTTTCTCATCACTGAAATTCAGAAAAATAAAAATATTTAAAATTTAATATGTATCAAAAGCATCTTTTGATAATTTAAAGCCCTGCTTATCGGCATGGGTCCGATAAACCCGGAGGGCATGAGCACTCGTCACTCATGCATGCCTGTGTGTTGTTGCATATGGGCTACACGATGCACGATGAGGAAGCGTAACGGCAAATTTTATAAAAGTGCGTTAAGGAGAAACTTTAAATCAACCAAAAAAAAAGGAAGATACTGACTAGAAAAACGAGACAGTGTCACGAGTTCCACACAATGGATGGCATGCATTGATAAAGCAAGGAAATAAAGTCATTTTTTCTGTTGAGAGGCAATAAAAGAAACGTGCATCTTCAATTATGGTGTGTATGCATGGTGTTATTATTGCTTGTTTTTCTAATAAGTCAACTATGCCAAATCAGTTCGACCCCCAAAAAAAAAAAAACCTCTATGCCAAATCAAAAAAGACTTGTTGAATGCTTATATCCTTAAATCTATATGCATATCATTTGTATATTTCTAGACACACATCCCATATGTATGTGATCATTTATCAGATCTAACTATGATTATTTTTTATTTAGGAATAAATTACTAAATGCGTATTATGGTGAATGTAAATTTAAGAAATGAAATGTATAATTGTGGCGGAGTCTAAAGCTGGAGTGAATCATGAGCAAGATAAAACATTTTTTTTTTAAAACAAAGAAGGAAATGAACCTTAATATCGGGCCTCAAATGATTATTCCATCTCTCCCTGCATTGTTTTCCGACTCTCCCATCCAGCATCTTAGCAATGAAAGACCAATTTTTGGTTCCATGCATCTGAACCAACCTTGTCAAAGCCCTGCACAAAAATAAGGAGTCGATACACACACAAAGAATTTTTTTTCTTCATCATATATCGCCACAGAAATTTGAACAACAAAAGTTAAGGAAAGACACTTCCAAATACAGTTATAAGGAAATTAAGCTAACAACATAGATATCAAAGAAGAAATTCAAAATCCCAAAAAAAAAAAAAAATAGTAATAGAGGAGAGGAAGAAGAAAGAACATGAAAGGAATTATTTTTCTTGTCTTAACCTGTCTTCCTTATCAGTCCATTGACCTTTGACGACAGAGTGCTTCTTGTCAACCTTGATATCCTCATTGTTTTTCTTCTTCTTCGCAGTTGTCTTCTTCTGCTGCTGCTGCTGCTGCTGATTCGGCAGACCTATCACCACCATTCTCTTGCTCCGATCATTGCTGCCGTCGTCCCGCTCATGGCCCCATTTGCGATCCGAGGTCACGCTGCCTGAAGAGACATTTTCACCGGGCCTCGCGTTCAGTGATCCAAGGTCATTAAGGTCGAGCGAAGGCATGATCTGGGGGTCCGCCATCACCGGATTGTTATGGCGATGGTGATCAACCGGTGGGCTTAACGGAGAGTAAATGAAGAGGCTCTCGAACTCGAGCTCGCCATGCGCTGCTATGCCATCACGGTCATCGTCTCTCTCTGTCGAAAGGTCCACGAAAGGAGGAGGAGAAGGGGCCAGTGGTGGTGGAGGCACGTGGAGGTCGAACCCTATGGGCAACATCGCGGTAAGGTAAGCATCGGGGGTTGGGTGACGAAACGGCTGGTCGAGCTGTGGGGGGGCCGAGGCCACCCCAGCGAAAGGGTTCGACGAGGAGGCCTCGCCGGTGAAGTAGAAGTCATGGACACGATGGTCGGTGTTAGGGCTGTGGAGGAGCTGGTAGAAGAAGCCGTTCTTGTCCAGAGGAGGAGGCGGAGGAGGAGGAGCCTCGAGCTCGAGAGAGAGGCCGGCCACAGGTTTCGGTGGGGAATTTTCCGGGAAAACGCTGGAAAGGAAAGGGAAATCTCCTGGGGGGTTGAGGAAGGGGAGAGGTTGAGGTCGAGGTCCATGTAGAGAGAGAGAGAGAGAGAGAGAGAGAGGGGAAGGAAGGAGTGATCTAATGCTGGTTTTGGCTCTGCGAGTGAGAGAAACTGGAGTCTGGGGCTTTTTAACGAGGGGGCAAAGCGGGGGGGCGTACGCAGAAGGTGCGATTGGGTCCAACTTGATTTCCCCACTAGGAATCCGACGGTCAGGATCGAGGGCCATGTTGGGCCCCATCCGGAACTGGGGCCCAAACTTGAATCCGATGTGTCAAGGAAGAGGTGGGACCCCGTCGGGTGCTCGAGAAAATCGCGAGATCCTGTACGGTTTTTGCGCTCGGAATCTTGGGCGCAATCGAGACTGGAGTTCCAATTAATCCACCAGCCTCGGTGCTTTCAACTCTCTACTCAAGTACTCGAGCTGTGTCGGCAAATGGACACAAGACTAGTATATTAATAATGACAAGCCTCGCCTCTCGTAACTACGGTTGGGAATGGGGACACGTGAGTAAGTAAAGAAGTAAGATTTAATAACCTGCACACAACATATATAGTGTTAGGATATACGTGTGAGTTGTGTTAGAAAAATTTCTCGAATAATTGATGTGATGTTTAGTAGTTGATATATCCAAATTGGCTTATAACTCATTAATTTAAGCTTTGACTAGAGGTAAGTCCAAATGAAAATATTAACATGTTTGGACTTGAGCTCTTTCTTGACAATCTTCCCAGTAGAGTGCGCAAGGTGATCTCCCCGATCAAGGTATCAAATTTCTGCTGTGCAATCCCACTTAGGGTCCCTCTTGGCAATCTCCTCGGTGAAGATATGAGAGTGCGTAGGGCAATCTCCTCGATCAAAGTATCGAATTTCTGCTGCGTGCGTGCGCGCACCCCGACAATACCCTTACTTCTAGTAACCAATGGAGAAATAAGGAAAAATATAAAAATATATATTGAAATTGCAAAAATCATCTATGTTAGGTGCGCTGACTAGATCATCATGTCAGCAATTTTCAACTAAAATCAGTCAAAAGAACTACATTATAAAATTATCGAAAGATAGGTTGATCAAGTTGAATAATTTAGGACTGAATTGGCCATTCGCAATATGTTTAGAGCACAATTTTCCCACTATCCTTGTATTTACCTTTATAAAAAAAAAAAAGTGTTATTGTCTTTGAAAAATGCCTGTCCTAAAATCCTAAGTTATTGCACCCATTCTAAACACTCGAAACCAACGTAAAGAACCAAAACCACTGGGACACCAAACAAGATGCTAAACACGAGTTTTGCAAAGAAGGGGGATTTGATCTTTCGTCAAGAAGTGAGGTTAACCTTTTTGGTATTTTTTTTTCCCTGGCCGAACCAAAAATTTTATCGTTTTCGTTTTTCTTTTTCTATGATGGCTACAAAAATATAGGGGTATGCTTAAAGAGTGGAAAAAATTATCCAAAAAATCCTAATCCTAAACCTTTTTAATTTTACTAATAGAGTCCTAAATATTTTTATGTTTTGTCAATTATGTCTATCAGACTAATTTTGATCGAGAATGGCCGACGTGAATACTAGCCATTTTATGTGGGATGGTGAATGCCGACGTTAACAATTTTTTTATAATAATCTAATATTTTTCTTAAGTTTTCTATTTTTTTTTCAATTTTATTCTTTTCTTTTCATTATTTTTATCTTTTACAACTATGACCGGCGAGGTCACTGCCCACGGGCAAGGGCCATCATACCGTATCAGGCGATTACCTAATAAAAAGACAATCATCTATACCAATCTTTATACTCGTAAGTTCGTAATGCTTCTTCTAGTGTACTCCAAACACTATCCCAGAAATCAAATTTTGGTTCTTTTCTTTTTCCTCTTCAACAGTTCAGATAGATCCATGGAGTGTATCATGGCGCATTTTGAGTCCACTACATTTCACAAATTCAGAAAGTTCGACGTACGGCTACTCCATGTACATAACTCGTCAAACGTAAAATCATTAGCAAAAGGCTGACCATCTAGCATCTTTCCCTTTTGCACATGCCTCTCAACCTTAGCTAACTATTTACAACAAAATTTTCCGAGAACCCACGGTAGAGCAAACACTACGGTTCAACCCGCAGAGAGCCCAAAAGGCTTCAAGTTCTCGAGTCCATCCTTTCAAAGATGGACCATCTCTGCTCCTCTTCTCTTCGGGTATTTACACATGAAACTACTTCGTTTTCATGGCAGATGGAAATATGCTTCTCCCCAAGAATTTCTGCCAGAGAGAGTTAAACCCATTTCAGAGATATGCCGCCACAAAAGTATACTAGATTTCATGTATGCACACTTGTAATAATATCGAGCCCTGCGCACAAAGTAAGCATATTCAAACGGTGTTTTTAATATCCAAAAGAGTAGAGCAAGATATGTACCATTGTTGGACCTTCCTGAACTCGGTGAGGACAGGTCATATGTTTTCAAAGGCAGTGTAAATCTCATCCCTCACCGAAACCAGCCAAAGAAGGAAGGTCAGTCCATTGATCACATCAAAGTAGCGAGCAGACAAGTCAGCCAAGAGGCCAATCACCTTTGCCCCAGTAAGTACAATCTTCCCGGAAACGAAAATTAAGAGCACTATATCGGGCTGTTTCATGCGATGTATCAGACCAGGGAAGAGTTCAGGCTCATACGGCATCCGAGGGAGAAAGAGATAAGTCCTCATTGAGTAAATAAATCCCATACCCCGTAGTGCTGTTGATGGAAGAGCAGCCACACAGCAATATGTTGATTCTACTTAAAATGAAATATCTGACTCCTTAACCGGAACACACAAGTAAAAACTAATCCTAAGCACAAACTTTTGATTGAAATTGATAATGGTTAATTAGCATTTCCTATATGATAGAGCAAGAACAGATTCCTGTGAAAGGAAATTGAAAAGGGACTTGTGAACTGTTCTTTGAAATTTATAGCAAGCTACTCCGATTAAGAATGCTACCGATGCAAAACGTGTTTCCGAAGTCAAGCAAACAAAAAGGGCAAGAGATTTAACACTTCTTCACGAATCCCATTCGGCAACTGTGGCATTGCTGATTACAAACTTTTTGTTACTGCAGAACCAAGGAACAGAAGGCACTCACACTTGAAAAGGCACCGTGAGAGTACGCAAGACCTTCAAGTCTGATCGGAAATTTCACATCACAGGAGCCAACAATGTTCTGAATCTTAAAGTCCTGCCAGTCATTGTAAACAAAAGCACATTGATAACAGCAACAGCTCTACAACGCGGCCAGTACGATAGGCCTGAAAAAATGTCTATCAATGCCACAGAGTGAGAGAGAGAGGAAGGATAATACCTTAAATTTGGCAGGAAACTCAAGCTTTTGGATAATTCTTGCATACTGAAAGAAAGCAAAATATCTTCAGATTTGATACTTGAGAACTTAACGCTATTCTACTCTAACCCAAATGGACACCACCGTCACTGCAATAATTATATGCAGATCGCAATAAAAGACGAGATCTTGCCTAGTCTTGATAATAATTAAAATCTGCCAAAGATGATGCGATAGCTAAATCTACTTTAATCACGCCATTTTCTTCGGGGGAAAATGACGGGTGTATATGAAAAGTCAAACTACCTTTCTTGCTGCCAACTTTGAATCTTGTTCACTTTTGGCCCCAGTGCAAACCTGAAGCAGTGCAATTGTAGCTTTTTTGATCAAGCACAATAGCAACAAAAGAGAATAATAGACTAAAATCTTAAACGATAGGATTTCCGGTCTTATCAAGACAGTAGTATAGGTCAAACAAAATAATTCCACAAAACAGATGAAAGTTTCGATGTTTAATGGGAAGAAAAGAAATAAAAGAATTGTTTTGAGAAGAGCAGTTTGGATCATAACAATGACTAAAGTACTTAATGCTTGAGACGCTGTTGAAGAAGTTGAACATACAGCGACAAGAAGACTTCCTCATAATTGCAGACATCGTTAGGCCTACACAGCACTAGACTCTTGAGTTAGGCCGTGTTGAGCGATAAGAAGCTCGGTACTCAACATTGGCTACAACAACAATGACATATTCAACGATATGAAATACAATGTATATTAATTGGAATTCATGAGTCCTACAAAACTTACATTCATTATAGCCATTCTAGTACATTCGTCTGCATAGATGCCATAACCGCATTACTTGATCCTTTTCCCGGGAGCTTCTCTTGTCTATTGTGGTGCCTCACTTTCAGGAACTTGAGTAGTTTGTCATCTTCTCACCTAAGAAAGACATAAAAAGCCATAAAGTCAAAGTGAAGTTTACAAAATAAAACTAAAACAAATAATTGTACAACTTATTGGATATTTTTGTCTTCTCGTCTGTTGAACTGTTGACTCGGTAGTTGGACATGTAGATGCTACTCCAGTAGGCCCATCAGTTGGTGCAACTATAGACCCCTCAATAGGCCCAAGTGTTGGCCCATGAGTAAGCCCAACTATTAGCCTTATGGCTGGTCCATCAGTAGGCCCTTCAACTGCAGCTGCACATACACTTGCTCCATCACTAGACTATTCTTGATGTTGCTTCTTCAATTGATAATCTTTTTATTATGCCCTTCCATATAGCAAAAGGAGCACTTCATCTTTGCACCAGTTCTACTCACCCTCTTCCTTGAGACCTCCCCGCGTCTATTCTTTGTTTCCGTTTTGTCCTTCCCATTAGCTTTTTCAGTAGCAAAGGCAATGGGGCTTCACGATCCGTTGGCTCCCAAAATTTGCTCGATCTAAGAGGCTGCAGCTTGAATTTGTAAGAGTCAAGATATGTTCTTTTCTTGTAATACTCATGCGGGTATTCATTTGGATTCTATTGCTTCGATTGGATTGCACAAATCGCATGTGCACAAGGAATTCCAGTTAATTAACAAGATCGGCATGAGCACTTTCCCCTATCTAAGTGGACAACGTATGTATCGCCATTGTTCATGATCTCAAAACCATCATCTCCATTCCAATTTAGATGACAAAACCTAGTAGCAGCCAAGTTGTCATCCAATTTTTTCGCAATCCTAGGACCACATTGCCTTGTCCACTTTGCAGCCCCATCTCTTTTTGTGTCTACAGTTTTCTCATAACCATGACTCGTGTATCTTCGAGCATGCTAATGATCGGTTTGCACCTGGCTTCAAGTATTTTGCCATTAAAGGCTTCGCTGAGGTTGTTGTCCACAATATCGCATTTGAATTCTTCGCTGAAAAATGCCCTTCACTAATGCTTAGGGCCAGTTCAAAATAGTGCCTCAATCTCCTCCTTTGTTAGCTCCAACAATCCCTTCTTGGCCATTCTAAATTCAGCCATGTTGGGGCTCTTTGCAATTTGCCAAAATTATCTCTGTAGCTTGTCTCCTTTATAGATCTTTGTCCAGTTTGCGTACTCGTGCCTTGCACACATCCAATGTTTAGCATATAACATTAACTCAGCTATTACCGCAATAACTCCCTGCAATAATTTAAAATAAAAATAAAAAGATTATCAGCAAAAGCAAAAGCAACAAATAATTTAATAATGAAACGTCGGATGAGGATGGTGCACGCAGTAGTAGCTAGTACTGCAGAAGCTACAGCTGCATTATCGGTTGTTCCCACAGGGAGCAAAAGCTAAATTTGTTTCCTCTCCACCTTGCAATTCTCGAAGAAGTCGGCACCGGCCTGAGAGCCCTTAGTTTTATCCGGTCGACAGTTGTACTTCTGGGGGGCTTTGCCATTACCTAGTTCATCGCCATCATTTTATTAGTCACCTAATTGAAGGAGTATGAAAATTCAACAGGAGTCATGAGATGGAGTGGCAACATCAGTCCACTTGATCAATAGCTGATGCCAGAATTAACAGCTTTTGAAAGGTAAAGCTCAGATGGAGCTATAGAGCTCTATTTGAAACCTGGGAGGATATGTTGAGTCCTGTAAGCTCTACTACGAGGAAGCAAAGAGAAAATTTTAGAAACACAGAGACAAAAAATGTTAGAGAGCAAACATTGTAAAGGAAGCCGACCTGGATACGGACTTGTTTGGAAGTTCCTAATTTAGGACAATTAGGGTTTCGTTCAAAATCCCTCACCCTTCGCACTTCGCTCAGGCCCTTAATTGAAACATGATTAGGCAATACCCTTTTTTGAAACAATGTTCACTCTGAGCTCTTTTTTGAGAAAATAAAGACATTTGAAGCCCTTTTTTCGAATTTTTCCCTATAACGTCGCAAAGAAATTCAAGGCAAATGTGAAATCAGATTAGACAAAGCTAATCAATAGCATACCAACGTCGACTGATTATATACAACCTTGGATCCCCATAGGAATTGGGTCGTGATTGTGGAGTTGTTGCAAACGTTGCCGTAAACCCAGGCACAGAGTCGATGCTGAAAGACTCTTTTGGAATTGGCTGGTCCTAAAAAAGAGAGGAGAAGAGAGAAAATGGTGGCGAAGGCGCTCAAGCCTGATTATGCAGCCCCGAAGGAAGCAAAGTGCTGATGTAAAAGGTCCTCGAACTTTGGCCCGGTCTATATTGGGATCGTTTTATTTGGTGTGTCGGATGCACCCGCCGCCTCCTTGGTCTATGCAAAGGAGCGCCTGATTAGTATGCTGCCGTGCCATTCATTCAGAACTATGATAAAGGGTTTGCGAAACGTGCATTAGAGGCGCAACCATCGATTCTCCAAATTAGTTTTACCTTCTTTGGTCATTTATTTATGGGAAAGCTGCTATTGGGCATTTAGACTAAGAAGCCATTTCAAGCATATCTAATACTAATAGGAATATGCCACAATGTCTCTAGAAATGGATGCGATTCTAAAATGATCCTGTCGGATGGCTACAAACGTTGCCCTTTCTACAGAGCCACGATGTCAATAGATCCCTTTCATATGGAAAGTTAGGTTAAAAGTATAAAAGTTGGATAATATCTTATCGAAAATGATCGCTTGTATCACTTGAAATAATTAGTCAATAAAAATATTTTCATTGTTAAATATTTTGGTGCATGATAAAAATTCTCTTTTATTCATTTATTTTGTAACGATACAAACAATTACTTTTAGGAAAATATATCTCAAATCATTCATTTTTTGTGGAACGAACGCATTCTTAAAATATGTTTTATTCCTTGACCATGCAAATGGTGTAGGGCTCTTTCACCAGCATCATTTAATATTTTATGACTCGTTCATTAAGCAAATGAGTTCTTGGAAGACATGAATCATCCGGGATTATTTTTGCAGGAGATTTATTATCTAATATATGCAATAAGCTAAAAGGATATGTGTACGCAAGCAGGAGCTCATGTCTGCCGCTAGTTAGTTTACTTCAAGAATATGTAGATGGACAAGTTCTGATGATCTAAGATACGAAATATAGAATGAAAACTCAAGCATCTATGATATTTTTTTTTTTTCGTCTTTTGTTATTTGTATATTGGTATGCGTTGACATGTTTTTTCAGTTGAAATTGCATTCCGATTTTAGCATTAATGGCCATGTAGTGGAAATCCCGCGGATAGACCAAGCTCTTTTCTGCCTACAGACAGTCCATAGTTTCCTGGAAAATCATTTCTCGAAAAGCATTTTCCTTTAGCATGGAGTTTTCCTCCAACCAAAACCCACCTTAAATTATTAACAATGTGCAAACGACTCTAGATCACGGCTGCCTACTCAAGTTGAAATATCTGGATTAAACCAACTTCACGAGCCTATATGTGGTCTGACCTCCATGCTCATGGAATATAACCGAAAATGAAAAAGAAGAAGGTAGAAAAATCTTCTGGTTCTGAAGGGTGCCTGAAGAGCTGTTCTTAAGAGTGCTTCAAAGGGACTTGGCATTTGTCCACTTGGGTCCAATCTCAGCTGGCCAAAGCTTGCTCCTGGGCTCGGTTAGACGTTGTGGACAGAAAAATGTTGGAAATTATCAGCCTGTTCTCTGACCATTCCTTCATGAGAATAGAATGTCTAATAGAGAGAGTGATCCTCGAGAATCAGGTAAGATACTCCGGAATAGGGAAAATTTCAAAAAAGAACCTCAAGTGCCTTTATTTTCTCAAAAAAGAGCCCAGAGTGAGGCTTGTTTCAAATAAGGGCTTGAAATATCTAATTTTATTTCAATTAAGGGACTGAAGTGTCTAACCATGTTCCAAATTAGGACCCGAGCTCGCCGGCCGGTCAAATGTTCGCCGGCCGACGAGCATGTGATATTTCCAACGACCGGAACAAGGGCAAATTTGTCCAAAAAAATAAATAAGAAAAAGACAAAACTTTAAATTAAAATCCCAAAGCCCTCGTTCTTTTCCTTTTTTCTTCAACCCCGTGTTCTTCTCCAACCCACATTCCTCATCGAAATAAATTTTTGCCGAGAAAGTGTTGCTAGAGCAAGCACTGGTGAGCGTTGGCGGCATGCGACCAGGAGACGGTGTGAATCGGCCACCGCCGATAGCGACGACAACACAATCCACCTCTTCCAAGAGAAGGCCACCCCATCCCTCTAGAACAAGCAAAGATCCGTGAGTTTACTGCACCACGGTGCCATGGATGGAAAGATGAGAGAGAGAGAATCATGAGAAAGTGAGAGACAGTAATTGCATTCCCTCATCTCTTCAACAGTTCGACATAAGGATTTCAAAAGAAACTTAAATGAAAAAACTCTGCTCCTAGGGATCACACAGTCTTCGCCCTCTCAATTTGAAGATCATTTTGCTTGTGTCTTTTGTTTTGCTTTCGTAACTTAGCCAAGGTCAATTTTCCAAAAGAGAATCTCTTAATCGTAACACTAATTTTCCTGAATCCTCCAATTTCTTTCATTTTTATGAAGGTTAGTTTCTTAATGTGGTTCAACCATTGCTTCGTTCCTCCAAGACAAGGCCATTACACCTATTGAGTAACATGTTGATAAGGAGTGAGTATGTGGTGGAATACGACACTGATAGCTACAACGATGGCAGTTGCTATCAATGTATTTGTTGTGGTTGTGGTCCATACATGTCGTTCGTAGTCCATGTTTCTCAATTATTTACTATTTTCAACATGTTTTTCTGCATATGTTTCGTTGTTAACATACATAAATATTTTTGTGGCCCACTATTTAATGTTTTCATTTTGTGTTTTGCGTTTGTGGCCCTTGTTTATTAAATATTTGTTTATGGTCTACAAATTTTAATATGTTATTTTCCTAGATAAACCAAAATGCCGTGCCACGAGACTGTTTTGGCCGATTTCATGTGGGATGTTGTTCACGAATTATAAGGGTAAGGTGAAGTGTTTGAAGGACAAAAATTGCACTTTGGAGGCTTGATTTGTTGTATAACTTGCCGCTTGACGTTTTTTTTTTTTTTCCTTTGTGATGAGGATTGTAATTGCAGCTTGACTTTTCCTTCCATTTGTACCAGGTGATGGATGTGAAGAAATAAATTTTATGCCATTCATATAAGAAGTCTTATCCAGCTTATCCCATCTTCTCATAGAATATTTTTATTCAAATTATATTCCCCTTTATCTCATCATGTGCAGGAACTAAATTCGCAATATAATAAATTTTATATTATCCCAACTTTAACGTGGCTACCAAAAATAGCCCAAAGGAATCGAATATGATAATAACAAATGGCGGTGAAGGTGTACGGACCTGACTATGCATTGCCGAATCGAGTGCCGGTGTGCCTGATCGAGAAGGGCGTCGAGTTCGAGACCGTCGCCATCGATTTCCTCAAGGGCGAGCACAAAGACCCTGAATTCCTCAAGCTCCAGGTCTGTCCCTTTACCTGAAACTCACTTCACTTTCAGTCAAATTCTCGAAAACTTGACTTTTTATCGTGTCTCCTTTTGTGGGTATGTTTTGTCTGATTGATTCTGATTCGAATCTGTATATGTGTGTATGAGTAGCCTTTCGGATTAGCTCCTCTGATTGAAGATGGCGACTACACTCTGTTCCGGAATGATCCCAACTCATGGCTTCATTCTAGGTTTTGTGGTGCTTTTCATGCGTGGGGGATAAAGATTCGTTTGTCTACTCTCTGTAATATTGCCCTTTTAATTCATACAAAATCGCGGGCCATCATAAAGTATAAAGTACTATGCGGAGAAATGACAGAAGCCCGGCCCGCCCAGCCCGTGAAACCCGAACCTCTTGCGTCTGCCCATACTCTGTTCCGGAATGATCCCAACTCATGGCTTCATTCTAGGTTTTGTGGTGCTTTTCATGCGTGGGGGATAAAGATTCGTTTGTCTACTCTCTGTAATATTGCCCTTTTAATTCATACAAAATCGCGGGCCATCATAAAGTATAAAGTACTATGCGGAGAAATGACAGAAGCCCGGCCCGCCCAGCCCGTGAAACCCGAACCTCTTGCGTCTGCCCATACCCTATTCCTCTCTCTTCCTCTTCCCTTTACAAACGAAGCGCTCGCTCCGTTCCTCTCCGTCCTTGCTTCGCGCCGCCGGTGACGCAGCCATGTCCACTGTCTCTAGTGCTGCCTCCTCGCTCGTCCTCCGTTCCTTTGCCCCTAAGATGGCCGTCCGCTACTACGCTCTCAAGCCCACTTCTATCTCTCCCCTCGCCGTCGGCCTCCACCTCAAGTGCTTCTCCGCCTCTCCTCCATTTCCGCCCTTCGACGTAGCTCCCAGGCCCGCCGCGGCCTCCCGCTTCCTCTGCCACAGCGCCATTTCTTCTAATATCGGCAAGGAGGAAGGAAAAGAGCGCTTCCCGGGCGACGGCGTGGGGCGCTCCTTCTCCCCCGACCTCAAGCTCGTCGTGGCCAATCTCCCTTCCAACGTCGACAGCTCGCAGCTCACCAGCTTGTTCGAGAGCGCTGGGAACGTCGAGGTGGTCGAGGTATCTCATCCGACAAATGATAGGTTTTCAGCGTTTGTTTTGACGTTTTTGGTTCTGAGTGTTTACTTCATTTCTAGGAATTGCATTTTCTCGGCCATATGTGCTTTTGACCAAGTGAAGTTTGAAGTTAAAACTAGGGGCGATTGTGGTTCTAAACCTGAAATCGAAACCTATGAGAACTGGTCACTGGTCAGGTTTTATATTCCAAGCATGTAGGGTAGGTTTCAGATTTTAAAAGACAAGGAGCATATTCCGACGGACGGGACGTGTAGGTTCCACTTGGATTTTAGAACCTGAAACCTGAAGATTGGATTGAGTTCTTGTGTTTTTCTTTATATCTGTCTCCATGCGATCGTGCAGTGTTCTAAGGCGTCCAAGATGAGCATATAATTTAGGGTTAAGCATGGTTACGGGTAGAATCGGTAACGGTTGGGGTTGAGTTTTGATTGATGGTAGCATCGCTTCGCTAAGGTGTCAATGTTTTATTGGCTTTCTAAGGCGTCCAAGATGAGTATATAATTTACGGTTAAGCATGGTTACAGGTAGCATCAGTAATGGTTGGGGTTGAGTTTGGATTGATGGTAGCATTGCTTTGCTAAGGTGTCAGTGTTTTATTGGCTTTCTCGAGACTTTATAAGAATTGCAAGTGTTGGTTTTGTGATAAATAGGAGAAGGAATTGCTGGAATCTGGCTCTAGTAATCAGTGAGGGACACATGCAAGGAGATTGATGTTGTAATGACATGGAAGTTAACACACGTTTGCTGTTTTGGCACCTATTTTTTAAGTTATTTTTATGATTTTATTGCTTTTATGGATCCGTTGATAGTTGTCACGTTTACTCTCTCTTTGCTTAACTAAAATTGAAAAAGGAAAAATTGCAAGTTCCCGGGTACCTAGAACCGTTCCCGGAACCTATGACAGGTAGGTTCTAAGTTTCAAGATATGACATGTTTCAGGTTCCAAAATATGAGGAATCAATTTCTACGGATAGGTTCCAGATTCCAAGAACCTGGAACCAGTCATCTCTAGTTGAAACGCGTTATCTAGGATGTGAAAATTCCTTTTTTTTCTTCTCTGGCAGGTGTTTCGTGATAAAGAAACCGGGAGGAGCCACGGTGTTGCTGTCGTGACCATGTCCTCGGTGGAGGAAGTTGAAGCTGCTGCTCAGCAATTCAATGGCTATGTGGGTATTTGAGACGGAGTCTCACTGGTTGTTCTTCATGTTTTTGCTGTTTAGTCAAAGTGAGTGTTCTTCATGTGAGGCTGTCTGTCGGGTGCTATTGTTTAAAATGCTTCTTTTTGCGTGGTGTGATGTAATTGCGCCACCACTTTAAAAGGATATGCCTCCATAGTGTCTTCAAATAGCTGTAAAGATCTTTCGAGGCATATTTACGAGGAATTATTACACTCGCTGATAGAAGATGTAGTTCCCATGACTCTTGCTCCAATTTACATCGTTATACGTGGTTTCTTTGAGTGACAATTATAATTGGTGTTGTGTTATAGACATATTAGCTGCTTCTAGAAGTCAAATGTCTTTGTTGTTAGTGTGATTGAAATCTTACTTGGATAAAGTTCTGACACTTTATCATGATCCTCCATTTCCGAATTAAAAGATTGAGGTATCTTATGAATCTAACCAAGAAGCAATGGCATTGGGCAGGAACTCGATGGAATGGCTTTGAGGGTTAAATATGGACCACCTAGAAGTCGTAGACCTTTCTATGACCGTCTCTTCCCGTACCACCGCACCCCCATTGAGGAGTCTTTGTTGAAGCTGATCTGGCGCTCGAAACGTTGTTAAGGTAGGGTTTTGGAAGCCAAGGTGGTCTATGACAGGGAGAGCGGTCGGTCAAGGGGTTTTGGGATGTTCCTCTTAATAAGAAATGTTGTTTCTTCTCGTCTTCTTTGAGATCGGTAGTTATGTATTCTCTTTCAGTTGAATGGAAATTTTCCTTTCGACAAAAACAAAAAAATACCAGGGGGAAAAATCAGATTTCTGAAAAAGCGGAGTTTAGTTTTGTTCTGTGGAGGGCAAATACGCAAGTAGGCCATAAAGTTATGGATAGGAACTAGTTAGTTAAAAAAAAAGTTCAACTTTGTCTATTTAGTCCTAAACATTTGTACAAGATTTTCATGTAATCCTTTTGATTTCGAAAATTGATTACATAGCAATCTAGTCATCACCGGCTGTCCTACATGATATAGTTTCATATGAGCAATTTAATTACTCCTTTTTTTTAAGATGATGAAAGAAATTAGATTTTTCCCCCAAGTCAAATTATCACTATATTTCTTCTTTTTTATATTTTTTCTTCCAAGTAGAGGATAACTCAAATGAACGGTTGCCGTTTTTTTCTACCAACTAGGGCTCTCTCTTTACCACCCTTTGTGGAGATGGTTTACAAGGTTCATAACCACTCTTCTTACTACAAGACACTTACCTAGCCAATACTTAGATCCAATTCTACCCAACTTTTTTCTGGTTTACCTCAATATTTCCCACTTGTTCGACTGTTACTAAGCAGTTTTTGGATATCAAATGGACCTCTCCATAAGATAATTTTAATGGTGGCTGATTTTCCCTCTTTTGGAATCAATTTCTCTATAGCACCTTGCTGTTCTAGCTAATTGTCCACTCTTTCCAAGTGTAATTTCTATGTTATGTATCAACATGGCTAAGGGCATATCGGTTGAAGTAGATTCTTCTTTTGATCAATCTCGAAAAGACTAAATTAGAATTTAAAGCCACATCGGCGATTTTTTAGCAAAATTGATCGAAAAGACTAAATTGAAATTTCGCATAATAGTTTAGAATTCAATTGGTAAAATTAAAAAGTTTAATACTAAACTCACATATGTACATTAGGTTAAAAATTAATCGGATAATTTTTCATGAACCTTTTAGTAGTCGATAAAATAATCACTTATTGTAAGTCACTAGTGAGATAATAATTGGATCGTCTACAAATTCAACAGTAAATTGCCACTTGTTTCTACATTTCACAAGTGAACGTGTATTTTCCACTTGTAGATTACCAATTAAAGTAACGAATATACCAAGAACATCCTAATGATTAATAGATTACCACATGCGCACATGAATTACTCTTGATGAAAACTTAATATTACAAATGGCACTATGTTCTTTGATTATTAATTTGGTTGAACGGTGACTTACTACATAGTACATACACCGCTAAGATTTTAATTTTGAGCAGTGAAGTTATGACATAGTTGCGAAGTTGCCACTGTATTGATCGTTAGTACTTATTAACTCCTAAATCACTAATCTCATCTCTAGAATTTTGCCATGAGGAGAAGGAGGAGGAGGAGTAATAATAATAATAATAATAATAATAAAGGATAGAAACAGTCTCACTGGAATCTAAGCCCGATGGTTCACGTTTGAATCAAAAGTCCCGACACTTTTATAAGTAGATTCACCATAAGTTCTTACGTAGATCCACATTTAATTCTCTTATTATTATTTTTATTTTGGGAAAAATTAAATCTTTTGTTTGTTGAAACATAAATAAGCATAACCGAGGCTATTTAAAAATCTTGCCTATATTGTTGAATCAATCCGAACCGATCCACAGCTAAATCATTGGATGGCAACACACTTCGAGTTTGACTTAGCATAAGAAGGTGCCGAGCTAGAGCAGGCTCTTTGCTACTTCTTCTAACCACATAATACCAAAGAAGATGATCATAGCGCCGATAGAGACGATATATTAATGGGAAAATTTCAAAAAAGGGCCCCACGTACCTTTATTTTCTCAAAAAAGGGTTCGGAGTAAACTTTGTTTCAAATAAGGGCTTGAAGTGCCCAATCATGTTTCAATTAAGGGCCTGAACTCGCCGGCCGGAGAGCATATGACTTTTCGTGCAGCTGAAATAAGGGCATTTTCGTCTATTAAAATTTTGAATAAAAAGAAAATCTAAAATGACCCTGTCGGATGGTTACAAACGTTGCCCTTTCTACAGAGCTACGATGTCAATAGATCCTTTCAGATGGAAAGTTAGGTTAAAAGCATAAAATTTGGATAATCTTTTATCGAAAATGATCTCTTGTGTCACTTGAAATAATTAGTCAATAAAAATATTTTCATTGTTAAATATTTTGGTGCATGATAAAAATTCTCTTTTATTCATTTATTTTGTAACGATACAAACAATTACTTTTAGGAAAATATATCTCACATCATTCATTTTTCGTGGAACGAACGCATTCTTAAAATATGTTTTATTCCTTGACCATGCAAATGGTGTAGGGCTCTTTCACCAGCATCATTTAATTTTTTATGACTCGTTCATTAAGCAAATGAGTTCTTGGAAGACATGAATCATCCGGGATTATTTTTGCAGGAGATTTATTATCTAATATATGCAATAAGCTAAAAGGATATGTGCACGCAAGCAGGAGCTCATGTCTGCCGCTAGCTAGTTTACTTCAAGAATATGTAGATGGACAAGTTCTGATGATCTAAGATACGAAATATAGAATGAAAACTCAAGCATCTATGATATTTTTTTTTTTTTCGTCTTTTGTTATTTGTATATTGGTATGCGTTGACATGTTTTTTCAGTTGAAATTGCATTCCGATTTTAGCATTAATGGCCATGTAGTGGAAATCCCGCGGATAGACCAAGCTCTTTTCTGCCTACAGACAGTCCATAGTTTCCTGGAAAATCATTTCTCGAAAAGCATTTTCCTTTAGCATGGAGTTTTCCTCCAACCAAACCCACCTTAAATTATTAACAATGTGCAAACGACTCTAGATCACGGCTGCCTACTCAAGTTGAAATATCTGGATTAAACCAACTTCACGAGCCTATATGTGGTCTGACCTCCATGCTCATGGAATATAACCAAAAATGAAAAAGAAAAAGGCAGAAAAATCTTCTGGTTCTGAAGGGTGCCTGAAGAGCTGTTCTTAAGAGTGCTTCAAAAGGACTTGGCATTTGTCCACTTGGGTCCAATCTCAGCTGGCCAAAGCTTGCTCCTGGGCTCGGTTAGATGTTGTGGACAGAAAAATGTTGGAAATTATCGGCCTGTTCTCTGACCATTCCTTCATGAGAATAGAATGTCTAATAGAGAAAGTGATCCTCGGGAATCAGGTAAGATACTTCGCAATAGGGAAAATTTAAAAAAAGAGCCTCAAGTGCCTTTATTTTCTCAAAAAAGGGCCCAGAGTGAGGCTTGTTTCAAATAAGGGCCTAAAATATCTAATTTTATTTCAATTAAGGGCCTGAAGTGTCTAACCATGTTCCAAATTAGGGTCCGAGCTCGCTGGCCGGTCAAATGTTCGTCGGCCGACAAGCATGTGATATTTCCAACGACCGGAACAAGGGCAACTTTGTCCAAAAAAATAAATAAGAAAAAGACAAAACTTTAAATTAAAATCCCAAAGCCCTCGTTCTTTTCCTTTTTTCTTCAACCCCGTGTTCTTCTCCAACCCACATTCCTCATCGAAATAAATTTTTGCCGAGAAAGTGTTGCTAGAGCAAGCAGCGGCAAGCGTTGGCGGCATGCGACCAAGAGACGGTGTGAATTGGCCGCTGCCGGTAGCGACGACAACACAATCCACCTCTTCCAAGAGAAGGCCACCCCATCCCTCTAGAACAAGCAAAGATCCGTGGGTTTACTGCACCACAGTGCCATGGATGGAAAGATTAGAGAGAGAGAATCATGAGAAAGTGAGAGACACAGTAATTGTATTCCCTCATCTCTTCAACGGTTCGACATAAGGATTTCGAAAGAAACTTAAATGAAAAAACTCTGCTCCTAGGGATCACATAGTCTTCGCCCTCTCAATTTGAAGATCGTTTTGCTTGTGTCTTTTGTTTTGCTTTCGTAACTCAGCCAAGGTCAATTTTCCAAAAGAGAATCTCTTAATCGTAACACTAATTTTCCTGAATCCTCCAATTTCTTTCATTTTTATGAAGGTTAGTTTCTTAATGTGGTTCAACCATTACTTCGTTCCTCCAAGACAAGGCCATTACACCTATTGAGTAACATGTTGATAAGGAGTGAGTATGTGGTGGAATACGACACCGATAGCTACAACGATGGCAGTTGCTATCAGTGTATTTGTTGTGGTTGTGGTCCATACATGTCGTTCGTAGTCCATGTTTCTCAATTATTTACTATTTTCAACATGTTTTTCTGCGTATGTTTCGTTGTTAACATACATAAAAATTTTCGTGGCCCACTATTTAATGTTTTCATTTTGTGTTTTGCGTTTGTGGCCCTTGTTTCTTCAATATTTGTTTATGGTCTACAAATTTTAATATGTTATTTTCCCAGATAAACTAAAACGCCGTGCCACGAGACTGTTTTGGCCGATTTCATGTGGGATGTTGTTCACGAATTATAAGGGTAAGGTGAAGTGTTTGAAGGACAAAAATTGCACTTTGGAGGCTTGATTTGTTGTATAACTTGCAGCTTGACGTTTTTTTTTTCCTTTGTGATGAGGATTGTAATTGCAGCTTGACTTTTCCTTCGATTTGTACCAGGTGATGGATGTGAAGAAATAAATTTTATGCCATTCATATAAGAAGTCTTATCCAGCTTATCCCATCTTCTCATAGAATATTTTTATCCAAATTATATTCCCCTTTATCTCATCATGTGCAGGAACTAAATTCGCGATATAATAAATTTTATATTATCCCAACTTTAACGCGGCTACCAAAAATAGCCCAAAGGAATCGAATATGATAATAACAAATGGCGGTGAAGGTGCACGGACCCAACTACGCATCGCCGAATTGAGCCGGTGTGCCTGATCGAGAAGGGCGTCGAGTTCGAGACCGTCGCCATCGATTTCCTCAAGGGCGAGCACAAAGACCCTGAATTCCTCAAGCTCCAGGTCTGTCCCTTTACCTGAAACTCACTTCACTTTCAGTCAAATTCTCGAAAACTTGACTTTTTATCGTGTCTCCTTTTGTGGGTATGTTTTGTCTGATTGATTCTGATTCGAATCTGTATATGTGTGTATGAGTAGCCTTTCGGATTAGCTCCTCTGATTCAAGATGGCGACTGCACTCTGTTCCGTAATGATCTCAACTCATGGCTTCATTCTAGGTTTTGTGGTGCTTTTCATGCGTGGGGGGATAAAGATTCGTTTGTCTACTCTCTGTAATATTTCTCTTTTAATTCATACAAAATCGCGGGCCACAATAAATTATAAAGTACTATGCGGAGAAATGACAGAAGCCCGGCCCGCCCAGCCCGTGAAACCCGAACCTCTTGCATCTGCCCATACCCTATTCCGCTCTCTTCCTCTTCCCTTTACAAACAAAGCGCTCGCTCTGTTCCTCTCCGTCCTTGCCTCGCGCCGCCGGTGACGCAGCCATGTCCACTGTCTCTAGTGCTGCCTCCTCGCTCGTCCTCTCTTCCTTTTCCCCTAAGGTGGCCGTCCGCTACTACGCTCTCAAGCCCACTTCTATCTCTCCCCTCGCCGTTGGCCTCCACCTCAAGTCCCTCTCCGCCTCTCCTCCATTTCCGTCCTTCGACGTAGCTCCCAGGACAGCCGCGGCCTCCCGCTTCGTCTGCCGCCGCGCCATTTCTTCTAATATCGGCAAGGAGGAAGGAAAAGGGCGTTTCCCGGGCGACGACGTGGGGCGCTCCTTCTCCCCCGACCTCAAGCTCATCGTGGCCAATCTCCCTCCCAACGTCGACAGCTCGCAGCTCACCGGCTTGTTCGAGAGCGCTGGGAACGTCGAGGTGGTCGAGGTATCTCATCCGACAAATAATAGGTTTTCAGCATTTGTTTTGACGTTTTTGGTTCTGGGTGTTTTCTTCATTTCTAGGAATTGCATTTTCTCGGCCATATGTGCTTTTGACCAAGTGAAGCTCGAAGTTAAGACTAGGGGCGATCGTGGTTCTAAACCTGAAATCGGAACCTATGAGAACTGGTCACTCGTCAGGTTTTGTATTCCAATCATGTAGTGTAGGTTTCAGATTCTAAAAGACAAGGGGCCTATTCCGACGGACGGGACGTGTAAGTTCCATTTGGATTTTGGAACCTGAAACCTGAAGATTGGATTGAGTTCTTGTGTTTTTCTTTATATATGTCTCCGTGCGATTGTGCGGTGTTGTAAGGCGTCCAAGATGAGTATATAATTTACGGTTAAGCATGGTTACGGGTAGAATCGGTAACGGTTGGGGTTGTGTTTGGATTGATGGTAGCATTGCTTCGCTAAGGTGTCTGTGTTTTATTGGCTTTCTCAAGACTTTATAAGAATTGCAAGTGTTAATTTTGTGATAAATAGGAGAAGTAATTGCTGGACTCTGGCTCTAGTAATCAGTGAGGGACACATGCAAGGAGATTGATGTTGTAATGACATGGAAGTTAACACACGTTTGCTGTTTTGGCACCTATTTTTTAAGTTATTCTTATGATTTTATTGCTTTTATGGATCCGTTGATAGTTGTTACGTTTACTCTCTCTCTGCTTAACTAAAATTGAAAAAGGAAAAATAGCAAGTTCCCGGGTACCTAGAACCGCTCTCGGAACCTATGACAGATAGGATCCAAGTTTCAAGATATGATATGTTTCAGGTTCCAAAATATGAGGAATCTATTTCTACGGATAGGTTCCAGGTTCCAAGAACCTGGAACCGCTCATCCCTTGTTGAAACGCGTTTTGTAGGACGTGAAAAATCCTTTTTTTTCTTCTTCTCTGGCAGGTGATTTGTGATAAAGAAACCGGGAGGAGCCACGGTGTTGCTGTCGTGACCATGTCCTCGGTGGAGGAAGTTGAAGCTGCTGCTCAGCAATTCAATGGCTATGTGGGTATTTGAGACGGAGTCTCATTGGTTGTTCTTCATGTTTTTGCTGTTTAGTCAAAGTGAGTGTTCTTCATGTGAGGCTGTCTCTCGGGTGCTATCGTTTAAAATGCTTCTTTTTGCGTGGTGTGATGTAATTGCGCCACCACTTTAAAAGGATATGCCTCCATAGTGTCTTCAAATAGCTGTAAAGATCTCTCGAGGCATATTTACGAGGAATTATTACCCTCGCTGATAGAATATGTAGTTCCCATGACTCTTGCTCCAATTTACATCGTCATACGTGGTTTCTTTGAGTCACAATTATAATTGGTGGTGTTATAGACATATTAGCTGCTTCTAGAAGTCAAATGTTTTTGTTGTTAGTGTGATTGAAATCTTACTTGGATAAAGTTCTGACACTTTATCATGCGAGTGAATGCTACTCCTACTTGACTATCCTACATTTCCGAATTAAAAGATTGAGCTATCTTATTGAATCTAACCAAGCATCAATGGCATTGGGCAGGAACTCGATGGAATGGCTTTGAGGGTTAAATATGGACCACCTAGAAGTCGTAGACCTTTCTATGACCGTCTCTTCCCGTACCACCGCACCACCATTGAGGAGTCTTTGTTGAAGCTGATCTGGCGCTCGAAACGTTGTTAAGGTAGGGTTTTGAAAGCCAAGGTGGTCTATGATAGGGAGAGCGGTCGGTCAAGGGGTTTTGGGATGTTCCTCTTAATAAGAAATGTTGTTTCTTCTCGTCTTCTTTGAGATTGGTACTTATGTATTCTCTTTCAGTTGAATGGAAATTTTCCTTTCGACAAAAACAAAAAAATACCAGGGGGCAAAATCAGATTTCTGAAAAAGCGGAGTTTAGTTTTGTTCTGTGGAAGGCAAATACGCAAGTAGGCAGAGAAGTTATGGATCGGAACTAGTTAGTTCAAAAAAAAGTTCAACTTTGTCTATTTAGTCCTAAATATTTGTACAAGATTTTCATGTAGTCCTTTTGATTTCTAAAATTGATTACATAACAATCCAGTCATCACCGGTTGTCCTACATGATATAGCTTTATATGAGCAATTTAATTACTCCTTTTTTTAAGATGATGAAAGAAATTAGATTTTCCCCCCAAATCAAATTATCACTATATTTCTTCCTTTTTCTATTTTTTCTTCCAAGTAGAGGATAACTCAAACGAACGGTTGAGGGTTTTTTTCTACCAATTGGGGCTCTCTCTTTACCACCCTTTGTGGAGATGGTTTACAAGGTTCATAACCACTCTTCTTACTACAAGACACTTACCTAGCCAATACTTAGATCCAATTCTACCCAACTTTTTCCGGTTTACCTCAATATTTCCCACTTGTTCGACTATTGCTGTGCAGTTTTTGGATATCAAATGGACCTCTCCATAAGATAATTTTAATGTGGCTGATTTTCCCTCTTTTGGAATCAATTCTCTATAGCACCCCGTTGTTCCAGCTAATTGTCCACTCTTTCCAAGTGTGATTTCTATGTTATGTATCAACATGGCTAAGGGCATACCGGTTGAAGTAGATTCTTCTTTTTGATCAATCTCGAAAAGACTAAATTAGAATTTAAAGCCACATCAGCGATTTTTCAGCAAAATTGATCGAAAAGACTAAATTGAAATTTCACAGAATAGTTTAGAATTCAATTGGTAAAATTAAAAAGTTTAATACTAAACTCACATCTGTACATTAGGTTAAAAATTAATCGGATAATTTTTCATGAACCTTTTAGTAGTCGATAAAATAATCACTTATTGTAAGTCACTAGTGAGATAATAATTGGATCGTCTACAAATTCAACAGTAAATTGCCACTTGTTTCTACATTTTACAAGTGAACGTGTATTTTCCACTTGTAGATTACCAATTAAAGTAACGAATATATCAAGAACATCCTAATGATTAATAGATTACCACATGCGCACGTGCTTTTGCTAAGAAGTTACCACTGAAATAAAAAAATTTACTTTCATGTTGTATCTTGTAAATGAATTACTCTTGATGAAAACTTAATATTACAAATGGCACTATGTTCCTTGATTATTAATTTGATTGAACGGTGACTTACTACATAGTACATACACCGCTAAGATTTTAATTTTGAGCAGTGAAGTTATGACATAGTTGCGAAGTTGCCATTGTATTGATCGTTAGTACTTATTAACTCCTAAATCACTAATCTCATCTCTAGAATTTTGCCATGAGGAGAAGGAGGAGGAGGAGTAATAATAATAATAATAATAATAATAAAGGATAGAAACAGTCTCACTGGAATCTAAGCCCGATGGTTCATGTTTGAATCAAAAGTCCCGACACTTTTATAAGTAGATTCACCATAAGTTCTTACGTAGATCCACATTTAATTCTCTTATTATTATTTTTATCTTGGGAAAAATTAAATCTTTTGTTTGTTGAAACATAAATAAGCATAACCGAGGCTATTCGAAAATCTTGCCTATATTATTGAATCAATCCGAACCGATCCACAGCTAAATCATTGGATGGCAACACACTTCGAGTTTGACTTAGCATAAGAAGGTGCCGAGCTAGAGCAGGCTCTTTGCTACTTCTTCTAACCACATAATACCAAAGAAGATGATCATAGCGCCGATAGAGACGATATATTAATGGGAAAATTTCAAAAAAGGGCCCCACGTACCTTTATTTTCTCAAAAAAGGGCTCGGAGTAAACTTTGTTTCAAATAAGGGCTTGAAGTGCCCAATCATGTTTCAATTAAGGGCCTGAACTCGCCGGCCGGAGAGCATATGACTTTTCAGGCAGCTGAAATAAGGGCATTTTCGTCTATTAAAATTTTGAATAAAAAGAAAATCCATAAAATTATAAATCTCAATTGTTCTTTCTCTTCCCCACTTCGTGAACAAAAGAACCTGAACAGAGCGAGGATCGGTGGGCATCGATGGCGTGTGATTGGGTGGCAGGTGCGACTATGCGGCAAGGTGCAATCGGCTATGGCGGCATACGATGCTGCCAGTATCCGACCGGTATCCCTCACTTTCATTTTATTTCTTCGATTATTTGTTTCATTATTGAAAGAGGAGATCTTTGCACTCATATCCCTCACTTTCAAATCATTGTATTTGTTCCATTCCAAATCATTTTATTTGATTATTGAAACAAAATCATTTTATTTGAAAGAGGATATCTTTGCATGTCTATATAAAGATCCCTCACTTTCATTCTATTTCTCCCATTCCGAATATGATTTGTTTCATTATTTATTTGATTATTGAAAGAGGAGATCTTTGCATTCCTAACGATATAAAGATCCCTCACTTTCAAATCCTTCTATTTGTTCCATTCCAAATCATTTTATTTTTTGATTTGATTATTGAAACAACTTAAGGAGATCTTTCCATTAAAGATCCCTTTGTTCCATGCCAATTTGTTTGATTATTGAAATAACATTCCATGATATAAAGATCCCTTCCAAATCAAATCATTTTTTTTATTATTGAAACAAGCAGATCTTTCCGAATGATAGAAGCATGGAGAACAATGATATAAGCCTAGAGAAAAAAGGGATAAGTACCCTTACCAAAAAAAAAAAAAAAGGGATAAGTACAGTACAAGTGCCATAACTTTTGTACGACGTTCACTCAAGTGCCATAACTTTTGTACGGTGTTCACTTGAGTATCATAATTTTCAAAACGTTCACTTGAGTGTTATGTCGGAGCAAAATCATTCACTTGAGTGCCATTTTTGCCGAAAAAGCTGACATGGACTTTTTGCTATTATTTTATTAATTTTTTAGTGCTACGTGAATTTTCTTTACATTTTCTAATATTTTATGAAATTTTTTTTATTTTTTATTCATTTTGATGTTTTTATTTTTATTTTAATTATTTAATATTTCAAAAAAAAAAAAACCCTTAGGTTTCTCGATGGTGGCCGGCGAGGTCATCGACCAGGGTCTCGCCGGCCACCACCGGCCGGCCCAAGGGCCGTGGTCTACTCGCCCTGGGCCTGCGAGGCCGCAACGGCCCAGAGCCGCGGGCGGGGGCTCAAAGCCCTCTCCAGATCCGGGCGAGGGCCGTTGCCTCGACCTCGCAACGGCGAGCAAGGTCAAGGCGACGACCGTCACAAGGCCGAGGCGACGGCCCTCCGGCCATTGGCCGGCGGGGGCGCAAGGCCCTCGCTGGCTCGAGGCGAGCCGACCTTGGCCCCTAGGCCGGCCACCACCGAGAAATCAAGGGTTTGGCCTTTTTTTTTTAAATTTCAATAATTAAACAAACCAGAAAAATAAAATCTGCAAAAAAATTAATGAAAATTTCCACGTGTACATTAAATATTAAAAAAAAATCAACGATTAGACCTGTTTGTTGTGCTTTAGCAGGCTTTAGGTGTAGAAATGGGTGGAAATTGGTGTAAATAGCATTCTCGTAAAAAAATAATACAAAAAATTCCCAAAATCTCCTAGGACTGATCCCCTTCTTCTTCTCTCTTGTATCTTGTACCGATCCGTGATCCTACAACAAACCAGCCAACCCCTAAAAACATATCCGAACCCACCAGCCAACCCTAAAAACCATATCCAAATCCTCAGTTCACAGCATCTCACACCATTTGCTTAACCATCTCTTTAACCTAAATAAATCCAAAATAAATCCAAATAATCTTCTTTGTCTCAGTAATGATTCCCTCAATGAGGTGCGCAACTTCCTCAACTATCCTAACTAGCTCCTCCTCCTCTTTGGCATCCTTCTCCTCCCCTGGTGCATACAAACACGAACCCCTTGAAGTAACTTTTTGATCCCTCTAAGGTAATCGTCACCTACGATCACCGTTGCCGACGAAGAGTAATGTGAAATGATCTCTTTTAAGAGGAAGTCTGTCATGATGCTAAGATCAAAAAGTCAACTTAGAGGTTAGAGAAAACCAAATCTCTTCGTGGTGAAGCATCACCCTCCATTTTTTGGGAGAACCTTCTCCAAAATCAGGATTCTTAAATCGGGATCATCTATTTCACTAAGTATATTTTTCGCTATTACTTCATCTAGGTGTGGGATGTTTAGTCCTTCCTCATCAAACCTTCGGTTAAAATCTGTTCATCATATGATTAGCTAATCAAAAGTCTTAAAATAAATAAAACAACAATCCAATTTTGGATCACATTACTAGTTGTCTTAAAATATGCAAAACAAGATAGAATGTCTTTGTCCCCTCATCAGCCTTTGTTCTCAAAATAAACAAGACACACTAACAATTACCATAAAAAAAAGTCCTAAAATTAACAAAACACTCTAAATCCCCAGAATTGATCTGCCCCACACACACACGCATTACATGCATACATGCATTTGTCATGGGCCGGGAGATTGTGATCGACCCGCGCGGCGGCTCGGGCTTCCTTTGGATCGTTGGAGCACCCGAGTTAAGCCTTTTCTCTATTTTTTTCTTCTTTCTAACCTGGATCGCATAGAGAGAGGAGCTAATCGAGAGGGAGAGGCTCTGGGGAGGAAGCTTTGTATTTCTTTCTGTGGATGATCAAATGAGAAGGAGGACTCCCCTTTATATAGGAGGGACCTCGGATTACAACCGTAGATCACACTCTCATCTAACGGCCTAGATTTCATCTACCGACTCCCCAACCACCGACATTAAATAGGAAGGTTCAAGAACTTTGCCAAATTACCGATTTGCCCGACCTCGGAAACCTTCTAGAAAACTAGTAGAAAACCCTAGAAAAACCGTAGGGGACCAAGACATAGCAAGTCTTGGGGCATCTCTCGCCATCTCGTGCGACCGGTTGGGGCACGAAAATCTCGGCCCATGTCACATTTCTCTAGGATGTTTAGTTCTCCCTCATCAGTAATCATTAACTAGCTAATCAAAAAGTCTTATTAACATAAACAAAACAAGATAAGACACTATAACAAGATACTCAACCAATTAATCCCCAAAAAGAATACTACCCCATATGCATTCCCCTAGGACACATTCCGGGGAGGGTGGGTGGATGGGTTTGGTTCGAGGCAAAGCCGCTGTTTCGTCCTAGCCGAAAGCCTTCATTTTAATTTTTTAAAAAGAAATTAAAAAATTTCTTAACATGACGAGATTTGATAAACCCAATTAGCATTTCTCTGAGATTTTACCCAATTAGCATTTCTCTCTAAATCGATATTTGAACCAAAACTCACCTTTAGTCCTTCCACCCTTACTCTTAATCCTTCCTCCTCATAAAAAATCATTAACTAGCTAATCAAAAACACAATAAAAAAACTCTTAAAATAAACAAAACAAACCGACATTTGAACCAAAACTCACCCTTAGTCCTTCCACCCTTACCAAGTCCTTCCTCATCGGGCCTTTCTTAAAATACACAAAACAAGATAAGACAATGTAATCCACTATCAGAATTGGACCAATTGATCCCCGCCCCATATTTTTTCCCTCTTATGCATTTCTAGGATGTTTAGTTAAGCCTTTGGTCTTAAAATAAACAAAAAAAACAAGATAAAGACAGTACATTGAATCCTATTACTAGCTAATCTTAAACAAAACAAGATAAGATAGCAAAATAGATACTAACAGAGTCCAATTCATCCCCTAAAAAGAACACTGCTCCATATTCCTTGCCCTCTTTGTATGCTACATAGAACTCAGAGGAAGGATCTTCGAGTACGTCCATCTGGAGCTTGCATAACTCCATAAAAACCATGGGAGGTTCTTCTTGGCGTAACAAGCTCCCGACAAAACTCCGGGACGTCTTGATAAATAATCAAACAAAGTCAAAATCATGTATAAAAAAAATTGGAGAGATTTCTAAATCTTCTTACTTTAGTGTCATGCTCCATCCCTATCAAATACAACACGCAGATACACAGTGGTAGGCCACCATCGCCATCATCGATTTTGCAAGTCCAAACTACCAAATGTTTTAATCTCGCTCATTCTTATAAAATCTCTTTCGGATACAAGTCGTCCCGCTCTTGCTCTTTCTCTAACATGAGTAATTGTCACGACCTAAAAATTGGTTTTCCAGGTTAACGGATTATCGGGTTAATTAAATTAACTAGCCTAATTCGGACTCTCCCAAGTCCTACCGAATCGTAACTTAGGTTTAATTATGTGCAAAATTTATTAATTCAAAGCCGCCACTAATCTTTTATGGTAGGTAGATTAAAAACCTAAATAAAATATTCGGGAGAAAATACTTTATTTCATGCGAACCAGAGATTAAATGGATTCGGGGACTTGGTTACATTAACTTTTCAATTAATGCCCTTTCGATACCCAATTTTCATGAAAAAACCTTAGTTTGATGATTTGAATTAAATGTTTTTGGGATTTTCTTTTATTAAATGCAATGCTAATACAATCTAACTATATGACGTGTGTGATGTAATGGCATGGCAAAATGCATGACATAGCATAATGACATGACAAATATGCATGACATGGAAAATATAATAACGCAAATTAAACTATATGCTATGCAATGTGAATGATATTTTTGATATATTTTTGTGTATTTTCAGATTTATGAAAAAATTAAGTTGAAAGACTACCTAAAGTGAAATAACATCCAATTTAATTTAACAAATTGATTTCTCAAAATCCTAATTTTTATTAGATGTTATTTTCATGCAAATGTATGAGAGAACATGATTTAACCTAAGAAAAATGCAACATCTTTTTTTTGGATTTTTTAGGAATTTATTTAAACCATGAAAACAATGAAATTTGAACAAAAATAAACAATATTGCCCATCAAACACCTATAAATCCGAAATTTCAATTTTATTCACAACATTCCCCAAGATTAGGGTTAGCAAGTGAATATATTATAGAGTTATCGTCGTCCCTATGTACATAGGGAAAACCTTGAAATTCTATTTAGGGATTAGCAATCCGCTCCTCGAGATCAAGGATTTGATATCTAATTCACACGTACGGGCACAATCGTACTTTGAGATCGAAGTCATATATTGCCGTTAATGTATGTTTTCCGAGGGACAAGGCACAATTAGAGAACATGTGTTATGGGCAAGATTGTTTAATAATGTTCAAACCTTAAATAACAATCATAAAGATGAGCATAAAATAAACATGAGATAAAAAAGGATAAGATGAAAAAAAAAAAGTAAAAGAAATCAACCAGATTGGGAGTTATTCGATATTGTGTCAATTTATCTATAAGGAAATATTGCGCCATCTCTAACACAATATTGTCTTTTCTATAAAACTGCACTTTCCAAATACGTGCAACAATCTCTGCAAGATATATTAGAAATAACAACCTGCTCAAGATATGATTATATAAGAATAATTCAAAATAGGTAATAATATATCTAAAATATATTCAGATTACGATTGTTACCTAATTCGCGAATAACTTTCCGAATTCGAATTCCGAACTAATCTCGTGGTTCAAGCTTGAAAACTGAACCGATTGGCTAAGGGGATTTGCGCACGAATCAAAGGTTTTGGTGAAGGCGCATCTCGACTTGCAGCAGTAATTTTGACCACGAATCCACCTAAAAATCTGCACAAAACAGTCAAGAAACCATTCATAAATAGCAGTAAAATTGATCATGGACAGTGGGGTAAAATCTGCACTGAATAGTTAGTGAAATTGTCCAAAAACAGTGCTGTTTTTGGTCACGAACAGCAGCAAATTGGACTCCCAACAACAGCGAACTGATTCGTCAACTTGTAGCAAAAATTCTTGGAACAACAACCAGAACAATCCTTGGTCATGCGCGACCCTTTTTGTGTCCTCCTTGTGCGGACCTTCAAAACATGCGCAAAGAAACCCCTGAATTCTCTCTTTTCCTTTTGGCATGGACCGCCGAAGACAAAAATCACCGCTCCCCAAAGCCTCCTCCTTTCTTTGTCGTATCTCCAATGTGGCCACTGCAAATTGTTTTTTTTTAGGTTAGTGAATAATCTAGAGAAAACAATTGAAAAACTCAAAATGGAAGTATGAATCTAAAGTGTTTCGTGTGATCATGATGTTGAACGTGTAAAGGCATGAACTTCATGAGAAGAAAGTCTCTGCCCATGGGCTCCTTCAATTAATCTTCACTCCTCAGCTGCTCTCCCTCTTCACGTGTGTCATCAAGATCTTTTCCAAGAAGAGATCGTATGTTCTCTCTTTGCATACATCAACGAGCCTCCCTTCAAACTTCTTGTGGCCGTGTATAACAATTGAATGGCCCCCTCGATTCGCAGGGAGAAAGAAGAAGAAGACTCTCCCTCTCTCACGTGAATTGCTCTCCACAATATGGCCTTGTATTCAATAAAGTGGCCTCCCGAATAATGCCGTGCGTGAATATTGAATTGGCCTCCCCCTAAACCCTAGGATTAGCACTCTATTTATAGACTAAGGGTTTTCTAGTCCTAGTTGAAGTAGGAATCATCATCAACCGTCGGATTAAAAATTCTGATTTTTGAGAGTCCGATCTCATTAAAACTCCTCAATAATTTTGGCCACAAGAGGGATTGTCATGGGCTAGCCCAATTTCATGCTCTTGCAGGCTTGATTGCACATTCTCGGGCTCAAATTAGGCTTTAATTAATTAAATGAATAATTAATTAAAAGCCTTTAACAATTAGCCGAGCAAAGTGAGCTGAATTAAACTTGAAAATAGGTTCGAGCCCTCTTAGAATTTTCGGCACACTCCCTAGCCTTAGTTGAAAATTTCAGACTAAGTTTGGTCCGATCGCTATGTTCAATTAAGCTCTATTGACTCAACTCTGCAATAATACATGACTGATGAAAAATAAATATGAAATGCATGGGGAATTAATTTTTTGTGAGAACTATAACTAATTCTCATTTTACGCTTGAAATGAATGATTTAATAAAAATCAAAATTTAGGTGTCAACAGTAATTCGATGGGTTCATAGTAGAGAAGGAGATCCCTGGGGGTTAGGTGCTCGATTTCATCCTTCCCATCATACAAGAATTAGAAGAATGAACGACCCTCCTCCTCCTCCTCCTCCTCCTCCTCACCCTCACCCTTACCGAATAAAAGATCAAGATCCTCCTCATCGAACAACCGTAAACCTTCCTTACCCTCCACCTCCTCCTCCTCCTCCTCATTCCTTTCCCCTTTGCCTTCTGTACATTCCACACCAAAAATTTCTCATGTGGTCTCGTCCTCCCTACCAGCTTCTGTTGTCTCATCCTCGTCGGTGCCATCATCATCCTTCATCCTTGCCTTCATCATCATCCTCCTTCTCGTTGTGCCATCTTCTTCCTTCCTTCCTGCCTTCACGTGTGTTTTTCTTTTTTAAATCAAAGGAAAAGGATATTAGCAAAGCATAATGTCCTTATAGGATATAGAATGATTTTATACATAAGCCGTAATTTATTTTTCACACCATCAACGGAAGAACGAGAAAGAGGTAGTAAAATCTTTTTCGCAATGTGGTCTCCTCCTTCTTGCTACTCTCGTCTTCCCTCTCCTCCTCCTCCTCCTCCTCGACTTTGCCATCCAACTCCTCCTCCTTACGTTCCTTCTCACCTTTGCCACATTCCCGGCCGGGCTTTCGAGGGGTCTCGTCCTCATCCTCCTCCTCCACCTGCTCCTTGTCCTTGGCTTCACTTCCACCTTTACCTTTAGGATAGGAAGCCTTGAAAGTACTGTTAGCAAGTATTTGGGGAATGATGAAATGTAAGCAGTGCAAACATGATCGGGAAGTGGAAGGGAAAAGCTTGGAAGATTGGGAGAGTTTGCTCTCGAGTGAGGGAGAATGAGCTGAAAATGAGGAGAGGGAAGTCGAAAGACGGAGAGACGAAGAGTGGGTGGGTGATGGGGCAAAATGGGTGAGGGAAAACTTTCTCTCCTCTCGGAAAGTAACAGAAACAGGGAGACCTTCAAACGGACGAGAGAGGGAGGGGGAGGGGGAGGGAAAACTTGCTCAGAGAGGTAAGGGGAAACTTATTAGTTAAGCCCCTCCCTTGAGGTGCCCAACTTTCTCGGTTATCCTATCTTGCTCCTCCTCTTCTATGGCACCCTTCTCCTCCCCCGGCCTATACAAACATGAACCCCTTGAAGTAACTTCTTGATTCCACTAAGGTGATCATCACCTACGATCACCACCGCCGACGAAGAATAATATGGAATGATCTTTTTTAAGAGGAAGTTTGTCATGATGATAAGATAAAAAAGTCAACTTAGAGGTTAGAGAAAACCAAATCATCAAAATTACATCAAAGTTAACTCATCAAAATCAAAATTAAAATTAATACCGATCTCTGGGGTGAAGTATCACCCTCCATGTTTTTTGGGGAACCTTCTCCAAAATCAGAATTCTTAAATCGGGATCATCTATTTCACTGGGTATATTTTTCGCTATTAGTTCATCTAGGTATGAGATGTTTAGTACTTCCTCACCAAACCTTCAGTTAAAAATCCGTTCATCATATGATTAGCTAATCAAAAGTCTTAAAATAAATAAAACAACAATCCAATTTTGGATCACATTACTAGCTGGCTTAAAATAAACAAAACAAGATAGAATGCCTATGCCCCCTCATTAGCCTTTGTTCTCAAAATAAACAAGACACGCTAACAATTACTATAAAAAAAAAAGTCTTAAAATTAATAAAAACACGTTAAATCCCCAGCATTGAATTTGCCCTACACATGCACGCATCTACATGCATTTCTCTAGGATGTTTAGTTCTCCCTCATCAATAATCATTAACTAGCCAATCAAAAAGTCTTATCAAAATAAACAAAACAAGATAAGTCACTAGAACAAGATACTCAAGCAGTTGATTCCTCCAATTGATCCCCAAAAAGAATACTACCCCATATGCATTCCCCTAGGATGCATTCCTGGGTGGGTGGGTGGGTTTAGTTCAGGGCAAAGCCGCTGCTCCGTCCTAGTTGAAAGCCTTCCTTTTAATTTTAAAAAAAAATAAAAAAATATTTTTACCAAGATGAGATTTGGTAAACCCAATTAGCATTTCTCTCTAAACCGACATTTGAACCAAAACCCACCCTTAGTCCTTCCACCCTTACCAAGTCCTTCCTCATCGAGCCTTTCTTAAAATAAACAAAACAAGATAAGACGGTGTAATCCACTAATAGAATTAGACCAATTGATCCCCGCCCCATATTTTTGCCCTCTTATGCATTCATAGGATCTTTAGTCAAGCCATTGGTCTTAAAATAAGCAAAACAAAACAAGATAAGACAGTACAATGGATCCTATTACTAGCTAATCTTAAACAAAACAATATAAGAGAGTAGAGTAGATACTAACAGAGTACAATTCATCCCTTAAAAAGAACACTGCTCCATATTCCTTGCTCTCTTGGCATGCTACATAGAACTCGGAGAAAGAATCTTCGAACACGTCCGTTCGGAACTTGCATAACTCCATAAAAACCATGGGAGGTTCTTCCTAGCGTAACAAACCCTCGACAAAACTCCGGCACATCTTGACAAATAATCAAACAAAGTCAAAATCATGTATAAAAAAAATTGAAGAGATTTCTAAGTCTTCTTACCTTAGTATCATACTCCATCCCCATCAAATACAACACACAGACACATGGTGGTGGGCCACCATCGTCACCATCAATTGCGCAAGTCCAAACCACCAAATGTTTTAATCTCGCTCGTTCTTCTAAAGTCTCTTTCAGATACAGGTCGTCCTGCTCTTGCTCTTTCTCGAACATGAGTAATTCGATGGATTCATAGTAGAGAAGGAGATTGGGTCATGTGCTCAATTTCATCCTCCCGACCATACAAGAATTAGGAGAATAAACCACCCTCCCCCGACAAGTCGTCGGACGAGGAGGAACCGTAGAAGAATAAACCACCCTCCTCCTCCTCCTTCTCACACTCACCCTTACCGAATAAAATATCGAGATCCTCCTTCACCGAACAACCGTAAACCTTCCTCACCCTCCTCCTCATCCTCCTCGTTCCTCTCCCCTTTGCCTTCCGTGCGTTCCACACCAGAAATTTCTGGTGTGCTCTCATCTTCTCTACCAGCTTCTCTTGTCTCCTCTCTACCGGCTTCCGTTGTCTCATCCTCGTCGGCGCCATCATCGTTCTCCTTCTCACTGTGCCATCTCCTTCCTTTCTACCTTCACGTGTGCTCTTCTTTTTGAAATCAAAGGAATAATAGATTAGCAAAGCGTAATGTCCTTACAGGATATAGAATGATTTTATACAAAAGCCTCAATTTATTTTTCACACCATCAACAAGAAGAACGAGAACGAGATAGTAAAATCTTTTTCGCATTGTGGTCTCCTCCGCTTTGCTGTTCTCGCCTTCCCTCTCCTCCTCCTCCTCCTCCTCCTCCTCCTCCTCCTTCACCACTTTACCATCCACCTCCTTCTCCTTACGCTCCTTCTCACCTTTGCCACCTTACCGGCCAAACCGGACATCCGTGAGGTCTCCTCCTCATCCTCCTCCTCCACCTCCTCCTTATCCTTGCCTTCACTTCCACCTTTTTACCTTTGGGGTAGAAAGCCCTGGAAGCCCTCGCAGCATAAGGTGACCCCTTGGTGGAGGCATGAGGGCCCTACTGGCAAGTATTGGGGAATGATGAGAAATGTAAGCAGTGTAAAACATGATCGGGAAGTGGAAGGGAAAAGCTTGGGAGAGTGGGATGGTTTGCTCTCAGGTGAGGGAGAATGAGCTGAAAATGAGGAGAGTGAAGCCGAGAGAAGAAGGGACACCGAGAGTAGATGGGTGTGGGAAAGCTTTCTCTCCTCTCGGAGAGTGACGGAAAATAGGGAGACCCTCAAACGGACTGGAGGGGGAGGGGGAGGGGGAGGGAAAACTTGCTCGGAGAGAAAATAGGGAGAGTGAGGAGTAAAAAAAAGAAACTGTAGATGGAGACATCCTATTACTTTTGTATCAGTCACCATAAACTAACTAAATAACATCTGCTACCACAGCTTTAAAAAAAAAAGACTAAATTTGTCTGGGCTTATTAGTTAAGCCCCTCTCTTGTGAGCGTGAGTGCATTTTTCTTTTCTGTAATATTTTTTTATATACCTCTTTAACAATTCAAGAAAAAAAAAACATTATTTTTATTAGCAACGAGGAAAAAGATTTCATCAGACCACTCACATGAGTACGCTAAATAATCACAACATGAATCACAAGCTAGTCCTATCAAAGCTAAGAAGCTGAATTGAATTAACACACTGGGATAGCACCCATCGAAAATAAGAAAATGAAAAATCATTATAATCAATGAGAGCTCATTTCATTCATTTTCTTGGCTAGCTCTGTCAGATGTCAGATGGTCCCCGGTGATGGTCGAGGTTGGGAGTTGAGAAATAACATCTAAATGTGACACGAAGAACATGAAGAATTGGTGAAGATGATTGTTCATTGGGTCGAGACAATTACCACAGATGCCAATGATCATGGCCAGACGTTTTCTTGTAGCCCCCGCATATATTTCTACACATACGATGATGGATGTGGTGGTGGGTCGTGCCTTACCGAAATAATTGGTCTCATACCAGGCTTCCAGCATTTTATCTTCGCCTATCTAAGTTTTACTTTGTGGATAATGAAAGGGGCTTCTAGTATGGTCAGGGATTTAGGCAATTTTGGGTTGAAGATTTCTCTTAATTCTCATAAATTTTCGTTCTACATTCCAAACAAGGCGCTTATTAAAGTAAAGTCCTTGGCAGTTAAATTTTAAAGACTCGTGACAACATCTAAATTTTAAATTTTAAAGACGTTTGCAGTAGTAATAAGCCCCTGTAAGCCCATTTCGTCAAGTGCGGGAGCTTGCATAACCGACGCGCGAGATATCGACCATCCGATCGAGTTTTAGAAAAAGGAATGGACAGGCACGTGGTTTGGCCAAACCTGAGGATCACAAAAAATGGATTTGGATTTTAATTTCGGAGAAAATTCATTACAATATCAGAAAATGATTGTTCTTTTTATTTTTTTTTTTTGTTAGTAGACGTTTTTCATTTTTTAATTCGAAAAATCAGTTTTTTATTTTCAAAAATCCTAGATGGCGACAGGTGGCAAAATGCGAATCTAGGTTTGTCCTTTTTTAAAAAAAGGTTATCTCACCTGCCACGTGGACGCACACGTAGGCTGTTGACTGGTCAGCAAAAATTTGACCAGTGAACCCCTCGCCGGAGAACAGTGACCATCGGAGTCACTGTACCGGCGAGTATTCCGGCTGCCTTGCTGGAAAACACCAAAAAACGAGCCTGAAAATCTCCCTTTTTTCATCTAAGCACACTAAAACTCACTAACTAAAATCCCTGAGATTAAATTTAACCATAACAGGCCCTAAAAGCTCCTCTATCTCAGGCCACAGTGAGCACTTTTCCAGATTCCGGCGAGGCATTTGCTCCACGTTTTCAACCAATCAACTCAGGAAGGTTCGACAATGGAGATTTTGACCGTTCAATGCCCGAAAGTAGACATTAGAAGTGCTTCTAGAGGTCAATCAAGGTCAGAAGAGAGTTGGATAAAACACACTCGATCGAAAATTGAAATAAAATGGTACAAAAACCAGAGCACGTTCAGCCGAGAAGAACAGAAATGGCGACGGTAACGTACTGTCGGTTTGCTCTCAAAAGCCTGGAATTGAACGAAACTTCCACGAAATTTGATCTTTCACGAACGTTGCCAAGATCGATCTACCGATTGCTTCCTCCATTGCCCCTGTACCAGAGCTTCAACCCTCTCCTTCTCTCTTTAAATGCTCTCTGCTGTGACTAACTCCGTCGAGTTGTTGTAGGTTGTCGGTCCCTCCTGCGCGCGGGTTCAACAAACCGAGATGAAAACCGTTCCCCGTGTGCTTGGGTTGACTTGGTCGACCGAGTTGACCAGGGCAACTCTTCTTCTTCTTCTTCTTTCACGTGAATTTGATCCGTGTAGATATTTGATCCGCTCACGTGGGCACATTAGAACTCAGAGTTCCGGTTCTATCGATCTTATTCGTTATCGAGTTGAGTAATTAATCTCAAGATGCGAATCATGATCATCCTATGATTGAGTACGTTTGGATTTGCGTCGGATGATATTCCAGTCACTTCATTATTGAATAACGCCAATATTTGTATGACTCGGCTAGCATGCAATCTTCTAATAAACTGAAATGAATAAAAGCAAAGATCTCTGTGAAGTTTGACCAATGAATTTGGATTGAATCGATAATTGATGTGGCATGTAATTAAGGATTTTCAATAAGTGAATCATCCCGTCATAACTTTTTTATCCCTTGCCCCATCATACCATTTCTGAGCGGATTTTTTTTCAATCTAATTTCTCATTTCCATGTGGATTTTTTTGCTATTTTTTAATTGGTAATCTTCTTTTCTTTCTTTTATGCTTCTAATTTTCATTTCAAGTTCAATTACTTAACCCTCGATTTAAAAAAAAAAGAGTGAAAAAACAAAATGAAAAAAAAAAAAATTGACCAAAAAATTATTGAAAAGATGTTAGGAGTCACTGAGTTTGACCACGTTGACATTTTTTAATAATATCTTGAATTTTTTTATTAATTTCTGTAAATTTTTCTTTTCTTTCTTCTTATTCTTTTTAACAACTATGACCAGCAAGGTGGCCGGGACGCCCTCGGGTATATTCACATCCTGGTCACTAAAAAACTTATATGCTAATTACTTAGTTAATTACTTAGTTAAGTGGGTGTACTTATCTATTTCTCCTTTTTTGTTCCAAGGTTTGTTAATCCTATTTTTCTGGAATAAATTTTTGTTCCAAAAGTTTTGAAAGAGAGAAGTGAGAAGCTTCTCTGTTCCAGAAATTTTCCTTCCTTTGTGGGTCACCACCCACCGCGGACATAAAAATCATTATTTTAAGAAAAATTAATAAAAATAAAAATGAAGTATAATTTTTTTATTAGAAGATTTTGTGTTAATAGTATTTTAGAATTGTGTGAAACGAATTTTTTTCAAGGAACAGAATTTTATGTAGTGTTTTTTTAATAATAAATATTTTTCTAGCCCGTGGTCGCACTTAACAACTTAATAATTGACCAAAAAAATGACTTAATAGGTTTGAGTTAGCTAACTCGAGTCATAAGAATCTTTTCCGATTGTTTTCTTTTATTTTTTTTTTTTTTTTTTTTCTTTCTTGCTTTTATTTTATTTTTCCCGAGGGGTCCCACGGCACTGCCGCCATCCACAGCCAGCTGCCGTCAGCCGCCGCTTCCCACCGTTTGCCTCACATTCAAAGGATCGTACCTTCGATGTAGGGATCGATCGTGAAAGAATTTCACCGGAGAACTTCATCATTTTATCAGGTGTAAGCACAAAGGAAACTCTATCGGGAATTTGTAAAGAAATAGCAAACATGAGACCTTTGAATGCGCATACCTGAACACGCACAAAACGAGAAACCGCGACCCATCAAACCCATCAAGAATCGAAGTAGAACTACAACCCACCAAAACCACGAAGGCTAGACAATACTCAAAGCAATCAACACGTGTCCGAGAACGGACGGCGGTGGACGAACGAAGGAATGGTGATGGAGCGGGGGACGTTACCAGGAATCGGCGGAGTACTCTAAGAGCTTGCCTTCGGTGGAGAAGAAGAGGCATCACAAAGGATGGAGATCTCATGGGCCTTCTTGAGCGGACCTGCCGCCATCCGACGCTGCCTGGCCCCAACCCCGTCCCCCCCCCACCCAGCCCACCCCGGGCGCCGACTGCCCCCGATCTCCATATCCCCGTGCCCGCCGGAGAACAAGGAAAAGTAAAAAGAAAATAAAAATAGAATAAAACAGTACTTTTTCAACAATAAAAAAATATTTTTTTAGATAAATAAAAAAAGTAACCATTAATTTTTAAAATATTAAAATTGCATGAAAATATTTTAGACAATCCTAACAAAATTATAAGAAATAAATATCTGAAAGTGTTTTATGAGAGATGAGGATTAAATAGATATATAGTGGACCCATATCGGACTGAATCCAAACCCTACTAGATGATTTGACATCTCTAATGCTAGTAGCTCCTGCCCTTCCCCTTCTTCCAATTCAAATTTTGGTTCTTTCCTTTTTCTTCTTCAATGGTGCAGATAGATCCATAGGGTGTATCATGGCGCATTGAGTCCACTGAATTTCACAAATTCAGAAAATTTGAGGTAGGGCTACTCCATATACATAACTCCCTCAAACGAAAATCGTTCACAAAAGGATGATCATCCAACATCTTTCCATTTCGCACATGCCTTCTCAACCCTAGCTAACTGTTTACAACAAAATTTCCGGAGAACCCACGGTAGTGCAGCTATGGTTCGCCACGCAGAGACCCCAAAAGACTTCAAGTTCTCCAGTCAATCCTTTCAAAGATGGACCATCTCTGCTCCTCTTCTCTTCGAGTATTTACACTTGAAACTGCTTGGTTTTCATTGCAGATGGAAACATATTTTTGCCCGAGAATTTCTGCCAGAGAGAGTTAAACCCATTTCAGAGATCCGCCGCCACAAAAGTTTACTAAATTTCATGTATACACACTTGTAACAATAGCCCGCACTCAAAGTAAGCATATTCAAATGGTGTTTTTATTATCCAAAAGAGTAGAGCAAGATATGTACCATTGTTGGACCTTCCTGAACTCGGTGAGGACAGGGTATATGTTTTCAAAGGCAGTGTAAATCTCATCCCTCACCTAAACCAGCCAAAGAAGGAAGGTCATCCATTGATCACATCAAAGTAGTAAGCAGACAAGTCAGGGAAGAGGTGATCACCTTTGCCCCAGTAAGTACAATCTTACCAGAAACGAAAATTAAGAGCACTATCTTGGGTTGTTTCATGCGATATATTAGACCAGGGAAGAGTTCGGGCTCATACTGCATCAGAGTGAGAAAGAGATAAGTCCTCATTGAGTAAATAAATCCCATGCCAATAGTTTTGTTGATGTGAAAGAAAATTGAAAAGGGATTTGTGAACTGTTCTTTGAAGTTTATGGCAAGCTACTCTGATTAAGAATGCTACTGATGCAAAAGGTGTTTCAGAAGTCAAACAAACAAAAAGGCCAAGAGATTCAACACTTCTTCACAAATCCCATTTGGCAACTGTTATATTGCTGATTACAAACTTTTTGGAACTGCAGAACCAAGGAACAAAAGGCACTCACGCTTGAAAAGGCACCGTGAGAGTATGCAAGACCTTCAAGTCTGATTGGAAATTTCACATCACAGGAGCCAACAATGTTCTGAATCTTAAAGTCCTGCCAGTCATTGAAAACCAAAAAACGCATTGATAACAGCAACAGCTCCACAAAGTGGCCAGTACGACAGGCCTGAAAAAATGTATATCAATGCCAGAGAGGGAGAGAGGAACGACAATACCTTAAATTTGGCAGGAAACTCAAGCTTTTGGATAATCCTTGCATACTGGAAGAAAGCAAAACATCTTCAGGTGCGATACTTGAGAACTAAATGCTATTCTAAACTAACCTAAATGGACAAATCACCATCACTGGGATAATTATATGCAGATTGCCATAAAAAACGAGATGCTGCCTAAAATATGCCAAATTGATGCTAGCTAAAACTACTTTAATCATGCCATTTGAAATGGCAAAGTACCTTTCTTGCTGCCAACTTTGATTGTTGTTCACTTTTGGCCCCGGTGCAAACCTGAAGCAGTGCAATTGTAGCTTTTTTGATCAAGCACAATAGCAAGAAAAGAGAATAATAGACTAAAATATTAAACGACAGGATTTCCCGTCTTACTCAAGATAGTAGTATTAGGTCAATCAAAAAAATTCCACAAAACAGATGCAAGTTCCTATGCTCAGTGGGAAGAAAAGAAATAAAATAATCATTTTAGAAAGAGCAGTTTGGATCATAACAATGACTAAAGTACTTAATCCTGGAAACACTGGTGAAGCAGTTGAGCATAAAGTGACAAGAAGATTTTAAAATCCTCATAATTGTAGGCATCGTTGGGCCCACATCCATACAAAATCCATCGATCAAGGACAAAAAGATACAAGCACAACCACAGAGGTATCTCCAAGATATATAAACAGAAATGTTAGCTTTAGTTTTCATCTTAACAACCTAAATTCACTTACCATCTTTCCAGAAGCAAAAATCAAAGCTGTCGTCTTTGGGTCCCTAATCCTCATGATGACTGCAGCAAAACGCTGCATTGTCAAGACAGCAAAGAAGTTAGGTGCTAACCTGAGCTTGACCAAATTCTGAGCACCAACTCTGTATTGGCCAGACCTTAAGCAGCACAACAATAGCAGCCACTATAGCAAGGAGAGGAGCAATAAATAAAGCCCATAACCATATCGAATGGGGCAAAACAGGGAGCAGTTCTTTTGCCATGAATCGCCCTATAGTGTGATATGTTTAGGAGAAGCAACTCCATTGGTTTGATTCACAACACAGTTCTTTTTTTTTTTACTTCTTTTTTTGGAGCAAGATTTACAACACAGTTTGCAAAGCTATATTTCTCAACATCCACCACCTCTAAAATTTAATTAACTTAAGGGTACCACAATAGAGTAGCTCCTTCACAGAATTTCATGTACCTTTGGGTTATATTCAGCATTCCGAGCTCGCAACGCAATAGCTTTAAGATCCAACTTGCATTCCAGATTGACAGTCGAGACTATGTTCCTATGAACATATAATCATAATGTTATAATGATATGTCAAACTAGTTGAAAATCAGATGCTGCTGTCATAGCATCACAGGTCATTCTTGAGAGCCCAACCCATTCAGCATCAAACTACTTTCGAGTCAACAAACGGAAATCACAAGTTTGTCTCAATGGTTTAACAGTTGGAAACATTGGGAATAAATTACGAAAAAATGAGACCTGATACATGTCCTGGGCAGTCATTATGACATAGAATGGTCAAAAGAGCATCTAGTAGAAAGGATTATGCCATGACCTCATTTATCGAAGAAAGACAAAAGAGTTTAAATTCTAAAGTAGTACCGAGCATTGAACAAAACGAAACAAGCTCTCACATTAACTAAATTGCCATGTGCAGAACTATATTTGCTTCAGTAAAAAGGAAACAAAAGCTTAATCCCCTATCTACTCTTCGATATCTTTCTAAAGGTACACTTTAAAAATATGGTCCAGTTGCAATAAATAAATAAATAAACCATAAGTTATATTTTCTTCAAGTGCATTTTAAAATTGTGTACTCCATTCACAAAGTATCCAGAAGTAAACTCGGCTGTTTAAGAAATTCATGAAGCCCAGTAAACAATTGGCGCATTGAAGCAACCTGCAATGGCAGCTAGTACTCAAATCACCGCACGTGAACAATGAATGATCTGACCAAAGTTAAGTAAACAATGACTGACGACACATCCTTTGAGATGAGCACTAGAATCTATTGCGCAAGCCGCTTATCAACAGACTTCAATTTTCTTTTTAATGAGCAGGAACCCTGGGATACGTGGTTCAAACTGGGCCCTAGAGCTGACAACTTATTTCCATCTTCACTCATACTTGCTAAGACCAGCACACAGGGATCTTTAATAGATTCCCAGTTCCCCGAAGGAGGGACACTAGGCAAAGTCCCATCGAGAGACAAAGAGACGCAGAGTAGAAAGGCAGACTTACTGGAGGGTGGGAACAATGCCAGAGGGATGGTTGGTGAGATCCACCGGTTGGCACCCTTCAAGCCCCTCTACTTGGTCGGCCATTACAGAACACTTACAATTCCTTCTCTCTTCCCCAAGAGTCTCTCACACGCCGATCAAACGAAGAAAAACAAATTTGGCTCGCGAACCTCTTTAACCCTAGTCGTAAGACTTAAAATTGAGTTCCTCCTAGTTAGTCTCCGCGAATTAGGACGAGCAGGGGGCAGAATCAAATCGACCCAGTTACTAATTTCTCGAGATCACTCGACCCGGTGCGGATCCGGGACCAGATGGGGGCTGGATCTGAACCAGCGCGTTCCCGAAAGGTGTTCGAACATTCAAGAATCCCAAATGGAAACCACGGAGACGCGAAGTCAAGAGCCGGTGTTCGGAGGACCCAAGAGGTGACAGATCTCACTGGGGAAGAAGAAGAAGAAGAAGAAGAAGAAGACAGAGCAGCGGAAGGGATCGAAGGGGGAAAATCTTTTCAAAGGAGGGCCTTTTATAGGTTTGGCATCGAAAGAGGATTCTGATTTGGATGGAGAGAGAGTGGCGATGTTTGCCTCCGTGTGATTGCGAATAAAGAGATCCAAATCGAGGAATCTGGTGACCAGGCGATACCGGGTCACGTGTCCAACCAGCTCTAATGCTCGAAACCTTCGCAAGGCCCATCAATATCGGAATAAAGAAATTAGGGACGACCAAAACGATTTCTAATAGGAGTTAAGATTTGGGATTATAGTAAAAGTTTGTGATCTTCTGATGTGTTCGCCCGCGTCATCTTTTAAGAGAAAAAATAAATTGAGGATAGATTTAAAAATGAATCCAAAATTAGAGTTCTTTTAGACCAAAAAAAAAAAATACAGGACAGATTTGGACTCAGCCTAAAAAGTAAGGGATTCTTTCTAACAAAAAAAAAAAAAGTCGGAGTAGAATTAGGATTGGATCAAAAGTTGAGAATTTCTTAGAGAATCGTGTCGTTCTTCATCAATTATGTGATCACAAAAGTAGTTGACATAGATGCGGAGGCCTCCTCTCGTGAGCTTTTTCTCACCCCAGCTGCAAGATAAAGTGGTGATACCATCTCTTGCACTCCTTTGTAACTAGGGTTATTTGAGCCAGTAGGAGTTAGAATTTTCCGGTCCAAATCAGGTTTTTGGAAACCCCAACTCACGACAACAATTGGGGTACTCCAACACCCTCAGCGATGTCGGACAAGGGGTGGCGACCTCGCCCGGCTTCTGTTGAGGGTTGGCGATGATCCCAAATTATTGTGCGTCAAGAGTGAGCACTAGAGCAGTATCTTTTGGTCAAGAGTTGCATCTGTTTGTAAAATAGTATGTCTATTCATATAAGTGCCGCAGGTTTTCACGACACATGTAAAAATGTGTTTTTCAATCTACTTTCCAGCGAGTAAGTATGGAAAGCCTCTTGATGTTTCAATCAATACATCATTTACCTACATCAATAAACCTGATAACGAAGCACGTTCGAGCAAATCTCTCCGCTCATTTCCAAGAAAATAAATCATCTTACCACACGCAACGCGAATGACCAGTTACTAGTATGGTAAAAGAGACGTTACAATTATTCCAAGTTAGTATGGGAACACACATGGTTTTGCTTATTCACTTGCTCACCACATAACTTTATCTTGCTAAGTTCATTAGCCTCCGCAATAAACCCCGGGGCCTCCGAAGCTGATCGTGTAGCCCTTCATCCCTCTTATGGTAAAATGGTGATTCTTGAAGCCATACACGTTGGATTTATCAACCCACTTCGAGATTTTTTGTGTAGGAAGCACGATGTCGCCGTTCGTGTCGACCCATGCGAGGCTTCGAAAATACGTGGCGTGCCCGAAATTGTCGTCGGGCTTGTGTCCGCTGGCCATGGGGGGACAATCTCCATTGCTTCCCGCAAGGCCGACTCCGCCCCAAGCTGTATGGAGGGAGCCATTGCGCAAGTACAAGAATAGCTCCTTTGGCCAGTAACCTACCTTTGTGGACGGACCATCGCAATGCAACCACCAGTTTCCAGTCTGTCTATCCTGGTCAAGAGAAGGCAAAAGAGAAACTTGCTCAGCAGTCTAGATATGGTCATGATGCTTGGTGCAGTGGAAGTTTTTGGCTTAAAAATGGGAAACAGCACTAACTCATGGACATGGCACAGGGTATGTAAAGTGTGAATCGTGAAAATATCTTGCTCTTACATGTATGCATACTGAACTGAACGAGAAAATCACCAGTTTAATCTTTAATCTACTGTATGGATATCCATTCGGACCTAAATTTTTTAGTTTTGCCAATATAGTCATAAACTTGGAATCTCGCCAAGCGTCCTATGTGGCATCGAGTCATCGCCGGGCGTCCTACGGGGCATTTTGACGTGAACAATTTATGGATCACCATGTTAGTAATTTCTTATGGCAATTGAATATAAAGGCTACAATGAAATTTCGCACAAAAGATTAAGACTACATCCGCACAATAAGTTTACAACTGATTGAGTAATTATTCCCATACATAACATAGTTTGAAAAAATTATATTCTTTGTACATCAAAATTACAAAATAAGGACTATAAGAGCAAATCTTACCTGGTCAATTCGGATTGCAAACGCATAAAGATCCCCCTCCATAAGTAGAAGCAGTGCGCAATAGGCGTTCCGGGGCTTAATTCCCTGTCTATCTGGATAAAGCCGCTACATAACAGATTAAAACATCCATCTCGATAACCATTACCCTGTTCATAGAAGAAGAACAAGGTTAGTCACCTCTAATTTCAATGTTGGTTTCAAAAATGAGGAGTTTAACTGCGGAAATGGTAATTGTCCTTAAAACTAACCATCCAATAAGTGAAAAACCCAGGAACATTATCACCGTATAATCCAGGAGTAACCTAGAAAAATAACCTCATTAGATTGCCCCATGGTTTTTTCAGTCATAAATTTCAAATTATCAACACAAATTTCCATACCTGCCAACCTGCTGCAATCATACTGATATGGTCCGGAGGGCCGGTTTCGATCCACATATTATGTGAACTGAATTGATCTTGAGCAACGGTTAGATTGTAGACGGTGGTTGCACCATGACATCCATATTTAACGTTTTCAACCAAATTCTCTCTCAAAGAAACCACCTGCAAAATTGTAAGATTTCTTTACCTCCTCATAACGGGGCGAAAATTTTAAAAGTTCTACCTGCAAATCACAATGAGAGAGAGAGAGAGAGAGAGAGAGAGAGAGTACATGTTGATTAGAAGGAAGAGCATAGGACTCAACAGCGACTATAGACGGCATCTTAGGCACAGATCTTGCCCTTCTCAACTTTTCTTTTGTTACTCGAGGAATGGGTACTGTTCCAACAGGACAAGGCTCTCGTGGTCCGAATTTGACAGATTTTTCATCCGGAGAAAACCCCTCGAACTTATCAAAATGTAAGTTGGGTTCCACCTACAAAAGGGAAAAATCAAATAACCAAAAATCAACAATATTGACTTGAATAACACGTTCCATGTGGTAGCACTCGACTTTCGGGGAAAATTTTGACGGACCCTTACCCGAACTTTATGATTCTTCAATAGAGGGTGATCAAGCGTCGGCTGTTTATTGATAACCACGCAATCAATAATATCCCCTTCCTTTGCCTTCATAAGAGCATTAAACCCCGTGAATGTTTTCCCGAATCGAAAAACTTGCTCGAGACACGGTTAGGTATATCGTAGATTCTATAAAATAACGTACAGAAAAAAAAATTCGGAGTTGACGAATCGAAAGCATGTTTACCACAAATGTCTTGACAGGTGGCTTGTTCGTGATTCTAACTTGTCTTTCCAGCTCTAATTCATCTTCCGAAACATTTGCCGTATCAGAAACTCTGAAAAGTATGAGTAGCAGTAGCACAAGTTTCATTTTCAGTTGCCCAATGATAGTATTGTTTGCTGTTTAGGCTACGTCTCCTTATTGACAAAGTGCGTGGCGGCCTCTTTCTAAGAAGGTTATAATTGTCTTTTGGATTTATTCTGTAGGTGGGTCGATGTCCGGATGCTTTGACCAAAGGAAAAATTGTCTGGATGCGAGGGATGAATTTAATGTGGAAGGACCTAAGCGGCATCTAAAGAGCCAGAATTTGAGGCTAATTACTCGAGACCCCCCTGAACTTTAGCACTATTGCAGAATCGATTTCAAATTTTGACATGTTATAAGTTACCCCCATCAACTCCGGCATTGTTGCGGAATTGGCCCCGAGCATTGGAAAGTTACAGATTAGCACCCTAAGCTTTGATTTATTCTAGACAATGGACATTAGTTTTGTCAACATGGCCGTTAAGTTTTATATAAAAACGGACATATTCATTTTTTTAGCTTAATAACCTATATTATTCGGTTAATGGAGTTGAAAAATAGATAGGACGCAAGGCTGCGGAAATTTGTAAAACAAATTAGTAAAGGTCGTTTTGATCAAGAAAATGAGTTTATGTACTTTTCATAATTGGAGGGTTACGGTCAATGGTGTCGACTTTCTGGGGGGGGTTTTGATCAATTGACTCTAAGAAAACAAATGACAATTCTATAAGGATGAGAATTTCTCCTATTCGATTTTTAATAGTATGGATAACATCGATTTATTAGCATTTCTATCCTATTTTCACTTTCATTTTTCGATACATATATTACTAACAAATCCGTCACAAATTGTTTTTCGATTTTATGCTACTTGTTAAGTTTTCATATATTTTTTTTTGGTGTTAAATGACATTTCGAAAGTACTAGGACAAAATCCAGGGGGGCACTTCGTAACTTTTCAAAGTTGGGGGCCATTGTGCAGCAGTGCTAAAATTCAGGGACGTTTTCAAATTATCCTTCGTTTTTCTAGGAATGTCTTTTGTACCGATCTTTTCCTAAAGCCATAAAGCAGTAACTTTCCTTATAGCAGGTCAAGTCAAATACAGAATGCCCCATTAAGTGGAAGGGTTACTCCTTGAAATAATGCATGCCTGCCATTTTTATCTTTGGAAAATGCATGTTTACCACCGTCGAGAAAATTGCACAAGAAGCTTTAAATCATATGGACAAGATGTGATAAGATTCCAAACTTTTCAATTGGGTCTATCGGATCCAAAACTTTTACCCGAAAGTGCAATCGAAGTCCTATGTATTTCAATCGGTTCAATGAATTCCTAAGCTATTTATTGAACAATGCGATTAAGTCCTCCGTTTAATTGTTAAAGAGCAATTGACAAATCTATCAAAGAATAATAAAAATATCGAGAATAAATCATCACCGACCAATTAAAAAGGTTATTTGACCCCAAAAAAAAATTAAAAAGGCTAGAATTTCAATAGGTTTGGTGCATAATAAGGTTTAGAACTCGTGGTGTAAGTATGCAAGATGCTTACGTGGAGAGACGAACAAATGGTCAACGTGCCTTGCACTTTTGGGTAAAATGGCAGGCATGCGTTATTTCAAGGGTAATTTTTTAGTCTCCCTAAGCTCCTCTTAAGTGAGTAACGGTTTCACTTAATGGAGAGGGCGTAAATGGTGCAAAAGACAAATCCATTTGCCATAATTGCTCAAAACCTTCTTCAATTTTGAGCCAAATTTCCTCCAAACAAAACCCCAAACTTTATGTCTAATTCAAATTCTTTTCCCAACTTCTTCTTCTTTTTTTCTAGAAAAAATCACAAATTTTAGGCCCAGTCTCATATATGTCCCCAATTCTTTTTTTTTTATCTCACAAAAACCCCCAAACTTTGGATTTAATCCGAATACCCTGAATTTACTTTTGTCTAAAAAAGTGTTAACTTTCAATCTACTCTCAAATCAACCGTCATGGTTGAATCCCAACTTTGACGTGACATTTTCACATCAATAACAAATCCATATCACCTTAAGGTGATATGGAAAAATTATCTCCAAAATGAAAACATTCTAGGATATGAAAATTAGAGATGACTAATGGCGATTATTGAAAAATGAGCTAATGGGGGTAGACTTGGGACTAAAGTAAAAATTGGTGATTTTCTCTTAGACCAAAAAAAAAGTCAAGATAAATTTGGGACTAAATAGAAAATTCGGGTCGTTTTTAAGGCCAAAAAAAAAAAGTTTGGAGTAGATTTGGACTAGACCTAAGGTTTGAGGATTTTTTCAAGACAAAAAAATTTCAAGTTAAAATTGAAAACAAACCTAAAGTTGAGAATTTTTTTAGGGAATCATGCCTTCTATTTTGTCACCATTGTACAATAACCCTGAACTTCAAAATGTGATAGATTACTACCCTAAAATTTTCCTGAACTTTAAAATGTTACAAATTACCCCAAAAATTATTTTTATAGCATAAACTTTCCGTCTTAATAGCCTTTAAGTGTTATCTGAAAATGGACATTCGTTTTTCTTAAAAATAATAACCCTTATTACATGATTAATGAAGTTGAGAAAATAGAGGGGATGCATGATTGATGAAATTAAGGAGATTTAGTTGAGGTTACTTTGGTCAAGGAAAACGCGTTTGTCGATATTATGAAACACTTAAACTACTATGTAATCAAAAGAGCAATGACTGTAATAAAAATGCCAGGATGATAATCTGTGACTTAATAAAGTTTGAGGGGACAATTGTGCAATGGTGCCAAAAATTAACTAACTCGTTTTTCTTGATCAAAATAACCTCTACTAGTTTTTATTTAAGAAAGTTTTATCAACCATCCATCCTCTCTATTTTTATAGGTTAGTATTCCAAAATAAAGAATAAGTCGGGTTTACATGAAACACTTAACGGCAATGTTGATAGAAATCTAAAGTCTAGAACAAAAATCAAAGTTGAGGATGGGATAAAGTAAATTACTTGTGCACTCGCTTTCATGTTTTTATGTATCATGTTTTCTAAATCTATTGATCTTAAGTGTGCTTAATTGAAATGAATCTCACCGAAATTAGAACCAAAATCCACTTTGGTTTAGTTGCTTTTATTTTTTTCAATTTTTATTTTTCCTTTTTCTTTTATTTTTTTCACCCCCTAGGGCCGGGACTGGCGGCCAACGTCCACCGCCCTTTGCCCCAAACAAAGAAAAGAAAAGAAAAGAAAGTAAAAATAAAATAAAATAAAAAAGGTATTGAGATTTTAGTGCGGTTTGTTAACGACTTTCAACCAAATACTGAAAGAATGCTTGTTTTCATTACCTAAACCAAGCGAACCAAACTAAAATTGTTTTTTTTTTTATGGACGATTTCTAATTTTATTTAAAATAAAAATATATTAAAAATCATCATTTAATAATTAATAAATTAAATATTTTTTAATAATTTAAATTTAGATAAATTTTTTTATTTTTAAAATACAGGATATCATGTTTAGGAAAATATTTTTCACATCGTTTATTTTTCACGAAATAACCAAAGCCTTAGAAAGAGATGTAGCCTAAACAACGAAGAGTACTATCACTATGAAACTAAAAATGAAACTTGTGCTATTGCTACTCATGCTTTTTAGAGTTTCTCAATCTGATGCGGAAAATATTTGAGAAAGAGATGATGATTTGGAGCTAGAAGACTCTGTCATTCTTAGTACTCCTCTCTGATTATGCATCCAAACTTTTGGACAATCATTCTTAAAAATGATTTTTTTTTTATGAATTCTTAAAACGATTTGGATCCCCACAGTTTGAACACCTAAAGGATTCTCGGCCAATTGGTTTTATAAACTTCTTCTCAAAATGATTTCAATAAACAAATTTTGAGGGTCTTCGACTGAGTCTTTCTTTAACTCTCTTGGAAAATCGTTTCGAAGATCACTTTCATTTTTCAAAATCAAGTCCAGACTCAATGTAATATGGAACTTATATAGAAAGTATGTGTTCCAAAGTTTTTGCTGACATTTGAAATTTCCCTTCTGAAAGATTCATTTTCCATAAAATTTAAATCTTGACTTTCCCTTGATACAAGAATATTCCTTTGGCAAAATTTCTATCTAATCTTTTTTAGAAAGATCCTGTTGCCCCAACCAAGAATTTTCCTTCTTTAACTCGGATATTTTCTTAAGAGCAGATTTATAATCCAAGCGTAATTCATCAACGTAATTAAAAACTTCATAGATATTTTCAGGATGACTTACCTCAAATACATGTAAGGAACTCTCAAATCTATATCTTGATTTAGTTCAAGAGAGTAAAACCCCCAAAATCTAAACTTAAATCTAAATCGGGAGAGGAGAACGACATAATCTTAGAAAGATTGTGGAGCCACGTCACGAATATCTTTCTCAATGGCTGTCGATTGGACAAATGGCCGAACTGATCTCCAGTTCATCCAAGGTCAGCTACAGAAATTTATTCATGCCAAAAAACTCCCAAGACAGAAGGGAGGGAAAAGCCATAGAGAGATGGAGGAATGGAAAGCGAGGGTGCAAGGGAGAGGGTGGAGGGATGAAAAGGGACCGATGAAAGGAAGAAGGGAGGGGAGAGAGAGAGGTCCCTCTCTCTCCCTCAGGGAGTGCACTCCTTCGTTGCAAGATTAAAAACCTCACTATGAATAATCGATTAAGAAATTACCAAAAAGATCATAACCCTATTGCATTTGTGTTAATTCTTAATTCAGTACCAAATCTTTCAATTTGCCTAATTAAGTCTTACAGTTTTTGACAATTTGCTAATGTATCCATTTGACCAAATTTGGCTGAAAATCATTGACATTAATCGTTTTACGTGACACGGTCTATGCTGACTGTGAACAATTTTTTTAAATTTTTCTATTTTTTTTTACCTTTTTCTTTATTTTTTATCCCTTTTATTTTGGCAGTCGTCGATGGCCAGCAGAATCCCTCTAGGGAGGCTAATAGGGCATCATCCTCGGCCAGGCGAACCCCACCAAGCTTTGCCTTGGCCTAGGTGAGGGTTGGCCTCGCCAGTTTTAGCAAGGGCGGTCCAAGGCAGCCTCGGCTCTCGCCGTCCAATGGAAAAATAAAAAGGAAATAAGTAAAAAAAAAAAAATTAGTACAAATTATTTATGCCGGCGCTAGTCGCACCACGTAGGATAACTAGTGTCCACGTCGGTGATTTCCAATCAAAATTGGTCGGATAGACTAAATTGGCAAATTGTCAAAATGTTTATGACTAAATTTGTCAAATTAAAAGATTTAGAACTGAATTAATAATATAAGTGCAATAAGTTTAGTACTTTTTTGATAATTTTCCCAACACTCGAATGAATCTGGATGAATGCTAATTCTTATAAATTCGAGTTATGTCGGAACGTTTCAGCCAATCCTAGCTGCAGGCAAGACGGAAGCTTGAACAAAATTTCTGTTGAGAAATCCCGCCTTCGATAGCTTGAACAAAGATTGAAGATCGGGAAGAGAACTTGAAGAAAATCCAGACCATAGTCCCAAGTCATGGCAAAAGTTGAAAATATTGCCCTTTTTACTCATGATTCCTGCTTCGATTTCGATCTAATTCCGCTTGATATAAGGAGAAATTACAAATCACGATCTTCTTAGTGGATCAATGGTTCGTACTTATTAACAGCTCAAACGAAGCCACCATTCACTGGAATCACCTGTCCATTGACCCACTCGCCGCCATCGGAAGCCAAAAATCCGACGACAGGAGCGACGTCGTCGGTCTTCCCTAGACGACCGAGGGGACACGCCTCGACCACACTCTTGACGTACTCCTCGCTCCTCCCTGCGAAGAACAGATCGGTCGCGATAGGCCCTGGCGCGACGCAATTCACAGTTATTCCCGTCCCCTTGAGCTCCTTCGCGAGAACTCTGGCCATAGTCTCGACTGCGGCTTTCGAGGCCGTGTAAGCTCCAAAGTTAGGCTTCAAGGCAGCAACTAAGGACGACGACAACAGTATGATGCGCCCGCCGCCGCCGCGTCTCAGCCGATTCGCCGCCTCGCGGCAACAGAGGAACTTGCCTCTGGTGTTGACACTGAATGTCACGGACATGTCAGTTGGTTAATATCTTCTTGACTACAGATGAGCGCAGAACGTACAGCGAAGGTAAAAATTTCAACTCACTAGAAGGGAAAGAAACTGATCTTGTAAATACTTGCTCTGATTATACCTGAAGATCTTGTCAAATTCTTCCGCGGGAGTGTCGGCAATGGAGAAATGCTCAGCATCCATCACCCCAGCAGAGTTGACGAGGACGTGCACCGGCGAGTCGAACACGCTCTCAGCCGCATCAAACAGGGATTCGACACTCGCGGGATCAGAAACATCAGCTCGGACAGAAACCGCAGCGTTAGGAAATGAAGAATTTATCTCAGCCACTACTGCATCGGCCTGGGCCGAGTTGGAGGTGTAGTTGATGACGACTTTTGTTCCGAGCAATGCGAGATGGACAGCAATAGCCCGGCCGATGCCATGGGAAGATCCCGTGACTATGGCCACTTGGCCTCGGAGTGGTAGAGTAGCGGTGGCAGCAGCGGCAGCGGCCATATTGGGGCTCGTATGGGACTAGAATGAAGTATTGCAGAGCGAATTTAAATAGGAGAGCAAAGAGAAGAGGGAGGAACAAATTGGAACCAGAAATTCAAAGTTCAAGCATTCTTCTTGACACGTTCTGAGTGCCGTAGATTGAACAAACAACGCCAAATCAGATCTCGTCCAGATGTACCGCGCTCGTGCCTTTTATGCATTGGTTGATCAGAACTTGTGAGACTGAAACTCTTTCTGCTTCAGCAATCCAATACCAAATCGACTTCTTCCCTGACGATTATTATTAGCTCAGAGTCATATCTCTCTGGGAAAAGTACACTTCCATTATTTTATCATCAATATGCATCAAAGATCGAATTTTTAACGAAGAAAACGTAAATTTCTTAAAGGATAAAAACTAGTTTCTGATCGAACAGTACGTGGAAAAAAAGTACAACGATTTTTTTCTGGTATCATAAAGCTGTTCATGTTAGAATTAATATCACAAAAACTCCAAATTAGTACGTTTATGATAAATTTCTTACAAATTAAATTTTTTGGCCATTGAAAATTTTAAACTTATACACCTGTCATGTCATAAGTTCAATCCAAGATAACCCTTTGAGAATTTTCTCTACCCAAAGACAGATCTTGAGTAAAGGAGCAAGCAGTAAGTGTCATATGATGTTCGGTCACTGATCGTATCGCGGACAAGAATGATCACGACGCGTATCGATTTGAGGCCACGCATTTTATTACCTTGGCATCGATTTGAGCCTTATCCAATCATAATTTGTATGCCATGATCAATGGAATTTATCATGTTAAAAAGAGATTAAAGACCATGCAGGTATTACTCATCCATTACTGTCCATCTTCTGCAGAACCTTCATTGCTGAAGCTCCACAGGTAAAAGGATTCAACTGCGAAGAAAATCGTTGTCCTCAACTCTCTCTGCACTAGAGATATTGATCCTAGTTACGGCCGGACTAGCTTTACTCGATTCCATAGTTTCCAGGGTATTGGATCTTATGAATCGGCCATGTCTCAGCCGAAGAACTGATGGATCAGCATTTCCATCAGACAGAGAAAGACACAGAGAATTCGAAAAGCAAAGGTCGCGCATTTTTCAGGCACTCTGTCTATACGAGAATGACATAGTTCTGATCTTGAATCAATCCACCTACACATATCCACCATTAACTCTAATCACCTGTCCATTGACCCATTCGGCGGCATCGGTGGCTAAGAACCCGACAAGAGGGGCGACATCCTTGGTCTCGCCGAGCCGGCCATGTGGGCACTCCTCGATCACCTTATTGATCTGTTCCTCGGTCTTCCCGGCGAAGAACATCTCGGTCGCGATGGGGCCCGGCGCAACGCAGTTGGCGGTGATGCGTGTGCCCTTGAGCTCCTTGGCCAGGATCTTGACCATCGTCTCCACCGCCGCCTTCGAGGAGGTGTACGTCCCCATATTCGGCTTCAGCGCGCCAACCAGCGATGAGGACAACATTATGATCCTGCCTCCGCCACCCGGCTTCAGCCTGTTTGCAGCCTCTCTGCAGCACAAGAATGCCCCTCTAGCGTTGACACTGTGAAAGATATTAAAGGAATCGTCAGCTCCAAAATGTTCTGTTTGAGATTACTATGAGAAATCATCATCCAAAAGAAAAGGGAGAGAACATCTAACAGAGCGAAACGTAATTCAACGGCCACTCTGTCTCTGTCACTCAAATCTCTCACCGAATTATAAACAGGGACATAAACAATTAGGGCCAAAATTAATTAGCTTCCAAAATTCCAAATGATAAGCAATAACAGATTCCGCACGAACCCCATTTTTCTCAACAGCCATCACCTGAAGGTCTTATCGAAGTCGTCGACGGAGGTGTTGGCGATGGTGGGGTACTTGGAGTCGAGGACGGCAGCGCAATTCACCAGGACGTAGATCGGCGACTTGAAGGCCTCCTCGGCGGCGTCGAAGAGGGACTTCACCTGGGCCGGGTCCGAGATGTCGGCTCGGACCGAGACGGCGGAGCCGGGGGACGAGGAGTTGATCTCATCGGCGACGGCGTCGGCCTGGGCGGAGGAGCCGGCGGAGGTGTAGTTGACGACAAGCTTGGCGCCGAGCGAGGCGAGGTGAAGGGCGATGGCGCGGCCGATCCCGCGGGAGGAGCCGGTGACGATGGCCACCCGGTCTTTCAGGGGGGGCGCCGCGGCGGCGGAGGCGGCGGCAGTCGTGGCCATGGAGCTCCGGAGAGAGAAGAAGAAGAAGAAATGAAGGGTCACAAAAATATCAGTAAAGCTGTCTCATTTATCACGCAAACGAACGAGCCCAAGAGAGCGACGCAAGTCTTGGGAGAGAGGGAGTGACGTCACATCGAGCTTTCCTTTCATGGCGGTTCCTGATAAATTACTAGGGGACGAGAATCGTCCCACGAAGCCACGATAACGCCCACCAACCCATCATCGTCACTGGATAATCCTCGGCAACAATGGGCCCCGACCCGTTTATAGACGGGAACCCGAAATGCAAGGACAACACAAATAGTACACGCGACACCGTACTTGATTCCTTTCATTAGAGGAAACTGAAGCTTCTTCCTTGTAAATTCAATGGTTCGGCCCGTCATACGGCCGATAACACCATAGAAACCCGCGCAATGCTAATGTTAGAACCAAAAGAATAATGGTGACTTTGAGAAATTTATAACAATAGAACAAATACAAATCGGAAGGAGAAATTCTTTTATTGAAATACAAAATACTCGCTACAACTCGAAGTTGAATTCTGTGGCTTCGATCTGATGGATACATACTCGCTCTTACATACTTATAGCATAACACTTAACGCTCTGAGCCATTGAAATATCTTCTGACAAAATCAATCAGCCCAAATTTAAAAACACGTACATATAAGGTCAAAAATAGGATAAAACCTCGTGTGCGGAAGAAAGTTCAAAAAAAAAAAAAAAAGCCAACACCGTGCTACCATGACAATAAATGCAAAACAAGCGTGGCCACTCATCTTTTCCTTTCTTCAATAGTAGCTGCCTTTTTACGACTCCTCATAAATAGTGCTCCAGAAATCTTCGTCTTCTTTCTCCTCTCCCAACGCCCACCATGAATCGCGCAACCAACAACTAAATCATGAAACCCTGACAAACGTGCTCAAAATCAATTTTACCTTCTTCAAAGAGCTAATGTGAGCCGCAATGACAAAAATCGAACTGACGCAATTGTGATCTTAGCATATTACATTACTCGGTACTTCTCTCGTAACATCGATTCCATCATATGCAAATCGATGATTTGAACATGTGTTGAATGTCTAAATTACACATGTTATGATAGATTGGTTTTCCTACATTTGATTTGTAGCTGATTAGCATGCAAACAAGCGACGTTTTGATCCAAAAATTTACAGTTTCTATCTAGTCTTACTTCCAATTAATCACCTTATGGAACTCAATCTACTATCCTCCTGGTTTACAGCAAATCTTAGGGTTGACATGATTGACTGGTCATGTTATATTGAGAAAGAATAAGCAAGCAAAGCTTGAGCTGCTCGAACCATGCACAGTACACCTCAAGTGATCTTCTCAAATGCAGCGGAAGAGGCGAACACCATACATGAGAACCTGTTTACGGATCTGTAGGTAACATCCACGGCAAGTTGCGAAGACCAATTCATTTGATCATTTTGTCGCAATTCATATGGAATAGATACACGGCACGGGCGGATACTCTCATAATCTCGCGAATTGCCTTCTTTTCCACCCACTAAAGCCCTCTCGTAGTAATTTTTCTTATGAGGTTCTCTTTTCTTCTGCTTTTCTACTATTAGGACCGATGGAAGAAGTCGACATTGATCATTCCCCAGAATAACCTCCACACGCCGAGTGATGCTCATGAAACTTACGTTAGCTTTTAACCAGATAGTATTCAATCGGCATACTCTACCTCCATAACTGTTGCTGCTGCTGCTGCCGCTGCCCATTACCTTCTCTTCAGGACATCCATGGAGGCTGCAGAAGTGACATATCCCAGAAGGATTCATCTTGCCAAGGCTAACCCGACGGTTCCCTCCATCTATGCGCATTAAACCATTTAGCCACCACTTTATACAGAAGAAGAATGCGTCATAGGGTATCTGCCGAACGTGGCAGCCCTGCCTCATCACTTCTGTATATGGCATAGAGAGAATTTCCACAATCTACCAACCAAGCCTGCACAGGTTCAAATATTAGGAACATTATATATTTCTGCTTGGGAGAAAGATGACAGGCATTTCCAAAACATCACCATACTCACCATCAACAATGATCTTGGAGGACTGAAAAGGGTTTTCTCAGCCAGGATGCAGTTATGGGCTTGAGTAAACCTACAGCATTGAGAAAATATGAAAAGTGCCATCAGGATGGTATAATCTGTTAGAGTCGAAAATAAAAGCAATTCCTAACAAGCCCAATTGCAGCATGAATGGAGCTGGATATCAAGAAGTAAATAGCACGAGAGGATGACAAATAGTTACCTGGTAATTTCTCCTGCCATAGTTTAGGTGTAGCATCAGATTATCAGAGTGAAAAGAGCTGTTGTTACAACCAGACCATGTCAAGGTGTACAGACTGCGCTGAGAGAGGGAAAATGCGTTTAATAATTTCCTCTCTTGCTTGGGAAGGAAAACACATGAACTGTCACAAAAGCACAAGCCAAATTGGCAGTGGGGTCCAATTTCAGTGAGGCTACAAACGATTAAAACATAGTTGCTCATGATTCTTTTTGGGTTTATGGCTGAAGAAATAAATCTCGTATCGTTTTTTTCTCAGAGAGAGTAGCCATACGAGCTAGGTATACGCAAGTTCAGTTAAGTGGCTTACCTGGCCAATTTTGAGTCATTATGTGAAAAAGGGTGATTGTGAACTAAATCCTCTTGAGACAGATGATAGGGAGGAGATCCAATATTTCTGCAGCTACAAATGAGATACACCATTGAACCAAAAATCGAGCCTGGTCTTCGACCCACGAGAAGTGAGCGAGAGGTGGAATTCTTTACCTCAAACTCCCAACCAAAAGTCTGGGAAAGTGCCTCTCATCTCGGAGAATTACAATGTAATATCATTCCCCTGAATCAGTCATTTTCCTGATTGACTTTTTTCTGTCATTCATTACCAATAGTCTCTACATGAACAAAGACCACCATTGAAGTGATGAAAGCGATATGCATCTCGCACAATGATGGTTCGGCTTGATATCTTCGATACAAATTTGATCCAATTGTGACAGTCGTCACAGATACGAATGTTTTTTATTACCCGGACTGGGATTAACTCAGGCAAGCTAAGAATACCAAAAGCAATGGCCAGTTTCTCGCTGTGAACAAACATCATAGGGTCTTTTTGTCCTTGCTCAGCATCACTCCACAGGCTACATTGATTTTCCACATAACCGATTTCTGCTGCCTGGGAATTCAGATCCCCCAGGTTTTTGTATATCTCATCGGTCAATGGGTGTAGTCTATCACCTGCATAGAAGGCATGGACTGAGTTTTTGACCTCTATCCAGCTACGACCTGGTTCTTTCTTCACACCTCTCTCTTTCATCACTTGCCTCGTTGAATCTCTGAGATCCCAATTTCCAGTTAATGCATACATATTTGATAGGAGAACATAAGCAGCTGAATCTTCAGGTTCTATCCCTTGAAGATGGTGGGCAGCAAATTCACCAATTTCCACATGCTTATGGATTGTGCAGGCACTTAATAGAGTCCTCCAAATCATGGCATCTGGTTCTATTGGCATCTCCTCCACAAACCTCTTGGCACGCCTCAGATGGCCTGCACGACCAAGAAGATCCACAATGCAGACATAATGTTCAGGTTCTGGCACCAAACAAAAGTCTACTTCCATAGACTCGAAATACTTGAGTCCTTTCTCTACCAATCCAACATGGCTGCATGCAGACAAAGCTCCCACAAAGGTAATGGAATTTGGTGTCATTTCTTGCTGCATCATCTTATCAAACAAATCCACTGCTTCTACACCATATCCATGCTGAGAATAACCATTTATAATGGCATTCCAAGAAACCTCGCTTTTTTCAGGCATGTCATCAAATTCCCTTTTGGCATCGCAAATGCTGCCACATTTCGCATACAATGTGATCAAGGCATTGGAAGCCTCAGTTTTGGAATAATAACCTGTTGTTATCATTGCAGCATGAATTTGCCTCCCCAATATCATATTTGCTGTGCTAGCAGCTGCTTTTACAGCAGAGCAAAAGGTGTATAAGTTAGCTTCAACTCCAGCTTTATTCATCCGAGCGAAAATCTGCAGTGCCTCCTCATGACAACCACTCTGTCCAAACCCAGATATCAGTGCATTCCATGATACGTTATCTTCAACATCAACCTTCTCAAATACTGAATATGCTTCTTTTATTCTACCACATCTACTGTAAAGACTAAGAAGTGCATTTCCAATTGACAGATCAAGTGAGAAACCAGAGACCCAGCACTGCGCATGTATCTGGCGTCCTTGATTGAGTGCTGGGACACCAGCACTTGCAGTGATGGCAGTTGATAATCCGATATTATCTAATTGGATACCTTGGTTCTGCATTTCTTTGAAAAGTTGTAAAGCTTCAGCAAATAAATCGTGATGTATGTACCCTGCAATCATTGTCGTCCAAGAGACAACATCTTCGGTGAGTCTATTAAGTATATTTCGAGCAGTATCTAACTTTCCACATTTGGCGTACATCTCTAATAGCACACTGCAGACATACACATTATGCTGAAATCCACTCTTGATGACGTGAGAGTGTATCTGTTCCCCTTGGTAGAGAGCTCCCAAAGAGATGCAGGTTTTAAGTATGCTTGGGTATGTATATTGATTTGGCACAATGCCTTCAATCTGCATCTTACTACGTATCTCAAGCAACTCAATCAAATTGCCTGACTGACCAAATGCAACAAGCATCAGATTCCATAAGACCACATTCTGTCTATTAGTTGAGAGAAAGCATTTATGTGCAGTTTTTATGTCGGAGCATTTCACATACAGATCAAGCAGCGAACCTTCAATAACAACTTCGGACAGAATTCCTGTTTTTACTGCATATGAGTGAAGTTGTTTTCCTGTCTGGAGATACCCAGCATCAGCACAAGCACTCAGGAGGGTTGCTACAGTAACATGGTTTGGTCTGAAGCAGTCAGCCAGCATACTATCAAATAGCTTTACAGCCTCATTGAAAAGTTCATGTTGAGCGAGCCCAGCTATAAGCGAGTTGTATGACACGCCATCTCTAAATTCCATCCCACTAAATATCAGCTCAGCAGATGTCCAGTCTTCTACTCGGCAGTACAATGTTAAAAGAGCATTGCATACGCAAATTTGAGTGGAGAATCCCCACCTTAAAATGAGATCATGGACCTGCTCTCCAAGCTTGAACAGCTCAATCTTTGTGCAGGCACTCAGTATACTGGAGAGAAGATACGGTGTTGGCCGAACTGCATTATTATGCATCCAACAGAATAAGAGAAGAGCTTCTCTCTCACGACCATTTTGAGAAAAACCAGAAATCATCGCGACCCAAGAAGTGCTGTCCCTAGAGTGCAACATTACAAAAACCCTTTTGGCGTCGTCAATGAACCCCTTTTTGGAATACAGATCGATTAGCGGATTACACACCAATGGGCTAGTCCCAAAACCATGACAAACAATTTTACCATGAATCTCTTTGACAAGATGGAGGGAAATTCTATTGCCTGAGCAGGCTTTCAAAACCGAAGCGAATATGTTCTCGTCAGGACGAATATTTTCAGCTGTCATCCGACAAAAAAGACCCACTGCTTCACCATTCAGCCTGCTGGCAGATATTATCATATTCCACGAGGACGAGCTTCTCGTAAGCATATCATCGAGGACCTTACGAGCACCATCAATGTCACAACCCGGGTGATCAATACCCAGAATCCGCTCACTCGAAGTGAATGGACCCGTCTTTGACATCGTAGCATGGAGCTTCTCGTGGCCTTTCAGTGATAAAGACCCGGCACTTGAAGACCCTTCGTGGAGCGACGGCTCGTCCTCGCGATTGGCCCAGCAACTACCCACTTGCTTCGAGTCCAAGCTGCTTGAGGTCCAATGGAGACACTGAGCGTAAACATAACGGGCACGGATTATGATGTCGCGCGGACTCTGGTGGTGACGAAGTAGCGACAAGAAACGAGGCATTACCTTCAACCTCGACAGCTGCTGTGTCGGAGCAATGCGTTCCAGCAAGGAACGTGAAGAACGCGACCGGCGGAACAGGGCAGTGACTCGAACCATACGAGGGTCATCAGCTTCGGTGGCGGACAGGGTTTCGCGGTATGATTACCGTCCGACGTAAGACAGATTTGAACCGAGGCAAATTATAGCCGATCGCAAATGCTGTGATAATAAAGGGAAAGGAAAGAATGTAAGTTTGTCCATAAAGGGAAAATCACACAAACTACTTTTTTAATTTCAATCTAATATGCAAAACCATCTCTGATCTTTTAATTTATTTAGTGTAATTCCTGAATTTTGGATCAACGTGCATTGTCATCCTTAAACTTTTAATTTTTTCGTTATGATTTTTTAACTTTAAAACATCATAATAATATATATATTTATATCACGTTGAATAAATTTAGTCTAAAAATGTCATTGCATAAAAGGCTAAAGTTCATTGACCACTTTTATAAATTAAAAGTTTAGAGACTACATTACGCAATAAATTAAAGTTTGGACTATTTGTCCTACTATACCTAAGTAGAACCGCTGGTTATTAGGGGTGAGCATGGTTCTAAGGTAGAACCCGAGATCGGACCGGTAGGGAATACGTTCGATTTCAAATTTCAAAGTATGTAGGGTAACTTTCAAATTCCAAAAATTGGAGTAAATTTCAGGTTTAGGTAAATGGAACCTCAAACCTGAAGCTTGTAATAAGGTTTTCGATTTTTCTTGATATATGTTTTCTGGGGCATCCGATGAGTGTAATATGAAACTACTAATCTGAGCTTCCATTTACAATAGTATTTATGATCAAGACTTTTGCTTTGTTAATTTATCTAAATACGAGTTGTGATCAATTAATTATAGCAGCAAATGATGATCATTAAATATGGTCATTCATTGCAATAGCTTAATTAAAAATACAAGTGGAACTTGAGAAGGAAGACCTTATAACCTTTGACGGGGCAGATTTTAGATTTCAAGGTATGCTGGGTAAGTGCCAGATTTTAAAAAATGAAAAACCTACTATGACAAATGGGTTTCAGGTTATATGTGAAATTTATATGGAATTTAAAATCACTCACCCCTACTAATTACAAAAGAACCCCAAAGATGGAATCAATTAAGTTCTCTCTATTTGGTAAGAAACAGTTTGGTTGATTTCACTTTTTGCCTCGTCAAATTAGATTTCACCAATCAACAAAGGAAAAATGACATTAGATTTCACAAATCAATCAAAGGGAAAAATGGCACTAAGTGTTCTTGAACTTTAGCACAATTTATGATGTTGTTATTAAACCTTTTATTCGTTCAATATAGTCCTTAAATTATTCATAAATCTTGATGTAATCCTTTTATTTGATAAAACAAGCGAGAAAGCTACCACATTCTTTAAAAAAAGGCGGCATGTGCAATGTAATCCCTACATCATTGCAAAATGTGCATTCTAGTCCGACTACTTCTGATATTATTCAATCTAATTCCTCTACTTTCCACAACAAAGTCAGCTCGAGCCCGCTGTACTATTCACAAGTTTTTTATAATTGCAATGTTGCCTATATTTTAGAATATGTTTTTATTTTAGTCCATTTCCTAAATTAACAATCTGTTGGTTCTTTATAAATGTTGCGAAAATATCATTTAAGAATAGCTTATCTTATGATCTCAAAACTAATAAAAGTATAACATCTTTTAAAGTCCAAGCATTTTTATACAGAGATTTAGGAACGACATTAAGTTATTCATGAATACCCATACTTATGTTAATCTAAATCTCGTTCCCAAATTTCATACAAATCACATTTTCAAGCTTCGTACTGGTAGAGAGAAGAGGGTGAGTGTGAGGTGGCGGTGACGGCCTCGACGGTGACACGACAGGCGGTCGGGTTGCGCGACTCAGACGGCGGCCATGAACTTGCGGGGGACTTTGTTTATGTAGCGTATTGTGCAAAGGAAGTGGGGAGAAAGGCCAAATGGAGAAAGCACTGAAGAAGAAAAAGGAAGGAGAACGCTACAAAAAATAAAAATGAAAAGAGAAAACACAAGTCCGGACCGGCCAAATTTCGATGTGACAAACTCTTATGGCACGCGTAAGATAATTCTAGGAAATTCCAATCTCTCACATTGACCTGATCGATGAATTAATTACACGTGTTAAATTTCGATCATCGATAGTACGAAAAGATGTTTTTTGGGTCATCTGGAATGGATTCACACGATTATGACATGAACATAAAGAGTATATTTTTATACGGCTCATTTTCATTCGCGGCCGATAGAGGTGTCAACTGTTCAATTCGGATCGAGTTTCCTTGATACCCGTTCCGTTACAGAAATTTAATTCTCACTATCCGAACCGCATGTAGCTTGAACCGAAGGTATGATTCTGGTAAGGTCAGTTCGGATTTTCGGGTTAAGCTCTTCTTTTTTGAACGAAAACATCGGGGTTCTACATCGAATCCAAGAACTTCTTCATCTCCATCGAGTTGGAGAGTGTTCTCAGGAGCCAAATTTAACCCGAACAGGAGCTAACCCAACTCTAAAGCAGCTATGCCTCAATTAAGTTCCTCAATCATCATTCACACAAACATCAATTCTACAGTTTGGCGCATAAAGCTTGACCTTCAGCAGAAAAGACTCTCTCTTTCCCCTTGCAAAGAAGTGCCTGTATTGGTCGGGAGATTGCCATGAACACTAACGCTCCATGGTAAAAAAGCAACATCCAACCCAAATTGAAATGATCTCCGAGTATCTACGTCTTTCCATCTCTGGCCGCTGGCAAAGGCCGGCCTTGCCTATGGCCGGCGAGGGTCGCCCACAGGCAAGGTCAGCCCTCGCGTGGCTTTCGAGGGTGGCATTGCTGATGGCCGACCACCCCGTAAAGGAAAGAAAAAAAGAAAAGAAAGAAAGAAAGAAAGAAAAGGAAAAAAAAAGTAAATGATGAAATGCCATCTTCGAGATGGTGACGTTAGACCCTTTTTTGATACCGACATGGCCACTTCAAGTCTTGATTGAAAATAAGATTTACTTCAGGCCCTTACTTCGGAAAAATGGTGGCACTTCATTTAATTATTTGAAACAAGATCCACTTCATGTCCTTATTTGAGAAAATGATAGGCATTTCAGACCGTTATTTGGAACATGACTTTTTCTGCTAATCGAAAAGCGTTTTTCATTGACTAGTTGTTTTTGACAAAGCAAACGGTAAAAACGCCGTAAAATTAATTTTTGAAAAATACTTTACCCCGAACAAACGCACCCTTGACCGTTGACCCGAACAAGAGCTAAGCTAACCCAACGCCCAAAGGCATTCCCATATCAAAACTCCTACAAATCCGTCTTAGCAATGTTTAACGGAACAATTGCTACGCCTCGATCAAGTTTGCCCAATCATCGTTCAGATAAAGCTTGAATTTCAGCGGGAAAAAGGACAAAAAGGGCATGGAGAGTGCCAGCGTGTGCAGGGGACAAAGCGAAGGACCAGTAAAGGACAAAAAGGGCTTTTCCTAGATGAGACGCCCCTCCGTTTCCCGCGCGGGGGATTGGCGGGAAACGGTCCCATTACGCTAAAAGAGTTTCAATTGACCCGTTTCGAAATGACAATTCTACCCTTGGCAGTGGCACATACTTGTTTTTTTCACTTTCTTAGTCTTCTTGCGATTTGTACCACTTCTTGTTTACATTGCGTCCCCGGACTTTGTATTTTTGTTGGGAATCCAGTCTCACGACTTTCTTTCGATCTAAGTCCTTCCTTCGTTTAACCCAATTCGAAATGCTTTTTATATTTGCAAAATTATATGAAAATGTCGGACTCACTTTTGTGCTTCAATGTTTAAATGTTTAGAAAATTTCACATTACATATACGGAATGAAAGATGTGAAAATTTTAAATAAAAAAAAACGCTGTAACTTGCTAAATAGCACAAAGAGTTTGCGCTCGGCGAAAAGTGCAGCAGATGTGGATGGATCTTTACCATCAAGAGTTGCAATGTGTAAATCTTTTAGCACGATGACCGATACATCATCTCTTGATCGAGCTCGACGATTGTTACACCCTCGAGATTTGTCGATTCGGATTTCGCTTTTCTCCCGATTAAAAAGGAAAACACCGACTACTTCCGATGGGTCCTTTCAAGTAAAAGAACAGAAGATTTTCATTATAAAAGATACATGTATCTCTTTTATCGCTTGCGAATAATCACAAGAGAGGATGGTTTCGTGTTTTGTGCGTTTCGCAAGCTCTTGCCTAATCGAGTCTCCGAAATTCAAACCAAATTCAGGAACATCCTTAAAACACTCGACGAAGGAGGGTATTATGGTCTTTACAGCAAAAGGGCCGACGAAATCCAAAGTGGGGCCCATAGTGGTGCGGGATAGCGGTGGCATTTTAAGGAAAGATTTGAATTCCTCCCTCTCTCTCTCTTCTTCTTCTTCTTGCCAGTCAATACGCATATATCCCCGTAAAGTTGCAGACCGTCGTCGCACAGTCCCCGTGAAGGCCGCCGTTGATTGAAGAGCCCCGAGTAAGTATACTTCGCCCCTCTCTCTCTCTCTCTCTCTCTCTCTCTCTCTCTCTCTCTGTGGTTACTTCTTCTCTTCGGTGGTGGTGGGGAGCCACTTGCTGATGATGGGGAATGGATGATTCTCGCCCTGCGCTTGTCAAATTTCTTGAAAAGAAATCAATTCCCCTCCCAAGTTCTTTCCTTTATTATCATTTTGTCCTTCTTTCTAGTACCCTTTTCCCCCTAATTCTGTTCATTGTATTGGGTGGGCCTGGGTTCGGTTCTTGGGTGCTGTCGTTTCGTTTCCCCAGAGATCTGAGGATTCAGGCAGGGGAGAGCAAAATTAATGCGTTGAAGGAGCAGCGAAGGAAGAATCCTGAACTCGAAGTCGCTTCTGACCGGTAATTTCCGCTTCCATCCAATTTCTTCATTGCAATTTGTGTTCTTGCTTTGTTGAACCTGCCTCGTGTCGGAGACGAGAGGTCCGGTGACTTTGATTGATTTGGGCAAATGGGCTTCGGAAATCTAAATGACGGTATGTCTCTGTTGACGTCTCTCACTGATAGAGATCAACATCGTCCCAGGAATTGAGATTTGGTAGTGAGTGGCGTTCCTTTTTTTTTTTTTGGAGGGGGGGGGGATCCTGAAACATACCAAACTGCTTCCGTTGAGTGAAATGGATGCCTACTACTAGGAATTAGGGAAACTCGAAAGAATCGACCTACTATGAAGGGATATTGAAGAAAGGGGGTAGTTCAGCGGAAGATATATCATTTTCTATGCTTCCATGGGGTGAGAACCGTGAGATGATGATATTTTGCTGCCGCAGTTGGGCTTTTGACCATGAAATTTAAACTTTTTAAGTGTCTGTTTGTCTTGGAATTAGATAAACTGTGAAGTGATTTTGAGATTTGGTCATAAACGGATAGGCTTCATCTCAGATTCTAAGAGATACCAGAATGCTTCAATAGATTGAAATTGTGCTTTCATTTCAGGAAAAGCCAATGATTTTATAAACATTTCTTGACAATCGTTGTTTATATCGCTTAGAAAAATTATTTTAACGGAAATTATTTTTCAATGATCAACGCCAGTTTATGCCTAGACATTTCGTTGACGATGAAAATATCTTTTTGTCAGTCATTTCTATAATCAATCATTTCGTGAAAAAAATGCATCCATGTCTGATTATATAAATCAGCAAAAGTTGCACACTTTGACTTATCTAATTGAAGAGTCCAAATTCCTAATGGAATAAAGAAGACAGTGCCTTTTTCTGACACCTGATAATGATACCGTGTCTGTCTAAACTGTCTTATTTTATCTCTGGTCTCGTGATTTTAGGTGAAAATGGTTAGACTTCTCAGCCCTGTACTACGTAGAGAGTTGGTTAATTTGGATAAGGATGCTGACAGTCGTAAATCTGCAATGAAAGCACTGGAGGCATATGTTAGTGACATGGATTCAAAGACAATCCCGCTCTTCCTTGCACAAGTATCGGAAACCAAGGAAACGGGGTTTGTATCAGGAGAGTACACAATTTCTCTCTTTGAAGTTCTTGCCCGTGTCCATGGAGTCAACATTGTTCCACAGATTGATAGCATCATGTCTACCATTGTCAAGACATTGTATTCAAGTGCAGGCTCGTTCCCTCTTCAACAGGCCTGCTCGAAAGTAGTTCCAGCAATCGCACGATATGGAATTGACCCTACCACACCAGAAAACAAGAAACGGCACGTAATTCATGCTTTGTGTAAGCCTCTTTCAGAATCTCTGTTGGGTTCTCAGGAGAGTTTAACTTCTGGTGCTGCCCTTTGTCTAAAAGCCCTTGTGGACTCTGATAATTGGCGGTTTGCTTCAGACGAGATGGTGAATAGAGTCTGTCAAAATGTCACCGTTGCTTTGGAGGATAAAACTACTCAGACTAATTCGCATATGGGTCTTGTAATGTCCTTGGCAAAGCATAATGCCCTCATTGTTGAAGCTTATGCAAGACTGTTGATTCAATCGGGACTGCGGATCTTGCATACTGGAATTTCTGAGGGGAATTCTCAGAAACGATTATCTGCCATTCAAATGGTGAATTTCCTGATGAAGAGCTTAGATCCTAGGAGCATATATTCTGAGCTTGATTTGGTCATTGATGAAATGGAGAAGTGTCAGTCTGATCAGATGGCTTTTGTTAGCGGAGCTGCATTTGAAGCTTGGCAAACTGCTAGGAGAATTGCTGAAGAGGAAGGTTTAAAATCAGAGAGAGAGTCCAGTTCAGTCACTGGGTCAAATTTTGTCAGACAGCATGGTCGGAGGAGAGGTTGCTGGGGCTCTGGTGAGCGGTCATCTGCATCGGCCTCGCCTGAATCGCAGACCCTCAATTCACTCAGTGGATGTGATTCCCTGTTTGAGTCACCGATTTCATCGAGGCAGGTTTCCCCTGATCTGGACAATAATTGTAGAAGTGAGAACAGGAAGTTATGGAGGTCTGAGAATGGAGGGCTAGATGTGTTTCTGAAGGATGGCCTGTTCTCTCAGTTGGCTCACAGGAGTGGCGTCTCCTACACAAATTCTGAATGTGTGTGTAACCGTGAGTCGGATCATAGAGGAGGAAATTACAGGGATGAATTTGAAGATTTCGTGCAGGGAAGTCTCTCTGATGGAACAGCAGGACAGAGTCCAATTTCAACTCCCCAGGTGAAAAGATTTTAACTAGCCTCTTCCTTTCTATTGCATGTGCTCTTGAAAATGATGCTTATGCTGGTTTCCTGGTATGGACAAGTTGATACACTCAGTGACTCAACTATGATTTCCCATAGAAATTAGAGCATTTCATGGTCTTCTAATTTCTTTGCCTTCTTTCGAGCAAAAAAAAAAAAAAAATCTTTGCCTTCCCCAGAGTGCACATTTATGTTTAGCCATGGTCAGCAGTTCAGTAGAGTGCTGAATTATTGTTTTCCTCTTTTTTTTGCTTCAGAGTTCACCCTACAATCATGGTTCTCCCTGTGATGCAAACAAGGTCAAAGAACATGGAAATGCAGGTGTTGAACAATTTCAAGGCGGATCAGAGTCAATATCATCAATTGTCCATTCTATAGGTTCTCATGATGCAAGAGCATGTCAGATGTACGACATCAGGAAGACTCCGAAGAGAACTTTCCTAGCAGTGATGCTTGCCCTGTTTTTCATTTTGCTTGCATTTGGCCCTTCACTAGTCTGGGATGATGTTAACTTTGAAATTGGCCATCTTGTACCAACTTAGACGTTTCAGCTGCTTTCAGGATAGTCAGAACATTTTACAGGTATTCAACATCAATATGATATAGAAGTAAAGGATCTAGCTAAATGTTTGTGTACCAATTTTTGTAATTGATGGAACATCCAATAGATAGCAATGCAGCCTTGTGTATGTCAGTCCAATGCTGTTGAATCGGACGGTGCATACACGATCACTTTGTCATTTTGGCAAAAATCTGATCATGATGGTGAATGGTGAAGGTCATAACCCACTCTTCTAGGTGTCTTCTACTAAATGTTTTGAGGCCCTCCCTTTTTTTGGAAATTCAATTTTAAGAGGGGTTTGTGAATAGCTGTCAAGAGGCTCAAATATCCAGATTGTCTTGGCATTTATATGCACCAATTACAGTATAACTTCAACAGAAGCATATTAATTTATGCTCTCAAGTTCCCTAAAGCTGCTCTAATTATGCCTTTCACGAAAAGACTCGCTCCAGGACTTCAGAGGTTTGGATTGTGTAAATGTTGCCCTCCTCTCCAGATTTCTCCAGGACCGATGACCACTGGTTTAAGGAGAGCTGACTGCCCCACACAGATGTATGCATACTTGCTATAGTGTTCGTGCCGAGAACCAGGACTGTGCAGGTATAGTTCCTCGTAGCCGTCCCTTCCTACTACCACTGAATTCCTCCTTCCCTGTCACACACAGGAAAAGATGATCATTAAGGCGGAAAAGTGGTTTCCTAGTGTTTATGAAAGAATGAAATGAAGCAGAGCAATGAGTCCGTCATCAAAAAGGAAAAAAAGGGAAAAACTGAAGGAATAAGCAGTCAAGAGGCTCTAGGTCATAAGGCTTTCGGAGCAGTAGTTAAAGCTGAATTTTTTTATGAAGAAAGTCCATGCAGTATCTGTACTGATGTATGCCGCTCTAGATAAACAATGAGCAAGTTGTTTCTCTCTGGACCTCCCCGGATGTTAGAAGGCACAATCCGGAGCTCCTTGCAAAAGATTCGGTATCAATAAATTCCATGAACAGAGGGGGTTCAGGATGTGCATCCCGAACAATATAAGGAAAAGCTTTATGAGTAGGCAACCAAACTCAGACGATTGCACCAGAATATGTTATGATCATCAAAGGTACCATATACTGAAAAGAGCTCCAAATGGAAAAAGAACAAGTACCTAGCTAGAGATGCTTATGGTGCGCATTATATTCTCCACAAATGCAATGAGCTAGTTCAGTTAATGCCATCTTCCTTCCAGGAAAGAAGCAAAACAGAGCAACACTAACCACCTCAAAATCTGTTATTTGTTCATGCCACATGTTGTGAAGACGAAGACAAAGTGATTGACAATCGAGTTTGCAGTTCTGAAGCCATACCCTGTCAATTATTGTGAAGTTTGTAGGGGCACTGGTGTATATGAGGCTCATTTCATCTGTCAGGCGCTTATTGTTGTCGTCTTCTTCACCTTCCATTTTGTCCTCCATTCCATCATCATTCCCAGAGGTAAATCCTTGAGGTTTCAACTTCTCCCACAGCTTGCCCAAACCAAGCTTGCTTTTCTGGTCGACCTCTGGAGGAACTATTCTAAAGCTCGAAGAAAAAGGAGGCCTTTTGAAGAAATCCGAACCTTCTAATCCAACGGCATAGGTCGCGTCCGGCGTGCTCACATTTAGATGGCTCAAGATCGAACCCCTCAATTGGACCGGCGTTGTCCCTGAATTCGAGACTTCCATTTCGGTGCTTAAGACTTGTTCTTGAAGGGTCAATACGTATCGTACATCCACCATCCCCTTTGAATTGCGGCTGATAAGTTCAACCTGCAACCCAAGATTCCATACATCCTCTTCGATTAACCCACATTCTCAGGCTCTACAATAATTTGACATGAATCATCTCATTTTTTTGCCTCTTCTTCAAGATGATGAAGAGGTAACATGATTGATTCATGATAAGAACGGATCTCCTCCTTCCCCATTTCTTTTTTGTTTATGCATAACAGATGAGAATTTCATATCTCCTCAGCAAAATTATCTAATTTCTCTCTGCTATTCCAATCAACCGTTTCCACAAAAAGCAATGAACGATGCTTAACGGCAGCAGCAGCAATGAAAAGAAAGAATCAGAAGAAATCAAACCTGAACAGAGTCTCCCGAATTTCCTCGAACATCGCGGACGGCCCAACCCCTCGGACGCCACGAGAATCGCCCGTCCTCACCTTCTCCCTCCACGCTGACGTCGACGCACACGCCGCCTCGCACCTCGGCCGCTCCACCGTCCTCGCCCTCCGAGACCACCGTCTGCAGCAGCTCCATCTTCGCCCCGTGCCACATCGGAGCCTTGTACGACGTCACCAGGCCGGAAGGGAGCATCAGGACCGCCGAGCTCCCGCCGTCGAGGCTCAGCTTGGCGACGCAGTCGTCCCCGATGGCCTCGAACGCCACCCCCCGCCCGCTGAACTCGCCCGCCAGGTAGTCGGCGCTCATCGGAGGGAGAGGGATGGAGGCGACTCGCGGCGGCGGTGGCGGAAGCGCGAGCTTCGATCTGGTGGCGGAGTGGAGAGCATCGGAGAAGAGGAAGTGCTTGGTCGGCACTGAGATCGTTGAGGAGGAGGGAACGACGGGAGCGACGAAGTTGAGCGACGAGAGAGCGTTGCAAGCCATCATTGCATCGAAGCTCGCATGTTCCTGTTTCGACAAAACTTGCCTGATATTGCAAAAAGCAGTGGGTCGGGGCGGAGGAGGGGCCCACTATATCTACGGATTTTTACATTTTTCTTTTTCCAGATATTCCGCAAAGATATTTTGTCTGAAAATGCCGTGACCGTTTCCCACGAAGACGATGATGACGTGGCAAGTTCCGTTGCTGCTTATAGTCAATCTCGTTACTCTATTCCGCAGACTCCATTGGAGAAGAACGAGTAAAGCAATCCGTCTCGCGAAGAGCACGCCAGAAGCCGAACGCCATCCTTCAGTGACATGCGAAGATCAGAAGGAGAAGACGACCAGACGCTGCGAAAGGAATCGAGAAGAAGCAGCAGCTTTGAGCCACTACCCCCCGCCCGTCACAAACGGCTCGTCCGTCCGTCGTCTGACTAACTTTAACTGCCGTAACGACTCGGCCCGGAACGCATAAACTGAGCCCTCACTTTCATAATGATCGCAGACTCGCAGAGAGGTGTGTGGGGCGGAAGAAAGGGTTGGTGAAAATCGAAGTGATAGTCTTTTACCATTATGTATTTTCGTCAAATTCCTGTAGCTAGGCTGAATACAAAATGAATGATGGCCATTGATTAGGTGCAGTTATACAGTTATAAGTTATCGTGCTCGATCACCTGTGCTCCTCTCCAGTCTTCGCCGGGTTTCATGACCACTGGCACCAGCATCGAGGCAGGTCCGGTGCAGATGAAATAGTCCTTCCCAAACTTCTCCGAGAAAGAGCCTGGACTTGCTACGTATATGTCTTGGAAACCCATCCTGATCATCCTGAAGAACAGCTCGCGTCCCTGAACGAAACAGGATTGAGTATAACTTATTGGATGAAATGCCCGACGTCATTCTCTAGGCAAATTGTTCAGGAAAAGTAACCATAACCTGGCGAAGGTTAAGTAGATCCAAGATCACCTAACTAAGAACAAACGCATGGAAGTTTCCGCACAAGAAATTTTGTCCAGTCAGTTTTGAATACAGGCATGATATTGATTGCATCACGATAACATTTATAAGGCATTGACATCAGGCCTAGATCCTATGATGAAAGGTGAATTAGCAATAAACAGGCATTTGGAGGACTATCATTTTGTTTTCTAAGCTTTGATCGTGACGAAAGAAAAGCTTTTCTTGGAACACCATATGGCTAGACCTAAACATGAATTTTGAGTGCTGGTTTCACTATCCAACTTATTCCCTCTAAGAATCCTTCTATGAGAAGCAATAGTCGAAACTATTTTCCGCATTTTCAGCAATGAAGAACCGCTAGTTGTGCAGTATACCTGGTCCACCGTTTCATATTTTGAGGGTGCGGTGTTGTAGAAAGCCTTCAGTCTCTCCGTCGGGGGAGCCGCATATACCCTACTAAGCTTATTCTTTAGAATGGTGATTGGCACGTCTTGCACAGTCCATGAGCCGGGCTTTTCTTGAGGCTCCGAGGAGAACCATCCAGAGGACTCGGTTTTCATTGCCTCAGCAGGAGAAAGGAGCTCGAAAGGAGAAGAGAGAGGAGGGTGCGTGCAGTAGGAGCATCCACGGAGCCCCTGAATCGCTGTCCCTCCACGTCTCTTGAATCTGAGGTGACTAAGTATCGCGCTGTTCAGCTTCACTTCCTTCCGACCCTTGTTCTTCACGATCACGGCAGTGGCCATGCTCAGAGGATACAGTGAGACAACATAAGTGATTTCAAGCGCTCCTGAGGTGCAGCTCAATTCAACCTGCAGGAAAGCAAGGGAAAACGCACTTCTAAGATTCGAGCACAAAGGTCAGTTCCATTAAATAACCAAACGCGGCCCTATAAGATGTGCAACCCGGGAGTGCTACTATTTGTAAGGAGAATAGCTATCTGGAATACCTTGACCATGCCAATTCGACATTATCGAGATTTAGTCAGATGCAGGAATTTCTAACTAAGAGATGGGGGAGTTTCTGGTCTTCCAGAGCAGAGTTCTCCTTTTGACTCGCGGTGAAGAACCCATTAAGAAACGAGCACAAAGAACCATCTGGCATTGCTCTTCGGTTTTTTCTTCTCCAGTTTTCCCCAGATCCCTTGCAATGTTGACTGATATTGCCATGGTTAACATGCCATTCTTGCATAGACAACTCTCTTTAAGTAGAACACTAGCTCAGATGTTCTCAATCAACTCGTAACTAAATTTACCAATATTGATCTTAAATCAAAGCTAGTCAAGGTAACCCTCAAACTAGCAATCACCAACAAATGTCTACATTCATCGACGAAACAAAGACAACTCAGAGACCAGCATCGGCAACAATAGAACACATATGATAAGTGAAGCAAGAGGACCATAAAACAAGAAACAGAGAGAGAGAGAGAGAGAGAGAGAGAGAGAGAGAGAGAGAGTGCAAGTATGTAAATGCGACAGACACCTGGACTGCATCGATGGAGTCCGAGTCCACATCCTTCACGGTCCACTCGGAAGCAATCACGGGCGACCCTTGCGACCCTAGTTCCGCCAATTCGTTGATCACCAACCCGACGCCACCCCTGACTCTGCTCGGCGAATTCACCGTGTACAGAACCTCCTCGAACCCGTCGTCCTTCCAATACACCTTGGGCATGTACGAGGTGACGTGGGCGTCTGGTATCGTGAGCTTGAGGGAGCTTCCGTTCCTGACCGTGAGCTCCACCGCGGGGACGCTGCCGTCCGACTCCGAGAACTTGATCCCCTTCCGGCCGAACCTGTCGTTGAGGCTGTCGAGCGCAGAGGCGGCGGCGGCTGTTGCGGCGGCGGAGGGCTTGATGGGAGTGGGCTTGGGGAGATTGAAGGAGAGGAGGGAAGCAGCCATGGAGGATGAGAAATGGGAAGGAGCGGTTTCCACCCACACACGGACACTCTCTGAACTCATCCTCTGTTTAATCTGCACAGGCAGCGACAAGTGTTCTTGTCCGGATTTGTGGGGGCCCCACGTTTGTGCACTTTTCTCTCTCTCAGGATTTTATTTAAGAAAAATTTTAAATAAGGGCTCCAAATACCTTTATTTTCTTAAAAAAAAAATACGAAGTGATCCTTATTTTAAATAAAAAATTGAAATGATCATGAATGTTTCAAATAAGTACATGACCTCGCCGACTGGCCGGTCAAACATTCCGATCGATCAAGGGTGTTTTCATCAAAATATAATTTTAACTTAATTTAACTAATTAAATTAAATTAAAAAAGAAGAAAAAAGAAGAAGAAGGAAGATACACAAGTGGGAGGGGGTTGCTTTCCCACCGGTATCTGCTACTTTTTTTTTAACGGTTTTAGTTTTCTTTTGGAAAATCAAAAAAAGTAAAATAAATAAAATGACTAAAATTACAAAAATGTCCCTAACCAATGATGAGTTAGGCTCTTTTTTTAGGCTGATATGATTATTTCAAATCCTTATTTGAAACAATATTCACTTCAAGCCCTTATTTGAGTTATTAAGGATACTTCAAGCCATTATTTGAAATAAGATCAACTTTAGGTCATTATTTGAGAAAATGAGGAGATTTGAGATCCTTTTTGAAATTTTCCTTACTATTTAGTGTTGTCGAAACAATTATTACATACATTTAAGTTGCATTTAAAAAAAATCGTTCATACCATTTACAATAATAAATAAATAAATAACATTTTATTACTCACAAAAATTATTAATAATAAATTATTGAAGATAATAAAAATATTTTTTGTTAACTAATTTTTCTAAATGATATAACAAATTATTTTTTGATAATATTTTCCAAATCTTTAATTTACCGTAAAACAAACACACCCTTCATTATTTTGATTTTAGAGAAATTGATTACACATATTAGAATAAAAATTCATTAGAACTGGTCATTTTCCACTATTCGGTTGCTTACAGTTTGGCCCTTTTACATTTTTTTAATGATAAAATTTGAGTCCCAAACTTTTTTGTTTTTTGTATCTAGATTCTCAAACTAATTACTCAACACAATTTGACCGTGAATTTTCCATATATCCATTCATACGCTAATTGCTAATGAAGATTTCATCACCCATCCAGAGCGAGTTGACTTGTGATTTTAATATGTTTGTCGATTCAATTCGCGATTTCACTCTGATTTCACGCTGAAAGCGATTTTGAAGAAATCGTGTAAATTTTCGAGCCGGACGCAATATGTAACTACCATGAACTAAGTGCTTGCCATGGACATGTAGCGATAACATGAAATGAACAGATAAAAATTCGAGAAGAAATCACAACCCCATAAAAATGATCCCTATCCTATTATCCTCACTTGATTTTGGTCACCCGTGCTTTTATTTTGTAATGGATTTGCTCTCTGGACTGATCTATCATATTGATTTTAGGACATCTCTCAAAGATGTTTCTCTTTTGTCCCAATGCAAACAAAAACTCCGGGCAAGCGATGATCATTAATTTGATAGCCCTAGAAGCGAATCAACCGATTCTACCTAAATGGCCGCCACTTTTTTGGGCCAGAAAATGGTCACCATTTGAGAATTGCTTTTGGCGGATCCAGCCCATGTGGAAAGCAGATCATTGCCAACTTTTTAGTAGGGGTGTCCAAAGAACAGAGAACCGCCCAGACCATCCGGAATCAGGCTGAACCAACCCAGAACCGGAGATTCCCGTGGGGACCTGTCCGATTTCCTATTTCAATTTATTGAAACCAGTGAGTACCGATCTGGTTCTAGGCATGAAACAACCCACCCGCCCACCTAGGACTGTGATAGACAGATACACATCAAAAAAAAAATTTCCAACTCACTTTTAGTGAAAATGAGTCGTCTAGCCTGCTTTTTCCCTTTACTCCATAGTCCTTCTCAAATCTCACGGGACACATCAAGATGCTATCATTTCCTCTATAATCTTTCTAGTCCCCTTCAAGTGTGTCTTTGTCGAGATTAACATATCCTACTTGGATGCTGCTTTTCTCGATGTGAGCCTCTAGTTGTTTCTCTCCCCTGCCACTTACTTACAAATGCATCTCTTAGAACATTTAGTCACAGCTATTGAGCATTAATGCGTACGTTCTATTTTGGTGGACTCAATCTGATATTTAAAGCAAGAATATGAACAGTACTTAAGACTGTGAAGACAAATACAAGCTGAAACAAATGGTTCTTCAAAGTTTTAAATGATAAGCAAATAATGGAATCAAATGTCCAAATGAGAGCATTCATCCTAAAATCACAATATCATTTCTTGTTTGGCTAGACCCTCATGCAAATTTCTTTATTATTCTTATCTTTTCCCTTGCAAGAAGTACCCACACATAGAAACTAGATTCACCATAATATTAATTGATGAATGCAATTTTGTAAGGATTGGGGACCAACTCCCGGATAGATCCATGGAACCAACAGGCGATTAGTTCAGGGATCAATTTGATTGCTAGATAAAGCACAATGACTAAGCTTGAACGTTGACAGTACTCAAGGGTCCATTTTGACGACACCCTCCTGATAATTTCTTCTATTTAACTGAACCTCCAAGATGGAGGAAACGAGGAATGGTTGGAATGGACAAAGATGATTTTTGCCTTCTACATGTGTTGTGATAAGACAAAAGAATTATGAGGATCCAAAGCAAATTTATTTTGAAAATGTCAAACTTGTGAGAGGAAAAAACGAATGCACCTGAAAAGCATTTGACGAAGTCTTCTCCGTCGAAGTAAAAAAATCACGGGAAATTAGCAAAGACCACAGCAAGCCACACAACAACGTGCGAAACGCTGTTCGGAGCATGAAATTTAGGATCCCAAGTTGTAAACGCCAGTAATTAAAGGCCAGCCTCGGCAACCACCAGACAAAGGATACACGATTTTTTTTTTTTTGGTCGAAATATGTACGATAATTAAACCTGTCGATTTCGCCATGAGAATCTGCGCAATGAGGCACAAGAGTAAAGGAAAAAAAAGAGATATGTAAATTGAAAAGAAAGAGACGCGGTGCTCACACCGGAAACAATCTTTCAGTTAATGAAGTTGGTAGCTCCATATCCCAGCCGCGGTCACTCCAGCTGGTTTTGCCATTATGATCTGACAGTACAACAAGTGCCGTTCAGTTCAATGCCGATACCTCATGTGAAAGGAGCATGCTTTGGGCCACCGACTTGATCGAGAAACTCGAACGTTAAAAGCACTCAAAAGGGGAAAAAGCCTAGATGGACCATAAACATCCACAGCTGGGCACATTTAGTCGCGAGGACATCACAAGGCGAACCAGACAGCTGCATATTACGCAAAATGCAGATCCTGTCTACTTTTCGAAAAAAAAAAAACTAATGCTCATCCTCCTAACACTTGATCACAAAAAGGTCTATTTTCCTGCTTCAATCGATCACTCAAATCAGGTACACAATCTTAAGTACACATATCTTGCACATTAGCAATTAATGCTCAACCACATCATGATCCCCCTGCTCATACAAGATCCACCTATACCATAATCTGCAAATTACAACAATTGAGAATCAATGATTACAAGTAGATCACAATAAAAATATTAATTACCACAGACCTGAAAAATCTGCTTTCACACCCCCATCTGATAGTATTTGGTTCCGGGGACTATGGGTTTCGTAACAACTCGATCTGATGGATGTACAAGTCTAGCAAAACTACGTCCATATTAATGGACAAATTATAGTAATTGACCGTCCTTTTGTTCCTAAGAACCAAGCTACCAAAGAACACCTTAGAGCGACAACCTGAGTAATATACAATACGCTGATATTATCACAATGGCCAAGAGTTCCTAGTAATCTTTTGTCAATGCAAGTTTTTGCTTCTTGGGAATTCACTCAATGCACAGCCTGATCAATAATCTCGGAAAATTACTTGATCAACCCAAAGCACAGTACATGCCGCATCAGCAGCATATTTAAGAGCAAAAAACCTGCTGAAGAGCACATTGTGAGCAATATGCTCGTTTTAAAAATGCATGACATTTTAAAATCTCCTGGTATAAAAAGCAAAACCAAGAATATTGATAATGTATATCCATATCGATTTGCATGGCTTACGTTCCACACATTTTCAGCTAAAGCCTTCACTCAATACATCCAACTTGATCTTACACGAGTTGAAGACAGGTTGGTGACACCCAAACCCAGACTCGTGTTTGTAGTCCATTCATAGCGGAACTAAGCTGTTCCTTACATAATGATCCCTTTGTTTACAACTTTAACGTAGTCAACCACAAAAGCATGAGTATTGGTTCCCTCTCAACAGATGCAGTAAATGTGGTCACCTTAATTCTAGCAAATACTACAATTAGTATGACCAGGGAAAATTGTGCAACCGAACCAGATCGATATGAAAAGTCTGGTAAGCAGCTAACTTGGTAATATAGAGGTCCCAAATATTCCTGGCTGAAGCATTCTTACAAGTGCCTTGCTCTGAATAGATACCCACTTTGGCATTTCCATTCGCATGTGTAGCATTATCCATGGCAGTAAGCCCAGTATCTGGTACCATCTCAAAACTCTCAGCAAATTTTCCAATAGCATACCGATCCAACCTGCCACACCAGTGGAAGCCTAATTAGTAATTCCATGTCCAAAGCATCCTTCCAAAGTAAATTGTAAGTCATTTTTCTTAAAAGGAGAAGAAATAGACTACCCCTACTTATGTTACAGAAACCATAGCAGCAAAGAAATCCCTAAACTGTTTTCAGTTAGCCTATTATACAATAGGATAGAATCAACACAAAAGCTGTTCTTCAGGGAATGAAGCACTCTTCCTTTGGCAGACACAAAAGGGAAGATTTAAACTTAAGGAACAATGTCCAGGAACCACAATTGATCACCACTAATTCATGAAATTTACTAGAGGAAAGAAGTACCAATGACAAAACCCCAAACAATTGTGCTATTATGCAGACCTTCCCCCAAAAGCTTGGCAACTTAAATGCATGCCTAGTCAACATCAGACACGTCATATTAGGATCTGAGCAGGTTATCAAATAAGTATGCATACTAGGACAAGAAAGCAGAAAATTCAAAAAAACATAGGTACATCAGCAACGAGGGAACACAGCAGCTTTTCTTGTCCAAATCGCTTACTGGCAACAGTAGGTTATTTGCGATAACTTGCTCTTTATATTGTACATCCGCCGTTTCAGAACCCTTTTCTATCAATTCTTCTGTGAACTCAATCGTCAGAAAGATTCAACATACCAAGAGAAAATTCAGACATGTAGATAATGCATCTTGACCTCCCTAGGTAACAAGTGGGCCAGCCATTGGGCACTTCCAAACACAAACCTTGTTGATCCCTCTATTGTAACTGCAAATCATCTCACTTGGATGCAGTCCCATCCTAATAAGCTCATCAGCATTTCGGAGCAGCTCTCCAGCAAAAGAGATTGTCAAATTAGCACCATCACCAATCTCCTCTTGCTGAGCCTTGCCTTATAGGACTAAAATCTTGGCAGCAGGATGCTGAACCTTTGAGTTCATTGACAATGGTGGTGGCATTCACGACAGAGAGCTTGTCTAAGTGATTTACAACCATCTTTTTCGATCCCTGATCAAATATGCAGTCATGAAGAAACACATCAGAATTACTCCAACATATCAATTTGAAAGCATGCATTCGTCACTAAAACCCCTCGTTCGCCCGTTGAAACCATAGAACTTCTCTCGGTCAATAGCATTAAAACAACAATGACCAAACCGAATGGCCCCGATGAGGGGACTAAAAGCCTTGACTGCGCTTTAACGAAGCAATTAACCCATCGGACGCAACTAACCACTCGGCGTACAGTGAATTCGATCGCTTACACATTGAATATCCACATTACCACATCAAAACGAAACACTTATACAAAACTGAGAGAACGAGAAGTAGAGAAGAACGCTGCAACTCAGTGAACCAACGAGCAAATGAGGATCAGGAAAGGACAGAGTCGATCACCGCAGGGTGTCCTCGAGAAGCGGCGCGTAATAGCACAGAGCTGCTCGCAGGCCTTGATGTTCTCGAGAACGGCCTTGTCCAGTCCCGACAGGTGCAAGTGACCTCCTTCGGGCATCGGTTGCGCTCCGTAAGGCTGAAACGAGTAACCCATTTTACCGCCCTTTCTCTGCCGCTTCTTCTTCTTCTTCTTCTTCTTTGGGGTGAAACAGAGAAAATGAGGTCTTCGGAGAGATCGCTAATCGAATGCTAGCTTCTCGCGCACCACAACAACGCGAAGAGATCAGAGATTCATTCTCGCGTTCTTCCCTCCGCCGGTGGAATTCAAAAAGTTCCCGGAAGAACCCTAGAAGAACCTCCAGGCGCCACAGAACAGAGAGAGAGAGAGAGAGAGCCGTTCAGAGGGCGAAGCTCTAGTGACGGGAGCGTGAAACTCTTGAAATGACAGACGAATCGAAGAGCAGGATTTTTCGGTTTCTTTTGAAAAAAAAAAAAAATGACCATCATACGGCGGCTTCCTAAAATTCGCTTGACTTTGAAATTGGAAGGACGGAGTTTCTCTTTTCTTCCTTATTTGCCCCTAAAATTTTACATTTTTCTCGCTTCGTCCTCTCGCAAATTCTTCTCTTCTTTCATATCATGCCCAACTTCCATCGTCACTCTCCTTCCATACATTCCAAACAGTGGATTATGAGATTTAAAGACCTTTTCACTCCATTTTAGGATTTTATATTTATCGTGTATTTTTAACTTTGTATACTTTTATCTTTATAGTAAATAAGTCTGGATAAACTCATACTGGCTTAATTATGAAAATAAGCCTGATGATTGGGCATGCATGGAAGCCAAGTGTGATGTTGGGCTTAAATCCTCATCAAAATCCATCCATAATTGGAAAAAATTTAAATTACTCCAGCTAAATAATATAGTCTAGAGAGGGCATGGTGATTTTATAGAAGCCTTGCAATTAAGTTCCTTTTAGTAAATGTCATCAACATGCATAGAGGTGCCATTTTCATATGCTAATGCAAAGTTAAATCAAACCGTCGTATCTTCTCTCCCACACATATATTTTCTAATGCCACCAAAACTATTTCGGCAATTTTATTACAACCGTTGTTTCGATGAGGGTTTTAACAATGAAGTAAAAGGAAAGCAGCTAGGTGTCCTTATATCTCGTTAGATTGATCCGAATCGCTATTAAAAAGAACAATCATCAATGTCCGCGTAAAAGGTAATCTCGTAACTAGTCGTAAACTCTCAAACACCGTAAGTAACTCATAATCTCCGGCTTATCAATATGTAGCTTGATCATGGCTAAACTCTTCTCGTTCAAATTGTGCCATCGTGTATTCATACGTTGACTTAGAGAGAAGGGTTTTCCGCCATTGATTTCATCGATGGGTATAACATCGCTATAAAATCAACAACGGATAACTCTACTTTAATACATATCAATGAGGGGGGTGAAGTTGTGATATTGGTTCTAAAATCCCATGTCAAAATCCATCCGTGATTATAATATGACAGAAATAAATGTAGATAATTAAAGTAGTTCGAGGATAATTAAAGTAGTTCGAGGGCATAGAAAGTGGACTTACACCCTAGAATGCAGCCACCTAAGCTTTGCTCGTTTATAGATTTTATATTGCCTCAAGGAGGACAAATTTTCAATTTTTTTTTTGTACAAGCCCATCAATGTTAGGCCCATTGGCCATCGGGTCCATGTTGATTTGATTATCTAACTTCCATTTAATCAATTTATCCACCAAATAAAACTCTCCGGAATTAAATTCTCTTGGCAGAAGAAAGAAAAAGTTCCTAGTAAAAACACCATTTAATAGAGGGATAAATGCATGAAGATGATCAAAGAATTTGATCGTTGATCAGCTGAAGGGTTAAAAAGACGCCAATCTAGTGAGGAACTCGCCTTCGATGGAATTTAGACATTGGGGATTCAACATGGCTTCCATGCGGAACGGATGGTCATTTGCCACGCGTCATTCTCGACAACCAAATTCTATCGATGACGTATATGAGACCTTATTCATTATGACATTTCTAAAACCTTTAAGGCCTCGATTGATTGATGATTAAAACGTTAAATCTTTTTTTTATGCAATTGTCCCATTGAATATACACGCATAGCCCTTCCATCGCCGAAGACGCAGCATCGATTACTTTCACGTGCCAATTTAAAAAAAAAAATCAAATTGCATAAATAAGATTCTTAAGTCTATGTTTTCCACTCTCCTATAGACATATCAATCAAGTACATCTCCGAGCATACCGCATGGAAATACAAGCTATCCGATAGATTTCAATCGCCATTAGAGGGAAAATACATCGTTTTTCCTTTCCCTTGACACATCGACGCGTTACTCAAATCGTAACGGAAATCTCCATGTTCAAATCGCGCTCTCGCTCGAATTTTTCCTTCCACGGATTTCGTGATTTCTTTCTTCGCCATCGAGGCTAGCGATACCCACAAACTTCAAACCTTCACTACAAAATCAAACTATGCCTGTGAATACAAGGACACATTTTGGGAGCGGCTCCCCCAAAAAAGCCAACCCTACTACATCTCTAGAGGATGACCACCACCACCACCACCACGACGGTGTGCGAGCTTTTGTTGACTCCCCCACCTCGGGCACTTCGAAGCTAACCTCAGGAAAACCCTAGAGAGACAAGAACATCATTCACATCAAAAACACATTAAAAAGAATACGCAAAATAAAAAATACAAAAATGATGATGAAAAAAAAAAAAACAAAATGGCATTTTAAAAAAAGTGGGAAATGCTTCATGGTCATCACAATGCCACAACTTTAGCAAAATGCCCATATGCCTCTCCCACGCCCACGTCCACCCACATTCATCAAATTTTTCAATTTTCATTTCAATTTTTATCTATTTTTAAAATTTTTTTAAGCATATTCTAGAAAAAGAAAACCAAAATAAAAAGATATTTCCTTTTTTGCCCCCAGCCCTGATGTGAAAAAATTGAAGATGGGAAATTAACCCCCCCGGTTCAAAATGTCCCACCGAAAAAAAAAAAAAAGATAGTCGGTTTAAAGATCTTCTCTCCATGTTATTATTATTATCTGCATATATAGAGTGTTGCCTCTTCCCCCATCATCGTCTCTCTCTCTCCCCCTCCCTAGCGAGGCTCTCGCTAACTTTATCGCCAACGCAAGGAAAAAGTTTTTTTTTTTTTTTTTTTCGGACAAGGGGGGTGCAGATAATAATGCAGTCTTCTCATGTACGTACGTGTGTGCGCATAGTGTGAAACATCAGAGACCGAGGAGGAGGAGGAGGAGGAAGGTGGAAAGATCTGAGCTCGATCGGCCGTTCGAATGCGCCGATTCTCGCCGGTTTCGGTGCCCGATCATCTTGCTTTCGCGATTCTCGAGGATCGATCTGTGAGTCGGGTTTTTTTTTTTTTTTCCTTTTTGGGGGTCTTGGGTTCGTTGAAATTTTTGAACTTGTTGGCTGTTTGTCGTGGATGATGGTGGTGGTGTCATGAGCTTGTTAGGTGATCGGTTTTGTTGTTCTTTGGGAGCTTTTTTTTTTTTTTTTTTTGTGGGAATGATCGGACTGTTCGAGTTGGTGGTTGATGATGGTTTGATTCGACATTGAGCACGAAAAATCGTTTTGCTTTGCTGAATCCGATGCGAAAATCATCTTGTTCAACGCTGATGCTGGCTCGAAGGTGGAGAGTGGTTCATTTGGTCGGTGCTAATTCGGTATTTGGGATGAGGAGGCATGTGCGATGTGCAAGTGATAGATTTGTTTTAGTTTTGATTTTTTTTTATTAGCTTTAGGTGCATTTGCTTTTGTCATGGGGTATTTCAGATAATGAGATCTTCTCGGTGTATTGGCCGGAAAAATTCTATCTTGTTGATATTGCCTTTTTGGTGCATGCTCGTTATCAATTTCGCTCCGCTTCTGAGCATCTCTGAGTATTCTAGCAACCTGGCAAATCTTCTCACGAGGTTATTTTTGTACCTTATTCAGTATGTATGGAAAAAGCCTTCTCATTGCTTAAAATTGAAAGGACCTGTACTTCGTGAGAGCAGAAAAAAGTGAAAATTGTTTATGGTATTCCCGAGTAATATGCATTTTTTGCTGTTGGTCCTTTTTGGCTCTCTCTTGATCTTGGATTTTTTGCAACGATTGACTTCTATTCTTGGCGTTTCAGAAGGCCTGAAGGGTTAGTTGGTGAACTTAGGGGAATGTGATTTGCATGGGGTGACGATGCCTGAGTTGCGAAGTGGAGCACGGAGATCAAAGAGGCTCGACAATATACAACCAAACCCACAACAAATTGATCAAGCGGATAATTGGGCACTGCCTACGCAAAACAAAACTAGGAGGAGAGGAGGTGGTGGAAGAGGAAGGGGTAATGCGACAGCTGTAGGGAGAGGAAGGGCAACAGGTGCTGGTCGAGGTCGGGGAATAAGATTTATAGATTTAGACCCGGAACCTTGCGAAGTGGTTCCTGAGGTTGCAGCTTTAGGAGCTGCTGCTGACCCTGCTTATAATAGAGTTGAGGTTGTGGGAGAGAAAGATATTGCAATGGAAGGAGGAAGTGCAGAAAAAGTGTTGGGAGTCGAGGAAGAAGCTAGCTCCACACCTGTTCCTGAGAGGGTAGCTTCTCTTCTCCCCGTACCCTTTTTGGTCGATTAAACTTGTAGCTTCACATCTTTCATCCGTCTTCTTTGGTGTTGATGGTCTACTCCAGTGAGGATACCTTCTTCTATGATCAACTTAAGGGCTGAGACTGAGGCTTCTATTTTGGCAATCAACATTCATACTTATTCTTTTGTTGCGTGAGCTTTATTGGGAAATTGCTGATTTTAAAGTTCTCGTATCTTGCTTATGCTTTAGTAGCTTCCTCTCGAATAATTAGCTTTCAATAATTTTCTTAATGTTAAAGTTTATTAAGCATAGTTCTCAATTTATCTTGTATAGTCCTGAAAGTTGTCTTTTCCTGTCTCTGTCATTTTATCGTGAGGAATCTCAATGCAGTAGTCTGCTCTCGTTTGATGCAGGTACAAGTGGGTAACTCTCCTCAATATAAGACAGAAAGGAAATTGGGAAAAGGTGGCTTTGGCCAAGTGTATGTTGGCAGAAGGGTAAGCGGTGGAAGTGATAGAACAGGACCAGATGCAATAGAGGTATGGCATGACTCCAAATCTATTATCTCTCTCTCTCTCTCTCTCTCTCTCTCTCCCGGTTATGTCTCACAGACGTGAGATTTTTTATTCTTAGCGGTTCATTCATTTCAGGTTGCATTGAAGTTTGAGCATCGTAACAGCAAAGGTTGCAACTATGGCCCTCCTTACGAGTGGCAAGTGTACAAGTATGTATCACATTTATTCTTTTTTGTCATATTTCCCTTGAGAGAGCGTATATTATGAATCTTTGATTTAACATCTGATTTTAATTACCTTTGGAATGAAAAGTACTCTAAATGGATGCTATGGAATCCCTTGGGTTCATTATAAGGGTCGACAGGGGGATTTCTACATTCTGGTAAGATTTGATTTTGGCATTTCTTGTCATTCTGGTTTCTCTCTTTGAGGGAAACTAAGTTAGAAGTAATATATATTTCAGGTTATGGATATGCTTGGGCCCAGTCTTTGGGACGTCTGGAACTCTCATGGGCAATCGTAAGATCCAGATTACTGTGTTTCACTTGCTACCCATCTCTATTTAGTTACTGATGATTTTTTTGTGATAATTACACAATAACATCTGTGAACAGAATGGCGCCGAACACGGTGGCTTGTTTTGCCGTGGAGGCAATATCAATACTGGAAAAGCTTCACTTAAAGGGGTACCTATATTTATTATTTTAATTCTTGAACTTTCTGCTTTATGAAAGGACTTCATAATTGCAATTAACTGCTTTTGTTAACTTGTTCCTTCTTCTGCTAGCTTTGTGCATGGAGACGTCAAACCAGAGAATTTTCTGCTTGGTCAACCTGGATCACCTGATGAGAAGAAGCTTTACCTCATTGATCTTGGCTTAGGTATGTTCACTTTCCTGGATTATCCGTTCCCGCATGCTGCTTCCCACACAGATGCAGGTGACACAATGCGTTCTAGGGTTTGTCTTTATGGATTGTAACCCCCCCCTCCTTCCCCAACAAAGAAATAAAAGCATGTACTAAGCTTTTGGTCTTTTGAATTTAGCAGCCTTCCATTTATGGTGTTGATAATGTTAGTTCACTGCCAACGATCTGTATTTCAGAACCTCTTAATGGGGAATCTTAATTTGCCTGGCCCAGCTGACAAAATGTCTTTTTGTGCAGCGTCTAGGTGGAAAGATTCGACATCTGGTCAGCATGTTGATTATGATCAAAGACCTGATGTATTCAGGTTGGTAGGTGTTTAAATATTTCCATGATTTTGTTGGTTTCCTGGTTATTGAATTTCTCCTTTTTGGCAGAGGAACAATAAGATATGCAAGCGTGCATGCTCATTTAGGACGGACTGGAAGTCGACGAGACGATCTTGAGTCATTGGCATATACATTGATTTTCCTTCTAAAAGGAAGGTTACCATGGCAGGGATATCAGGTGCATTGATTGAGTTGCTTCAGTGGTGTATGGAGATGTCTTTTATGCTTATATATCGCGAAATAACTGTTTTCTGTTGCAGGGGGACAACAAAAGCTTTCTTGTCTGTAAGAAAAAGATGGCTACTTCTCCAGAGTTAATGTGCTGCTTTTGCCCCGCCCCATTCAAGCAATTTCTTGAAGCCGTAACAAACATGAAATTTGACGAGGAGCCAAATTACTCAAAGTTGATAGCCTTTTTTGAAAGCCTAATTGAACCATGCACATCTTTGAGACCAATTAGAATTGATGGAGCTCTAAAGGTATTTCAGTCTTCTTCCTCTTCTTGTATCGAATGGAAGATTAGACTACTTACAAATTGCAAGACCATTACTCCTAGCCTGTGACTGATAGAGATATGTGGAAAGCTGGATCTACTTGTAACTAGCATTATCAGAACAGCCTAACAATAAATGAATTTTTCTTTCATGTTTAAATAGGTCGGTCAAAAGCGAGGCAGATTACTCATTAATTTGGACGAAGATGAGCAGCCAAAGAAGAAGGTTCGATTGGGTAGTCCGGCTACTCAGTGGATTTCTGTTTATAATGCACGTCGGCCCATGAAACAAAGGTAAGTATGCTTCCTTAAGTTAGACCTCAATTAGGACTTACTGATAAAAATTCTACCTTTCAATATGGCATGGTTTGATCTACGAGACTAGCTGTCACTATCGTCTATTTCTGCACATGCAAGATGTGTTAATACTTTATCTTTTAACTCAATTGCAGACACTTATGCACGTGAACATATGGGAAATCTGACATAAACGTAATATTGAAGTGGTCAGCGGAAAAGAATTGTATTAATTTCTTACACCTGAAACTAATAGCTTGATTAACTTTTTAGCGACTATAAAGGGCATGTGCCAAAAAGTTTTGGCATATTGGCATTTATACACGCTATTTATTCTGATGATACATGGAGTGACTAAATTCATCTGTTCTATTATGATGCTTATATACCATTCTTAACTATAAATGCGAGCATTTTCTATGATATGCTTGAGTTGCATGCTACTAAATGCGTTCTCTAGGTGACTTTCTCAAAATTGTGCCTGAGGTTTATTCTTCGATATCTTGCATTGAAATTGTGTCTGAGGTTTATTCCTGACACATTAGTGTACTTTATTTGATATCTTGCATTAAAATTGTGCCTGAGGTTTTGTGTCAGGAATCTGTTTGACCCCTGCCAAAAAGTCTGAGCAATTATGCATTATATAGACTAACGATATGTGGAGTAACGAAATCCATTTGCTGTATTATGATGCTCACAAAATTGTCTTACTTGTGAGCATTTTCTTGATATGCTTCAATTCCATACTACTAATTTCTCTGTAGGTGACTTCTCAAAAGTTTGGTTAGGTTTACTTCATTCTTCTATATCTTGTATTTAAATGGTATCTGAGGTTTGTGTCAGGAACCGTGGGTAGAATGTTAAATGTAATGTAAGACTGGTATTTGTGTTGTTGATTTATTCAATTATTTGCTCGGTTGTCTGGCCTCAGGCTTGATGTTTTCACCTGCCATTCAAAGGATGGATGACGAGCTGTTATAAATCATACTCTTGATTGTTTAATGTGAGAAATATCATAATGTTTACCTTTTTCTCATGCAACATGCACCAATTTCACCTAAATTTGACCATACTAGCAATTTGGACCACTGGTAATTTTTGTTTGAAAATTGTTCTAGTACTCAGCCGGTAAATGGTTAAAGGCTTATTAAGTCCAACTTTTGTCCAGATAATATCTCTGTGATCATCTATATTAGCTTTCTAGCAACCATTGTAATGTTCTGTTAGCTTTCTAGCAACTATTATAATTTTCTTCTGCATAGCATATGCTAATTAGGTTCTTTGAACTGCAGATATCATTACAATGTAGCAGATACAAGGTTAAGCCAGCATGTAGAGAAGGGAAATGAAGATGGGCTATTTATCAGCTGTGTGGCCTCTTCATCAAATTTGTGGGCTTTAATCATGGATGCAGGAACTGGTTTCTCTTCGCAGGTTTATGAGTTGTCTGCTGTTTTTCTGCATAAGGTACTTCTTGTCTAGTGATTGTCATTATTTTGGTGTGGTCTTTGGTGAATTGCGTCATTTCTTACCTTGTCCATATGATCTTCCTTGAAGGATTGGATCATGGAACAGTGGGAAAGAAACTACTATATCAGTTCAATAGCCGGTGCATCTAATGGGAGTTCCTTGGTTGTCATGTCCAAAGGTGAGTAAAACCTGTCTTACATATTTGACATTGAAGTATTGATCAGTGAAAATAATGAGTAAAAGAAAGTAAATTAACAACTGAAGTTAAAGTATCAGTGGATTAAACAGCGTGAATGATAAAAGCTATAGAAGCGTGAGACACGATTTTCATTCAGATCTTTTATTGCAGCACATCTATGTAGCACGAACGCTCTCCGGGGGCCTCCATGTCGTGTCATGTTGTGTTGTGTCATGTCATGTCGGACACTCTCCAACACTTGGACACTTTGCGAAATGTGACCGACATGTGGTCAGCACTCCAAACACGCAAGCGACACGCGATTTCAGCATCTTCACACGCCATTTCGACATGCACGGGGTCAATTTTAAGCATTTTCTATAAATTAGAAGTCAAAATGTTAATTTATAAAAAATATATGTACTTAAATCATAAATCCAGCCACTCCAAAATTAATATACCCAGCCAACCCCAAAAAAACCTAATCGTGAATCCCCAAGAGAAGAAAAAGAAAAGAAAAAGAAGAAAGTCACGGCTGATATTTCCATATATATATGATAATGTATCATGTATATATAAAAAGATACATTAACATGCAATGTATCCTAACATGTTGGAATTCTCTATTCTTTGAGAAATCACGTCTTGGCATGTTGTGTCGCATGTCGTGCCGGCACTACATAGCAGCACATACAATTATGGCACTTGCAAAAGAATAAATTCCTTCACTTTTTAGCTTGAAATGCCTTGTCTTTGAATCTTACAATAACGGGTAAACTGTAGACAGAATGAAAGCAGCAAGTTTCAAGGTTCAATAAATGATCGGTAGAATTTAATAATTGATGCTGTCTTTTTAAATTCTGATTAACATCCCGTTTCACTCTTCTATATTTTCAAAACCGTGTATTGTTTTATGGATTGCTATCTGGCAACAAACATTCTATGTGAACTATGCTAATGTCAGTTAATGTGCATTCTGTTTGCTGCAGAGTCTAGTATTCAGAATGTATTAAATCTGTGAATTCTTCTGTTCTTTTTCTGTAGGTTTTAGTTGACTCCTTTAATGAGTCTCTTAAATTAAATATTAACATCTGGTATAACACAAGATATGCTTCTATATAAGTTTAACATCACACTATGTACTTGAAGTTCATGAACGTCATGCTCTTAATATGGATGTTTCATCTGTATACTGTGCTGAAATTGCTGTCAGCAAGCATGTGTTCCCTCTCCTGGTTCATACACCTTCTGATCATCAGTACCAGGCAGGCTGGATATTTCTTCAATTGAATTGCTTTTGTGTTTGTTGCTGTTCTTTGTATGAGGGGCTTCCATGTAATGACTTAGATCTCCTCAATAATCTCACTTGCAATTGAATGGGTCAATTGCATGGACCCTTGTATCTGTTGAACTTCATCACTTCCATGAATTTTATCCCATTCGTTTCACGGCCATCTGCTTTGGCGCCTCAACTTGGATCACATTGTTCATTCTGCAGAATGTGACTGCGTATTGCATGTGGCAAATCAACCTCTTGACTATCCATTATGTTCTTAATGATGAAAAATTGGCACAGAAGGTTTTGTTGCTGATTATTTTCCATTACCTCAGGTACCCCATATACCCAGCAGTCCTACAAAGTGAGTGAAGCCTTTCCTTTCAAGTGGATAAATAAAAAGTGGAAAGAAGGTTTTCACGTCACTTCCATGACTACAGCGGGCAGTCGCTGGGGTGTGGTTATGTCTAGAAATTCTGGATTTTCTGACCAGGTATCAGTTTCCCTCAATCTTTTTATAGAAGTAGTTCATTAATTAAAAAAATGTTGGAAATGTGGGCATTAGCATCTGAGAATGGGACAAATACTTTCATAGTCCTGTTATAAACATGCCATTTTTTGTTCTCACGGAACTTTTTATTTACTTATGCAAGGTTGTGGAGCTTGATTTTCTATACCCAAGTGAAGGTATACACAGAAGATGGGAGAGCGGCTATAGAATAACATCTATGGCTGCCACTGCTGATCAAGCAGCATTCATACTGAGCATACCTAAAAGAAAAGTGATGGATGAAACTCAAGAAACCCTGCGAACATCTGCATTCCCAAGCACACATGTGAAGGTTAGGTCCATTCTTCTTGCAAGTCATCATGTGCTTATTGTGGTTATCTTCAGCTATTCATTATTGCTTCCAATCTAATGATATATTGGTGTTATTGGACTTTTGACTTTTTTCACATAGGCTGGTTTGTACATGGGTACTATTCTTTTATTTACTTCCCTGATTTATCTTACTTCCCAAAGTCCAAATCCATTAGCTGGACATGATTGCTCACTGTCATGGATGCACTCGTTTGAGCTATCTGTCATACTATTTATTCTCTATTGTACCCCGTTCACAGAAATCTCATTTGGATGCGTTTTTTGTTTCTGGCAGGAAAAATGGTCTAAAAATCTCTACATTGCATCGATTTGTTATGGCCGGACTGTTTGTTGATTCGGTCTTGCTTTATACCTGTACCGGGAGAGTGTTTTGGCCGGAAATTTTCAAAGCTGAGACGGCTTTTTACAAATTTGATTTTCCAGCAACTAAAGAAAGGCAAGGCCACCCCCGCGAAACCATTCTCACAGTAGAATGTAAAGGCGAAAAGCGACCCAAGATAGCATTATATGTGTGAGTTGAAAAGGCAATGTACCCTGAACCCATCTGATCGATAGGGTACTTAGAGATCATGAAAGATGGTTTGTTTGTATCACCCTGCAATGTGCAGGAGGACTTGTGGTTCATAACACCGAATTGTTGTATGAACTTGCAACCATTTACTAGCAACACTGTTGTAAACTATTTGATGGGCGCGAATAGCTGCCCAAGCTCTTATTTGGAGGGCATCAAAATTCTGAATTTGCAAAGGTAGTACTGCTTGTCAGGTGTTCTGTAGGTGGTCTGCTTCCCTTGTGATAGTTAGTCCTTCTAATGAAGGAGGTTCTACCCAGTCTCTGCCAGTAAAAACTGGTCGACGGTTAATTCACGGTGCCAGATATGAGGTGAATCGACAACTCGCAATGGTGTGCCGCCTTGAAAGTTTGATGGTTTTCTAGATCGACTTTAATCATATCTGGGAATTGCCGTAGGGTTGTGTGTCGGTTTTTAGGTGGTTTTCCCAGTGTCCAGTTGATTTGTCTTGCAGTCAGGTCACTTGCCCTTAGGTTTTGGCACCAGAACTCGACATTGATGAAAAGAACTGAGACCTAGTTTTACTAGCACTGGGTTTTGGTCGCCGTGGTTCGGCGCGTTAGACTCTCGTGATCACCGGATTTTTGGGTTGGAAAGGTTCTTCACCGGGCGGTGCTGCGACTCAACTGTGGTTATCCATGGTTAAGGACCAGGTTTTGGTAAGAACTTTGCTGTTAAGGACATCGCGTTGGTGTTCTTCCATGAGTTGATTCCCTTTTAAACAAATGGAAGAAGCTCTAAGCTCATCCTTAGTAACTAGGAATCCATAGATAAAACCATGAACTGCTAGTAAAATTGTAGCCTCACCCAACAAAATAAAACCTGTCTTTTGTAAGTTTGATTTTTGGGATCATGATGAAATCTCATACGGAAGAAATGAACTGTATGCATCGCGACGGATCATTAATTCGAATCAATTTCGACGTGCGATTATTTTACTGTTTTTCTTAATCAAGGAAGATTTATACATGATACAATAATTTTACGAAACCTAAGTAATTTGATGCGATCTAATAGAAGAGTTCTTAGTATTTTGACCCCTATTCCTTCTCAACATTTTCGTACATTCGACATTAACTGGGTATATTTCGCTCAAAATAGAGACAGGGCATTCGAAGAAGGACTAAGGGCGTATTGGTCATTTCCAGATTGCGCAATGAATAAAATAAAGAAGTTAAGCTGTTAAAACCCTAAACCCTCCTGCTTCGCTCGCCAGTCGCACACTCTTCAAGCTGCCTCCCTTCGCCAAGCTTCAACTTCAGGACATCTCTCTCTCTACCTCTCTCCACAGCTTCGTCAACGGGCAAGCGATGCGACCTCCGCGGGGTGGCGGCGGGTTCAGGGGCGGCAGGGACGGCGGGTTCAGGGGTGGCAGAGACGGCGGCCGCGGGAGGGGAAGCGGCGGGCGCTTCGGCGGTCGCTCCGGCGGCGGCCGAGGAGGTGGCGGCGGGTTTCGCGACGAAGGGCCCCCGAGTGAAGTCGTAGGTGCGTTTACGTTCTTTCCGGTCCGTGCCTTGTGGTCCGCTTGCTAGAAGACCGATTTTAGAGAGAAATGCTGCGAGCTCTGTTCTCGTTTACGCTACGAGGTTTCGAATTCGGGAAAGTGCGCGTTTTCTTCGGTTAACGACGATGTGTTGCCTTCGGTATCTGTTTGGGTGGCTAATGTTTGTCAGCAGGATATGTGGTGGTTGAAGGGTTACAACAGTTTTTTATCTAGCCATCTAAACGGGTTCAATGTCAACTGACCGTAGGATTATGCTTATTTCTAGAATGTGCGAACTTGATGGTTGAGTAGGCTTCGTGATTGACTCGATCACCGATGTCGGAGCAAGCTAAAATCAGTGGATTTCAATTTCTCTCTCTTGGCAGTGTGAATGTAACTTAGAAGAGCCGCTTTTTGGAAATGGGTGAATCCACGAATGAATGTTGGTTAAGGAATGTACTAAACATCAAATGGTTGCTCTGTCTTCCGTTTTTTCACAGAGGTTTCATCATTTCTCCATGCATGTGAGGGCGACGTGGTCACCAAGCTTACCAATGAGAAAATTCCCTACTTCAATGCTCCAATCTATTTGCAAAACAAGACTCAAATCGGCAAAGTCGATGAGATATTTGGTCCCATCAACGAATCTGTAAGTCTTTTTTGAGACACGTGAGTTGCTCCTTCTGCCTAGGTATGTTCGTTTGCAACGAGATTGACATATTGGTATCAATGGCAGTACTTCTCTATCAAGATGATGGAAGGTATCATTGCTACTTCATACTCACTGGGTGATAAGTTCTACATTGACCCGGCTAAGCTCTTGCCCCTTGCAAGATTCCTTCCGCAGCCAAAGTATGTGTGCCTCTCTCTCCGTGCATCATTTAATATGTTTTGGAAATCTGAATAGATAGTTTTGTATGTTTCATTTCTCATGAATTGTCAAATTGTTAGACTCAATTCATTTTCTGCGTATGGAAAATATAAGTTCTACATTAAGTAATGCTAAACGTGTAGCCTGAGGGCACTCTCTTGACATACATATATAGTTTTCAGTTTCCAGAAATTATTGGAGTGTAGGATGGTATTGTCCTCATTGAATTTGTCGTTATATCCACTATCTTATGTGTTCACCTGAGTTGGAGCAATCTGAGTACTTTATTCTTCTTCTGCACAATCTGAAATTTGTGCTTGGAAATGTTTGAAGTGGTCACGAACTGTAGTATCAATTAGACCCCTTAATAGCTAATCGTCCTTGTCCAGTTTTATTTGTGATCTGTTGCATTTGATTTCTAGAGATAGTCTTCTAGATACTGAATTACTGATTTAGCTTGTAATGAACGTGGTTGCTCAAGTCCTCGGATTATGGACTTATTTGAAACTCACTTGTCCCTCTGTATGTTTTCCACCTGCAGGGGAGCTGCTGGTAGAGGTGGAGGTCGTGGTGGAGGCAGAGGAGGCGGTAGAGGTGGTGGCCGTGGAGGCGGTGGCTTTCGTGGACGGGGTGCTCCAAGGGGTGGGAGAGGTGGCCCTAGGGGTGGTCGTGGTGGTGGTTTCAGGGGCAGAGGGAGATTTTAGGCCATCTTCTCATCGCATTACCCGTGCTCTTCTCATTTCGAGTTGTCATTCGTGCATACAGGATATCAAGCTTTGCCGATGTTCTTTTCAAACGCTCTCTTTGTTTTTAGTGAACAATCAAGCCTATCCAGAAAATTATGGTGATTATTGTTCTTTTTATTAGGCTCGGAAGTGTGCTTTCCTTGACTAAGATTTTGCGTTTTGCTCGTCCTGTTGCTGTATTATTCTGCACTGATGGTTTGGCCGGGAAAGGAAAAAAAAAAAACAGAAGATGGAAGCTGCATGATGCAGATAGTTCCATGTCAGAATACCTTAGAAAAACAAAGAACCACGTCTTTGGAAGATGAAATAGTTAATGACTGCCTACACAACTGTCGATTGTTTGAGACCTGGTATTGCCACCAACGGAAATCATGAAAGCTGGATTCTTGCAATTGTGCCATGGCTCTACTTACAATTGTAGTTTTAATTTTCTCTTTTTCTTGCTCGACCTTTACCAATTTCGTTTATGGCCACATATAGATGGGAATTTCGTAGTTGATTTTGCAATAGTTGATGTTCGTAAATGAAGAGGGTTTATAGATTAATTGCATCATCACGACCCAAGATAGGAACCCGAGCTGATGCAGATTGTCTCCGAGCTGCCCTGTGACTTCGTGTTGAATTCATTGTAAAAAGGACGGATTGTGTTATTCAATTTGTCTTAAGGTCAATGTTGTATGCTCGATGTTTGTAATCCTTGCAATCATCTAGACGTAACTGGAGTCTACCTTGAAATATATCTCTGTGGGTCTTTCAAGAATGCCAATACCTTTAGGTCAGACAGCCTACACTTGGATCCACGGTGTGAATAGTGTCTACTGGGAAGATTGGTTCTTGGATTCGTTACCTTGAGTGTGGTGACTAGCTTCGCCACTTTATAGCTTCGCCACTTTATAGCCACAATGAGCGGCTCTACCTTAAATTCACGAGTGATATTTTAGCAGCCCAACCAAAGATTTCTCGAGTAACTCTCCTCTTGTAGTAGCATAGATCCCAAGGAACTAGCAACTGCGACGTGTTCAAGTCTAGTAAATAGCCGAACTTCATATCCTGGGGCGCATTGTACACAAAATTGGCACCTATACCGGCTTACCGGAGGAGTGTCTTCGAGGTGCAAATTAGCCATCCATGATATGCTTTGCTTTGGCAACCTGTATGCTCCGACAGTTACCCCATGTGCGTGGGACGGGAGACAGCCCCACCCAGTGAAAGACTAGTCGATTCCCAGCTAGCATTGAACATCCCCAGTTGTATCAAAAGAATAATCGAGTAAAGCAGTCAGTAACCCAATGATTTGGACAAACGACAACATCATTTGGAAAATACATCTGCTGACAATGGAGCTGGATTTCATAATTCAGAAACATGGGTTGAAATTGCACCTTTGGGATGATTTTGACCAGTCTCTGGTACAGGCTTAGCATCACAAACTATTTGTCTAAACATAAATCCTCTAAAAAATACAACTGTACAGCACAGCTCTAATGATTTGATTAGTGACAACAGGCAACAACTCTAATTCAGATCAACTTGGAGCTTAATAGACATGTACAGCAGCGTTAGAAGAGCGCCTTGAGGAAGTGGTGCATACCTTGCAAGATTGGAGCCAACCCACATAGCAACCACCACAAGAACAACTAGATTACTGCTCCTTTTCCCACAAACCCAACTCGCAAAAGAGAGGCATAAAGTCAGCAAAATGCCACCTCTCCCACCCAAAATCCAGGCAATTACATAACCAATCTTATACCCTGCATCTAGTTTCCTGTCAAGTAATGCCGTAAAGCTGCTAAAGGTAAGGGATATCCGACAGCCAAATGCCTGAACGAAGAATAATAGCAGGAAGGCAGATCTAAGTACTTCCATGAAGGCACCCCTCTCTTGGCCAAAGTTCTCCCTTCCGACTTCTTCTGTTTCGGTGTAAAAAGAAGATTCACCTTTGTTGGCTTTATATCTTTCTCTGTAGATTTCATGTTGGATCTTCCGCCTCAGTCCAGCCCACGTGTAGGTCCGTAGCCCATCTTCATATTCATGGTTATAATACCATTTACCTTTGTAATGTCTGCCATTGTCTTCCTGGAATTTGAGTTCCTTGTCATAACAAGTTCTTGCGGCTTCATTCGATAATACCTGTTTGAAAATGGAGGATACTTAAGGCACAACCATGTTTCTGGTACCATTTTGTTTTTCACTAAAATCTCATTACTAAGAGAATAAGCTTGGCGTCCACTTTCAATCATAACGTTATGGTTCCAAAGATGAATGAGTTAATGGACAAACAGTTACTATATAACCAATCCTCTGCCAAATTTTTTCCATGGGTCATTCTAATAATTATGCAACCTTTAAGTACTAACCTCCATAATCAAATTCATCTTACGTGAGTCAAGAAATAGATAATACAGGACATAAGTATACTCACTTCATATGCACGGCGGATGGTCTTGAAAACCTCTCCAGCTTGCAGATCTTTGCTAACATCGGGATGATACTGTGATCAAGAGATGCAATCACAAAAAGGCAAGGAAGGGTAGATACACGTCCAAAGAGAACTTGTGAAGAGTATCGAATTCGAGAGTTTGAGGGCAGGACACAGCTAGTACTCCTTGTCCACGTAACTAATTCGAGATTGACAGAAAAGACTGGTTTCATTGTAGCACTGTAAATGTAAGTTCGAACAAGTGATGAAGATCCAATAAAAAGGACAAAACAAAAATGGAAAGTCATTTGAATCGAAACTCTGCAATTTGTGGGTATGTGTTTAGCTCAATTGATCTTTCCGATCTTCTTTCAAGAGGGACATTAAAAGCTTTTGCCTTGCTATGACTATAAGGATGCATAAAATCCTAAGGTGTGGCGTCCTTTTTGTCTTCACAAACCCAAAGTTTGTCATTTGCTCAAATACTCGCCCAAACCAATTAGGAGTTGCCTCATTATTCTGAACACCAATCTTTTTTCACATAACACTCAATATGCCTCCTTAAAATCTGATCATTCAGAGCAAAACTTTCTCCTTCTATAGGCACCGTGAAAAAGCATAATTTTTTTGGGGCACTCAAGTGAAAAAAAGCTTCAATCGCTTAATTTTCACGACGGCAGCACAGACAGACAAAGCTGGCACAAAATCGTCGTAGCTCCCAACCTCCTCGTATAGCACAAAAATGGGCAGATACACTCCCATGTTCCTGACATTTCTGCATAAAATTCTTATTTCTAGTTGTTACCGCAACAAAAGAAACAAATCAGTCAGCTCGTTGATATCCAGTCACTCAATCTTCGCTCTTTAAGGGACCAATTGTTACTGATTCGACCACGCATCCGCTTCCACGACACCGGAACACGAACACAAAACAAAACTTTGCGAGATAAAGTGAGCGTTCGACGTAATTACCTTGCGAGCTAGAAGGCGATAAGCCCTTTTGATGTCGCCGGTGGTCGCGTTGCGCGTGAGGCCCAACACGTCGTAGTGGTTCTGCTCGCCGTCGATCGCCGTCCACGACGACCACGACGACGATATCGGCCGCCACCGGTGGCGGTAACGGTGGGTTACGGAGTTCTGGGTGTGGGACCGCGATGGGAAGATGGGGATGGGTCCCACAAAATGGTGCGCCTGCATTATTTTTTATGCATCGGAGAATTTGTCCTGCGTCGTTTTGTTGACCTTTCCAGTGGAGGGGGCAAATCGGGCGCAAGGTCGGGTCGGGTCGGTTCGGGTCTGGTGGCGATGGTGTTGCGTTCATTTGATGGGGTTTCAGGTCAGGCCGGGTCCGGCCAGGCCGGCTCGAGTCTAATGCGGTTATATACATGGACACCAAACGACAAGCAAATAAAAATATGCGAAATTATTAATTATGATAACTGAATTTTGCATATAAATAAAAAAAAAACTAACATAAATAAATTTTGTACTTGTTGATGGAAATTTTATTTTATTTTAATAAAAATTTAAGTACCGGGGGGGAAGAAAACAAAAGCTGTTTTTGAAATTGTAATAAGAGGTAGGTGGTGGGTGAAGCGGTGTAGGACTGTGCGTGAAGCAACCGGAGATGAGAACTCTGGTGTCGCCCTGGTCGTCGTCCCCCTCCTCTCTATATACCCGCGTAAATGGCGGTCCACTCCATCTCTTACCTCCTCGTTTCCGGTTCTGCCCTCCCAAACCTTCCAAGTTCTCGCCTTTTCTTCGCCCTCCTCTTTCCATGGCCGCCTCTTCCGCTCAGGTTCGTTTTGCTTCACTTCTGCTGCTTCCTCCTCCGCCTCCTCCAAAGCTCCTTCCTTTTGACTTCTTCTTCTCTTTCCCGATTTCCATTTACTTGTCGGTGTTGGTATGCGTGTCTAGAGATATAGAGTGACTGGTGGGTCGACGCGATTCGATCGAAATGGAATTGGGTGCTAATCCCTGGTTTTTGAATGTATGTGTGCGTGCGGCAATAGCAGACTGTGTCGCCTGGAGATGCCAAGAGCGAGGTTGATGTTTTCCAATTAGTTCAAGCTCATCAGGTGATTGATCGGTTCATTCACTTGTAGTTAGTTCCTTTGGTTTGAATTCGATAAGTCTACGATTATTGTTCCCTTTTGATGTGCATTGTGGACGTCCTTATTCTGGAGTTGTACTTGTGGGTTTGAGTGGGTTCTCTGATTACAGTGATCACTGAGTGTTTGGTACTGCAGGAGAAGGCGGCTCGGCTTCTGCCCATGGAGGAGATCCGGACGGTGCTCGACTGCAGCGTGCGTGGCATGCTCTCCACGTTTTCTCATGTGAGTTTTTTGCTGGAAGATTGACTGACCAATCATTGTTGGGAAAATTTTCACCTGAGTGCACAAATACAGTAAAACTTGGGTGGGTTCTTCTCTGTTTTTGACCATTCTGATTGGACTTGGCGGCATGTTCCGATGTTCTCAGGCAATGATCATGCACTTTTCTTCTTTTCCATGTCACGCGATGTTTTTGTCTTTTTTTTTTTGCCCCACTTAGCATATTGTACATATTCATCATCGAGTCCTTCTTGACAAGAAGCCATGTTTCCTGATTGATATCTGATGTTGCAGTTGTTGCCTTGTCACGTTATGAATTGATCATGTCCTCAGGGCTCATAAGGAAATGATCTCACTTTCTTTTGATTTGCAGAGGCTAGAGGGTTATCCATCTGGTTCAATGGTTGACTTTGCTTGTGACGCGGATGGATCTCCAATATTAGCAATCAGCAGCCTGGCATACCATTCTAAGGTTTAAACTCTAAATCTTGACTTAGTCCTTATAAAATCTCCATGCTAGAGGAAGGCCGTACATGCTTCCTGTGACAGTGTATAAGTTTCTTGCAATGGGAATCTTGTTAGTTAGTTCCTGAAAGTAGCATGTGCGCTACAAGTGCGTGTAAAATCTTGAAATGGGTCTTGTTAATGTGATGATAATAAAAATGAGTAAAAAGTCCTGTTATCGTTAACATAGCACATGTGCTACAAGCACATGTAACATCTAAAAATAGGTCGAGTTAATCCAACTATCATTAAAGTGAGTAAACAAATCACTAGCCATTTTGATTAGATTGAAGACCTATAGTTTTTTCTGGCAATTGGCCTTTTTCTTGGTGCTTAGTCATATAGACATTGTTTCATTTTATAGGTAGAGCTACTTTCAGAATAATTTGATTATATCCTAAGCAATCGTACTTGTAAATCATGTTTAGCTCTTGTCCCACGGTGTATGTAATTTGGGTTATCTGAGAAGCTTGTTGAAGTTTCCTGCTTCTCTGTTTTAATTTCACTATCCCTGTCTCTGAAAATCACTCTAATCTATTGACAGCTCACTTAATGCAGGACCTTTTGGCTAATTCCAAGTGCTCTCTTCTAGTTGCTAGAGATCCTGAGGATAGGACTGATTTGGTGATCACTCTGCATGGTGATGCCATCAGCGTGAGTTGTGTAGTCCATTGTACTTCTTTTTGCTAGTGATGCTGAAAGTGTCGTGTTTATATCCAGAGTAGGTAAATGTGAGCTGTCAATTGTGTAGGTCCCTGAAAAAGATCGGGAAAGTGCCCGTGCTATGTATCTGTCAAAGCATCCAAATGCTTTCTGGGTAATATATTTCTTCTAATCTGATAAGCTCTTCCGGTTGAACTATCTAAAGCTGCTTGTTATATTTTCCCTTCTAATTTGAAGGTTGATTTTGGTGACTTCCAATTTATGCGCATTGAACCAAGAGCCGTGCGATTTGTTTCTGGGGTGGCAACAGCTTTGTTAGGTTCCGGAGGTAAGTGTCACAGCTTTCTTTGTACTAGTCTACGGTTTTAAAAATGAGGTGAAATCCTCCTAGTTTTTTGAGTACTGTGTGCATTTCCATGGTGCTTCGTTTGGCACTTAAGACTTTGCATTATTGATTTACCAACTGAATTATTTAATTTTTCGTCACACTCAGAGTTTGTCAGGGAGGAATACAAGGCTGCAAAAGTGGACCCGATTGCACAGTTTGCTAAGCCTGTTACAGTAAACACTAATTGCATATTTTTCCGATCCCTGTTGATAATGACAATTTTCACTCATTTAACTGATTCCTTGATTGTCAGTCTCACATGAATAGGGACCATGCTGAAGATACCAAGCTCATTGTGAGACACTGGACCTCTATTCCGGTATGAATCCTAAACCTCGTTTTTATAAATGGGATGGAAAACACATTTTATTAGCTGATAAATCGCAGCTTGTAGTGTGTCATATGGTGGATCAAAGGCTCAGAAGTCTAGCCAATAGATAAAGACATGGATGTAAAGTTTAAACCTTAACAGAAGCACACAGGATGATATGCATGTTGAACGGTTCAAAGGCACAAGAATGACTAATGTGAGAATATTTGGGGATACCTCTGAGATAATTCTTGATTGCCTATATAGTATTCTCAGTAGTTTGTGGCACAAGCTTCTTTTTTGTATCTCTAATCTATTTCTGTCCTAGGATGTTCATTTCTCCTACTAGTCATTTTGCATTTCTCTTGTCTGCTTAGGTGCGTGGAAATTAAAGATTTCTTGTTCTAATAAGAATAATCACTATGCGGTTCATCTATGGTGTCATATACAGACTGTAGACCCCGAATGTGCTTTACTACTACTAAATAATAGCTTAGTTCATTATGTGCGTTAGGATTTGCCAAGATATTTCGATCATATGCTAAAAGCAATTTGAGCTTATGAACCTTAAACATATAGTTCTTAAGATTGAATGCGTCACTGCTTTACCCTGTGTTCATGATATTCACCTTGTTGACATATCTTTATGTACTAAAAGGATGAATTGTCTGGCACAAATGTTCAAGGTTCTGACTCTTTGCGTATAGATACTTGCACAATGTTTACGTGCATATTTGTACTTCTGGTGTAAAAGAATGAGGTCAAGATATGTAATCTTGTTGTATGTTTGTAATAACTCAATGGCTTGAAATGGCATATGAATTCGCATCTCTTGGATGTGAAGTTTTTGAAACAGAGGTATGGTTTTGTGCAGGTGGACTCTGCTTACATGTTGGATCTGGATAGCCTGGGCTTTAATGTCAAGGTATTCTTTCTTCCCCAGCTCCTCCTTTCATAGTTCAAAAAATTCATCGTTGAGTTCATTGAGGCCTGTACAAATAATCCTTCAGTTTTCATTGACTCTAAGCTAACATGCATTGTTCTACTGCTTGGTTTTCTCCTTTTCTCTCACATAGTGTTTTGTTTTTCATTTTTCTTTGTCAGGCAACATGTCAAGGAAGTAATTTCAAGCTTCGAATCCCTTTTCCACGTCAAGCTGCAGATAGAAAGTATGGCATTTACATTTATCTTATCTCCTAGACCTTCATGTAAGGTTGATTTTCCGATTTATGTTGCTCTTTTTAATATTTTCGGCAATATCACATTCTTATCATAATGGACTTCTCAGCTTCTCTTCAGTTTTTTATTGCATGCGATGCAATAGATATAGGACATGGGTGGTTATGCGATTCGCTTAACTTCGTTGCAGTAGTCAAAGCGTAGTACATAATTAAGTCCTCATGGAGAGTTTTGTCCATATACTCATGCCCTGGTGCAAAACTTTTGGACAGTCCCTCTGCCAATGTAAACCTATACTATTTATGCTGGCTCCCTCTAATTATAAGGGCATCCCAAGTGAATGAATTTTTTAAGTTATTTGTTTCTTTTGTTTGTTTGCATCAGGCTCCTGTCTCTCTGTCCTTGTTGTCTATTGAGTAGAGAGTGAGGAAATCATCCCTGGCGCATAATAGGCTTCCCCTCTATTAGTAGTTAACTTCAGAAATTTAGTCCCTTTTTCTTTTGAAAGCTGTTGTTCTTGGGGTTATGCCATAAATTGTCAAACATTGCCTTCTTTCTTGAAGATGGTCCAGGTGTGCGGATTTTTATGGATAGTTGTAAAGATCTCGATCTTAATGCATGCGGAATGTTATGTTAGAGAGAGTAGAACTTTTCATGCATTATAGGTGTTAAAAGACTTTTGGAGGCTTTTATTTGCAAATCTAATGCAGAAAGGTTGGTAGCTTCTTGATATTGTATATCCCTAGTCCATGTTGTCATTTGTATTCGACCTTTTCTTTTTCAAACTATCAGGTACCTTTTTACAGTAGTTACTGTATACCTTGATTTTGCTCTCTTTTCCCTAACCAAGGGGAAAAATGGGAGGTGGGTGGGGGTAAGAAGGGCCGGCTTCATTTGGTCAGCAATAACAGGAGGACTGATTTTGTGAAGATTTTCTTTTCATGATTTCATGATCATGGATTATTCGTTCGCAGAACTTCATTTTGTGGTGGTTATAACGAGTACACATGACTATGCTAGAACAGGAGGCAATTAAAAAGTGGGGATGGAACCTTTACTTCTTACTTCATGTATTGAACCAAACGCTACCACCTCTCTGATGGAAGTTGAATTAATCTTGCATTTCTCAGGGATGTGAAGACCCTCGTAGTGGAAATGCTTCAAGCTGCAAAGGGTCAAGACAGTTGATAATGCAGTTAAAGGATAAAGAGCTGCACATGTCTTGGTAATATATTTCTCCGGAATCTGTTCGCTTCAGCATATCATAACGCGGATGGCTCCCTTATGGGGACTTATCATCTCATCCCAAAATAAAGAAAAAAGACAAAGTAAAGATGGCTTCGAATGCATTTCACATTCGACACTATGCCAACCTTTACATGGATATTATCTGTTGGAATCCCCTTAAATGACTGGTCTTATCAGGTAATTGGACATTGTTTGAAAACTGTGACGGTTAATAACTTCACCGAGGCCATTGAGATCATTGACTACTCTCTCTAACTGAATTGACTTTACGTTCCATAAATTTTTTGGAGCAATTTTTTTCGCGAATTTTTGGGGCTTACTCCCAACTTTACGTGCATTAAAAGACGTAAGGTTTCTACTTTCATTGAGAAGTGGTTTTATTAATTGAGGTCGTAAAAAGGCTCTGCGCCGTCTTATTGTTGGCATCATAAACTTGTGCTGATCGTCTCCTCTATGCCATTCATTTGTGCTGTCGCATGATGTATATCTAGTATCCTCATGATCCTAGATAGTTCCTTTTTGTGTTGGAAGTTCGAAAGGCCAACTCTGTTTACTGCTAAAATGTCCTCAATCCTGCAGGATCCAGCTGGGAATAAGAATTGCTTGCGTTTGGTCAGACTGCAATCTTTCTCGAAGCCGCAAAAGTTGTTCTTTAACATCCTGATAGAAAATTTACCATGTACAGTTGGCTCACTCATTTCACCGCCCGATGTATTTGCGGATATGCTACAGTTGTAACGACAAAATGGCATTTTATAGTTCCTTTCTCTTCGTTTTTGGTCCAGCAGTAATGAAACGGCAATTGGCACATGTACATTCCAATCATCTGGTAGCTCATCCTCAAATGAATATACAGATCGGCAAGTGCTTGTGGTCAGAATCCAACAAAGACAACATTAGGAAGAAATGAAGAATAAAAATTCGACAAAATTATCCAAAAAGTCCTAAACCTATCATACTGTGGTCAATTCAGTTCTAAATATTTTAATTGTGTCAATTGAGTCTTAAATTTTTTTGACAATTTGCCAATTCATTTCTAAAACTTTTAATTGTGCCAATTTAGTTATGAACTTTTGACGATTTGCCAACTTAGTTTTAACCCTTTTGACCATTTATTAATATAATCCTTTTGGTCAATTATCGGAATAATATATTTGAGACTAACTTGGTAAACTTTCAAAAGAGTTGGGACTAAATTAGCACAATCAATAGGTTTAGGACTAAATTGACAAATCGTCAAAATGTTCAGGACTTAAATGACACAAATTGAAGATTCATGATTGAATTTGCCGCCGTGCAATAGATTTAGGATTTTTTTGGACGATTACCCCATAAAAATTCTTCCTACCCTTTATGGGCCTGCCCCATTACAAAATATGAAACCCGTGCTTATACATTGAAAGATATTATCTGTCTCTCTTTTTTGATTGATCATTAAGAACATGAAGTTGGAGAGGTGTTGGGATCTTATTCCTTACAAAAGGTATTATGGTTGGTGTCAAAATAGCTGTCTTGACACCAACAAAGCCTGAGACAACACCCTGTCTTCCAACTATAACCAGGCCTTAAAAAGAACCCCACCCCCCGAAAAAAAAGAGAACCACGCCCACTCTTCCTTTTGCATAAATAATCTCACATCCCTCTCATCAAGTTGCAAGCTGCTTGTTGTTCTCTTGAATCGAGCCTGCAAAAGTAGAGCCTTTCATTTGCTGTTGCAAGTATTCATTTGCCGGCGACGGTCACCTGCGATGGAGGCGATGAAGATGAGATTGTTCTTGGCCGTGGTGATCGCCGTGATGGCCGTCTCGGCCATCCAAAGTGTATCGGCTGCCGAAGCGCCTGCGCCTAGCCCAGCTTCGGATGCCCCTGCCTTCGTGCCGGCAGTTCTAGCTTCCCTGATCGTCGGGCTCGCTCTCAGGCTTTTCATCTGAGTCTGACCCCGTCCTAGTGTCTCATTCGGCTTTCGTTCCAACGGATTTGAGCCCGGATTTCCGTCGGCATCTTTCTCGAGAATCGGGTGCTTCATTTCACTCTTGGAAAGCAAAATGAGAATCAAGGATGACTCAGGATTGATGTGTCTGTGCTTCGGTCTCTTATCTTCTGCTTGTCCTTTTTGCTCTCTCTTTTCGCTTTGTGCCCCTTCCTAACTGGTCAATTCTAATAATGACATTTCTTCTCTTACATAGAACGTTTGCTTGATTGCATTGATGGTTATTGCATTCGATTACCGAGTTTAGGAAGAAAGAAGAAATAAATGCACTGCCGACTCGTCTTTGAAACGTCTACCACGACAAAATCGACGCTGTTGTATACTCAAAACCACATCGTTATGAGAAAAATCAAGAACCTAAAGGGTAAGATGTTCGGTATCCATCGACTAGTGTGTGTCGTATCACCGGATAACCAAAGCTTTGTGTTTGAACATCATTTCAAGGACGGCCTTTTTCGATGCGTTGTCCATGAACATACGTTGGTACAAGCAGTTCCTCTTTTTGAAGAACTCTTGATGGTGTTGCTTACTAAAACAATCGCCATGCCTAATGCTGATTCTAGACATTGTTCTTGGCTGATCGTGTCCCGTAGAGTTTCTTTCTACTTGGCAATTTCCATGTATTGTCTGCTCGGATTTACGTTTTGAGAAACAAATCGATACCATGTCGTTCGGCACACCAAATGATATTTCCTGTATCTTTTGAAAAAATAGACGAACGAATGGTATTTCCATCATGACATTCCGGCGAAATGCAAACGAGCAAGGTCGGACTCGTAAAGTGGGATGGCGAAGCATCCCCATGATCTGTGGACTGTAAATGGCTCGACATTCCCCATGATTCATGAAATCGATCGACTTATCCATCACGTTTTGTTCTTACCGTGGTAAGGTTTTCACCTATGGTATGAAGTGGTGAGAAGAAGGAATGAACAATTTTGGATATCCTAGAATTGACCGTAAACGTCCATCATTGACGTCCATGTGATACCGACAAATTCATGAATTAACTCAAAATGAACACCAATGAAATTGGCAAATGTTTGAGACGTTGCCGCCGCCACTGCCGCCGCAGCCCCGAGAAATAAAAGTTCTCAGTGCGATGAATCATGACCAGTCGCAAAAATCTAGCATCATATCACATAATAACAGCAAAGTTGCACAGATTGGAGAGAGAGTACATGTTTTTCTCTGATAATTTACCACACTAATAAACCGAAAATGTCTCCGCGGGAGGCCACAACACGAACTGCCTATCGGAGGGTATGCGCTTCTGTTGTCCATCCATGGTTGTGTCTCTAACTCGAACAGAACAAGTGATGTCTGAAGTTTCGGCGACGTAAGGCTCGCTGGTTCGAGAAGAAAGTCGATTCGGGAGAAGCAAAAGAATGACCTTTGGTGGAGAAACAGCATGAGCAGGCGATGAAAAAGTGAGAGCCGAGAGGGAAGGGCGGCCCCGAGCACGGGACGACATTAAGCCAAGTCTCGCCGCTGCGTTGCCAGGGACAAAGGCAGTAATTGAAGTGGTATCCAGAAATGTGATCGACAAATAACTGGAAACTTATTCAACCACAAGCCAGCTTGGATTGGCTCATAGCAATAGCACCAGTAGCCAGACGAGCCATTGAACCCCTGATCAGCCGAAATATAGAAAAGGTTGCAAGCTGGGGGATCTAAATTGCAGGGACAGAACCGACAGGTAGTTCATGTTGCAGCCCCCTGCGGAGACATTTTCGGTTTATTAGTGTCGTAAATTGCAGGGTGGCGGCGGCGGCGGCGGGTGGGCCACAGCGACAGTAGGGGGGCAGCGGCGGGCCGCTGTATAGATTGGGTATGAGTCATAAAATTTATACCGTATGAAAAAGGATCAAAATAGGTTAAATAAATCAATATGAATCGGATCATATTTGACCCGACCCAAATCTAAATCGATCCACCCTGTTTGACCGTAAGAAACCCGTTCTTTATTTCGATTTGTTCGACGCTTTACGCTCCTTAGGGACAAATTTAAGATAGCGCCTAGAGAAAGCTCCGTAACGGTATATTCTCCAGAGAGATTGCTCGTGACCTTGTCCAAATGGTCCCCATCGTGAACACCCTTCGGGGCCTTCACTCCTACAATTGGAACATGTTCCTGACTTCGCAGGGATATCCAATTATCCATTTCTACAGACGTCCTCCTTTTATTGCAGTTCTCTTTCATCTTTCCTTCTCTTTTTCAATTTTCTGCTTCTATCCATACTTCCTCCCCCATGAACAATGCTGCAACCACGCCTTTCACCAACATCACCCTCGTCAGATAATTCGCAGAAACCAACCTCGACGGGCACTTGAGCAAGCTTGTCTCGTTAATACGTGGGACTCACTCGTATCAGCAAGACATCCGACTCAAGATTTAAGACCCATTTGTTCGGAGGTCCCCCTCCATTAACCAGTCACGTTCTTCTCCCTTGATGTCCCCATAGAAATATCTTTCCGGCCCAGACAGCTACACAGGGCAGATTTCAAGAACTGTCTGCCATGGCTGTTTAGCCTGATCTCAGAAGCTCAGATAGTTCATCAATGGCGTCTATACCAATTTCAAGGAAGAAGGGGGGGGGGGTGGGGGGGGCGCAGATTCCTCATGGACTGAACTGACCATTTGAATAAGTGATAAAAGTCATTATGACAGATAAAAACTAGATAAAAAGGTCGTACAAGCCTTATGCAACTCATGATCATTCCTTAGACGACACGAAAGAAAATGCCAACTCATGTCCCACTAAACTTCCTCTAGCGTGAGTCATCAAAGCAATAAGGAGGATGCCGCCAACCTCCAATATCCTTTCAAAACAAAAGCTTTATGACTTGTCGACATGAAACCAAAAGCTGGACTAATAATGCCTTCTCCAGCAGATGTATAGCTTACAGCTCCCAACATACAGCAGCACTAGAAAAATATTGCCGAGTCCGGACTTTAGATGTTGCAGACAATCATACAATCGACAATATGCTGTTCAGAATATATACAACCGTGGCGTATCAGATATACTATAAGATACTAGAGATTTGCAATGTTACTATACATATGGAGACAGCGAGCTTTCATATACATACAAGATGGCATATCAGGAGGGGTCCTGAGACCTGACCGAGGAAGTATCTTGCATCGCACTTCAAAGGCTATCGTAGTAGCCACCGACGATGATGTGAGCACGGGTGTGCGGGACTCCTCTCACCGCAGATATCGCTTCGTTCAGTTTGGTTGCATGATGGACAACCTTCTTAATTCTCTGCACACACACAAAGTTCCAAGCTACTCAAGTTTGATAGGTTTCAAGTATCGCGAAAAAAAAAAAAAAACGAATTTATATGTTTTACCCTAAACCAAGAGGGGGAACCATGTGTGTCAACAAGTGCCTGAATCAAAATTATATGTTTCGAGCATGTAAAAAACAGGGACCTTTTTGTGCATGTTACATTTTCTTTGTAATAGGTCGAATTAGACCACAAGTCCCGTCTCTACTTTCTGGGAAACACAAAAACTGTATTCTTCAACCTTCCTCAAATGCGGAAAACATCACCAACCACATGCATATCTTATTGTTGACCTTCTTACTCAGTTTCAGGATTATCCTTCTGGCAAATTCAAGGACTTAGCCTCTCATCATAGAGTCGTGCTCTGTTTTTCTGCCACATCTTATCTAAGGACTAATCTAAAGGGCCACCAAAGTTGGTCGAGGATGGCTCAACGCCAAACATCGCCGGAAGGAAGCGGGATTTCTTAATGGGAAAAGCCAAGCTATGTGTTGCATGCATTCTGAGAGATATACAATGTGCAGTTACCAAAGAATCGATTTTGTTCTGACCTTATCATCACTGTAGATCTGAAACCGCAGGTTCTGCTTCTGCTGGCTCTGCCTGTTGTTCCCCTGACGGCTTCCGAGAATCAGGACGCAGAACGTCGCCGCCGCGGCCACTCCGAACGAGCACAGAGCTCCGATCCCAGTGAAGCTTCTCTTCAGTATGTTATGCACCCCATTACTCTCGCCCTCGCCCTCGCCCTCGCCCTCGCTCCTCTTCTGCTCCCACAGCGCCTCTCCCACTTCACGCGTGGCGTCGCTCTTGTCCTTCACCACCACCGCCGCCTCCCTCTCTCCCCTCATCCTCGGCGGCGAGGACAGGCTCTTCCTCTCCGTCGCCGCCTCCGCCTCCCCCCATTGTCATGTCGACGAATTCGTTTTTGTCCCTCGCCACCTTCTTGAAGAAGGCGCCGGGCGTCATCTCTCGCTCCGAGCCCGAGCCCAAGCCCCCCAAGCTCGGAGCTTTGACTCTCTCAGCGGGTAGATCGGCGATTCCCTTGACCGCCGGAGGCCCCGCGGCCGCCTCCGGGCCAAGTCCGATCGCGGCGGGGACGATCCAGTCCGCCGGCGGAGAGGGGCAGCGGAAGTGGTCCATGTCGAGGACGCTCTGGGAGTGGCAGCTCCGGCGGCGGGAGTAGATCTTGCCGCCGCGGCCGTCCTCGTGGAAGTCGAGGAGGCCGTCGACGGCGAGGAGCTCCCACTCGTCAATGTCCATCATCTCTCGAGAGGGCGGGGGTCGGAGGGATGCGATTCAGCGTCGCGGAGTCGGAGGTGGTTTTCATGGAGGAAGAAGCGCTCATTCACCCATCGTCAATGGGTGTTTTCGCTGGCGCGTTGATGCAGGGGAGACGAAGAGTACAGAAGCAGTTAGAGAGAGAGAGGAGAGAGAGAGAGAGAGAGAGGGGGTTGGGCTTATCCTTGCAGAAGACGACGGATTGGATTGGAGGGTGGTCCAAAGTGGGCCCACACTGGATAATGTACCTCTTTGATTGGGCTCGTAGATATTTCCTTTTCCCTCTTTATTTTTCTTCTCAATTCTTGTTTTTTTTTTTTTTTTTGGTGAGCCAAATAGTAGCACGTCCAAATTAAGAATTACACTTCGTGCCAGCATACCATAAGCTTGTAATTAGCTTGAAACATAAGCTAAAAAATTTCACCTCATACTTCTTCTTTTTTTCCATAGTATTCCGCGCTTCTTCTCATACATTCATGCCGTGAATATACAATGTCAGCTTCGGTCTAAATTCGACCCGTTGAAATCGGACCAAGCAGAACAACATCTCCGTTCCGAAATCCCATGATTGATTTTTTTCGGCAATCAACCGTACGGGGCTTCCTTTGTTTTTTCGTCTAGGGTTTTCAAATTAGTACATGAAAACGATTCGATACGGAGAGTCTGCTGACAAGAGAAGGAAGGAAGGAGGTACAACGCGGCAATAGTGAAGGTGGTCCATTCCATGGACGCCGTCGAAGGCCTGCTTACTAACTGAGGAGACAAGAGAAAGGGGCAAGCAAGTCTTGAAGGGTAGATGAGGCGAAGACGATGCTTCCAAACGAAGCGTCCATCCTCGTGGGGGAAGAAGGATCATGAAAACGAATTTCGCTTCGCCGGACTTGGCGGCGAAGGCGTGAAAAACGACAAGGAGGAGAAGACGGAGATCGAAAGCGACGGCCCGCCACATCTGTCCAGTCCATCCGTTCGTATCTTCTTTGGTTTCTTCACTGTTTCTGTGGGCTACTTGAATATTCCTCCTCAATTTTGGCCAAACCAGCAAAAAAAAAAAAAAATTGAAATTTTTTTGGATCATGCTGCAGTTGGGTCATTAGCTTTAACAATCCCAATCTGGCACTCTACATTATGTACTTACCAAAAACTAATTTCCATCTCATAAAACATCTTAATCCAATACGTTTTACCCAAATCTAGCGCCCGTTAGCAATTTGAGACCCGATGTGGACGATAGATTTAGTGTAGAGGTACTCGTTTGAGCTTAATTTTTTTTTAAAGATAAAAATTAGTTCGGGATAGATGTGTCATGCATTTTCTCATTCTGGAATTTCATTGATAGTAACCCTCTAAATGGGAAAATTGTCCAAAAAATTCTAAACCTATTGTACGGCGGCCTATTCAGTTGAAAACATTTCAGTTGTACAAATTTAGTCATAAACCTTTCGGCAACTTGTCGGTTTAGTCCTAATTTTTTAATCGTACCCATTTAGTTATAACCATTTTGATTATTTGTCAACTTAGTCCGAAACCTTTTTAAAAATTTATCAATTTAGTTCTTCCCGCCAATTTTGATCGGAAATCGTAGACATGGCGATATAGTCAGCATCGATTGCCCTACATGATATGGCCGGAACCGACGTAGAAAATTTCTCATTTTCATTTTCATTTTTATGTTTCCATTTTTCACTCTGTAGGCCATTGTCGGGTCTTGAGTAGGAGACGATTGCACCGGCTATCGGGCGAAGGAAGCCCTTGCTCGAAATCATATTAAATTGTTATAAAAAATTATCAACGTTAGGACCGACCGTTTCACATCGTAGTTTTTTGGCCAAAATTAAGCGGTGAGCTTAATTGAGAAAATAAGAAAAAGTTTATGACTCAATTGGCAAAGTTAAAAGTTTAATGACTGAATTGGAAAAAAAAAAGAGTTAAAACTTTGTTGACAGTTTTTGAATTCCCTTCCCATACGAACTTTCTCGAAAGCAAGGTTCTATTTATTTCGCAGAAAATGAAACCTGAAACCGACAATATTTCTCAAAAAGTCATTTTCCACAAAAAATGATAATAGTTTCCGGTAACCTGAAACTGAATGGGAGTCATTAAGTCAAAGCGATCAAGTTCAAGGGTATTTCGAAATAAAGTCAAATACTAGAAAAATTAATATTTCACTTTCGTTGAAAGAAAAATGCGGGAGTAGTGGACTTATGGAACGAATCAAATTAACCAAGGGAAGAATGAAGTGGCCCAATTCCATGGCTCCATGAGCCATCGAACGCATGAAAAATTTCGACAGAAAATCGAATGTCAATTGTCTTACGTGGCATCGTCGATATTGATGTGGATAATTATTGTAATTTCATTATTTTTATTTTTTTGATTATATTGATTTTTTATTTTGATTTTCCTTTTTTTTTTCTTTGCTTTTTCTTTTGTGTTGGCGAAATTACAAAGGCCTTGCCCAAGGCCATAGTGGCCTCGCCCTTGCCTAGTGCCTTCGCGGCCCCCACCAGCCGCAAGCGAGGCATTCATGGCGACCCTCACAGGCACAAAAAAAGAAGAAGAAGAAGCAAAGACAAAAAGGAAAATCAAACTAGAAAATCAACATATGAAAAATTACTTTTTAAAATCACAATAATTTTCCACATCAGCGTCGGCGACCCGATATAGGACAACCGGCATCCGGGTCATTTTCGATCAAAATTGGTTGAAAAAATTCAATTGTCGAAATACTTAGGACTAAATTGATCAAATTAAAATGTTTATGACTGAATTGACACGAACGCAATATGTTTAATAAATTTTTTTTGATGATTTACCCGCGAGAGTGGAGGGTTGCAAGAATCTAGGGCTATGTCTGTTATCGAACTATTTGTCTGAAGTGCTAGTTGCACATGCATTGACAAACGTAATGTTAGGGATAAAAAGACTAAACATATCATTTCGTAATTCATGCCATTCGTTCTTATATATTAACACTTACATCTCAATTTGACATGATGAATGGTCACAATCAAAGATTACCACCACATTAATGTCTGGTGTGATTATTTTGCAAGCGTATGCTTTCTTCATGCATAAATGCTAAACTATCAAACATTCCTTCAAATCGCGGATCAAAGTGAGCACCAACATTACGTCGAGCATATCGTGATTGATACGGCACATTAGTAAGAGTAGGTACTGACATTTGATGCCGAACATCCCTTTAAGCACATCAATTTAAAGATTAGAGGCGAATTATCTTGATTACTCGGATAAGAAGAGGTGTGAAAAGGGGGCAAAGATTTTTGTTTATAGGAGATAAGTGTCGAAAGAGGGAAGCAAGAAAAGAAGACTCAGATGAAAATCAATCAAATGAATTCAAGATGCTTAGCAAAGAGCTGCAAGTTATCTTTCAAGAGAGGCGGAAGTTGAAATTCCAATACGAAGGCACCACCATGGATGAAAAGCTGGAGGAGTCATCCAACATTACAACGTGGACGAGAGGGAAGAGATCTATCTTTACGGCTCAATTGTTTTGCCAAAAATGAATAATTTATAAAATATTTTTCCTAAAAATGATCAATCACATAGCTTGAAATAGTGAGTTAATGAAAAATATTTTTCATCACCGATAACAATTTATGTCTAAACATTCTCCATTGGTTCGTTTTCGTGGGTGATATAAAAGATCACTCTTAAGAAAATATTTTTCAAATCATCTATTTTTCGTGAAACTAACCAAACCTTCGTCTTTTCTTCTTTTCCCTCCACTTTCGGTTTACAAGCACAGGAGACAAAAAGCAGACAAAACACAAGCACCGCCGGAGAAGAGCCTACACGCGCCGTTGACGAGCCTAACATTCGATTCCAAAATAGCGGCGAGGTGCCATCTTTGTGGTTTTTGGCCAATAACGTATATTTTCAGAGACTTTTCAAAGTCGTACTATAACTAGATCGCTTTGGAAGACGGAAAGTTGGCCATGGTTAGAAGCACGTTGAATTCAAAAGGCGCGCAAAAGAGAGAAATTAGGCATCCTCTCCGCGTCTTTATGCGGCCATTCTTCGTCTGATCCAGCCAAAAAAAAAAAAGAAAGAAAGAAAGGTAATGGTCGGAGACTTATCATATATTATACGGGGTTCTCCATGCATGCGGACCGAAGACGGTCAAACCTTTCAATCCCGAAACCAAAACACAAGACAAGAAGGAAATCCGTTTGACCACCGTCTAAATGAGCCTAACATGATCGATCCTATGTACGATGTAAAAGTCCAAAAATGGTGGAAGTACATGGAGTTAGATCCATGCTCGTGCACACGAGCCGGGGAATTTTCCGAAAGCTATATGTATCATCTATATTCGTCGCGGTCGGCATCCGTTTTGGTCTTGTCGTAGCTTGGTGCGACGATAGTTGGTCCTCCATATCTCAAATGCCTATATTATATGCCTGCTTGACGTCTAACTTATGAATTTCCTTGATGGTCTTCAATGGCTACCGTAATCATTCTATCATGTAGACTTTCCTTCGGTACCGCCGGAGAACAGAGTTTCCACTTCTTAGTCTAATTCAGTGGACAGTCTCCCTCATCGAGATTACGACATGGAAAACCGTCGGGCCCTAGATGATGAATGTAACCATCCCCTGATATGTAAGTGGTAAAAACTTTCTTTCAGGGTTTAGTAGTTTTTGACACGCCCTAAACCTGAAGGCCGGGTCGCCTCGTGAATGGAAGAAACCCTAAAATCTTTCTCAGCAAACGGAAAGGGGTTGTCCAAACATACGAAACGGAAGGAGCCTTCGCATCGGGCGCGTGTTCGAATCGCTACATCTCTCGTCTAAAACGATCTTGCGGAGTAGGCGACGTCTTCATCCCCGCAGAGCGACTCATACACGATGTTATCCGGGGAAAAACGCCGTAAATTCTCCACCGCCGCACACGAGTTACTTCCGTTCGTCTCGCAGTCAATTTTCAACCGACGATGCATACTTCGGTTACCTTGATCCACGGTTGAAATCGATTGAGAGAAGTTTTCTGGGGGCACAGGGTCTTGAGATCTCAGGTTAAGAAAAAAACAAAGGATGTGAAGTTTTCTGCACATCCTGATGTTCATGCCACTTTTGTTGATCTTTTGTCGCCAGCTACGCACCAAATATTATATATATAAAATATTTGTAGTCCAAATCCTTTTCGTCAAGTTAACCAAAACATGCGCGGGCAAAGATAAGCCAAGCCGTGAAGTCCAAGCGATTCTTTTATTCGTTTTTATTTGGATAACATAAAATAAGACAAATGAGACATGCTCTACTTCTCACTCTTCAATTTTGGGGAATCCGACACGACGACGTTTCGACCTCTCGAGCTCTCCCGCCCCCACTATCCATTTCCTGTTCCGCGCGACACGACCGAAAAATGGCCGCCCATGCAATCAAACGTCGGATATAATAAACTATTGGAGCGCCACGCGTCGGAATCTGATTGGCCGTTCAATATGCCTATTCATAAGAAATGAAGGCTGTCTCGTGTGCGCTCTTTGTAACTTTTCCTTCCTGCCCCTGCTCGACATCGTCGTCATCTCCTCCCTACATATACTGCCCTCCCCCCCACGAAACCCTAATTCACTTTATCCACAATCAATCATCCTTCGCGTACACAGCGACGAAGCGAGAGAGAGAGAGAGAGAGATGAGGAATCCGCCATCGTCATCGTCATCATCGACTTGGCCGAGCAAGCCAACGCCGTGCTGCAGCAAAGTGGGAATCAAGAGGGGCCCGTGGACGCCTGAGGAAGACGAGGTCCTGGCGGGCTATGTGAAGAAGGAAGGGGAAGGGAGGTGGAGGACTCTGCCGAAACGGGCAGGGCTTATGCGCTGCGGCAAGAGCTGCCGCCTCCGGTGGATGAACTATCTCCGGCCATCCGTCAAGAGAGGGCAGATCGAGCCGGACGAGGAGGATCTCATCCTGAGGCTCCACCGATTGCTCGGTAACAGGTGAGCGCTGATACGCCCCCAATTATAGCGAAAAACAGATCCTTTTCGGAGATGTTCTGAACCTCCACATGCATAGTCTGAAAGATCTCTCCTTCCTGGGCACGTAATGAAGTTGATGATATTACTCGCTTACACATATACTAACTCATGATCTTGTAGGCATCTGTCTAAACAATAGCTAATGTTGTTTCTGATCCAATTAGTTTGGTTGAGCTTGATTATTTAGGTGGTCCCTGATAGCCGGGAGAATTCCAGGAAGGACAGACAACGAGATCAAGAACTACTGGAACACTCATCTAAGCAAGAAACTCATCAGCCAAGGGATCGATCCGAGGACCCACAAGCCATTAGACCTTATCCCCAACATGCCGACATCAGATCTCCATGATGTTGCACCGGCTTCAATCTCCCCAAAAACCCCTAGCGCGTCTGAGTTTCAAGTGACTAATGGCGATCACTATCGAGTCACCGTAACCGATAACACCAAGGATCCTAAGGAAGTGATGACTAACCTGCAAGATCCGCGTCCAAACCCTAGGGTTGATCATCAGGACGGTATCAATCAGAGTTGGCAGAATCTTGATGGGACAGCGATGATGGCCGGATCTTCGTCACACCATAGCAAAGCACAGAGCCATGCTCAATTCTACATGGACAACAATAATGAGGACCTGTTCTCTTCATTCTTGGATTCTCTGATCAACGAGGATGGCTACATGAATCAGCATCAGCGTGCGACTTCTTTCCTTCCTATGGTTTCTTCTGCTATGAATAACTACAATAATCAAGGAGCCATCTGGGACGCTGAATTGAGAGCTGCAATGGGGCCATTACCCGATCAGAAAAAATGGAACCTATAATCGCTGCGCCCAAGTCCTGAAGAAAGGGTACAAATATTTGGTTCTCTAGCTTAATTGCTTGAGCTTTTGTTCTGTCCAAATGGTCGACGGAAAAAATGAACTTCCCACGGATGATGCTAGCACATTGCCATGTCCGCAAATTCGAGATGCGCAAATGATAGCTAGTATGCAATTATTGTGCGTGGAAGTTGATTTTTTCGCTGCCGTTGGACAGCACAAATCTTCAAATAAGACTCTTATTTCAAGAAAGATAGTCATTTTCTTTCTTACTTCATTTGTTAATCGTTTCTTAGCTCTTGTAAGAAAACTTTAGTGCTTCTCTAGGTGTGAATGTATGTACTTATAATGACAACGTGACTGCATTCCATTAACTTTCGTGCCCATGAATCTTTCCTTAGCTGAGAGTACATCAAAAGATTTATGTGAAATTAACCCTTTATTATCTTAGCATCAATATTCTCCTTGTTGCTAATCATTTCAGCGCAGTTCCTCTTTAGTTCTTAGATATGCAACACGAGTTCAAGTATCTCTATTTTAAAGGTAATTTTGAAACTGAGTTACCGTGTTGACAGGGTGATCAACAACAACCGCGCTGTAAGTTATGAGTAATGACTACAATTGCAAGAAATCTAGTTGAAGATGTGATATACAATTTGATAAATCTTATCAAGTGCATAGATATATAGGAGCTTCAATCATACTCATGCAGCTAGAAATCAGATATACACATATGAATCCACATATAAATGAAGCATTCCATCTATTAAGACACAGTCATTTACTCGGAGTAAAATAGGGGTGTTGATTTCCTCTTTAGTTTACTCACTTAATTGACATAGAAGACTTCATGAAGAACTTTTACTCCTAGATTTACATGATTACAAAGCTTCGAGGCTTTATTGTTATCAACATTCAGACAAATCCAAAGACATCACAATTCTCAAGGTGATCTGGTGACATAATGAAATTTCAAAGCTGGGGAATTTGCAAGAAGAATCCGTGCATGTTCTTGATGAAGCACATTTTGATTCTTCATTCCCGAATTTAGGAATTCGTATGACTTTTATGGGAGCGTGATTCATCCATAATGCAGCATGCATGCAGAGCGATCATATTTAGAAAGTACCAAGCTCGTTAGGATGTTGATAAACTAAAGAGTGAACAAGAAATCCTAACAAGCCTTGGATCCCGTCAATCTTTAATAGGTCGATGGTGAAATGACAGGATAATGGTTAGCGAACTTCTAGCTAAGTCTTATAGGTTGAACCATGTGATAGTATTTGCCCACCATAATCAAAATATCTTGTCGGCGATTTTCCTAAATACATGCTAGCATGAACTTTATTAATTTAAGTAGTGAGGAGGTTCGTAGTAGAAAATAGATATTAAGCAACGCATTCGGCTCATGCCTGAACGCATATGAGATGCTAATAAGCTTATTCTAGAGCATCTGAAACCCTAGCTAACTCAGCACCCCTAAGCAAGAAATTGCGGCACCTTTTTGGCCTTCTAAATAAAGGAAGGAGCCTGAACTTCTTGCCACTTACCTGTTGATATTCTACAACTGAAAATCAGGTATAATGTTTATGAATCAAGGATATTACACGCCTGAAATAATCTCGTATGGCCTATGTAAACAAAGAAACCAGGAGGTCATATAAGACATCGCAACCATTCCATTATATCTTGCAACCCTTCCTGATACTTTTCTCTAACGGTAGGGACTTTCGATGGATCAATCTTGGTTACCCCTTAATAGATGAGGACATTCGTGCTTGAGCGTAACTAGATGAAAAATTAGCTAGGTCGTTATAAATCTCTGGCGGTGTACTTCTCAGGACCACATAGCATGCATGAATACCGAAGAACACTTTAAGGATCAGTTGCTATGGTAGTAGAGAAACACGAAGTGTCCATACATATCATGTCGAAGACGCACTTGAATGCGCTATCTTGTTCAGAAAAAAAGAGGTTTACTAATGCTTATTTACGAAATAAGTCGGGGATTGTAGAATACTACATAAGAAAGTTGAATTAGGGACGAAAAGTTCCACATGTCAAATTCTTCATTTTCCTCATGAGAACACAATAGACTTAGCATGCAATACACCAATGGGAAAAAGTCTCCAACCGGCTTGAAGTTGGTACATATAACCATGGTGATAGAGCAATTACATATTAAATCACTCCTTCATCTATCAGTTTAAGCTTTTGGAATAGTTAGCAGTGGTCTCACAAAATCTTACACTAGGTTTTGTGGTCTAAAAAATATTGCACATGCCTTTACCTCGGTTTCAATTTGCTCTTAAACCTCTATCCAGCATGATGCCTAGTTTTGCTCTCCCTCATCAAAGAAGTCATCCCCAAAACCAGTTATCGGTGAGGAGCTCGGGTTTCAAGTACACGTACAAAGGAGGCTAGTGGTGGCGCTTATACATGTAAAGCAAATGACGTTTCGAGTGACTTTTGAATTTGCTTAGATGTCTATGCTACAACCTATGATATTTGTCTGTTAAATTTGAATAAGCTAATAAGGTATGGCAAAGACCTTTTCATCTCGTCGCCTACTATTTAAGTTTCAGCATGCTCACTGTGGACACACATGTTAAAGCAATGCGAAAATGTCCAACATAATTGTTCATATATGTATATATGTCGTGCATACATGGAGGTTTACTAGGGACTAGTAGGCAATTTTGATAAAATTTTGTGTTGATAAAGCAAGTGCAAATTTGGTGCCTAATGGGGTTGGGGTGGTCACCAGTGGCCTCATTGTAACCTAGTGACGTGTCAAATAGATGCGTTAATACCCTACCGAGACCCATATGAATCAAGAGAATTACAGAAATGAGAAGTGATTATTTGACCGCCCTTAATCCACGGTGAAATTACAATAAAAAAATAGATAACAAATAATTACAGATTGTTATGGGGTCCACTTCTTCAAGAATTTGTGGTTTACAACATATTATTACTCTCACGGACATTCAAAGACTATTATGTTAGCAAAGTCTTATAGAAACCAATTATCTCAATCTCACACACAACCGAGTCAAGAAAAGGAAAAAGTTAACTCAAATCCAGGTCCAAAGCAAATAATTGTTGGGAGTGCACTGCAGAAGTCCGATACCTTCGCTCGGGGAGATCGTCAAAAGGAAGCCTTAGTCCAAATCCGTTAACATATCCAAAAAGTGGTTAATATACCTTAGTTGACTCATAACTCATTGGTTTAAACTTTTAAGTAAAGATGGGTTCGATTGGATATATTGACGTGCTCGGACTTGGGCTCCTTCTTTACGATCTCCCCAAGTAAAGATATTGGTCTTTTGCTGCGCGCTTCCAATAATAATTTTTGTCTTTGTCTATAATGACAAGAAAGCCTGTTTTAGGTAGATAAATCTCGGGGGATGAGAAACCTGCCGTCATAACTTCACGAGCCAAGTAAAACGCGAGCGGAAAACCGAGTAGGGGTCTAAAATTAAGGGCGCTTGCATTTAGACGGTGCGGGAACGGAGCCCGGGTCGTTTTGCTCGATCCATGAATGCAAATCCATTTCGAACCCCTCAGCCAAACCGCACAGGCGAGGCAAAAGCAAATGCTTTATCATTGTCCATTGAACAAGACCCACGTCCGTCCAAGGTTGCTGCTGGAGGGTTTGACAATAAAGCTGACATAAAGTTCCACAATTGTCCGTCCGAGCTACCCCAAGAGGCGAGTGGAAGTCAAAACTTTGAAGAAAAGAGAGAACAACGGGTGGTGGACTTAACCATCCAATGATTCCCAAATTCTAACGTGATATACAGCAGAAGCAGCAAGTACAGTTCAGGAGCTCCTCTACATAGATTTCCGCCGTCACTATTATCGATCGCTCTCAAGTCGCAACTCATCAACACCAGTTTGAGCTATACACCCCTTCCTCACCATGAACATTTTAACCAGATCATCCCAAGCAAACTATGAAGAGCTGGTTTTAAGTAATGAAGCCCGAAAAGACGTTCTCGGAAACAAAGATATGAACCAAAAAGAAAAGAGAAAGAAGCAAAAAGGGAAAGTGATGGAACTTACATGCATGATGATTTTAGGGAAAGATACAGACACTAACCTTCAGGAATGCTAAAGCTTGACCAACAACGAGGACCACCATTTGCAAGGCAGATGCAGTCTCCACGGAACTCCATATTAATAGAGAGAAGAGAGAGACGGAATAGAACAAAACCAGGATATTTTGAATTGAAATTCGAGTCAATAGCGACAATCCGGACAAAAGGCTTCAAAAACCCTTGGAAAATGTGGGAATGTAGAGAGAGAGAGCGGGAGGGAGGGAGGGAGGGAGGGAGGGGAGGTAGACACTGGACAGTGGAAATTCACGTGCCAATTGGCTCTGTGGGAGCGGTACTGACCATCATCACCAACCAGCCAGACATTCCAGCGGGAGAAACATAGTTAAACGAAAGGACAGACAATGTATGTTTTAATGTGTGGACCTACCTTTCTTCTGAATCATTTTTCACCTGCTCGCTCCTCCATAGAAAGGGGGAGTTGGCTCTTGAAAGTCTCCTTTCAAAAGAGTCACCGGGGGGCTCCAAGGTGATTGGGGGAGGAAGGGCTGATACTCCTTGCCTTGCCTTTGGGCTTTCATTATGGTTATATTTCTGGTGTTAGGTGGTAGGTGATTGATTGTTGCATCTTTGAATTAATAAATTTTGTCGGTGAAAGGAAAGATCCCACTAGTTTTGGCCTTGTGAATTCACAAGCCTTGACAGCTTCAGATTGAACTCTTGGGCTACGTTTGGCAGTTAGGATAAAAATCAGAATATGATAAATTTTATCTGATTCTATATTTGATTCATACTCAGGTTAGGATACAGTGGGATACAAAGGGGGTATAGCATGGATATAATTATCCCATGGGGAAGGTAGGATAAAGATGGATATGATTTTTTTTTTTTTTGTTCATGGTATAAAAACTATTTTTCTGAATAACAAACTTCTTATATAATAAAATTAAAATAATTATTATATTTAAATATATTTGAATTCTAATGGTAAAAATAAAACTCAAAATAAAAAAAAACTAATTTTCATTTTTATCTATTATAAATCTTATTTATAATTTAATTTCTTTCTTCTTTATAATACAGAGTTTGTATGTGTGTGTGTCTATATATATGTATATTTACATCCTAGTATCTATATCATTACATAATTTAAGTATAATAGTATATTTTATTATTTAATGAAAAAATTTATTATTAATGATGGAAGGGAATCAAAATAATGATAAAAAGAGCTTTATAATTAAAAAATAAGTAAAAATGGAGTAGAAGAACCCAGATTTTAAGTGAATATATCAAAACTTGAAAATTATTTTTTTAATTCTCGAAGAGTGAGGGGCAATGAAATTCTATAAAAAAAAAATTCGCATCTCCATATCCTTCTCATCTATATTTTTAGCTCATGTGGAAGTTTCATGACTACTCCGTAATTTTTTAGTTTACGATCAAAATCTACGAAAATAGCGAGAGAGTTGAAACTTTGTCTCCTTCTTAGCTTTTCGATTCACATCAAAAGTCTAAGAAAGTAGAAAAAGAGTTAAACCTCCTTCTTTTTCGTAACTTTGTGTTTTATGTTGAAGTTTAACAAATATAGCGAGAGTGACAAAACTTTTCATAGTCACAAAGATGAATGGTTATATTTTCTTTCTCTTACCGGATCCGGCGGTGAATTATGAGATATTTTTACAATTTTCTTTTGTATATTTTCATATTCATTTACATTGATATATTGTAAATATCAAATAATGAACATGATATAATATAAACATATTCGGCTTTATTATTGCGATTCACCAAATCTTGGATCGAATATGGCAAAATCCCTGGATTTCATATCCAATTTTGTCCAATCCTATTTTGACTAGAAATACAAATGACCAAGCGCAGTCTTGATGGTCGATATGGAGCTTTTCTAAGCTCGAGCTCCTTTTTTTTTTTTCCATTTATGCTATCTCTAACTCTCTTCTTTTTTATTTTCGCTATACCTCTTTTCGGAGCGCAGGAGTCAAATTCCATGCCTATGATGCTAGCATTTTCACCCCTAATTTGTTTACCAACATTTTTGGTTTTGGTTTAGTCGTTCTCCAACTTAATTTTTGAAAGCAAAATTAACAAAATATGTGTTTACTCTCTCTCTCTCTCTCTCTCTCTCTCTCGCTCTCTGTGTATGTATGTATGTATCACATAATGACAAACTCAAGTGCTTGAACTTGAAAAGAACCAAGCCCCAAATTTAGATATTACAATTAAATTTCAACAGCTCATGAGTACTTTTGACCTAGTTATTTTTCGGGAAAAGTACCAAAAAAGTCATAACCATATTGCATTTGTATTAATTTAGTTCTAAACCTTTCAATGAAACCAATTATGTCCTAAACATTTTTTTATATTGGTATCGGTTCAATCCATCAAGCCAATTTAGGGCGAAAATTATTGACTCGACGCCGACTGTCCTATGTGGAACAAATGGCGTCGACGTTGACATTTTTAATGTCTTTTAATCATATTTATGCTTTTTGACCAAAAAAATCATATCTAAGTTTTGAATTTTTTCCTTCTTTTCTTCTCCTTTTTTTTTAATCCCCTTTCCTTTTTGCCAATGGCCGGCTAGGGCTACCCTCGCTGGCCATAGGCAAGGGTGAGTACCGGTGAGGCCAACCCTTGCCCATGCCAGGGCAACCTCATCTAGGCATTGTTCGGCGACGCAATGGTGATGCCACCCCGACCTAGGCAAGGGTTAGCCTCACCAGATTTGGCAAGAGGGGCCTCGCTGGGAAGGAGGACCATCGCGATCATGGCCAACGGTTGTCAAAGAGAAAGGGGAAGGTAAAAAAGAAAAAAATTAAAATATTTTATTATTAAAAAAATTAAAAATGTCTAGTCGGTACCAGCTGTGCCACGTAGGACGGCCGACACGTACGTCAATCATTTATAGCCTAAATTGATCGAATGGACTGAAGTGATATCAATGTAAAAAAGTTTAGGCCTGAGTTGGTACAAATACAATAGGTTTGAGACTTGTTTTTTTTATACTTTTCCCGTTATGTTCCTACGTCAAGTAATTAAAATACTAACTTATAGCAAAAACTATCGGCAGAATTAATTTTGGTGCGATTGATAGTTTCTTTAGCACTTCTCTTCATCTTTTTGTGGAAAAGAGATAATTTCTATTGCCAATATAGCATAGAAGAGGAATTGAAACTTGGAAGGCACATTAGATATTTAAGGGGATGAGTATATCGTGAATGCCACAACTTTTGTACTACGCTCACTTAAGTGCAATAACTTTTTTTGCGTTCACTTAAATGCCATACCGAAGCAAAATTGCTCACTTAAGTACCATTTTCGACAAATTGTCTTAGTTGGACCTTTTTTTTATTTTTCAATGACACATGAATTTTTTAATTATTTTATGGAAATTTTTTGTTTATTTTGATGTTTTATTTTTATTTTTTTTCTATAAAAAAAACCCTTGGATTTCCCCATGACCGGCTAGCCTAGGGGCGAGGCCCGCTTCGCCCTCGATCCCGAGGGGGAGGGGGAGGGGGAGGGGAGGGGAGGGGGAGGGGGTGGGTGGGGGGGTGGGGTTGCGACTACCGTGGGCGAGAACGTTGAAGGTCCTCGCCGGATCCGGGTGAGGGCCCTCAAGGCCCCACTAGCCATGGGTGAGGCGGCCCTCGCCTAGACCTGGCGAAGGCCATCGCACCGTCGGCTACGGTCGAGGGGGCTTTGTCGATCACGGCCGAGGTCAAACCTGGTGAGGGTTGCCTCGCCCATGGCCGGTGGGATCGAGAGGGCACAACGACCCTCCCCAGTGCGGGACGAGGGCTGCCTCGCCCATGGCTTGCAGGGTCGCGAGGGTCCTCACCCAAATCTGCAAGGGCCTTCTCGGTGTTGCCTACGGCCGCTAGGGCCACGATGACCGTCGCCTAGGGCCATCGTGGCCCCCCTTACCGAGGGCGAGGCGGCCCTAGCCCCCGGGCTAATCGGCCGTGGTTGGCAAGGGCCCTCATGGTAACCCTCGCCGGCCAAGAGGGGATAAACAAAAAAAAAAAACAAAACAAAAAGAAAATTTTCAAAATAACTTAAAAAAACAAAAAAAAAATTAAAAAAAAATTACTTCGGTAGTGCCACGTTAGATTTTCCAGCATCAACATATGGTTTTCGACAGGGCAAATCGATGATGACACTTAAGTGATTATTTTTTCAAATTTGTAGCACTCAAGTGAGCGAAAAAAAGTTATGGCACTCAAGTAAATAATGTATACAAGTTATGATACTCCCGGTATACTCACCTCGATATATATGTAAGGCTCGATACAGAGAATGGTGAGAGGAAGAAGGGCCAACTTCAAGTGCATTTCTTTTATGAAAAAGGAGTGATTTAAAAAAATATATCGTTTATATCGCTTATAACAATGAATGAAACGAAAAATATTTTCATCGTTTATGAAAATATCAGGACATAAATTATCGTTGATGGTAAAAAAATATTTTATTGACTAATTATCTTAAGTGATACAAGTCATCATTTCTGATCTTCAACTTTCTTCTTATGTTTTTTTTTTTTTTTGCCTTTTTCCTTTTCATTTTAACGTTGGCCAGAGAGCCTAGAGCAGAGGGATCAAACAAGAAGTCAAACTTTGGAGAAAAAATTCAAGGGAAGAAAAAAACATAGGGAAACGACGAAAATGAGAAGTCAATGGTACACGGGTGTTCCAACTACCCCAAAATTCCGGAATGTCGTTGGGGGGAGGGACCAGTCGGATGTGGTTCCGTTCTGCTCGTCTTGTGATAACACCGGTCGGTAAAGAGACTCGAAAGGGACGGCCGGCATCGATAACCCCCTTATCGATATAGTCGTAGGAGTTCATATCTCGCGGCCGAAATGTTCGATTTGAGCTATAATTACTGATGGTTTTGAGTGATGTATAATCGTGACTTAACGTCATCCGGTGATCCGATTATAGAAATGCCGAATTTTTTAACTAACTTTTACGGGAAACGATGATGTACACCCGATTGTATCCGAACCATATAATAATTTCCCGTCCCGTATAATTTCCAATAGAGGTATTTGCATGTGGACAGCCGTCTCTTACCAGTACTTCGTTTGACGTGGTTTGGGCCGGAACGAGTCAACCGGGCCTGCATCTGTCCGGCACTTGCTCTTTATGGGCGTTGGCGTCTAGTGTTATCTTGGGCCTGTGGGCCTTCCCTTTGCATCACGATTCAGGCCCATGGTATGTATATAAAAGATAAATAATTGCATGACTGTTTTTAGTCCCGCTATGAGATTAACAGTCCGATCAAAATAAATAACTAATACTTAGAAATAGTTGTAGGGTCCACTGCTTCGGAAATTTGTGGCTTACAGCATGTTATTGCTCTCATAATCACCCAAAACACTGTTATGCTAGTAAACCTTTATATAAGAGTAAGGAAAATGAGAAGGTGATCGTCCATTATTTGATGTTGAAAGTAACGGTCCATCAGCCACCCATCATTTTCTTGGTAAAACGGTATACTTGTTGTGAACGTTTTAATTTCTTTCCCTATAATATCCATCGGTGTCTAGTAACATCCCATGTAAATTTATCTATGTTTTTTTTCCAACTACATTGAACTACTTGAAAAATTAATTATAATTTTAATAGAAATTACTAAGCATAAATCACAGGAAAAAAGCAGTCACAAAAAAAAAAAAAAGTCTTCCCGATTGTCGAATAAATGTTGGATTATGCGACAAGAGTGACATAGTTCGATCATGTGCTAGATAACGTTCCTTGTTTGATGCAAACAATTGCCGTAGATCAAAAGAAAAAATCATATAAGTACAAAAGACAGAGGGACTAAGATATCAATTTTCAGTTGTCACAATATTTTTTACGAAATTAACCAAAATTTAATGTGATGCAACTGTGGACGTAATTGTCTTCGTATTGAAATAACTCCATATTTTTCTTTTGCTTCACTAAATAAAAGTCCTAAGCCCAGGTGGTGATCAATATATGTCATTTGCATGAAACTAGTGAATTGCTTTCAAATGAAAGCCAGTGTATGATAGAAAGCTAATTACACTATTAACTGTTGCCGGTTGGCCATAATTTGAAAAAGAGTGTTAGTGGCCCAAAATGTACAGTTATTGTCTCGCACCGCACTAACGGTGTCGTTATCTTAGCATGGCCCTAAAATTAAAGCTCCGAATCAAAGTTACTTATGCTTTTTGTTACTGAAACCGAAAGTCAATGGGAAATTTGTTCGGAAAGTCCTAAGTTTAGGTGATGGTGAATATATGTCATTTGAAGTTTATATGAAACTAGTGAATTGCTTTCAAATGTAAGCTAGTATATGATAGAAAGCTAATTAAACCATCAATTGTTGCCGGTTGCCCAATGTTTGAAAGAGAGTGTTGGTGGTCCAAAATGCACCGTTAGTGTCTCACACCGCACTAACGATGCTGTTATCCTAGCAAGGCCCTACAAGTAAAGCCCCAAATCAAAGTTTATGCTTGTGCATCATTACAAGTACTAAAAACCAACAAGAAATTTTTCAAGAAAGTCCTAAGTTCAAGTGATCAATATACGTCATTTGCAATTTATATGAAACTAATGAATTGCTTTCAAATGTAAGCTAGTATATGATAGAAAGCTAATTAAACTATCAATTGTTGCACATTGCCCAACGTTCGAAAAAGAGTGTTAGTGGTCCAAAATGCACCATTATTGTATCACACCGCACTAACGGCGACGTTATCTTAGCATGGCCCTAAAAGTAAAGCCCCAAATCAAAGTTTATGCTTGTGCATTGTTACGGGAACCGAAAGTCAACATGAAATTTGTCCAAAAAGTCCTAAGTTCAGGTGATGATCAATATACTCCATTTGCAATTTATATGAAACTAATGAATTACTTTCAAATGTAAGCTAGTATATGATAGAAAGCTAATTAAACTATCAATTGTTGCAAGTTGCCTAACGTTCGAAAAAGAGTGTTGGTGGTCCAAAATGCACCGTTAGTGTCTCGCACCGCACTAGCGGTGCCGTTATCTTAGCATAGCATGGCCCTAAAAGTAAAGCTCCAAATCAAAGTTTATGCTTGTGCATCGTTATGGGAACTAAAAGTCAACAGGAAATTTGTCCAGAAAGTTCTAAGTTCGGGTGATGATCAATACACGTCATTTGCAATTTATATGAAACTAATGAATTGCTTTCAAATGTAAGCTAGTATATGATAGAAAGCTAATTAAACTATCAATTGTTGCAGGTTGCCCAACGTTCGAAAAAGAGTGTTAGTGGTCCAAAATGCACCGCTATTATATCGCAGCGCACTAACGGTGTCGTTATCTTAGCATGGCCCTAAAAGTAAAGCGCCAAATCAAAGTTTGTGCTTGTGCATTGTTACGGGAAACTGAAAGTCAACATGAAATTTGTCCGGAAAGTCCTAAGTTCGGGTGATGATCAATATACTCCATTTGCAATTTATATGAAACTAATGAATTACTTTCAAATGTAAGCTAGTATATGATAGAAAGCTAATTAAACTATCAATTGTTGCAGGTTGCCCAACGTTCAAAAAAGAGTGTTGGTGGTCCAAAATGCACCATTAGTGTCTCGCACCGCACTAGCGGTGCCGTTATCTTAGCATAGCATGGCCCTAAAAGTAAAGCTCCAAATCAAAGTTTATGCTTGTGCATCGTTATGGGAACTAAAAGTCAACAGGAAATTTGTCCGGAAAGTTCTAAGTTCGTGTGATGATCAATGTACATCATTTGCAATTTATATGAAACTAATGAATTGCTTTCAAATATAAGCTAGTATATGATAGAAAGCTAATTAAACTATCAATTGTTGCAGGTTGCCCAAAGTTCGAAAGGAGTGTTAGTGGTCCAAAATGCACGGTTATTGTCTCGCACCACACTAACGGTGTCGTTATCATAGCATGGGCCTAAAAGTAAAGCCCCAAATCAAAGTTTATGCTTGTGCATCATTACGGGAACTGAAAGTCAACAGGAAATTTGTCCAGAAAGTCCTAAGTTCAAGTGATGATCAATATACGTCATTTACAATTTATATGAAACTAATGAATTGCTTTCAATGTAGGCTAGTATATGATAGAAAGCTAATTAAACTATCAATTGTTGCAGGTTGCCCAACGTTCGAAAAAGAGTGTTAGTGGTCCAAAATGCACGGTTATTGTCTCGCACCGCACTAACGGTGTTATTATCTTAGCATGGCCCTAAAAGTGAAGCCCCAAATGTAAGTTTATTCATGTGTATTGTTATTGGAATTGAAAGTCAATGAGAAATTTGTCCAAAAGGTCTTAAGTTCCGGTGATGATCAATATATGTCATTTGCAATCTATATAACGCTAGTGAATTGCTTTCAAATGTAAGCTAGTAATATGGTGGAAAGCTAATTAAACTATCAATTATTGCCGATTGCTCATAGTTCGAAAAAGAGTGTTTGTGGTCCAAAATGCACCGTTATTGTCTCACACAGCACTAACGTTGCCATTATGTTAGCATGGTCCTAAAAGCAAAGCCCCAAATCAAAGTTTATGTATGTGCTTTGTTGTTGGAACTGAAAGTCAACGAGAAATTTATCCACAAAGTCTTAAATTTATTGTGCTTTTGTCAATTTAGTTATAAATCATTTAATTTTACCAATTGAATCCTAAATTTTTTTACGTTTTGCTAATTGATATTTGGCCAATTTTTATTGAAAATCGCTAACGTGGACGTCGGTCGTGTCCTTCCTACGTGGTACAACTAGCCGGAGATGTAAAAGAAAATAAAGGAATAGAAAAATATTTAAATACTATTGAAAATTGGCCACATCAAAGCCTGTTGAGCCACTTAGAATGACCGGCATTCACGTCAGTAATTTCCGATTAAAATCGGCATAAGGGACTCAATCGCTAAAATGTGAAATATTTGAGATTCAATCGGTATAATTAATAAGTTTATGAGTGAATTGATGCAATAAATTTAAGACTTTTTAGAACAAATTCCCGGAAGTCAACGAAAAGGACAGACTTGTCTTCCTCAGTTAACCGCCAATGCACGTCATGCTGGATTCTGGGGACTGTATTACATAAGTAAACCAAATAATTTTCTTTCTCCGAGCAGCAAAATGGGGAAAGAGCTAACTGGATCGCAATCTCCAGGACCAGGCACATCTGCCTGCAGAGTGTTTAGTTCGAGCAAGCTAATTAGCAAAAGCCATCGTACTCATAGCTTGTCATGATGGGGGTAAGCTCCATGTTTTCTGTATTATACGTCGTGGGTGCGCCGCCGTGTCGCGAACGATTTCAATCCCAAGATTGGAAAGGGAGTCCTTAACACGGTGAGCTTTCGCCTCGACCGAGCACTCGTAGACTTGACTTCTCCTTTTGAACATACTAATGTAATGATCTTGACGAGGTTGTTCCATCTATCATTGTTTCTTCAAAAGGTCCTTCCTCAGTCGTGCTGAACTGGATTTTTGCTGGACATTGTAGGTTAGGGCGTCGGAGCCTGTGCTGTAAGGTTTATGTATATATGGCGTCTGTTCTCTACAGTGCCATTAACAACTTTGGAGTTGAGCTCCTTTGGGGGGTTGTTGCGCATTGGCTTTCTTGCTTCTGTTCACATCTTTGGGAGATGAATCCAATGAAAGGAAGGTACTGAAGGATCTGGTTCAATAGCCTTTGGAAAGATTTCCTCACCTAAACATTCGCCCAGCGAAAGCCTCATCCTCTGAGTTGCTGTCATATCGTTTGACAACGGCAAAAGAAAAGAAAAACATTAAGTTGGACACGCCCTCCTCCAGTTACTGACCTTCTTATCTAAGGAGAAGCTTAAAGATATGGTATTTAATCCCCTGGCTTGTTATCCTTCCTCGCTAGCTGATGGACGATCTATAGAAACGCCTGAACGGCGGGGAAAAAAGAGCAACCGAGGTCGGTGCGTGTCGAGGCGGTGCGTGTCTCGGGCGTTCCTGTCTAAAGTTTTCTTCTTCTCTGCATGTGACCTCGCTTTACTTCGCAAGATCCAATCCGCGACCTTTTCCAATTCGAATTTTGGTCTATTTAAGGCCTCTCAATCTAATGTCAAAGGAACGAACTTCGCATCGTCAAAAATCCCGAGAAAACCGGAGGCTCTCTAGAATCTGGATCGACACCAAATGACCCTCTTTTCTTGATCAGCCGCTCTTCATCGGAGAAGACGGGAAGGTACGGAAGAAAACAGACTTCTCGTTCTTTGTTGCCCGTCGGTGTCTGTTAAATGCTTCTTGTTTCTGCATTAGATTTAGTCATAGATTACTTGTCGTGGGTTCTCCGTTCGATGATTACGGAACTGTGACATCAATCTTTGCTGATCATTTGTTGAACTTTGGTCAGTCGTTGTTTGGACTTTGATTTACGAGCATCGTTGATGTCGGTCTTTGCTTCATTGATGTAGGCAAGGTATCGCTTCACAAGCTGGTCATCCCTTCTGGTTTTAACCAGAAATTGTTCCTTTGCCTTTGTGAAATGTTGCATAATTACCGGCATTGAATTACGTCCTGGATTCTCAGTGGCCGAACTGTGCCTTTGCCTTGGTGAAATTCAGGGACAGGAGCTCAAATCTGGAACTTCAGATTGAGAGATCGAATCCACGTCACACCAGAAGGAAGACATGGTGAAGCAACAAAGAGCCCAGGAAGCCGAGGAATTACACTATGCGGAGAAGGAGACAAGGGATGAAGACAGAGAGGAAATAGCGAAAGATGAAGAGAGGGTTTTGAACAAGGAGAAGAAAGAATGTCATGACGAATCAGGGGACAAACTGGAGGAGCATGAAGAGACCAAGAAAGAAGAGAGAAGCAAGGAAATAGTAGACGGAAAGGAGCAGGGAAAGGAAGAGATAAAGAAAAAGGACAAGAAGAAGAAGAAGAAGAAGAAGAACAAACCCAAAACTGCTGAGGAAGAAGAGGACATGTACAAGGACATCGGCCAGCTGAAGCAAAAGCTTGAGAAGATCGACGGCAAGATCGAAGCTCTTCTGGAGAAGAAAGCATTTTTCTCCCGGAAACTAAAGGAGGCCGAGGCCGGGAACAGCGAGACGTCCGAGAAGCCTACCCTGAAAGAAGTTGCTGCAGCTGATGGAGCCATAGTGCCTCCCCCGTAGATGTTTTCCGACATTAGCTTCGGTCGACCATGTTTGGTCACGAACTCATAATGCAGTGTGCCTAGGATGCTTCTTCTCTTTGGTGCCGCAGCCATTTTTGTCTCATCAATCTCGTGGACAACTTCAGGACAAGAGTTGATGCATGATGTACTACTTCGTTGTACGTAGTTGGTGCATGGAGGTTACTCTCGTGCGCACCCATTCTGTTTTCCTCGCCTCTCTTCTTCTGCTATTGAGCCTCAAACAAGGGTATTTTCGAGATTTTGAACCAAAATTCCGTCTCCGGCCCACGCAACTTACGAAAAAGCCATCTTTCGTTTAACAGTAAACTAAATTGTACATGTACAAAACACATGACAAATTATATTTTTCGGATACAAGTGCTTCAATTTTGAACTTATTTCATGTCCTTTCTTTAGTCGATGATATAGTATGTAAGGAATTGCTGATATGCTCAAAGTATGATTTGTTTTCATTTCATGTTCATACGAAATATATAATGTTTTTGTGATTTCTCATTTAAGTAGCATGGGTTGTAAATAGAATCAAATTATCAGGCATTTTACTTCTATGAAAAATGACATAATTTAAATAGCTCTACAATAAAATATAAGCTTTTATCGTATTTGATACAATCGATGTACATTCATGACAACGTCATTTGAGATTTAACTATGGTAGCGCCCAACCTTTTTAAGTGAGGTAACCTCCATCCTTACGATATGATAACTAGTTCGCGCAAACTAAGCTCTTCCACCTCGATCGAGCGCCGATACTCATGAACACCCCTTTCCACTTGACGATGTAGTGATCTTGACAAGGTTGCTTGCTCCTGTCCACATCTATGGGGGATTGGAATTCAAATTGGAAGGAGATGATTCAACCTAATCTTTGGACAGATCTTCCTGGCCTACTCATTCGCCATTTGCTTAACGGCTAAGGATCGGGGAAAACCTCATCCTTCGAGTTGCCATCACATTGTTTGACAATGACAGAAGGAAAGCATTCAATTTTCAATTGCCACAATTTTTTTTTTTTTGACAAAATGAACTAAGATTTAATACGATGTAACTGTGGACGTAATTGTCTTCATATTGAAAAAACTCCATATTAACCTTTTGCTTCTCTAAATAAAAGTCCAAAGTCTAGGCAGTGATCAATATATGTCATTTGCATGACACTAGTGAATTGCTTTCAAATGAAAGCCAGTGTATGATGGAAAGCTAATTACACTATTAATTGTTGCCGGTTGCCCATCATTCAAAAAAGAGTGTTGGTGGTTCAAAATGCACCGTTATTGTCTCGCACTAACGGTGCGGTTATAGTAGCATAGGCTTAGGGATAAAGAGTGCTTTGATTTTGAACTTATTTCATGTCCTTTCTTTAGTCAATTAATGATGTATGCACGCCAGGAATTGCTGATATGCTCAAAGTATGATTAGTTTCATTCCATGTTCATATGAACTACATAATGTTCTTTGTGATTTCTCATTAAGTCGCATTGGTTATAAAGAGGATTCAATTATCAGATACTTTACCTCTATAAAAGATGGCGTGATTTAAATAGCTCTATAGTTAAACACAAGCTTTTCCCGTGTACAATACGATCAATGCACGATGATGACATCGTCATTTGAAGATTCGACTATGAGAGCGCCCAACCTTTTTAAGAGGTGAGCTCCATCCTCACGATACGATATCTAGTCGTCGCGCTACCATCGAGACGATTTCGATCTCGGGATCCGGGAGGAGCGTTTAACAAACTAAGCTCTTCCACCTCAACCGAGCGCCGATGCTCAGGAACACCCCTTTCGACGTTCTGGTGTAATGGTTTGCTAGGTTGCTCTCCATCAATCTGCTAGTTTTCCAAGAGATCCTTCCCATGTCTTGCTTCTGTCCACATCTTTGGGGGATGGGTTTGAATGAAAGGAAGGCTATGGAAAGAACTGATTCCACCTAATAGTTGGGCAGATCTTCCTGGCCGTCACATCCGCCATTTGCTTAACGACTAAGGACCGGCAAAAACCTTATCCTTCGAGTTACTTAGCACCCTCCAAATTAAGTCGACCAGTCACATGGTCTTCCTCCTTCGGCAAAATCAAAGCTTAAAAGATCCTACTTTTCTTTGGTTGACGACTCACCTTGAATTTCGGTACGATACGTGATGTAATCCCGAAATTCAAATTATTCAATATGATTCATGAATTTTAGTCGAGCGCACAATGTAGTCCATTCTCTTTAAAGTGGTCTTTAAATTTTTAGTACATATTCAATTTAGTCCTTGAACTATATAAAAATTTCAATATTATTTTTTTTATTAGTTCAAGTTTAGAGACAACGTTAAATATTTCATATAGTATAGAGAGTAAATTGAATATATAAGAAAAGCTTAGGGTTTATATCGAATTAATTAAAAGTTTAAGGGTGTTTTGCACTAAATAAATTTAAAAAATTCAAAGATTATATTATAGATTGGATGAAAGTTGAGAGGCAGCATTTAAATAATTATATCTTTTCTTTATCCTTAACCGTGGGAATCAGACCGACCGACGTCGGTGCGTGTCGGGGCTGCGTGTCTTGCGCGTTCTTGCCTTGAATTTCCTCCTCCTCTGCCGCATGAGACGCGCCAACTCTTAACTTCGCGACCCAGACCGCGACCTTCCTCCAATTCACATCTTTCGTCTATTTAAAGGCTTCAACCCAATGTCAAAGGAGCGAACTTTGCATCCCAGGCAACATCCTCGAGGCAACCAGAGGCTATCTGGATTTCTTGACCGATCACTCTTCGTCGGAGAAGACGCGAAGGTACGCAAGAAAGCCGACTTCTGATTCCTTTGTCGCCGTCGGCGTCTGTCAGATGCTCTCCGGTTTCGTGGTTTTGCGTTAGGTTTGGTCCCTCATTCGTTGTCGTGGGTCTGCGTTTGATGGTTTCGGAACTTAGACAGAGCAGAGATCTCCGCTGATTCTTTGTTGAACTTTGGCCAGCCGTTGTTCTTACTTTGAACTTTGATTTAGGAGCTTAATTTATGTCAGCCTTTGCTGCAATCAAAGTTGCGTTCTTTTGGGTTAGCTCTGTACTGATCGTTTTGTTGTGAATTGCTGGGGTTGGGATGATTCAGTGCAAGGTATAGCTTGACAAACTGGCTGGTCTTCCCTTCTGGTTTTCGCCAGCAATCGTTTCTTTCTGCTTATGTTGTCTGATAAATTTATTAATGATAATTTTTGCTTGATTGGCCACTTAGTTTGTCATGATCTTACCCTCCAAGGCCCAGTGACTCGTTAATTAAGACGCGCCCTGACTTTTGGATTATAGTCAGAGGATTCATTATCATGTTCAGTCTCTGGATTGAGGAAGTTTTCTCTTGGGCTTATGCTAGTTATAATAGGCCAGGTGAATCAACATTCGAATACAATTACTGGTGTTCAAACTTGTAACCGCAGTTCCGATCCCCATGTTCTATGCATTCCGAGTGTTTTTCATACCTTTCAACTATTCCTATCCGTCGAATCTCTGCGTTTGCCAATTGATTGTTCTTCATTTTGTCAGTTTCTTGAGAGCGTATGAGGATGCCGAACTTCTTTGTCTAATAATGCTCTTTCAGTGCCGCCTGTGACATGTGGCACAATCGCCCGCATTAGATTACTTCCTGGATTCTCGGCGGCTGACTGTGCCTTTGCCTTTGTGAATTTTAGGGACAGCAGCTCAAATCTCGAACTTCAGCAAGGAAATCACCATGGAAGGGAAATACGAATCCACCGTCAAAGGAGAAGTACCGGTGAAAAGTGGAGAGCTCAATGCTGAAACAGAAACAAGGGATGTTTTGGTTAGTGAGTTCAAGGAAGAGAAGATTGAGGAGGTTGAATCATCTTACGAGTCCGTTGAGAGATCCAATCCACTGCACCAGAAGGAAGACATGGCAAAGGAACAAAAAGCTGAGGTAGGGGGGGAATTAAACTATGCAGAGAAGGAGACGAGGGATGAAGGCAAAGAGGAAATAACAAAAGATGGAGAGAAGGTTTTGAATGAGGAGAAGAAAGAATGCCGTGATGAAGCAAGCGACAAGCTTGAGGAGCATGAAGAGACCGAGAAAGAAGTGAAAAGCAACGAAATAGTAGATGGAAAGGAGAAGAGAAAGGAAGAGAAAAAGAAAAAGGGTAAGAAAGAGGAAAAAAAGACGAAGAAATCCATAGCTGATGACAAAGAAGAAAATGAGAAGAAAAAGAAGGACAAGAGTGAGAAGAAGAAGAAGGACAAGAAGTGCTCTGAATCTGGTGAGGGAACAGAAGCTGAAGATACAAAGGAAGAGGAAAAGAAGAAGAAAAAGGATAAAAAGAAGAAAGAGAAGAAGCACATGGACAAAACCGACGAGGAAAAAGGAGGGGGTGATGATTCGAAGGAGGATGAGGAGGAGACAGAAGGATGCCCCAATGTCGTATCAAGGGAAGTCACCGTAGAAGAGGGTCTCGGGAAGTCAGAGGGCGAAGCGGAGAAGAAGAAGAAGTGGAAACATAGGGAAGGGAAGGAAAAGGAGGAGAAAGATAAGAAGGATGAGGGCGAAAAGAAGAAAGAATGCGCAAGGGGCAAGTACAAAAACATTAAGGATAAGTACAAGGACATTGGTAAGTTGAAGCATAAGCTTGAGAAGGTCAATGGCAAAATCGAAGCTCTTCTGGAGAAGAAAGCATTTATCTTTGGGAAAATGAAAGAGGCCGAGGCCAAGAACGGCGAGACTTGTGAGAAGCCTGCCCCTAAAGAAGTTGCTGCAGCTGATGGAGCATAGCACGTCCTGATAAACGTTTCCTGCGTAGCTTCTGTCGACGTTGTTGTTCTCGTAGGGCTGTGTGTTTATATGCATAAACCCCCCAGTTGGGAGTTATTGATGTTTCTTCTCTTTGATGCCACAGCCATTTCGCCTTATCGAGCTTGTGAATAACTTCAGGAACAAGAATTGACGCATGATGTACTTGCTTCGTTATACATATATGTGGAGTGGAGGTCACTTTGGTGCGCTCCGTTCTCTGTTTTACTCCTCTCTTCGCCTTATCGAGCTTGTGAATAACTTCAGGAACAAGAATTGACGCATGATGTACTTGCTTCGTTATACATATATGTGGAGTGGAGGTCACTTTGGTGCGCTCCGTTCTCTGTTTTACTCCTCTCTTCTTCTGCTATTGAGCTTTAGTCTCAGATCCTGAAAGAACCAACTCTTAACATTCTCATCAGGAATTTAGAAGGTACTTAGGAATCTAAAATGGACAAGCCATAGCTATATGACCCAAGATCTTTAGGTTCTGGAATCTCTGAATATAGTGGCTCGACTGCCATGTTCACCTGAAACCTTCTCCTGTATCACCTTCCTTCGCATGAGTGCACTTCTGCAGAAGTGGACTTCATATTGTGTTCGAGCTTACATGTGAGTTTGTGTTCCTGTGCAATGGCAATGTTCGTTCGGCGTGACGTCGATTCGGATTCGTTCATATGGTACAGCGAAGTCGGTAGAGTGCAAATTGCTGAAGCAATGCTAATCAAGTCAGTTTTGTGGATATGAAGATGCTGTACATGAGAAACTTAGACATCATCTGGTTCATCATGCCTGAAGAACAAGGCTCGGCTATATATTCATCTCACGTTGTAGACAAGGGAAGATGTCGGAAATTTAAAAAGATTACGACAGCTACTGGTGAAGGCAAGAGGAAGAGAGACGGAACTGAAGAAAATTTAGAAGATAACAGAGAGGCTAGTGTTATAGGCTAGTTTATCTGATGTGCTCTGCAAAAGCATGAACTGAAAATAAAGCCTCGCCGAGCCTGTGCTCCGTTTTGAAGTGCTCTCACATCATTCGGTCGGACAGCGAAGGCAACCTCCGGAAGAAGTTCAAAGCCGGCGATGGCATCCGGTCTCGGAATATCGGGTGCCGGAAATAATAGAACCCCGATGCCATCGCCACCATCTTCGTCGGCACCAAGTACAGTATCACGGCTACCACGAAGCACAGCATGATGAAGACTCCCGTGGCCCTCGGGTCACGCCACGTCACAAGCGCCTGCGCCCGCTCCCCCTGCGTGGCAAGGTCCCCGAGCATCGTCTGCACGCGCGCACCGATCGCGCGCAGCTTGTCGTACCTCACGCGGACCACATCCGGCGGCCTCGCGCTCGGCACCTGGTCGAACTCCTCGTCGAGCTCCTGCGGGTCCGCTGCGTCGGCCAGGGACATCTTAGGGTCGAAGTGCAGGGCCGGACCCCGGGCCCGGAACCGGTAGTTCCACGCCCCAATCGCGAACACGTAGAACGCCAGCGTGGGGACGATCAGTTCGGGGAACCAGACCAGCATGATCAGCAGCGCGTGCACGAGCGCCGTGGCGGTCGGGTTCTTCCACCCGCGCGTGTCCTCGATCCAACGGACCACGTCGATCAGCCCGGCGAGCACGTTGATGATCCTCAACCAATTGGCGCGCACCTTGCGCATGCTGAACGTGTGCGAGTCGGCGTCGAGCATGTACAGCACCACCTCGCACTTGAGCGGCGGCTCGGACCGAGACAGATGCGCGGCCATGATCTTCACGGCGGCGCTCCTCAGCAGCTCCTGCTGGACCATTCCGAGGGGCTTGACGTGATGCATCAACGGCAGTAGAGGCTGGGAGTAAGCATGCAGGACGTCGAGCGTCGGAGCCGTCCGGCCGAACCTCAAGGCGATCTCCACTTCCCCCATTTTCTTCATGCCGGCGTTGGCCAGCAGGAGCAGCGGATACGAATTGCGGTACACTCGATTAGCCTGGAGCGTAGATATACGTATCCGTACTTTGCCGATACGAAAATCAGGAGGCGTGGCTTCTTGAGGACCGTCCGATTCCGACGATCCCCAGCTATCGAAGACTCCAATTGTTAAGACCGTGCACGGGTCGTAGACCCTCCACGTGTACTGCTCGTTCCACCTGGGATCCAACGTGTCGCGCACGGTACGCGTACGGACCCACTTGGGGCCGTACTTTGCCACGCAGTACGCGTCCGTGGATCCCTTGCCGTTCACGGTCTTCATCGGCAGCAAGCTCTTGCACCCGATGATGCCGAGCTCCACCGACCCGATTGGCGGCTTCCAGAGCTGCCTTGCCGTGGGCCGGTAGTCGCTGCACACGTGCGCCGCCTCGTCCATCACGTGATATCCTCCGTCGAAGCACAGCCTCAGGTGGACCCTGCCCTTGTACACGGTCTTCTCGCGGCTGAAGTCCTCGAACGTGAACCACCGCGACGCCACCTTACGGTCGTCCACGCGCCTCTCGATGGCCATGAGGGGGACAGTCGCCTCGCCGATCACGACCGGCCCTCTTGGTAACCGGTTCTCTATGGTGAGTTTCAGGTTGTCACTGAACGGCTCGGCGACCACAAACAGCAAGTCCTCGTTCCAGGATGGGGCGCCGTCGCGGGTGATGGAGACCTTCGTCTTCTGCATTTGAAATCCGAGCTGCGCTTTGATCTGAAACGAGGTCTCCCTTAACGCCGCCGCCGTCAAAGGCAAGACATCCTGAGCCTCGAGCACGGTGGCCCTCAGGTACCAGAGCTTCGGCGACTGGTACACCTTGGCGCGCGCGTTCACGTCTCCGGCCGCATCGGTCTTCCATGCGTCGGGGAAGGACTCGTCGGCCTGGGTGCCGATCCAGGTGGCGAGCATCAGGTCGCCATGGTGGGCCCCGCCACCTTCCAGCCGGTACCACTGCGGGGCTAGCGGGCTGTCCGGCGGGTCCCGCACGGGGATCTCCGAGGCGTCGAAGCAGATGCCACCGAAGAACTTGTGGCCCGCCACGTCCCACGAAGAGCGGCTGTCCATGTGGGCAGACGGTGGGTCCCACACGGAGACTTCCAAGATGGAGGAGGACTCCGGCGCATCGCGGCCGAAAGCGAACGTTTGGTCCCACTCGAAGAAAGCGGTGGATGCGCTCTTGCGCGCGGGCTTAGACTTGATGTGAGTGCCGGAGACGACGATCTTCACGACGGGACTTCCGTTGGTCGGCAAGTGCCGGGCTTTGACCACCCTGACGAAGAGGTAGTGCATCTTCTCCACCAGATCGAACGACGACCGCTCCATCACGACGCTGTCCAGCGAGTCCATTGTGTATGTCCTGGTCATCGGTGGCATCGGAGGATGCGGACCATTGAGCCCCGCGAATTTGACTTCGGGGACTGATGCCGAGACGGAAGCAGCCATCACCTCCCGCGGCACGGGAGGTGGAGGCACCCAATGAGAGGCTGCATCCATTTCGGGCCCCATGGAAGTTCGTGATGGTGCCAGCGTCGGTGGCGGCACTTCTTGGGAGTCCTCTGAAGTTGCCTCTGCTGTTTCGGGCGATTCGGCTTCTACAGTAGTTTCGACGTCTGGAGGAGCATTTTCAGTCGATGGTGGCGCGGGCGGCGGCGCATCTTCGTTGGGTGGCTCTTCATCAGGCTTTTCGCCATCAGCCGGTGGTGTGGCTGGAGTTGTGGAACCAGCGGCTGCCGCCCCATCTGGCGGAGCCAGCGACTGCGCGGCAGACTCGGGCGGCTTGGGTTCAGCCTCCTGCACTGGCGATGGCAGTGCCGCGTCGGCTTCCAGCAGCTTCGCTTCCTCCGCGGCGGGCTGAGGCGGCGGCGGAGGCGGCGGCGGGACCTCAACCGTGTAATAGATCTTCAAGCCGATATCGCCCTGGACCCAGCTGAGCCAGCTCTTGCCTCGGAGAGGGTAATAGATGAGGGCCTCCTCGCCCTTCCAGACGAACTGGGAGGAGCTGAGGCGGACGCGGCCGAGGAAGTTGTTGCGGGTGGTGGGGCCGTAGGCCTTGTCATGGAGGACGTCGATCTCGAGCGCGTTGCCGAAGATGTCGGAGGACTTGATGGCAAACTCGAGGACCTCGCCCCACCGGGGGGAGAGGTCCTTGACGGCGGTGCGGGTGCGCTTGCGCTGGCCGTGGAAGTGGGCAACAACGTAAGGACTGGAGGCGCCCTGGCCGTCCTTGGGGGAGAGGTTGGTGGCCTCGGCCACCTCCACAACCAGCTTCCGGACCGCGGCCATAACAGTCAGGAGCTGAAGATGACGATACCGATGTTCAAGACGCAGGCGTTAACTGATCCCAAGTTGTACATGAAGATGTCGCATCTCTCTCTATCGCGGGCTGTAATTCTTAACTTGAAGTGGAAGCAGCAGCTTTAAGTGTGGTGGAGTCATATGGCTTTTGCTTGACCTGAGCTTTTTTTTGGGTGCTTTCCTCCTTGTCAAGATGGTAGTTTTGCTTATTTATGAAGACTTTAGATTCCTGTTTCTTAGCCATTGCCAAGCTTTTGCTTTCTTTCTGGCCACCCGCATTTGACAGAGGGGGAGAGAGAGAGAGTGGGAGAGAGAGAGATGAAACATTTTTCAAAGATTGTTGATGAGTGGAGTGCAGTTGCGACCAGAGATTGGGGGGCGGTTTTGCTTTTTCGAAAAAGGGAAGTTGTAGACAAACCTTTTGAATCACCGACCGAGATCTTGTCGCTGCTTATCACCTCATGCAACGATAAATCTCACGTTGGACCTATCAAATCCGACAGCCCACATTATTTCCTTTAGACGTATCAGTTTGTTGGGGTTTCAAGTCTTATCGTGTAACGAGGCTAGTAATCGATTTATAATTATAAGTTAATTTTTGGGTAACAAAAACTTGAGACCACTCAATATTGGTGTCAGAACGAGGTTATCAACAAATCTGAATCTAACAGTTACACGGAAGACACGGATTGTTGCTACTTCGATCGGGGTTTGGTGATTGGTTTATAAGTATGAGAAAAAGCCTTTGAGCTAGCTTTGAGGGTGAAAAATCCAAGACCACCCAATACAATCTCTCCTCCGGCCACATCAGAGAATTAAGGCTTGTTTAACAACGATTCTGGCTCTCTAATTTTGTTTCTAAAAACAAAAAAAGATGAGAAACCTGTTTAGTAATGTAAATGATTCTGATTCTCAAATTATTTGATTTTATTCCTGGTAAGAGATTTAGAGCAGAACAATAATTATAAAAAAGTTGATTATTTATTCTAGAATCACTTTTGATAAACAAGACCAACAAAGTGAAAAGTCTGTCTCTACCCGTCGGAGAAACAGGAAAAGAACAAATAAAATAAAATTACTTTTTTAAAAACATTTAGAAAATAATTTCTTTTTATGAAAAACGAAGTATAATTTTAAAAAATTAAAAAATATATCAAAAAGATTTCACTGTATCTATGAAAATGTTTTAGTAATATCATTTTTCTTAACAAATTATCAAAAATAAACATTCCATGATTTGGTTAAATATAGAAGGTTTTAAATAATACGGGTCGAATATGAATCGTTAAATTTGTATTACATGAAAATGAGTCAAACGGGTTAAATAAGTCAATATGAAGATTCAAAATAATTATGAATATAAAATTCTTTTTAAGTTTTTCATGTCTTGATTTTTATTGAACCTATATAAGAGTTGGTGAATTAATGTTCCTACTCTTAGCCCTAAGTAAGATCTATTCATAGTTGGTCTGTCCCCCACGGCACGGCTTCTCACTTTTCATGAATGTATCTCCTCTCGGACCATATTCAACCCGACCTAAACCCGACCTAACACACCTATTTGACATCTCTAGTTCCTTATCAATTGGTGGCAAAAATTTAAGTGCAAATTGTCCATTGAGCTTATGTTGTTTCTTAAAAATCTTGCATATGCCCTCATCCTCCACAAAATAAATAGGTTAGTTATGGATTATGCATGATCTATATTAGTGGTGATATATAGGTTGACTTTATAGTGACAAGATGCAATTATTTGACTAAAATGAAAAAAGCTGGGAAGAGAGATTATATTCGAGAATAGAAATTTTATGCGGTTACCAAACGCGACTCGATTTTCTAAAACTCATCGAGAAAACGTAATCGAAAAAAATCAATTATGATCGGAATTGGCTTTTTGTATCGGAACCATTGCCAAGCGCACTCTTAGTATGGTGTGGAGGAGTTAATATATATCCAAATTGGCTCAAAACTCAATAGTTTAAGCTTTTGAATAAATGTTGATCTAATCGGATATGTTGATGAGCTCGAACTTGCATTCTCTGTTAGTGATCTCGCTAAGTAAAAGTATCGGGTTTATGCTGCTCACTTCCCAACAAATGGCATCAAAGATGATGGTAGATTAGCAAGCCTCTAATCTGTTCTGGCAATTGAGTGTTGTGGTGCAACAACGTGGTTTCAAGGTTCAAATGGCAGCTCTTATGGTTCCTTCTTGAAAAAGAGACCATGGATGAGTAGGAGATTGTTGAAATGCACATGTAAGTTATGTTAAAAAAGTCTCATATTTGAGAAATGATATGATGTGGAACGATTAATATATACAAGTTGACCCATAACTCATTGGCTTAAATTTTTTATTGAAGGTGGGTCAAACTAAATATGTTAACGAGCTTGGACTTAGGTCTCACTTGGCAATCTCTTCGAGTAAAAATATCACGCTTCCGTTATTTTCTAACAAGATTCATTGTATAATTATTGTATGCAGGTAGATATGCTAAGCTAAGTGGAGAAAGGAGATTAACGTGGCTCGTTCTACTCATATCACAGTTAAGTCGCAATTGAACACCTACGGCAGAGCGCCAGTGACCACAAACGTCATTGGACAATAACAACGCGAGAATTATTCTCCATGAATCAAGGAAGGTCGGCGATTGAGAGGGTATATAGAGGCTTCATCAGAGTACCGCTAAAGAAATGTCAGGCGATTCTTACAAATAATGTGCTAACCGTCGTATTCGACAATCAATAACAAGATAGAACTTCACAAGTGACGGTTGTAATGTCAGGACCTCCAGAAGAAATGCATGAACACCTAGTAATTTTGTCCCAGAAAAGAAATTGATCGCACAAAAGGAGATTGCCTGATATATATTGCTCATATGATATCGCAGATATCCACATACTATGCAATTGATCAGTGAGTACGCATCTCGGATTGGGTAAAGAATCAACGTTCGCAAGTAGAATTTAATGCCTGTGGAGCACGATGACCAACTCCAACAAAGCCAACCATCGGCCAGGCGAAGATCACCTCGCGGCATACACCTGAGGACGGCCACCACCTCGGGGGGGCGCTTGCCTATTCGTTGATACTTTTTCAAGCACCCCTTTCGTTGTTAATCACGATCATAATATGCCACCGTTTGCAAATGAGACTTCTTTAGGTTGGTTTGATGTTAGAATGAAATTACGAGTCTCTCTCTCTCTCTCTCCCAAACAAGTCCTTGCTGCTCGTGTTGGCTTATACCGACATTGTTTTCTCTCTTTTTGTCATCGTTGCAACTCACCCCGACGACCCCAAAACTCATCGTTTCTGCATGATTCCGCACACTTGCTTCCTTCTAGCTGAATAGTGGTCACCATACCTAATCGACTTGCGCTTGAGTAGCGTAGGAATTACACAATCTGATCAAATAAGTGGTGGGAAACGCTACGATTACCATCGTCGATCTAGCGAAGTAATGAGTCAAAGAATATGATAATGGAAGCAGAAACGAACTTACAGCACCGATTCCAAAAGTCAATGAATCACCTCATCGTCTTCATATCCAAAGAAATCAGCATCGATGTCTTGGATTTGTCATATCGGAAGTCAAATTTCCAGCTTTTGCCTTCCTTGCAACCATCTTATTAATCCTTTCACGGCCTATGCATCATACACCACTCACTTTTTCTTCCTTTTGATCCCCCTTTACTCGTCTTCCACACGTAATCGAACATCCTTTATCATGCGCGCGAGAGAGATTAAGCCGAGGATCGCTGTTCACACACCTTTTGACGAAATTCACCTCTCCTTTTTTGTTGGATTCGAGGTCCTTTTGCCCATAATTCCGATAATGTAATGCTGCTTTATACCACCTTTTCTTCTCTAAGATAGAGCTTTGCTTTAGTGGGGATCCACATGCTCTTGAATTTTCTACACTTTGCTGTGCACCCCACGGTCTAATCTTTTACCGTCATGACCTGGAAACCAGCGAGGAGTAACGTCACCCACCAAAGAGCTACCGGAGGATAAGGCTAGCTTGATCCACGCTCACGGATCGCTCAATCTTCAATTCATTTGATCGAGAGATCACCCAAAAATGGATCAAAGGAAGGGTATTTGCCCACGCGCTCCCGGCCATTTTGTAATTTGAAAGACGAATGCTCCAATCGATCCCTACGACAGCCAATTTCGTCGCATTGTAATTGTGACGGGAATGAAATTTCAAAAAGACTAATCCCACGAAGAGTGAACACCAGGCATATTGGGAAGTTCTCGCAGCGACCAGAACATAGTTTGCACGTGTACATTTATGTACCGAGGGAACTAACTTCTGAACCCCTAACAGAGAAAAATAAGCTTCCAAGTTCCTTAGATGGCTACACTAAGATCATGTGAAACCAAATGAAATGTCACGTCTTTCTTTTCTTATTCTGTTGGCTCTCCTCATTACTGCCAACCGCCTCCTCTTCTTTATCTTGTTCTGGCATTTTTTCTTCTCTGCGTCCGTTGTCTACAACTAATCCGTCCGTCTTGTGCTCCTGTCCCCCTTCTGCCAATGCAGAAACAAGACGTTAACCCCGTGAAACTCAAGCTGGACAGGAGAATTAACAGACAATTGCACGAAGAGAAATAATCTAGAGGTCAAAAGCAAAGGTTGGCACAAGGACGAGCTGGTTTATCATAAAGAGTTTCAAGTCATCCTAGCAATATGATCAAATCGACTAAAGCCACTAGCACTGACGAGCGCGCACTACACAACTGGAGTTCACCTCAGAATTGAGATCACTCACAATACAAAGGCTCAAAGTACTATGAATAATCCTGTGAAAGCAATAAAGATCCCACAAACAAGGTGCTAAACGCATTAGGTTGGCCTCTTGCTACCAAAGATGCTTTTACTGTGACAAACTGCTCCAAAAACAAGATGAAACAATGACACTATCCAAGTGATTCATGGCTAATGAGAAAAATCACCATCAAAAAGCCTCAACTGACAACCAAGTACTTCATCCACAGGAACATTCCCATAAGTCTTAGGATTTTCCACAGTTTGCACGCGTGGTATCAAAGAAACGTACCATTGATACCCGGGCTCCATGATTTAAAGAAATTTACATCACCCAGAGAGATATCACATCTTTAAAATGAGGAAAGGCTGTAAGAAAGAAGAGTCGTAACAGGACCACAAAAGAGGCGATTTTGTAATCCAGGAGACAAGATGAATCTGATGTTCAACCATCCACTGTATTAAATCTAAAACTTTAGATTCCATGTATTAAATCTAATTTTCCCCATTCAATTAGCATTCTTTTTGAATTTCGACAAAGAATGCCGTAATGAAATTAAGAGAGACTTAACACTTATGGCTTATTTAGTATTTCAAAAAATCCTGTACTCTTAATACTTGCATCATTCAACAACATCAAGCAGTCCTGTTACTGAAAAGAGCCTCTCAAGAGCTTCAAGCACAAAAGCAACCTCCAAAAATCTATGCATGGTGTAGAGAAAACTTCCACTTTCACCCATAATATAACCTTTTCCATCCATCTACTTATAGAGAATAATTAAAAGTAGGATCTTTTAAAAATATTGATAGAGATGAATCCCCTAGCTAGCAAGAACAGTACAGATAATTATGAGCCTTGAACAACCATGACCTGTACAATATTTCCTTAAGTTCAGGTTGCATGGCCCCTATAACTTGGATCTGCACTTACAGCAACCCAGGTTTCATCACTCAGAACTATTCTCTGCAGAGGAAATGTCATGTTTGATGCGCGTGAAAACACCGTAACCACATTGTTTGATAAGCCATTCAATTCAGCTGGTGGCAGAACAGTGGAGTTGATAACCGCATCAGTGGACTGTGGGAGGGAAGAGGATGAGGAGGAAGCATCTTCAGACGAAGAGAGAACAGCTAGGGACGGATCCCTCAGATGAGCATTTGCCATGTTTGGTATGAATTGGTCAGTAGATCTCCTTATGGATGTATCTAATCCACTAGATAAACCTGGGAGATTGTCGTTGCTAGCTTCAACTTTCTCTGTCATCCAATTTAGATCAGAATATGCATGAGATAATGACTTTGTCTAATACTCAAGGAGACATAACATGAATGTATGCTAGTACATAGCACTGGCATTGACAATACCAAGCTACATCCCCCACACTTGAAAGCAACTAGCTTCTAGAGAACCTAATCATCTTGATTGGCTTAATCATCTCTCTAGTTTATTAAATAAGTACACGACTACACACCAATATAAGTCACTTTAGAAGGTCAAGGTCTCCATATCACAGATAATTGCTGAGTCCAGACACTTGTTGGTAGCATCAACTCTATTTTTGCCGAATCGAATATTCTCCAATTTATAATGAGTCTATTATTTCGATGATTGAAGGGCCATTGTCACCTTCAACATTTGAGGTTGAGTCACAATATGCATGCAGAAAATATCTTTCACAAGTCTCCACTTTCAGAACCATAAGATCTTTATCTCAGTCCGCATTTAAAACATTGTTCACTCAAGTCGCATGTATTCTTAAAGTTAACAATAGAAGCTTTCTCAACTTTCTAGGTAAATATTACTACTACCAATTGTCTTTTTTACGCTTTGTCAAACCTCAACAATTAAACAGTGAGACAGAATGTACATGTTTTTGGACCTTCAGAAACTTCAACTTAAAATGGCAAGTCATAATCTTCCATTTCCTTTTCACAGTTCGGAGACAGCAGAAGAAACAAGGAGTTATGAACAACCACAAAGGAGTATATAATGCCAGCAAAAAACTCAGGAGACAGTCTAGAATTTTTCTCTAAGACTAACGTTGCAAAAATGTAGAAATAAAATGACTGAAACAAAAGGTAATAGTTAGCCTACTAATTCACTATGTGGTATGTCAAATTTTTCTTCTTTTATCACACCATCCAGGCCCATCTTTATGTTGTTCAAGCGCAATAGGAGCTAATAGCATGCATATGTTATAATGTCAATCAGGGTATTTGTAAAAGAGGAGACAACATTAAAACACTAAAAAGATTACCATTATTATCAATATGCTTTCCATCAGAGCAACTATGATTTGAGATCACGCTAGGAGTAAGTCCAGTTGTGGCCTTCTGCTGGCACCCAGTACTGTCATCTGCTGGCGAGCAATATGATGACGAAGCCGCCTTTTCTCTTTGAAGCACAGGGGATTGGGAAGTAGAGCTTGCACTTATTTTGCCTGAACAAATCAATTGCAATGGACTCATTTTAATACTGTATTTTTTAAACACTCAAAGAGATAAGGAAAAGATGATTTCATTTGAACGTGAATATTAAATGTCCCCAACCATTAAATTTGATCCAAAGGGTACAATTCTGTTCAACTTTCTACTCAATTGAAAGGATCTAGAATTTCACATCACTACCATCTTCCAAACATCACAGAAAATTCCTATAGGTTGAGAACCTTTTCCACGAAAGTAGAATATAGCGTAGTTCCAAAGGAACTCATTAGGTAAAGACTCCAGTTAAAAGGGTTTGGTCTTGCACACATCCTACTGATCTAATGGATCAACTACAAGGTCAAGAAACAAAGCAACCTTTAGCTTACAGAAAAACCTGGTACTGCAGCACTATCCATACACAGAAATGTTATACTGCAAAGTCAATTGTTTATCTAACTCAAAATCATTTGCCAATTGCCATGGCTTGATGTCATCTTTCCATTATCCCCAATCTTTCCCTAACATAATATAAATGCTGAAACAGAATTGATTCGTAGTTGAAAGGGCCTTAAAGAAAAGAAGAAGCTGGATCTAGTTTAAACCTCACAGCACACACGGCGTCAAAGCATGTATGCATTTAAAGTCAGCCATAACTTGAACACCAGAATGATGTTTACGTTCGAAAAACAGGACACTGAATGGTATAATCTTTTCCAGGTTTTGGTCTCACACAAAATCTAATCAAATTATCCTCTTACAACATTTAGCATGAATGGTAGATTCCAGAATGTCAGCTAGTTTTCAATTACTCAAATAACAACACAGGAGAGAAAACCATGAAATAATACTTTCAAAATAACTATCTCTCTAAACCATGAAAAGGACTGCTATTAATCTATCTTATGGTAATTGTTTACAGCACACTCATTTTGCTACAAGAGCAACTGAAGGCAAATTACTCATTTTTTAAGGCAACACAACAGTTTGAAAAAGAAGCAACAAGTAATTACTAGATTTCTCTCACTTAATAAAGACACCAAAGCATGCCATGATATAGAAAACGACAACAATGGCCTCAATTAACGTCAATCAAGTTGTCTTTTTCCAGTAGTTAATCCAGAATAATACCATATTGACTGCTTAAAGATGGGTAATGCGAAAAAGAAATGAGCAACTTACCGGATGAACGCTCTTTGAGAATGGCGTAAGCAACTTTTGCAGCACTAGTCTCTGCCATCTTTTTGGTTCTTGCTTCTTGCCCCATAAAACTCTCTCCGTCTATCTTCACAGTTGAAACAAAAGTTGGTATATGACTTTCATCACATCTCACCGTCTCATAAACTGGCAGGCAATGACCTTGTTTCTGAGTAAATTCTTGCAAAAGACTCTTGTATAAAGCACAATCGGCCTGGAGAAGGAACAAAATGACAGAAAAATCAAAAAATTTGAAAGGATTCTGCACTCATACGGATATAAAAATAATTAGCAACAACTGCCTTTTTGAATTACCTCATGAGACGTATCAGAAGACAATGACATGAGAGCAATTCTGGCTGATGCATGTTCAGCTTCTTTCAACGTATTATAAAACTCTGGAGTTTCATAGGTTCTTCCATCTATTTGAAACTTTGCACCGAAAGCGACGAGCATGTGGCGGACCCTCATGCTCAGAACAGTATATAGGCAGAGCAAGACTCCTCTTTTGAGCAAATGTTTGCAGTTGGTTTTTATACAAATGCTGCATGTCTATAATGCCAAACATGTTCACAAGTTAGGAAGGTAGGCTTCCTGACCATAGAAACTTGAAGTATGCCATAAACAGGCGATCCAACGAAAGAGCAAGACAGTTTAAGCACATTCTATATAATCCTTTCTTTTTTTCCAAGGAGGCAACTAGGGTAAAGGGAAGGTTCAAGTAATCCAATCCGTCGTATGATCCGTATTTTACTAAAGGGCAAAAAAAAAATGCCACCATCAAGAGAAGGGAGCCCATTATCTTTCAACTCCCACAAGATCTTTGCAATTGACTCCTTGCCTACTTTGTGAATCAGAATCAGCAAAAAGAATCACTTCCTTGATCTAGTACCTGATCTTAATTAACGAATGTTTTGTCTTTTAAGGAAAGAAACTTTCAATCTACTCGAAAAGAAGATTATGTTGGCCTCAACATTATCAGTTGGAATAGACAGGGACTATCAACGCTCATTCCTCTTGCAACAGACCTTTTCCAGCTGTACTAGCTTTGGCGATTGAGCTGCTCTCAGCGGCTTTAGAAATTTCATTGCTCTCCGGTAGTTCTGGCTGCTCTTTCTCCAAATTGGCAACTAAATGGCTCTCAGCAACTTCTGAAATTTCATTTCTCCCTGGCAGTTTTGGCTGCACGTTCACCAACAGTGGCAAGATGATGGAGTAACATTTTATTTTCACTTGAAGCACCTGCATAAATGAACCCAATGAGATAAGTATATAAGTGACAGGACAAAAATGCTTGTCAATACCCTGTACTTCATTCCACTGGCGACTTTAATCAGAACCATCAATCATCCCACCACACGATTCTTTTTCCAGACTTCTTTGACATTTCAATAGATAAGCATGACATCATTTACCAACCACGACACATCAACGTCGTTGTGATTGCATCCATTTCAACTTAACTATATCATATATGGAAACTTAAGCAGTGATGATAATAGCCAATGCTCAAAGAACAAGTCTCTCTAGTTTTAGGAGAATATAGGCAATAGCAGAGACATGTATACACAAGATGACTCTAGCAACAGGAAGACGCCAAATGAGGTGTGACATTGATTATTTGTATGCCACTACTACGAAGGAGTACAGTTGTGATTGCATCCATTTCAACTTAACTACATCATATATGAAAACTTAAGCAGTGTGATAATGCCAATGCTCAAGAACAAGTTCTCTAGTTTTAGGAGAATACAGGCAATATCAGAGACATGTATACACAAGATGACTCTAGCAACAGGAAGACGCCAAATGAGGTGTGACATTGATTATTTGTATGCCACTACAACGAAGGAGTACAGTTTTTAATCATATTTTGAAGCAAATGGTCTATGAATTAACGCTCTAACCAGCTGAGCCAAAAATTTGTATACCCAACAAGTGGATCAGAATTTCCCCAGAAAATATATAACTTCAACATATGCTGGACAACTGCTAAATAATATGCATGATATACGCTGTAAGCCCATTTCCAGACAAATTACACTTTGCTGAAAAAGTGGTTTGTAACACGGTATCATAGCAAGTGTCAAAAATTAGAACTTGCACTCCTTCCTATTATTGTTCTGCTTGTTCTCCTGTTATTGTTTTCTTATCTCCTGTTGTTTATTTGGAGGGGTTTATGTTGATATCTCATGTTCATAGATAATATTTGGCTTAGATGCAATTACGAAATGCTTTGATACACATTATAGGTTTACCCGTTTCCTATAAACTTAAACTCTTGGAACGAGTTGTTTCCTAACATTAGAAAACATAAAAGGAAAGAGTATATCAACACTCAACAGGCAACAATATAGTGACACGACCATCCATCCTTAGGTTCTCAATTCTTCCCACACTTAAACCAAAGGGACAGAATTCTAACTTTCTTCTTGTTCCCTTTAGCCAATTTCTCAATGGAAATTCAAAAGCTTTGGCTCAACTTCCGAGGTATGACTATTAATGACACATCATCAAGCCCGTGTCACTTTTATGTCGCCTATTGCCATTATAATAGGTCAAATAATATTCAATTTGCTTAATGTTTTGGTTTTGTCAAAAGGTCAACATGTAGCATTGTATCTAAGTTGATGTCAGTCTAGAGCTAATTGTGGCAAGCTATGTTAGTTTTCACTTTTCCTCGGTAAAACAATTCAATTCACATTGTCAGTAAAAAAGCTCAATAATGTTCTATATAATTAAGACTTAGGTTTTGTCAAAAGATTAATATGCAACTACGTATGAGTTGCGTCAGATTTGAGTTAATTGCGGCATGGTCATGTTAGTTTGGGATTTCTGTCATTAGTTTTGTAGTACTCGTATTTCGATGGAATAGTGCGAATAACACTTGTAAGAATACTTGCTCAAACTTGTTTCTTTAGAAGGATCTTACACACACTAGCAACTAGCGATATAGTTTCAATCTCTACTCATTAGAAGGATTCAAAATACCGAAATGTGGATCAGCATCCCACAATGAACTCTACTTCCACTTTCTCTCAAAATATTATGGCTAGAGTAATTTGACAAGAGCCTCAAACGTGCACACTTCTGTTAAGGGAACAAAAATCGACATAAGAGTGCCAAATTCTTCACCCTCTCGCATCATCTCCACCCATAAGATCCTACCGACACCCCCTAATCGCAAAAATTACTTGAAGCAATCATCCCTGAGTGACATACAAAATTTCGCCATATCGTGAACCACAAATCACAACAACGACACAGAACACGTTCATCCAAAACGAATATCCATCACGCATTTCAAAAACACAATTTATTGCGCTTACGCGTGCCGACAGCGTTGCAGCCGCCGGAAGGAGACGGAGGAGGCGCGACCCGGGGCGATTCCCTAGGAGGAGCCGGCGGCGCGGAAAAGTGGTCGTAGGCCAGCCTGGCGGCCTCGTTCTGGGCTTCTTTGGAGGATCTGCAGGGGTTCGGAGTCTGGAAAGAGAGGCCGTTCACGGAGACGGTGCCGGTGAAGCGAGGCATGTGGTCGGGGCCTTGTTTCGAAGCCGCGTACTCCGGCAAGCCCCATGATCGCTGGTGGCACAGCTCTTGTAGCCTCGATTTGTACATTATTCTTCGCCCTGGTTGCGAGCAAGGCGCTCGGTTCGCTCGTGTTCTTTAGCAGAATCGCAGCTGCGTGGACTCAGAGAGAGAGAGAGAGAGAGGGGTGGCGAGGAGGGAACGCACGAATGAAGTAGATTCTTAACGCACGAATGAAGTAGATTATCGGCATATATATAGTCCAGAATTATACCATTTTTTTTATTTTATTAATTTGGATATTAGAAAAAAAATTAATATAATATATTTTCGAATTTAATCTCTAGTTCAAACCCAAAAAAGAAAAAAGATTTAATCTCTAGTATATCAAAATTGATGATGAAACTCGAGAAAAATTTAATGGTGATTTATAGCAATCTAAACTGATAATATAAACCCCCACCATCGTCGGATATATGATATAAGTTATAAATCGAATTGCTTTAAATTACAGATTTTTTTTTTTGCACCAACACGTGGGACTCGAATTAAGGTTCGTTATAGTAACAAAAGTCATTCTAGATGAAAATAGTGAAGGAGATGAGCTTTCAGTTATGTCACCATAAAGCGCTTCACATAAGACGAGTGAGAAATTTTTCAAAAAGTAGGTTGCCAACTTTTATAAGAAGTTAACAGGCAAAAAAAAAGATTAAACACTAAATAATAAAATTATCATACCTCTACATTATATTCTAAAAAAGCAATTTGATTTTTTCGAGCCATTTTAAAGTTAGATCAGCTCAATTCAACTCATTTAATTCGGGTCTAACCACATTTATGGTCCCTAAACTTTTCTTTAATGATAGATATTGTTCGTGAACTTTTTTTATTTTCAATATTAACCCTTGTACTTTCATAATTTCACTCAATATACTCTTTTAATTAAAATAATTAACGGCATTTTTTTTTGTCTCTAATTCACGGCATTAGCATGCGTGAACATCGACGCGTTTTTTTTTTTTAATCTTGTTAGTAAATTTGTACATGTGGGCAACCACGTGGAGTCTACATGGCACCCATGTCGACTTAGTTTCTCTCTCACGTCATCTCTCTCTCTCTCTCTCTCTTTTTCTCTCTCTCTCTCATGCTTCTTCCCACAGAGACCAGAGAAACCGCTGGCACCGCCACGCAGTTGCCACCAGCGGTCGGAATCAACCACCTCCCGCTGCCACCTCCGGACTCGAACCCCGAATACCACCACCGCCAAAGCTGCACTTGGCCGAAGCCTACGAATTCCGGCAATGATGTTACTTTCTATGATCACTTTCTAGTCAAATTCGTGGTTTTCGAGGCTGTAACCAAGGTTCCCAATCCAACCGCCCATTTGCTGTAGATGTCAGATGATCCATATGCAGCATATTTTATTTCATCCGTGCACTCATTAGTCTAGGAAAACCACGGGTAATCATTGCTAGGTAAGGGCCGGTATGGTGGCAATTCCTTTCTCTCGAAGTTACCTTGCATGATGCGGGAGCAATTGGTGCATCCTCCACGTTGCATCCATAAAATATCACCACCCGTATCCACCACCAAGTGTGAAGTATAGGAATGCGAGCCAACAGTCAAATACGTTGCGAAGTAACTAAGGTCGTGTACAGCGATTCGAGATTATAAGGGGTAAGGCTCATATCCAGTTGTTTATATTCGTTCTGTCGAACTTGAAAAGAGGTGGCGGATTCAAGTCGATGAAAGCGAGCTCTAGATCGTTCGGCAATTCTTTGGTATCTTTCCTCGCCCTCGGGTGAGGTTCTCGGGAAATAGGGATTCATCATTCGGGTCTATTGGGATTAAGGTGATGCTGAAGAAGACAAAGCAGCGATCGCCGTGGTGGTGATGGACGCGGCAGTGATGATTGACGATGCAGCGACGAAGTGGGGGAAGACTATGATGGGGATTATGGACGCTACGTCGATGGTGGTGATGACGGGCGATGCCAACTTATCAGAAGGAAGAAGAAGAAGAAGAAGAAGAGAGCAGGGACAAAAAGAAAAAAGAAGAGATGCTGACTTGGAAACTAAAGAGGATGTGGTCAGCCACGTAATTGTTCGACCAAGTCAACACTGACTTGGCATTCCAAGTCGGAAAAATATAAATGACACGGTGCAGCACCTAATGGAAGAACCACATTAAGTTGATTTTTCAAAATTTACGGACTAGATTTCCAATTATTTGGTCCAAGACTAGATTAGAACCACGAGAAAATGTTCAAGGACCACTAGTGGTCTAGTGCTATTGTCCCTTTAATTAAAAGAGCTACGTGAGTCTTACAAAACGAGTCATATTCGATCTGACGTGTCTAACAAGTTGTCCTTAACTTGACATGGCACGAGCATGATTTCCACTTCTTCACTTTGTATCAGCAAGCGCTGAACCGACCCGGACCGGCGGATCACCATTCAACCTAGAACAGGAAATGTGTTGTTTGCCCTCCCGAGTGTTTGGCTTCTTTTGCTAGGATGCTGATTTGAACTCTCTTTTTCTGTCAAACCGATTTAACTTCCGAATAGTGAGATTTTGAAAGGCTCTGAATGTATATTTATTGACTTGGGAGAAGTTTCACGAGGAATGCTAGTTTATAACTATCCACTATGTACGAGAACTGGGGTGTCAAGAAGACCTGAACCGATCCGAACCGGCCTGTATTTGGCAGCAGGCATCAGAAAGTTTTCAAATGAAACAGGAGGGAAGTTTCTTTCGAAGGGACAGTACCCATAGAAAAGAAGTCGAAAGCATGACGTTGATGCACAAGAGGTAATGATAATTTTACTCATTTTCCATCCTCTTACATACACAAAACATTTTCCAGGAGAAAGAGAGAAAGAGAGATAGAGAGGACTGAAACAAAAATAAAATACTCCAAAGAGTATGTTTGTGGCTTCTACTATTCCATGAAGAAACACAATTGCTGAATCAATGATAAAAGACAGGAATACACTGTCGTATGTAGGAAGAATAGATTGCCTCGGGAAGTTTTACTTCCCCCAAATCTGGTATACCGCTTACTTAGCACTGGCGAGTTGGGTGCGGAGGAGCTTGGCGGCAGCGACCATGTTCTTGAGCGCAGGCTTGACCTCGGTGTACTTGCGAGTCTTGAGTCCACAATCTGGGTTAACCCACAAAATGTTGGTCTCGAGCACAGCAAGCATCTTAGTTATCCTGTCAGCAATCTCTTCGGTTGACGGTATTCTGGGAGAGTGGATGTCATAGACGCCAGGGCCAATCCCAGCACCGTACTTGACTCCCTCGCGGAAAACTGAGAGGAGCTTCTCATCCGAGCGAGAGTTCTCAATCGTGATGACATCAGCATCCATGTCGATGATGGAGTGGATGATGTCGTTGAAGTGGGAGTAGCACATGTGAGTGTGGATCTGCCGGTCAATAAAAACCGCCAAGCGGAATCAGCATTCGCAGGAAATGGAGTTTCCACATAATAAAAAATGGAAAAACCAGGATAAAAAGGAAGGGAGCTATGAAGGAACCTGGCAAGTATCCTTGACACCACAGTTAGTGATTCTAAAAGAGTGGACAGCCCAATCCAAGTAGAAAGATTGCTCAGACTTTCTCAGTGGCAGACCCTCTCTCAAAGCTGCCTCATCAATCTGAATAACATTAATCCCTGCCTTCTCAAGATCCTCAACTTCATCCTTGATGGCCAAGGCAATTTGATAGCAAGTTTCGAACCTGTGAAATGAATATATATTACCTTAGTCCCAGAAGAAGAAATAAAATTTATGTTCTTTCTGGGATCCCATGTACAGATGGAGTTCATGCTCTTCCGTACCTGGGTTGGTCATTTCGGACAAAGGACCAGTTGAGAATGGTGACAGGGCCTGTAAGCATTCCCTTCATCGGGCGAGCAGTCATGCTCTGGGCCATGGTGGACCAGAAGACAGTCATTGGCTTGGGGCGGCTCACATCACCATAGATGATGGGCGGTTTCACACAACGAGATCCATAAGATTGCACCCACCCGTTAGCAGAGAAAGCAAAACCAGACAACTGCTCCCCAAAGTATTCAACCATATCATTCCTCTGCGTTGGATACATCCAGATCAAGATGTTAAAGAAAGAAAACATAGCTCACAAGATCCTATCTATCTATCAATTCTGCATAATCTGTCTTTAATTACAATATCAGATTCAAAGACTGTCTTACCTCAGGCTCCCCATGAACCAAGACATCTATGTCAAGCTCCTCTTGAAGCTTGACAACTTTGTTAATTTCCTCCTTGATGGCCTTCACGTATTCTTCCTCGGAGACCCTATAATGAAGCACAGTCAGAGGACCAAAGAGGGTCATAACAAGAAGAATAACAGCCCTGTGTCATATCAATCATCGTTCAATTAGAAAAGGAATACCTAGTTTACTCACTTTTTTGCCTTGTACTCACGGCGCACTCTTCTGAGTTCCATGGTCTGAGGGAAGGAGCCAATGGTGGTTGTTGGGAGGACTGGCAAATTAAGCTTCTTTTGTTGAGCATCAAGTCTAGCACTCACAGTTGTGGCACGACGATGATCAGAGCCCTTCAAAGCAGCAGCCTGAGAGAGACAAGAATATCAAGAGTTCAAGACATCAGGAACATTATTTAATCGGTAACATGGAATTCATAAAAGATGAAGAGCAGCTAGTGGAGGAACATACAGCCTTTTGGACAGCTTCGTTTGTGACTCTTGGTGAGGACTTTCTTGAGGCCTGAGCAGCAGCATTAGCTGAGAAGAATGCCTGAAAACAAAGCCATTGGTAGAAAGAATTGAAATACCCTCTCGCGATATTAGGAATCAATACTTTGCAAATTGAACATTAGGCTTAACAAACAGCCTAAAGGCGCTAGTTCTTTATTTTTTTCAAAGGCGCTAGTTGACATGCCCAGTTTAAATTAAGAACTTTGCATGCTAACAACTGTATTCACCCAGTTGTTGCCATATGTATGTAGCTCAGTACACCCAGTAATTAAGAGACCCACCACAAGTCATTTGCATTGGTTTCTGCCAATGGAAATTCAGAATATAATTCTAGTAAACAAGCTAAGAATATGGATTAACGCTGTTTAGAGTACCTAGTAGTAACAGAGACAGTGTGGGCATATTATGCTGCTTTTCAGCATCATTTTTAACAAAAAGACAACAGACCGCACCTCATCCTTTTGTCCAGCCAATGCCTTGGCCAAAGCATTGACTTCAACGACCTTCTGAGCAGCAAATGCAAGCCATGATTTGATTTCCTTATCCAACTTGGTCTCATTAACTAGGTCAACAGCAGTGTGCAAAAGAGAGCAGGAGGTGGAGACCACAAGCTTGTCTGCAGATAAATAAGGAATTTCAGATATCAACTTAAGGATACATAACCTGCAGATACTTAAAACATACTATTTGACAAAAATATGCATAAAATAGTACCTTTTCCCACAATGCCCTCAAGAGCATGGAGGGTGCTGAGTGATCCAGCAAGATCGTTTGCCCAGATGTTCCTCCCATCAACAACTCCAGCAAAGAGATGCTTGCCTTTGGGGAACCCACCCTTTATTAAATCAAGGGTCTTAGTTCCCCGGACCAAATCAAATCCAAATCCAGTGACAGCCTTCAAGGAAGTAAGAACTTTATATGCCTCAGCAGGAACATCAGCAAAATATGTTTCGATGACAACGTTCACGCCAGATAGACATGATGCTAGTTCTGAGTATGCTTCAGTAAATGCTTGCAGTTTGTGAGAATCAAGATCCATCACAAGGGTGGGCTCATCAAACTGAATCCACGAAGCACCAGCTGCCTTAAGTTCAGACACGACTTCCCTGAATGGTTTGTCACGGTCAGGAAGAGCGTTCAAAACTTGAGCAAATGAAAACTCCTAGAGAAAAGTTTAAATTCTTACTTGTAGATGGGAAGTATTTTTCCGAGAAGGGAGAGAAGAGAAAAGGTCTTCTCAACACCCTTTGCAGGCTTGGATAGCAGCAGATATGATACTGGGCCAACAAGGACTGGAACAGTATCTACGCCAAGCTGAAAATTGGCAAACAGATTTAAAACAGACAGATTTAAAAATGCTAAAATTATGCAAAAGCACAAGGAAGACAAAAATGTATGAGCTGATAAAAACTTACTAAAAATGAAGAGACTACTACCACCAACAATAATTCAGAATGTCCTCAAAGAGGCAGATCCAACTCCACCCCCTCCAAATTGTTGAAAGACCTTTATTTCCCATCCCATGTTACCTTCATGGTAATCAACAAAAACTTTCGCAATCCTTGATTCTTATACTTTTTCACACCACATTGATAACTAGAGGTTCAGTCAATATTTTGTTGAGTAAGTTGCTGAAATTCTTCCCTCACTATATATCTCAGAATCTCATAAAGTTTTGACCCATAGTGTAGGTCCAGATAATATAATAAGAAATTTGACACAAGCCTTCATCAGAAACCATCTAGTTTGTTAATTAGCCACCAAGCCAATCAACCACGTGACATTTGATGCATCAACTACTGCTTATAGTCCCCACCCCCTCACCTGACCCCAAAAAAAAAAAAAAAAAACGAATAATAACTTCAAGAACAATCGTTTCATTACTTTGACCTTTCCAGATCTCATGAGACAGCATGAATGAAAAAATAAAATTAGGCCAGTGCATACCGCCTTGGCCTCCTTGTACTCGGTGACAGCCTTGTGAGAAGCATAAGAGAACTTGACATCAGGACCCAATTCAGGCACAATGTAGTGGCTGGACCAAATGAGGTAGATGATTTAGTTGAACATCAAAACAAAATCAATACTCATACTTCTTTGAGATCCACCACTTACTAGTTGGTGTCAAACCACTTGGTCATTTCCATAGCAGGGCAAGAGGCATTTCCTCTGGCCATCGAGAAATAAACATCGAATCCAATCTCCCCACCGTTCCAACCATATCTGGGAGGAACAGCACCAAGCATGGCAGTGGTGTCGAGCACCTGATCATAGTATGCAAAGGTGTTGCTGGGAATGTACTTGATGCTGGCAGCGGCCATCTGCTTCCAAATAGATGACCTGAGATCAGCTGCAACTTTCTGCAAATCCTCCGCACTGCTCTTTCCATCCCAGAATGATTCCAAGGCAAACTTGAGTTCCCTCTTGGGGCCCATGCGAGGATATCCAACGATGTGGGACGCCATTTCTCTGGATCACCGTGCAAACATCAACAAGAGGTAAGTAATCTAGTCAAACTCAGTCACGCACCTGAATAATGTAATAAGCTGATGCAAGGGCTATACCATTCTGTTTCTTTTGTCTAGATCTGGTAAGAAAACCAACACCCACACGAAACTTGATCCCCCTAAAACTATTTATGTCTACATCTAAGAGTGGATCCAACCATACTTGAAGGAAGTTTGAGTAAATGGGTACGTGCAGTGCTTATAAACAAATATCCAGATGCCTTAAAACTTGGAAAGCTTTAATTAGAAGGAAGTCCTTTCTGGAAGATGGTGACATTATTAAGTGGAATTCAAGATCCTCTGTTCGCACATTAATCTCAGAACCACACGTAAATAGGCGAAAGCAAGGAAACAGACATATGAAACCAAACAAAAAAATCGCCGGTGTCGGCACAAATGCAGATCTGCCACTAAAAACTAAAGACGATTTAAGACAAACGGTCTTCCATTCGCATAAATAAATAAACCAGCGAGATCAGATCGAACCGGACAAAGTAACACCAAGACTTGCCGGAGATCTAAGAGTGACACCACCCAAAAACACAAGATCTGATAGCACAAGCAGCACTGGACCTCGATCCAAACAGAAAGCACCAGAGCTAACGCGTCTAACTCCAAGGTCAAGACAAGTTCGCATTCGCCAGTCGATCTCGATCACTCGAAATGCTCGATGCGAATGGCTCGGAACAGATCAAGAAGACAGCAGAAACAGAGAGTCCAACGATCTAGTGGTGAAAAGCGAACTATGCGAATGCAACGCCGACTCGGAGCAGGACCCCAGTTGCGGGAGAGCTAACGCAATCAGATCCACCGTGTGCGAGCAAACCACGTTCAGTATCAGCTCAAATCTAGCGTCCACTATGAGCAATAACAAGCAACTAGCACGGGTAAAACAGTGGAGGAATGCTGAGAGCGATGCAAGGACCCTTACCTTCGCCGAGATTGAACCGGGGGAACGAGACTGAAATGTTCTTCTCTCGGAGTGACGGGGCGGCGAGGGGGTTAGAGAGAGAACGGCGCGAGGAAGAAGAAGAGGTCGCCGTGTTATTTATAAGGCCGAAGTTGGTGGGGGGACCGGAAGGTAGATAGATCTGGGAATTTTTTACGGGGCTCTGCGAGATGTAACATCTCTCACGTTTCGACCAAAAAAAAACTCTCACGCGCTCTGCGATGGCGCGTGGGAGTGAGATTTGGATCTCCATGGTCGTCGGTTGGTGTGCCAACATAGTCGTTGCCAACAGTCGGAACAAGAGGTCTGAAAAAAATTGATACTATGCACTTTATTTCCAATCTTCTTCTTCTTCTTCTTCTTCTTCTTTTTTTTGTGGAGGAGGGGCGAGGTGGAAATTTTTTCAATCTTCTTCAATTCCTATTTTTTTTTCTGTGATCTTGGAAGTAAATCTTCCCCAAATTCTACTAAACGGTAAGACTTTGCATATATAAGTAGAAAAGTGATGATTTGGCTGTCTGAATAAATCTGACTTGACTTATGGTACATGCACATCGAGATAATAAAAAAAAAAAGAGGACATTTTCAAGTCCAATCGAGCTTTTACAGCGAAATCCTTTGTTCGAAACCCGCCAAACTGTCTTGGAGCACCTCGAGCTTTGGCGGACTGCCAGTCATTTAAAGCCAGGGCTGTGGTATGTGACTTTTACCTCTGTTGACGTATTTTAAGATTGACAAATGGGGTATGTTACTTTTAATGTATTGACATGAGAGTTCGACCAAAAAAAAAAATTTAAAAAAGTTGATGCGTCCATTTTTTGACTTGATCCTGGTCAGGTATAGTCCTTTAGGCCTATGGAGTACTAGGAGTATGTTTTTGGATCCTCGGAAAAAGGGTCGAGCATTAGAAAATATATCGACCTAAATGAATATAAGCTTAGTTAATGGAATTCCGTTGCAATGGACCACACTAGTTGCTACCGAGTTAGCAAGAAAGGCTAAATGGTGACAATTTATTAGATTGTCACTGAGCAATAGTATCTCTTATCGTGAGAACGACTAGTAGTTAATTATAAGCACTAGGATGTATTTATAGACGGTGTTTGATCGTCAAGACACTCGTATGGGTATGGACAAGATATGATAGGTAAGATGAGGGGATAAGAAATCCATCGAAAAAACAAAAGAAGAAAAAACCCAACTAACATGAGAACGGAGAGATTTCAAGTAACCACCTTGACGGAAATCGGAGAGGACGGCAGCCACCGTTGTGGTGGTCGCTTGGAATTGCAACCGCGGTGGTCGCTCGTCTCATATCTCACTATGAGGAATGACTCTAGTGACCACCGCATGATGGTCGCTTGAGACGTGCATGGTAACAATTCTAAAAATGAATTTTCGCTTTAGAGCGCTTATGGAGCTGAAATCCATTTGGTAATATAACTTATGAAGCAAAGATCCGTTCAATTATGCAACATTGCATTTCTACTTCTGAAGCAAAATTCTACTTCTGAAGTTATTTTTGAACCAATTTCAGAAGTTAAAAAAAGTTACTTCTCTTTCAAAAGTAGAAATCTCTCAACATCAATATCTCTCACTTCGGCCTATTTTCATTTTCAATGCCTCTCTCTCCCAACCATGCCTCCGTCGCCGACCGCTACTATAGCTTGTCGCCACCCACCGCCCGCCGCCAACAGCCTCCACTACCCCCCGCCGCAACCACCGCTGCCCTCCTCCAACTACCGCCCATCTCGGCCACGGGACAAAAAAATAAATAGTATTTTTTTACTTTTAAAAGTTAAAATTATTTTTGAGAAATTTTAAAAAATTAAAAATAAAGTAAAAAATTTTTACCGTCAATAATAATTTTTCATAGAAAATGTTGTGTTAATAATGTTCCATAAGTATGAATTTTCAACCATTATCAAACAATTTTCTCTAATCAGAAATCAACTTTCGGAGTAAAAATAGAAAAATCAACTTTTGGCCAGAAGTTAATTTCTAAAGCAAAGTGTTGCCATGCATGTCCCTAGCAACCGTGACCACCACATTGGGGTCGCTAGCAGCGTCACGAGGGCACTAATATTGGCACACAACACATGCAAAAGAAAATTACAATGGTCCCTTTTTTTTTTTCTTTTTCTAATGTTACTAATCCTTTCCTAGGTTAATTTTTTTTCCTTTTGGTCCGGCAATATTCGGATATATCATTATCAAGTTCCACGTTTGCACCAAATAACGGATTGAATTAGAAACATCCGATTTAGAATTATATGCGGCTCACAGTGAAGAGAAGAGAAAGCTTGGGAGAGTAGAGGTGAGAGGCTTTCCAATGCCTGCTCTAGATCAGGGTGGTTAAAAGTTAAAAAACTTCACTGGTGTTGATTCTGTTTTTTTTTTTTTTTTTTTTAAGGATGGTTCCATGATAAGTTTTAAATTCCTAAGAGAAACAAGAGCCTAACAAAATAAAACATTTTGTTTTTCATGTCTATAGAAAATTATGACTTTTTTACCATTTTTCTTAGGAAAAAAATTACCAAAAAAGTCTTAAACCTATTGCAATTATGTCAATTCAATCCTAAATATTTTTTTTTTTGCTAGTCTAGTCATAAACATTTTGTAATTGTGCCAATTCAATCCACCTTACCGGCAAGCGCTAACGTGAATAATATTTTTATTTTTGTTTTTGTTTTTTTTTTTCCCTTTTTTTTCTCTTTCTTTTATTCTCCCTACCTAATACATACTGTACTGTGACCGGCGAGCTCTGGCAAGGGTCACCGAAGCCGCCGGCCATTAGGTGACGGCAGCCTCGCCCACCATTACCATGGCCTCACCCGGTGTCGGGCAACTCCGGCGACCCTTGCCGGAGCGTGCCGGCCACAATACAATATGTATTAGATAGTGAAAAGAACATAAAGAGAAAAAAAAAAAAAAATATTATTAAAAATTATCCACGTCAACATTAGTATGCAAAGTGGATTGAATTGGCACAATTACAAAAGATTTAGGACTGAACTGGGCCAAAAAAATAAAGTTTAGAACTAAATTGGCACAATTACAATAGATTTAGGGCCGAATTGGCACAATTGCAATAAGTTTATGACTTTTTCTTATATGTCAATACTCAATTAACTTTAAATAAAAATCAAGCTTTCAAATTATGGCGCTCACCCGCATTTACAACTATATGTACTTGCGCCTGTAACTAACTCTGAAAAATAGTGAAGTAGTGGGGGGATGATATTGGTTTTTACCCCGTTGTGGTTATGCTTCCAATCCGAAAATGTCGGGCGGCGCCATGCAAAAATTGTTTTAGGTCAAGAAATAAGAGATAAAGGGAATAATTACATTGGGACAAAATAAGAGAAATTTACACTTTGATCGGTTGTGAGAATCTATCTAACTTGCCTTTGGTAACCATCCATTACAACGATTGAGGCCTGAATGACAACAATTCAAGTTCTCCGATTTTGTTCTTTGAAATAAAAAAGGATGAGAATCATGTTTGGTGATGTAAATAAATGATTATGATTATGATTATATTCTTGAAAACAGTTTTGAAGTAAAAACAAGAAAAAAAAAAAAAGTTCATTCTGAAAAAGAATCACAAAGTAAAATGAAATCAGTTCCTCTCATCACTCTTCACTCGACCTAAAATATAACTAGATCTCATTTTAAAAAAACATATAAGATAATAAAAAAAAAAAAAAAAATTCTAAAAAATCAGATAAATTTCTATAAAATCCCTAAAAATACAAAAAGCTTAAATTAGGCTAGTTTGACCTCATTTTCATAAATCTAGGCATAGATTCCCTAAATTTCATATATTTTATTCATTTTTAGGAAATCATAAACACCTTTAAAATTAAACCCAAACTACATTTCTATAAGCCCTTAGGGCCTCAAATTTCTTGATTGTACACTTGATTGCATTGGTTGTGATTTGCCTAGGTTTGAGTATTTTAGACTCTGTCTAGTTTTAGAAATTTTGGAAAATGACAAAAACAACTTGCGTGAACACTTAGCATTGGCTTACCTCATAGGTTTAAAAATGAATTAAAATTTTGCATGAAACACATTTACAAAACACTCAACTTCAATGCCAAAAGGGCGTCGGTGGAAACACCAACGTAACCAAGTCTCCGGACCCCAAATTTCTCCGATTATGTAGAATCGAACGGCTTCTCCTAACCGTTTGATAAGGTTCCTTGTCTATTTTTCTTAAGGATTGGTGGCGACTCCATTTATATGTACATATACACATGTCATCAATCACACTAAAATCGAATTTGATATCCCTTCGTTGCAATTTGGTATAGGCATGCGAGGGCCCGATCTAATCCGAAATCACACACTAACTCAATATAGTCTATCCTTTTTTTAAGCTTAAAATGACTTGTTATGACATGACAATTAGATGGAATAGCACAATAAAATATTATATACAATATGTTATATATGAGAATGAATATAAATTAATCTTCAATTAATTCGAAATGTAAGATGAAATTTCACAAAGTAACCACGTAATTATTTGACTTATATGACAAAAATTGATAAAAGAAGTTATTTTCAAGAATAAAAATTTTGTGCAATTACCAAACGCATTTATGTTCTAGGAATAAAAATTTTGTGCGGTCATCAAGCACATTCTAATTTTCTAAATCTCGTTTAGAGAACGTAATAAAAAAAACGATTCTAATCAAAATAACTTTTTTCGAATTAGAATCGTTGTTGTCCGGCCCCTTAGCAAACTACATAGATGTGAATGTCCACGGATCAAACTCAAACTTTTGAAAATACATCGACACCGCCAAGAAGATTTCATTTCTCTTCTACCTGTAAATTATCCAAGACTCGTAAATTTGATTGATGAATGACATAACAAAAACCATCTACTAAAAATCATCGTCATCAATCTTGTGTTAAGTCAAATCCTAATGGATTAGCTAATGCCGTGCTTCTTGATGGTGTCGACGTGCCGTGTGAATAGATATTCACAGTCCGCGCATAATTCGATTCGATCGGACTGCATCTGCATACGTATTTTTCCCCGTACGATGGAAGGCAACCGTACGCGCGCATTGGCCCCCGTTCGAGTTCCTATAGTTGGACGATTTTGGAAAGTCAGAAAAGCGACCGCCGTGGGTCCAAAAACAAGCCGCGTCGGTCGGTCGCGTGCCTTCACGCGCGGCACTGGCGCTTGCGCCTGGGTAAATTTACGTCAGATAAAAGGGCAAAAAACACAAAAAAGTGGGTGGCTGGGGTTGGTGCGGGATTGGTAGTGGGGTTCCACGACGTCGCACCATGGTTGGGGAGATCATATATGAAGGTTTGCATCCATTAACCCCCGTCCTCTGCGAATTACCCGATTTGCCCTCCGATTAACGCGGGAATGGCACGGGGTTTGTTGAGGGCGAGAGAGAGTTGGTGAAGGGGTGAGTGGGACCCCCGCTCGGGACACGGAAGGAGGAACTGCTTTGATCTTTTGGGAGTCGCTTGTTTCTGATTATTTCTTAATCTCCTCGCTTTAATCAAACTGTTCGTTTTTTAATCGCCATTTTCCTCTCTTTACATAAGCCCGCCTTTAATCCAATTAAAAATAAACATGTTTCACGTTCAACCCATTTTAGTTTGTTCCGCCTTTATAATTGCATCATGTGAGACACACTTAGTAATTGGCAATGCACCTGAAGAGGAAGATGCAGGGATCCACAAGCACAATAGCGTCGCAACATTTGAAGGGAAGGCTGGTAATGGGGAACGGGGAGGCTCTGCTTTTGCTGCTTGCTTCTGCCGTGAGAGAGAGAACCTATTGAGGGATCAAACAACGAAGATGATGGCGACAGAGAGACTGAAAGGCGACTCAATGGGGGCACGTCGGTCGACGATGGCGGCACACGGCGGTTTCTGACATCTACAGGTGACCATTGCTCCCGGAAAGATATTGAGAGCAAAAGAGGGAGGAGGAGATGGGGTTTGGTGGAAATCCTTGACACTATTGGAAGCTATTCCATGGATGGCCAACGTCTATTGGGTAGACTTGGACCTATTCCATTTTCGTAACTTCCCTAGTTGAAGCATAATTTTGGGCCTCATATGTATCCACATGTGCTCATGTATTTAGTTTATGTTCATTTACCATGTGAGTTAGGTAATTCTACACCATAGTATCAGCAATTGGGTACATTTCTTTCTTTCAGCGAATAGCTAATATTTCGTCAATTTCTATCATCTCGACCACGGTGAAAGTTTCTATCGCGGTTACCCTTACCCGGCCCCACCACGACTTTTTCGATGCAACAAATCTTAAGACTTTCGTCTTAGAATCATAATACTTGCGGTTTCGCTTTTTCAATACAATTCCTTAACTCTTCATGCTTCTTGCTTTTCTTTTAAAATTAAAGAAAAAATTCATCGTTAGCTTTATCTTACTTGATAAGAACTCACGACATGAATCGTTTTCTTGGAAAATCATGAAATTTTCCGAGAAATCATCGGACAATGTACATGGGGAGCGGGAAAATACAAAGTGAAGCTTTGATTGGGTCTCTATGCATAACGAGGATGATGGACATTCATCAATTTTGTACATATCGTGCCGATCCTTTCGTCGCATCGTTATCTTCTAACCGAGAAAAAGAGGAAATGATTTCACAGTCGATCGATGCCATACTCTCTTTCTCTACCTCTCGCGAAAAAGAATCAGCTCCGGCCGATTCAGACGCCCAACACGGCCATAGCCATGGACGACCTATCGAAGCTGCTCCGAATCGGTCTCTCTCTCACCTGGTTCTTCTTCTTCTTCATCGACTTCATCTTCAATCCTCCGTTCATCTCCTCATCCCCGAGCTCCAGCTTTTTTGCGAACCGACCGGACCCCGCCACCTGCCCGGCCCCGTCCTTAAACGCGCCGCCCTGTACGAGTATCCTTGTGATCCCGGCGTACTGCTGCGACTCCGCCATCTGCAGCGCCGTCACGCCCTTGTTCGTCCTCGCCTCCACGTCCGCTCCCTTCTTCACCAGCAGCTCCACCACGTCGAACTGCCCCGACTCCGCCGCGCAGTGCAGCGCCGTGTAGCCGTCCTCGTCCCTGGCGTTGGCGTCCACGCCCTTGTCTAGGAGCGTCCTCACGGCGTCGGCTCGGCCTTTGAACGCGGCCCGGTGCAGCGCGGTCCACCCGTGCTGGTCGCGCCCATTCACGGCTGCTCCGCTCTCCAGTAGCCGGTTGATCGCCCGCACGTCGCCTTTCCGGGCCGCGGTGCAGAGCCTGTCGCCGAGCTTGAGCACGTCGAAGAGCCGCGTGTGGCCGTGCTCCGCCGCCACGTCGTAGGCCGTCTTGCCGTACCGGCTCCGGACGTCCTTGTTCGCCCCCTTCTGCAGGAGGAGCTTCACCATGTGCTCGTCGCCGAGGCGGGCCGCCGCGTACAGCGGTGTTTCGCCGTCGCCGGAGCTCCGGACGTCGGTCCTCGCGCCATTCGCTAGCAGCAGCCTCGCGCAGTCCCTCCGCCGCTCCTCCACGGCGAGGTGGAGCGCCGTGCTGCCGTCCCTCGCCGGGGAATCCGGGTCGGCCCCCTTCAACAGCAGCAGCCGCAGGACGTCCATGTGGCCGCCCCCGGCGGCGAGGTGGATCGCCCCGTACGCGGAGCCCTCCGACCGCTCAGTCCCTCGCCCGCCGTGCCAGCAGCAGCTCCGCGATCAGCGCATCCCCGACCGACGCCGCCGCCTCGAGCGGCGTCGATCCGGAGCCTCCCCGGGCCTCGACGTTCGCCCCGAACTCGAGCAGCAGCTGCACGAGGTCGGGCCTCGCTTGGGCGATGGCGAGGTGGAGCAGCGTCTGGCCCTGCTCGTCGGCCGCGTTGGCCGCCCCCCACGACGGGTCACTCCGCTCGAGCACCTCCCTCACCTCGTCCATCGAACCCTCCTTGACGAGCCGGGCTAGAACCGGCGACCCCACGAACATCACCTTCACTCCACTATCAATGAAAACTTGCTTCTTCTTGGTGGTGAACCAGTCGCTGGGGACCGAGTCGAGGGTGGAGCTCGAGTCCTTCACGGCGGCGCCGGGGACGACGACGCTGTGGAGCTGGAACGAGTCCTCGCAGCGAGGGAACGAGTCGGGGAGGGTCGAACCGGGCCGGAGGTGGTAGGTGACCTCGACCGTGAGCGTCTGGAGAGGGGAGATGATGCCGGATTGCGGCTTGACGGTGTAGCGCGGCTTGTTGATGGCTTGGAGCCGGAACGCGACCGGCATGGTGTACATCACGTTGCGGAGGACGAGCTGGCCACAACTCTTTTGGCCCGGCTCGATCCGGACCGCCACGACGTTCGACGGCTCCAAGCCTATGAGCCGGTCCATGGTTCGAATGCGTCTCTTCTCTTTTCCTCCTTCTCGGGACTCGCGAGTTGCGCTTTCAGTTTCGGTGGTTCATTTGTTGCTGTTTTCAATTAGGGGGGATTTTTCCAAGGGATTAAGGAGGGAAAGCGAGGATTAATTAAGGAAGTGTCGAACGGGGGACGAGAGGGGGTTTTAATACAAAGGACGAGGTAGGCCGGCGCGAATGGGAGAGCGCCACGTGGTGGTGTAAACAACGATGAGGACTTGTTCCGCTCGGCGTCTCGACTCCTAAAGACACGGCTGAGTAAAGTCAAAGAAGGGGAGAAAACTGAAGTTGCTTTCCGGAGTTGGTTGTGCGCATAGTCATTTTCACCATACCAATTGAAAATTGCATGTAAATTGAGAAAAGCACACGTCTCTTCTTCTTCTTCTTCTTCTTTTTTTTAAGTATTCTATGATGTGGGCATTTAAAGGATCTTTCTTCGAAACCAAGTGGGCATATAGGGGTTTAAAAAGGGTAGATTCTCTTAATTTGGTTTTAGCACAATAATGGGTTTCTTGTTACTAAACTAATTCCCACGAAGTACAAAGAGATTAGTATGGTGATGTTCTCGTCTATGTTGAACATTGTTGTGGGGGCCAGAGGTTTTTAGGTTTTTCCCCCTCCCCATTTTGGCCACAATTAGGAGCAAGTTTCATTCTCCATAGTCCCCGAGTGCATGAGGGACTAAGGAGTAGTTAGCTCCAAAGTTTCTTTTAGGTCATTCAATCGAGAGGATACAACAATGAAGATCAAATATGCACTCTGGGGAGTTGGCTCATTCAATTAAGAGAAATATGTTGGGAATGAACTTTTAACTTTACCTAATACACCATGCACTGTAGTCAAATTTGCCCTGGAACGGGCCAACTATACAAAGAAAATGACGAGGGAGGGTAATTATCGTGAGTTGATGTGGATTAAGAGGAAAAGTATCAAAAAATCATAAACATATTGCATTAGTACCAATTTAATCCTAAACTTTATAATTTGACCAATTTAGTCCTAAATTTTTTTAGCTCTCTCAATTGAGTCCATTCAGCCAATTTAAACTCAGAAATTACTAGCGTAGACATTGGTCGTCCTACATAGCATAATTTTCGCTTATGTGGATATTTTGTTTATAATTTTTAATATTTTTGTGTTTTTTTTCTTCCATGGCCTGTCATGGCCATCGAGGGTTGGTCTTGCCTGAGCGAGGGTTGCCCTCACCGGCCGTTACTTGGATGAGGGTTGACCTTGCCGACGCTCGCCCTAGACTAGGCAAGGGAGACCCTCACCTGTTGCCGCGAGGGTTACCCTCACTTAGGTGAGGCCAATTCTCGTTGGCCACAAGCAAAGGCCATGGAAAAAAGAAAAAAAATCAAAATATTATTTAAAAAATATATTAGAAAATGTTCAAATTAGTGCAGTTGTGTTATATAGGATGATCAACATCCACGTCAATAATTTTCCGTCTAAAATGGTCGAATGGACTCAATTGATAAAAAAGAGAAAATGTTTAGGACTAAATCGGTCAAATTGAAAGGTTTATGACTAAATTGATACCAATGCAATATGTTTAGAACTTCTTGATACTTTTCCCGTGAATTAAGCATACTCTAAACAAGAAAACCTTGTGGCTAGCCATCAACTATTGATGTTGGGAGTAATTTGTGCTACATCCTCGGTATTTTAGAAGATAATACATTCTGCCATCTCTGCTTAAAAAACCCATAGTCCAAGCTCGAATGAAAAACTTGACGGTGTATAATTTTGTCCATCAAGTAACAATCGTGCATTTACCAACAATGTACGTGGCTTAAATGGTAAGAAAGTTTACTCTTCTCCTTGTGATATTAGGTTTAAGTCTTATTGAGAGCACTCAAGAGTAAAATCTTAAGTGCACGGAGTAGAAATGGTGAAAACACGTCTTTAAAATAACGTGAGTAAGCAGACAAGTTGAATGCGTAAAATTGATCCGGATACTACCCGACAGCTAAACCAGAAAATTGATCTTAACTTTTCACATTTTTTCCTTTTCTTTTTAGGTTTAAATCAGAAAATTGGGGGTGCCCCCGACTCTCGCGGAGAAAATGAAAGCGAAATCATTGGGCAATGATCACAAGAGAGATCGAGGACAAACAAAGGTGGGTCCCACGTGATAAACAAAGTTGCTTAACAACTAATTAACTGTAAATACACTTGAAATTACTCCTCCCACTCACCAAATTCCTTTTCATTAGTAAATAACAATTGTCATTTAGGCCATCAGATTGCTTTTATTTACCAGAGGAAACGGTCACCAGGTTCGATGCTACCAAGAAATGGGAGAGGAATCACCGAAAACATCTTGCGTTGTGGTAGAATGCAAGAGAAGACAGTAACATAGACAAAACGTCCTCCTCAAACTGACCAAACCACGCGACTTGTCTCGTTCATTTTGATTAGGTCCTAACGATCCCCGAAGATCGTAGGTGATGCGACAGACATCGTTTGGAGCTTGTCCACCTACAAAAAAATGCGACGGATCCTTTTTGTCATTTTCCACCAAAATGTAATGGGCCTTTTCTTTCGCTAATATTTTTCCTTTTTCTTTTGTTTTTCGAAAATTATCAAGGCTGTTTTAAACTTATTACAACTATGCCAATTTAAAGCCTAAACTTTTTTTTCTGTTGATTAGTCCTAGGTCTTTTACAATTGTGCCAATACAGTCCATCCGGTTTCGACAAAAAAAAAATACAATCCATCCGGCCAATTTTGACAAACCGAACCGATGACATGATATTTTAATATTTTTTATTTATTTTTTTCCATTTTTATTTTTTTTATTTTTTTTTTTTCCTTCCCTCTTATTCTTGCAATCAATCGCTGCAGGCAACCGACTAGCGAGGTCCAAGCCTCGCCATGGTTGCTCGAGATCGAGCCTCACTAGATTTGAGCTGGCGGCCCGGCCATAGCTAGGCAAGGTCTCCCTCGCTCGGCCACGGCAAGGCTCAACCTTGCCAGCCAGGAGTTACCTTTGGTCGGTCGCTGCCGACAATCGATTGGAAGAAGAAGGAAGCAAAAAGAAGAAGAAAGAAAACGAAAAAAATAAAATAAAATTCAAAAAAATATTACAATGTTTTAGTGCTGAATTAATACAATTGCAATATGTTTAAAATTTTTTAATAATTCTCTCATTTTTCCAGAAAAGAGGGTTTTTTTTTTTAAAAGCCACCAAAACCCCTAAATTATGGCCTCTACGATACATTAACCCATACAAAAACTCAGAACTTATACTCATATGACACATTTACCCCAAACTTGTACTAATGGGATGTGTCACAAGCCTACAAGTTTGGGTTTTTGGAGTCATAATAAAAAAATTTGGAATAAATATTTCACATGGATAAAAGTTTGAGTTTTGTGGTGTCACAGAAAAGTTTTGAGTAATTGTGTCACACAGGTACAAATTTGGGGTTCTTTGTGTTACCCGAAAAAAGTTTGGGGTAAATGTGTCATAGTAGATGTTGTTTAGTGTTTTGGCGGCTTTTTTCCTTTCTTTAATTTAGAAAACCATAGCCACCCAAAAACCATTAAAGGTGACGCTATTTCTACCCCTTAAATGACTAAATCCACCCCCTTTTCCACTAAAAAGACAAATTTGGCATCAATTTTTCAATTACAATATAAAGTTATGGCCACATTTCTCCTTTTTTCTAATTTTTCTTTTTCTATTTAGGATAGTAGCCATAATTAAGCATTTCACATATTTTTCTTTTTAGCGTATTAAAGAAAAATGCATTTTCATATATTTGTATAACGTTTTACACGCTCCATGTAAAATTATCTCATTAATAGTAAGAAAAAAGACGTTCTTTGATATAGTATAAAATCAAAAAGTATCTTCTTCATCATACTCCTCTATTTTTTGTCCCTATTATCTCTAGAGCTCATTTTGTTGGTGAACTTTTTATTAATTTCATTAGTCTAAAATATATGTCAATTCTCTTTATTTACTATATCAAAGAATTTATTTGTTTTTCTTACTATATTGGCGAGATACTTTTATTCAAAGCATCCGAGACGTTGGAGGAATATCTAGGAAAGCACTAAAATTATTATGCATGATAAGGTATTTTGGTTTTTTTGGCATAAATAATCCACAGAGGATATTCATTTTTGTTAATCTAAAATGGCATTTAAAAAAAAAAATCTTATGCAATGTCTTGATTTAATTAACTTTGATCTACTTGATAACATATCCATAAATTTGATCAACAATGTAGAAAAGAACCAGATATTTTGAAAATTTCTTTTTTGGACAAAACAAATTCTCATGGAAGTAATATCTTACCTAAGAAAATATATATGGCCTTTAACATTCAAGGAAAATCTTCCATAAACAAAAAATGAACATATGAAATTCTTAATTATGGTATATAAATCTTGCATAGATACAAGAAAACCAATAAAAAAGGAAAGTAAATAAATTTGAAACCACCAATTTAAATTGTAATTTAATGATAGAGGGTAATTTTATCTGTTTGATGAAAATCGAGTGGATTTAGTCATATAGGAATTGAAAATAACAGCACCCTATGATTAGGCCTGATACCCAAAAAAACCCTCATGTTTAGCCTTTGTCCCAATTATATCAAAAAAAAAAAATTTGTCTCATAAAAATCCCCAACTTTAGCCCATGTCCTAATTATATCCATTTTTTTTTTGTCTCATAAAAAACATCTAAGTTTTACTTTGTCCCAATTTTACCGGCATGATATCCAAAAAACCCCGAACTTTGGCATTTGTCTCAATTATATCCAAAAAAAATTATCCCATAAAGAATCCTCAATTTTTACTTTTGTCCCAATTATACCACCGCCAACCTTTCATCCATAATCACCGTTAGTTAATCCCATGTGGCTCAAATTTTATCGCCGAACTTACCAATAAATTTTTGAAATTTGAAAACAACAAGTTTTAGGAACGATGATATTTAATATCATTCATACAAATAATTAGATTTCCACGTCTAATCGTTCTTTAGGTTGTTGAATGCTTGGGAGAATCCAAAACGTACCGTCTTAAGTGGTTCTGTATCTCCCGGGGTTAGGGTTTTTTTTTTGCATAGGTTGGTAGAATTGGGACAAAAGCTAAAGTTGGGTTTTTTTAAGGGTATTAGACCGGTAGAATTGAGATAAAAGTAAAAATCGGTGATTTTTTACGTGACAAAAAAAGTTTTGGATATAATTAGGACAAGTGCAAAAATTGGGGAGTCATTAATTTATAAGCATCAGAGTATTTTCGCATGTCGTGCGTGTCATGCCTCTAAAATAGTATTCATGTGCCGTTCGTTTGATAGAAAAATTAAGTCTCTAAATCACAAATTTTCTCTCATTCGATGCGGAGGTACGGGAGTGTTAAATTCTTTTTCATAGCAGTGTATTTATCAGTATCGCTCATCAGGATAGTTCAAAGGTTAAGGTCCTAGCGGTAGTCCTCCAATTTCCATGATTTTCGCAACAATTTTTACGGTCGAAATACAATGAAAAGTATATCGACATTTTACAATGTATTACGAAATAACAAAAATTTCCAAGAAAGAGAAAACACGATGGGATTCTCAACCCAACAGTCGAGCATGTTTTTAACGTACGTGAGTTTAAAATATGACTAATAGGGATGAGTAAAAAGACCTTACCGGCTGCGATGCTGAACCGGCTCCGGATAAGATCGGACCGATTTGATTATAGTGGATTCTCGATTTTAGGAGGATCCGATGCGGTTCCGGATTCCTAAAATTAGAATCGGTGACCGGGTGGTCCGATCTCTTGGTTCGAGGGCCTAAGACTAGACCGGATACCCCAAACCGGACCGGTCCTTTTTTTTTCAATTTTTTTAAAAAACAAACCTAATAAGAGCTATGCAGCAACCATTTTTCTCAATGAATCTGAAAATTAAGTGTGTTTACTGATGTCTAGTTTGCATCCAATGGATGTTTGCATATAGAGTTCATTGAATAGTAAACGTGTAAGTCGTAAATTTGTAATAGAGTTTATTTGGAGACCGTATGTTTACTTGTGTGTGATTGGTTGAAGAATTACGAAATATGCATCCACTTTTCGGAACCACGGACCGGAAACCTTTGGAACCGCTCGGGAACCGGACCGGATCGAGAATCGCTCACCTCTAATGACTAATCGGAAGCTTAGCTTGTTTGGATTGAGCGAATGAGTGGACTTGATTGCAAAAAAACACATATCAAATGACCCCACAAATCGTACGTGTGAAGAATCTCCATCCACGAGATCCCACGTGAATCGCGTTGGTTCTGGAAAGCCTAATTTCCTTAAATTCAAATTTAACGAAAGCGACGTCGTATAACCAAATCTTACGGTTCGTCACATGTCGAACAAAAATCCTGGGTACACCCAACACGTCGGGCACCGTGCCGTTAAAATTGCACGGGGAGGCGAACTAGTTGCGAAAACCGGATCGATACACACCCCCCGGCCGAATTTCCTAAGTTTCTACTTTGTAGCTAAAGATTATGTGCGTCTCTCCGCACGTAACTTGAGGGGACTTTTTCAACTTATCGATCGTCTTCGCCTTTGTAGGCTCCGACATATTGAATCCTCGAGACGACGTACAAACGATTCGAGTAGGATTTGTTGCGGAGGAGACGAATTGAATCGGGCCCACCATTGCTTTACAAGAGCTAAAACTGTCGATGTTGTCCAATTAATTTTCTAGTATTACTGTGTAATTAGACATTATAATAGTGATAGCTTCGGTGTTTACGAGGTCCGAAACAATACGAATTCCCCCCTTTTTCTAAGCTAAGCTAGGAGATTGAAACGAGGAGAAGGCTAGACGATCAGGTCTTCGGGTGGTCGCCGGGTTAGGGGCTGACCTCGAGTCCAGGTCGGGTAATGGAGTTGGGCCCATTGCTTCAAATCCCAAGCCCAAAAGCCCAGACAGGTTGTGATTATAAAATGCTATATTTTGATTCGTGATTATGGAGAAAAATATAGCGTAAAAGTTTTAGGAAAATTATGTGGTAATTGCATTCAAAGGTTTTAATTTTTTTTTTAAAATGCGGTGTCAAAAGAGCGTTGTGCCGACACTAACCGCTCCTCCACAAGAACCGATCCCCGGGACCGGCGAGGCATTGCAATAACTATATTGGAGAAAAGTTAATAAGCCACTCAAATTAAAGTCGACAATTTCATAACAATAGTAGATAGATTTAAAGTGTAGCTAAGAAAGATAAATAAAAATCAGTACAAGATAGGAAAAGTTGGTGATGGAGTGTGAAGACGATGATTGCAGTCATGGTGGTGATGACCGGCAATGCCAACCGATTAGGAGGCGGAGAAAAGAGAAGCCAGCCACATCAATTTTTGACCGATTCAATGCTGACTCGGCATTTCGCGTTAGAGAAATACAAGTGACGTGGTGCAATACTTAACGGATGGACTATATTGAGTCGATTTGTATTATAGGGGCTAAATTGAACAAGAAAACAAAAAATCACGTTTCATATTGAATATCACATAAAGGTTTAAAGATCCCAAATGCCACCGCCCCTTTAATGAAGAGGGTCATAGCAATCTTTTCGAGGGCTGCTTCTAAGATAAAGACGGTTGTTGCGGTCTTGAAAGACTTTTTGCAGGTTTTCAGCAATGCAACGGATGTTTTGTGGTCTGACAATTATCTGTCAAGCAACCACTCATTTTGTTCCATACATGGTGTCAGTGAAATTAGCAAATAAGGAGGGTGATTTTTTTTTTAAAAATGAAACGGCATTAACCATGATTAAAATGTCCTAAAGCTATTGCAATTGCATCGATTATCTTAAGTCTTCTCTTTTTCTTGTTAGTTGAGTCATAAACCTTTTTACATTCATTTGTAGGCGATGAAGGTGACCATAGCCTCGCCGCGGCCGCTATGCCCTTGCCCAGCTAGGGCGAGCGCTTCGTGGCCCTTGCCGACCACAGTGAGAAAGGAAAAAAAAAATTAAAAAATTTTAAAAAATTGTCCAAGTTAGCACATGCGGCGCCACACCAAGACCGGTCGGCAAAATGGATTGAATTGGTGTAAATACAAAAGATTTAGTCAATTGGCGAAAAAAAGATTTTGGATTGAATTGATATAATTACAATAAGTTTATGATTTTTTTTGTAATTTTTTCGTCTTAAATTAGAGGTTGAAAATGAATCGAAACTCTGCTTGTTTCTTACTACCAACATTTGGGGCTTCGTAAGGATGTCCAATTGAAGTAGATATCAGCGATGGTGAGGAATTGGTTCTAAAATCCGTATGTTGCATGTGCCAATCGGTTCCATCCGACGAACTCCATCCCATAACTGGAGATGACGCCTTCATCAGGCAATGCCTAGAAATTTGTATGTCATTGCTTCGTGAAAAGAAGGATACCCCACCGGCTTTTGCTAGCTCTTTGTCTTCAACTACTATTGAGGTAGAGGTGCATTCGACAACGAGCCACATTCAAAGAATCGGCCGTGACAACGTCGGCATAATGAAGCGATCGGAGAGCAAAGTCCCGTGTTTCCAATTCTTTCTACCATGGCTCGTAACTTCCCGATCCTATAGGTTCTAAAAAATGAGGAACATGTTTCGATAGGTAGTTTTCAAATGGAACATGTATAGAAACTGAAACCGCTTATCCAAACGCGATGCTGCCCGATTCATTGTCCGATTTAGATCGGGTTTTGGGATCAGGTCGCTAAAATATACACACTATTTTTTGGGTCGGGCTGAAAATCGATCCAATCGAACGGGCAATTGAGACAGCAAGAATGAAGAAATTATGGACCAGCATTCACTAGCGGTGTCAATGGCCCGACTCGGAACTCGAATCATATATGGCCAAGATATTTGGGTCGGGTCGGCCCAACTTTTTTTTTTTTTGGGTTGTGTGTGTGTGTGTGAATTGCAGGTTGGTGTGTAGCATCCTTGTTCAAATTCTCGGGTCCTCCACGGGGACTCCTCCTTACGGCTAACATTAGATATTCACGCGCCTTCCCTTGGACACTGAACAACCATGTGATCATGTCCACATGATCTTTAATGATTTGCACATAACCACAGACTGTTTTCACTCAGGCATTGTAGATCAGCATGAAAAATGAACTGAAAACCATGAAAAAGAACAGTAAAAAAAAGTTGTGGATCCATGAGGAAGTAAAGAGAGGAATTTTACCCTGATTCACCAGTTAATGCAATGTAAACTGGGTACACAAATCATCATTATATAGAACATAAACCCCAAATAATAATCTGAGGCACATCTTCTTCGCTAGTAAACAGGAAGAGAAGGCTCATCAACGGAGAGGTTTCCATAAGTACACTAACGACCCATCATCAAATCTTGATCCAAAAGAACAAAAAGAGCCAAGTTAAAAAGGCAAAAGCCCAGATCTATACGGTTTATTATGAGAAACCTAACAGCACAATCTCTCTTTTCCTTTTTTCCCTTTTTTTACCCGGAAGAAACAGGGTTCGGAGCTCTAGCAAATCCATTCATGGCACCATAACCCTTTGAGCTAAACCCCCAAAGCAACCAAGCAGGCCTTGGCTGTAAGGCAAGAATGTCTTCTTCCTCATCTCTTCACTCTGGGCCCTGTTCGCTGTGTAATGCAGCTCGTGTGGCGATGGGGGGACCCTCCTCTTCCCACCTGACGACCCGTTCACCGGCCTGTTCCCACCTGATTTTTTCCCGGAGCCGCCGCCGCCGCCGCCGCCCCGGCCCGTTACCACCTTTCTTGATTTTCTCGGCGTCGAGAAAATTTCCAGCAAGCCCAAATGCTGGAGACAAGCTTGAAACTTTACTCTGTTTCGAGGTTGAAGATGAGACGGAGCTGGCGGGTCTATCTTTGTCTCTCTTCTCTTGACTGGCGAGAACGAGAGCGTGTTCCAGAACTTGTTGTGTTGCTACTCCCTCCGCTTTTGCTTCTCAGAAAATCTTTCAGGAACACCCACCTCTTCGAGCTCCGACCAGCCGAAGACGATCTCGAAGACGAAGCTGAGACTTACGGCGTCGTTTCGTAGGACAAAGACTCCACCTTTGAAGCATCACCTTGCTGTTCGTCGAGTTTTTCCGCTTTTTCCCCTGATTTGCCGCCAAACTTACTTCCTCTCGCACTGCTGTCACCTTGCGCATTGGGCGTCGCGAGGAGGGAGACGTTGCGGTGAATATGATGATGAGCACATTGAGCAGTAGTAGAGTTGGGCCTGGGTTATTTGAGTCTTCTATCGGCCTGTCTTCTTTTCATTCCCGGAGGCCAAGGCTTTTATTTTTCGGGCCCCAATGGTACTGGCCCGTATTGAAACAGTACAAGGTGCGGCCCGAAAACTTAGGAAATTTTCTCGGGCCGGGCCAGATCGGGCCTTTTTGACAGCCCTAGCGTTCACCTTCTTGGCCCCCTTGTACTCGGTGACGGGCCTTTTGACATCACAGGACCCAATTTAGGCACAATGTAGCGTGGCTGGGACCATATTGAGATACATGGGTTATTATCATTATTTTTTTGGTCGGATGTACATGGGTTCGTTAAAACATCAAAACACAAGGGAATTTTCACCTGTAATTGTCTGAGACCCCTCGCTTACTAGTTCGTGTCGAACCACTTGGTCATCTCCATAGCAGAGACGGGAGGCGTTTCCTCGGGCTATGAAGAAGTAAGCTCGAAGCCATCCACAATATATCACAGCGCCAAGCATCACACTGGTGTCGATGACCGTAGGGTTATAAGGTGCTTAAGGTGCTTATGCTCATAGGGCCGTCTTCTGAGCTCCTCTTCTCGTAGTGGGACCGCCGCTACTTGATGGATTCAAGTCTCGTTTGTGACCATTAAGAGTGTAAAGTGTGCCTAGTGGAAGGCCGAACCGCTATCAATTTGTCGTGAAATATATTCTATCTCTTTACTTTGTTTTTCTTTGTTAGAGGAGATTAATTTCTTCAGTCACGATGCTAATCAAACAGAATGCAGATCTCTCTCTCGCTCTCTCGCTCTCCGTCTTGCTATGTTATCATCGTTAACAAGTAGTGCAGGGTTCAAAATACATCTGTTTAGTCGGGATCTTCTTTCAAGATATACTTTTGACGAAAACGCTAGAGCCGACCAAAACGCATTCTCAAGACCCCCCCTTTTTCGTAAAAGGCCCGGCCCATTACCGGCCCAATCGCTTCGGGCTGAACCGTGCTTGGGCCAGCGCGGCCCGTGGGCCATTGCTAAGCTGCACACCAATCTCAGAGGGAATTTCCTTCGTTTTATCACATCACATCGCACGTTGATGTGAGATCACACCCTCAGATACTTGATCATTTTCCACGAAAATTTATTGCATTGACTATAAATCTTACAGGTTAAGGATTATCAAAATCATTAGTTATGTCGATCTTGTCATGGAATTCATGCCATCAACGATTTAGACGAACTCGATCCGCAAGATGTAGAAGGCAATCCGATACGAAAATTCTCCCCGATGAAAACATATTATTTCGCGAAGCACGTTAGTTTACATAGGTGGCACGAAAAGCATGTCATCGGACTAAACAAAGCAGCAAATACAGAACTCCTATTGAAGTAGACGAGGAGGATGAAAGTCGGCCGGCACGCCCATGCTCAGATCCGACGCCGTTCGCCTGCGACACCGAACAAACCCACCCACCCTCAGATCTGACAGATTTTAAGGGGAAAAAACCAGCGATCGGTACGGAAATGACATTATAACGTCACCTGACTGCGAATCGGCGGGGGGGCTCAGTCGCTGTCGCTGCTGCTGCTGCTGTCGTGGTGGCCATGCTCGTGGCCGTGCTCGTGCTTCTTCTTCTCCTTCTTCTTCTTCTTGTCCTTCTTCTCGTGGCCCTCCTTGTCGTGGTGGTGGTCGCCATGGCCGTGGATCTGGTCCTTGGTCTTGTCGGAGACGCCTTCCTTGTGCTCCCCCCCTTGTGCTCCTCCTTCTTGTGCTCCTCCTTCTTGTGGTCCCCTTCCTTGTGGCCTCCTCCCATGTGGAGGGTCTCTTCGATCTTGTGGATGATTCCTGCCATTCTCGCTCTATATGGTTCGATCTGATGAAGAACAGATAGCGGATCTGACTCTGGTTCGGTCTGGGGTTGGCTCCCCAATTTATAGGCGAGGGTGGAGGAAGAAGACGACGACGTCGGAGGGGAGATATCACGAGCCTCGTCCCACTCTGTTTTTTTGGAAAGTTGCAAGTGGTGGACCACGCGTGTGCGGCGTGTAGTTATGGAAAAACAGAGCGCGTCAAGCTTTGAAATTTTTGCGTGGTTGCCGACAGCCGTAGAGGAACATTTTCGTATCCGGTGACGTGGAAGCAACATCAATTTTCTATTATTAATTTTGATAACCATTGGTTTTATATATAATATAATCGGGGAAATAAAGACAAAGCTAAGGAAACTTAGAAAATTAAGGAGGGAAGCGCGTCAAGCTCTAAAGAACATTGAAGATATCCGATACTCAATAAATGAATTTATTAGAATGTTCTCAAGCGGAGTCACTCGTGAGCGTGATTCTCAAATACATATTGAAATTATAAATACTGATGAATAAAAAAAATAAAATAAAATCCCAAAAAAAAAAAAATTAAAATGATTTTAAATGTGCCAAGTCCTCTTTAATTTTAGTTTAGAGTATAAAAAGTCAAAGAGATCGATTCTTGTCTTCTTTTATTTGTCGTGGGCAACTGGGCATGGTAGGCCTGCTCAGGCTCTCACGAGCCACAAGTTTAAAGCACATTCGCGCAAATCTAAATAAGACTCGACATGCATCCGCCACTAGATTTATGACATTTGTTTAACTACAGCAAATTCAAAAGTTTGTATATTATGAATTCACATGTCAACATTTACATGCTATGATAATTTAAGGAAAAATTTCAAATAATGACCGCAAAGACTCATTTTTTCAAGTAAAAGCTTAAAGTAAACCTTATTTTAAAAAAGACACTTGCCGGTTGAAACAAAGGGAAAAAAAAAATAAATGAGGAAGAAAAAGAAAAAAAAATAACGAAAATACCCGTAATCAAATCATTTTTAGAAACAAAGGCCTATTTGAGCTGTCATTTGAGAAAATGAGAACACTTAGACCTTTTGAAATTTTCCTGAGTTCCAGATATCACGTGTAAGGAAAAACTTGGCAAATCCGACTTAAAATTCAGATCAAGCAAAAAAACATGAAGATTCAATGTCTATCCAATCGCACCCTCCATTGAGCAGAAGGTGAAAATAGGAATTAATCCACAGACGTGCTTACGACTGCATCTAATACTGGGGAAAGGCAGGGGCAAAAAAATAAAATAATTAATAATAATAATAACTCAGTGGAGGACAGGCGTATGGCAAAGGAAACGAGCATTTGATCAAAACACCAGTTCATTTATTCCTTTTGTTTTCTTGGCCAAACCAGCTGACAAGGGCAGAGAAAACTTCCATCAGCCAAAGAAGTTTCATCCTGGAGGATGATAGCATAGGGCAACTAGAGTATCAAGATAGGTCAAGTTTATGTACTAGTTACTTGTCAGCACAGTAGGCACAGATCAACACCGGAGTGGGATCGTCGATTGGGGCCGGAGACAAAATGGGCCAAAGCGGCCAGAGCAGCAAGACCTCCGTTAATAGCGGCAGGATGAATACTCAAGTTCTCACATGCAAAACGAAGTCAATATTAATGATCTAGATTGGCTGAGATTGTAGACAACCTGATGGGCTAAGCTGCAAGCATCCACGAGTACTACTGGTGCTTCCTATCCTATGCTTAACCTCCTCAAGTGCACCAAACAGGGCTCACCGGAGATGTACTTCTCGTGCTACTTCTTTTACTAATTCCCTCTAGCCTTCTCCAAGTCAGGGAGATCTGTAAAACAGGGTAGATGATTAGAAATCAATAACTTCAACCTCTCTACCAGGTGAACCGGCAGTAGCAATCAAGGCAATCAAGGCTAAGGGAAAGGCCAGCATTGACCAACAGCAGTAATGGCGAAGGTCACAATGCACATTCTGGCCGCAAATTTAGTCCTAATCTGTTTTTTTTGGTGGGATAGTTCTAATCTTTTCAATAGTGCCAGTTTAGTCCTAAAACTTTTGATAACTTACCAATTTAGTCCTAAATCATTTGAGGATTTGCCAACTAGTCATCAACCTTTTAATGAATTACTTACTTAGCCCTTCTAGCTATTTTTGACCGAAAATAACAGACGTGGATAAATTTTAATTTTTTTTATAGAAATTTCCAAATTTTCCATTGATTTTTTTCTTTTCTTTTCTTCTTCCCTTCATAGGACCTTCAAGCCCACCGATGTCACCGGCAATCGGCAAGGACCGGTGACCCTACCGGCCCTTGGACAAGGGCGTTGCGGGCCACAGTGAGGGCATTGTCGCCCTCACTTGTCCTTGCTGTGGCCGGTGATGGCTAGGGCAACGGATCTAGGCAAGGGCGTTGTGAGCCCTCGTGGCCCTTGTCCGGCCTTGCAATGCTCGACAAGGGCCTGGGTGAAGGTTCGTGGCGCCCTTGTTGGCCACAACGAGGGCTCACGAACCCTTGCCAAGATCTAACGAGGAGAGTCGCGCCCAATGACGTCCTTGCAATCCTCGTCCTAAGGCCTGCGATCGCCGACCCTAGCCAAGTGGCCAGTGGAGATTGCCGGCCGCCATGAAAGGAGAAAAAAAGAAGAGTAAAAAATCAATAAAAAACATATTTAAAAAAAAAATTAAAAGTTGTCCACTTCAACAATTTCTCGGCGAAATTAGTCTAAAGGACTAATTGGTAAGTGTTATAAGGTTTGGGACTAAATTGATAAATTTTCAAAATGTTTAGAACTAAATTGGCATCATTGAAAGGTTTATGACTAAAGTGCCCAATTGTCAAAAGGTTTAGAATTAAATTGACATAATTAAAAAGTTTAAGACTGGATTGGCTGCTGAACAATAGTCTTAATTTGAGATAATTGTCTCATCTAAGTAGGTAAATATGAACTACATATTTGACTAAAAAGCAAACAAGTTTCTTAGCTAGACAAAAGACCCAATTTTCCACCGCTTGATAAAGCTCAAAGAAGCAGAGAGAAGCTGACCATTACTGCAAAGATAAAGAACACTTAAACCAAACGATTATACAAACACACTAAGACTGGTCTACTAAGTGATGTGGCATAACTTGTTGGACAAGTTGGCACTCTAAATTAAATTACCACTTATAGAGGATCACGTTACTCTATAAACCAATCTCGATAAACTGGTTTCAGCATCTCTAGCATTGCTTTGCTCTAACCTGCAAATGCCTATGGATTTTGTGAAGTGGAAAAAACAAAGAATTTTTTCAACAAAAACACGATATGCAACCAATAACATCTTTCAGTAATTAATGAACAACTTCATTTCAATAGAACAAAGTTCTGTTCAACTCACAGAGCATTCCTTCATCATCACTGCTTTCATCATCTTCACCTCCATGCTGCAGCAGAACAAATGACATGATAAGTTTGTCTATTCTATGAAATATATTTAGGCAGAGACAATGTAAGAGTCCATCCAATTACCATAGCATCATCGCCATCAGATCCTAAATCAGCTGCCAAAAAAAAAGAAAGACAGAATTCACATGAGTGAAACATCCACTAAATAAGCAAAACATCTCATGGATGCAACATGCAATATTTAATTCACGAGCAGAAGGACCCTAAAGGCTTGAAAGTAAGTAATATCAAGTCTAGCTCCTGAGGTGTGGAGTAAAGCCATTCTAGACGATACAAGCATTTACATGAAACCTAAAGCCGAGTCATCCATATTCTTAATCTCAAAGTAGATATACTTGAGGAGGAAAGACCAATACTATACAGTTAAGCACAAGGCTTTCTAAGGCATTTATATGCGCCAGAAAGCAGTGATATAATAAGGCCTTTATACAAGGAAAGAATTCAAAACATCAAGAAAGATAATTACACTGTGTAAGTAACGTTTAAGCATATATTTGTGGTGAAGGGGATGTAAAGAATACTCCAATTAAAAAACAAAACAAGATAAACTATGAGTATTCAACCTGGCAGTTACATTCAATTAGGTCAATGAACTATAAGAATTTTCAATAAGCTTACTAAACTATTGAAGTGCTTATAACTTGGTCACTGAAAATGAATGGTCAGCAACAGATCCTCTACGAAGTTAACTTTTCTATCTGTGCAGGGGGGGTGGGTGCCAGTACATTTACATGGCCAAGAACATGGAAAAGACATTTTTTTTAGACCGTCCTCCGTCATTAGAAACTGAAAACAATGCTAGCAATTAGGCAAATTCTTTCTGCTTACTCTTCTTTTGGCACAAAATTTTCTCATCAACAACTGAATCATCACAAGGCACGGCAGGGTCGTTTAAAACCCCATAATCCACTAAAATATTTGTCTCCAACTATACAACTGAATAGGTTGAATGAACAACATTGACAACCAAATGCTATGCAGAAAAAGGAGACGCTCGCATGAAACAGAAACGTGTCACACAAAGAAATATAAGTATGTCAGACCACAGCCATCTTATTCCACATAAGACCTTTCGGCAATTACCCTTCTTTCAAATCTACAATTTCAATTGCAGAGAAGTCTTCAGATATAGTCCCCAAGAAATAAAATAATCAACTACAAAACACCATAGGCGCCGCCAATAGAGTCAAGAATACCCACAGGAGGAAAATATTGTGAACTTACAAGGTGATTCCTCATCCTCATCACACCATTTGTTCCAGTCAACCTTCAGGTAAGGTGCAGGTTTTTCTTCCGACTTCAATAGTCTTTTCCACCAACCTTTCTGCTCTTTCTGGATTGTGCAGAATATATTCCTCAGCCCTATTTTCGTCTTACAACCCTGGTAAAATACAAACATAACTCAAAGCTAGAGAGCTGAAGGTTCAACCAAAAGAACCACTGGACAATAGAACTCCTCAAAATATCTCAAAAAGGAAAACTTCACATATAATCAGTATATCTTGACCACAGCATCTGCATATGGTTTGGTGGAGCAACTCCGAAGGAAGTGTCGCAGGGACAAAGAAGAAATTACCGGTAGGTATGAAACTACCCCGACAACAATTGTTGGTATCTTTTTTATGGATAAGTAACAATGGTGCCATATCTTATGATAGCAATATAGCCGAGTATCAAGTAAGTAAAACCAACTTGTTACTACTTTAAATTATCATATCAGCATAGCTATCCTCTCTTGTCCGATATAGCTCCCCATAGCTCAAACTGGCAGCTCTTTTGAATAAAAGTAGCGAGCAAATGTAAAGTACTTAACATCTTAAACACAGGCTAAAGGCAGTCCAAGCAAAGTCCCATCTTTTCTACCAAATACATACCCCTCTCAAAGTAGTATAATATCCTCCCAGCCGATTATATTGATCGTTAAAAATCAAAAGTACGACACTTGACAACTGACATAGACTATGCATTGTGCAATGTGAGTTGAACTAAATGAAATTGAACATAGGAACAACACAAGCCGATGCATATAATCTGAACCTATACAAAATTAAAGCATTAAATGGCACACAGCCCCACCTCCGGTAGTATCGATCCATATAGTTGCAAGCTGAAACTGAAGGATTCCCCCTGCACCCCAACAGCCGAGAAACTGAATGAGCCCTGTTGCTCGCATTTCACCGAGACATCCTTTGCATCAGGTAAAGAAATGGTGAGATACACTCTGTCTGACCTCTGCGCCCAGAGAACCTCAGGTTGACGACTGCATTGGGAAGAATAATCACCACTATATGAAAATGCCAAAGGAAGCTCTAAATTCATTGCATAAAATGTTAAAAAGCCAAAGATGCCTACAAAAACCAACTCCATCAGCTGCACAGCGTGGAGGAACTGAACTGTTGTCCTATATAGTGACCCACAGAGGCCGAACTTTCGCTAGCAACATCATTACTGTTTATCGCACAAGAGAAAAAACAAAGAGTCGGCACACACACACACGTCGCAGCTTTTCCCCGTCTGCTTGCAAAAACCTAAAAACACGTTGGGTTCGCGAAGTGCGCTTTTGAAACAAGAAGGCATTGCAGAACAAGAACCACTGAAACTGCACAAGAAAAAGACAAACACAATCGCCTGAAGCTGAAGCAACCCCAATCTGCGAGTGACTCAGGCAAGCGCGGGTAGCGACAGGAGCGTCTCATCGACGAACATGGCCGATTTCTCGAAGCACACAAAGGAAGAGAGCATGATCACCAGCGATTTTACCTCATTTTCGGCCGAGGCTCGAAGACCGACAGCGATTGAGATTGACGCGGGACGGCGGAACAGAGCCGGAGGAGAAAAAGGCAGTAGGAGGCTAGGAGCTCGCGACGCAACTCTCGGCAGTGGCGTCGTTGGGAGCGTCGCTTTCCAGTAAGGAATATCAGCCGAGGAGTCAACGGGTCAAACCATTTGTCCCACATTAGTTAGGAATTTCAAATTTAGATTCTCCGTTGTTCTTACGCAAAACCAAATGAAATGACAAAAAAAAAAAAAATAAATAAGAGCTCGAATTACTCTGATTTTTTTATTAAAAAAAATTTAAAGTGGATATTATTTTAAAAATGAGCATGAAATATCCTTTTTATTTTAAAAAAATCTGATCAAATGATATTTTCGTCTTTTACTATTTTAATTTTTTTTTTTTTTTTTTTTTCCTTTTTTTTCCCCCTTTTTCATGAGGGATGGCCACGCTACCGTCGGGCGGCGGTCGCCCTCGCCTGATTGCTAGTCTTTCGGACCAAACCTCCCATCAAACAGCCAAGTTTCGGATTTTTCGAACCTTTTCTTTTTTCTCCCCCTCACATGATTCCAGGTCTCGCTCACTATTTTCCCGGAAAGTGAGAGCCAAGAAACAATCAGAGGCCAACTATAGGAGGAACCCCACTTCCCTGTTTTCCCACTCAAGAAAAGATCACCGGAATTCTTTCAACTTCTCCACCAAAACCCACCAAGATCGAAGACCACGATCGAATCGAGCACTCACTCGAATCCAATAAGAACTTCTTGCAAGCTACTGGGTTCGATTCAGATCTTGAAAAGAAGATAAATATCTTGATCACATCGACCATCCGGCGAGGCAACCCTTGCCACACGCCGGCTTGGGCAAGGGTCGTCCAACGGCGGGGTGAGAGGCCCTCGCAAGCCGACGATGGCCGGGAGAGGGGAAAAGAAAAAGAAAAAAGGAAAAGTAAAAAATAAAATAAAATGAAAACAGAAAAAGAAAAAAAGGAAAAAAAATTTAAAAAGGTAAAAGATGAATATTTTTTTTCGGTCAAGTCCTTCTTTAAAACAAAAAAGGCACTTCAAGTTATTTTTTGAAACAACGTCTATCTCAAACCCTTATTTGAGAAAATCAAAACACTTCATGCCCTTTTTTGAAAATATTTTTAAATTATTTTTTTTTTATCGAAACAAATGAAATATAATTTTTTAACGTAAAAATATTTGGAAAACAAAGAAAAAAATATGATTTGCTTTTTTTTTTTTGCAAACTATTCTTGATTAATTGGCAGAAAAACATCCGGAGTGCTTGAATCGGATAAAAACGATCAATTAAGTTTCAATTTTCGGCAACAAAAGTACACGTGACATTTTTAATTATTTTTTTAGTATTATGTGGAATTTTTCTTTTTAAAAAAAGATCAATTACGTGCCAATTCCACGTGACATTTTTTTTTAAAAAAAGTCCACGTGGATGCCACGTGTAGTATCATTTTACAAATTAACCTGAAATATTTTTAAAAAATTAAATTAAATTTTAAAAAATCTTTATCACCTAAAAATAATTTTGGGTGAGGGCTTTGCCCCGCCCGCCTTGTCGTCGTCAAGAATGGCAATCCACATAGGACATATCGGCCCTTGGCGGGCGACCCCGCCCGACTGGCGGGGTCGCCGACCCTTGGCCGATCAACATCCCCCGCTACGGTATGCAAGCTCGCTACAACTCATCTTGAATTTTTTTTACTTGTTTTTGTTATTTAGTAATTTTGCAATTACAATGTTGGTTTGATTTTTAGTTTTTTTATAAATTTTTTTTTTTTCCATTTTAGCTTTTAGGTGGATTTTTTTTAAGTTTTGACTTTTTTTTGCTAATTGGATTCGTTCACGTTTTCTTATGATTTTCGGCAAACCACGTCGGACTTGTTACTGAAATAATCGTTTTTCAAAAAAACTGGCACTTAAGTAATAAAAAAAATATTGATATTAAAGTGGGTGTTGTACACACTCCAGATGTTCTTCTCCCTTAATTAATTGTTTCCCATATGTACGGATCTGTGCACGCTTCGCGCGTGTGTAAAACATCGATACTTGCGGAATCGACAAATTCATTCTGTTATGAAAAATAGTCGTGCCTAGAAGGCGGAGCGAAGCCAGGCCCGAACGAAGCAAACCGAAAACGGCAACTAATTTTTTCCGTCACAACGGAAGAAAAGCAAATTAAAATTCACCCCTCGTTCAACTTCTCCTCCCTCTCTCCACTAGTGGGGAAATCTGAATAGCCATCCCAATCCCAACGACGGCGATGGACGGAGCGGGCGGCGGAGGGACGTTGTCGGAGATATACCAGAGCGCGAAGAGGCTGCTCCTGCGGACGAGGGACGCGCTCGAGCGGCTGGAGAGGCTCGAGTGCTCCGCCACCGCCGCCGCCACCGGCGGATTGGACTCCCCGGAGCTGTCGACCTCGATCAGGCGAGACATCGTCCAGATTCAGTCCCTCTGCATCGAGATGGACCGTCTCTGGCGCTTCCTAGGGGCCAAGTCTCAGCGCGATCTCTGGAGGAGGTAATCGATTCTCTCCTGCATAAGCTTTAATCGGTTGACTCCTGTCGTAGAACTTTGTGGTTATCAGGTCAGTTCCTTGTGTGCGGATTTGGATTTGGATTGACGCGCTACGCTTTTCATTTGAACCAAACGCGAAGAATTTCGGTGCAGTTGTCTCTGTGTGCATTTCGGCTGTTTCGATTTCGAAGCTGTATTTGATGGGATGGTTGAATTGCAAGTCAGGCTTTCGCGAGGGTGGTGGTTGTTTCAGCTTAATTCATCTTGATCTTTGGTCTATTTTCTTGAATGCCAAAATGCTTTGAAGTTTCTTCTGCGATTCCATGGTGAAGGACAGCACCTTTACTAGTCGAGCTTCGTAAGTTTACACCGGCCTTGATTTTGGGCGTTGTTAAAATTTTAGACTAGACGGCGTTACCAAAAAATTTTAGACTAGACGATGATGTAGTTCTGGAGATCAATTGAGAATCCTCTTTTTTCATGAAATTTCTTTTGGGTTGTTTTTGCAATTTTTGTCACAGTTCTTAGTCAATGAAAATGAAACTCTGAGGCTCAGGAATCTGTAGATTTGCTTGTCAATATTGCTTAGCCATTGTAGAACCTCTGTAAGTAATTATTTCAGTAGTCAAACCATGTATGGTCACTTAACAGACAGATTAACAAATTATTTTGCACTTATGCAATCCCCATTATTGGGAAACTACAGAGTTGTATCACCTTAAGCATTTAAAATCTGTTAGTGATGTCGGATGAATTGTATTCTTCATGCTCTCGGATGAATTGTACGTTGGAAGTAGTGTTAGTGGTGTATACTTATAGTTTAAGCTTTTCTCTTTTTCCTTTTTAGGTTGAGATAACTTCTGTTGTCCATTGATTTCACTTCTAGTTCTTTAACATTTTCTTATTAATGTAGCTTTCTCATTATTGTGAAATTCCGAACTGACTTTTTTTAATGGCCATCCATCGCATGATCGCATTGGCTTTTGATTCGATTGCTATTGTGACTTAATGGCACAGAAAGGTGGAACAAGTAGCTGAAGAGGCTGAGTCATTGAAAGTGAGCCTAGACAAGTACTCCTCAAGAAATCAGCAAAGAAAGATGGAAGCTAAAGAGAAGGCAGAATTGCTTGGAAGGGCGGTATGTCATCCTTTATCTACTATATAACATGAAGTCTTCTATGGCAGTGAAGCTATCTTTACTCAACATCTAATGGATTTTGTGTTCTAGGATGGGGATTCTGCTCATGTTTTAAGAATTTTTGATGAGGAAGCACAAGCAATGCAATCTGCCCGTAATTCATCCAGGATGTTGGAAGAATCCTATGCTACTGGAGTAGCCATCCTTTCTAAATATTCTGAGCAAAGGGAACGCCTCAAGGTATCTGGCAGCTTACTTTTTATTACCATGCATAAATAAGGTTTTCTTTTCATGGGTACACTGACAAGATTAAAATGATGAATAGAGAATCCTTTTTGAAGATGAATCCTTCTGAGATGTTACTTGACTTTTTGAGGCCACATATTAAACAATTGGTGACTAATGAGACAATGAAAAACAGTAGGTTCAGGGAAAATCAGTTATACATGACTAAGGTTGAACCTCCACTGCTTAAATATTGAATAACTTGTGCTGCCCATGTTTGTCCGTTAGCAATTAGTTTATATGTTCCCCTAGGTATTCCAGGTAGCCAAAGGCCACAAAATAATTTTGGAGATCTAGGATGATAAAACATGAATGAGGCACAAGACTGTTTTTTAATTTGGACCGTGGTTTTCTTATTATAATATCTTCAAAAGTGACAGGCAGTTCTTTTATTTTTCCAGAAAGCTCAACGAAGAGCATTGGATATTCTTAACACAGTGGGACTCTCTAACTCTGTACTGAAACTCGTTGAGAGGCGGCATCGTGTTGACAAATGGATCAAGTATGCAGGCATGATCTTGACGGTCATCATATTGTATGCCTTTTGGAGATGGACAAGGTGATCTGGTTCACATGTTTGGATGGTCATAATGTGACTTTCCTAAATTTTTTCAATTGTAATATCCTTCTCATGTGATGAGTGTACTTATACTTGCCCTTCTTTTCTTAAGAGGGATAGTTTGTGCAGTTTAGATTCAGTTGCAAACTTTGGACTTCATAGTTGTATACTTGGGGTAAATTTGGTTTTATCAGTGATTTGCTAGTTGTGAGGGGGAAAGTATGCCCGAAAGAAACAGGGGAAAAAAAGAAATTAGATGCTTGCAATCTGCGTGGCTGTCATTCTTATCAATGATTTTGGGTGTGATCCATGAGCATTTCATGTTTTGTTAAATCTTCAGGATAGTTACCTGAGAAAAGTAAGCCTTAGAGTGGTTTTTGTGAAATTTAAGTTCGGTCGGAATCACTTCAAAATTTTCCTCTCCCAGGCTTTTTTGGCCTTGGAGAGTCTTTTCTTCTCCTCTTTTTAGTTTTTGGTGCTACGTGGTTTGGGAGTTTTATACCTGAACTGTTGATCTGTTGTGCTAACCCAAATGCCTAGTGGCATCAGAGTTGGACAATTGAGTTCATCCGAATTGACAAGATAATGAGCGGTACTTTGTGGCTATCGAGAGAATGTTCAGCGGAGAACAAACACTACGCTGTTAGCTGATGTTGCATGCAACTATCAAGGACAAATTTTCAATTGAAACGATCTTCGTCCCCTTTTCCCTTCTTTCTTTTAGAATGAGGACCATAACATTTGCTAGAGCCATGTGTTGCATGTTGTTGTTGGTTGTCACACACCACTTCATATGACAATGCGGTGCCTGATTGTTCACTGAATGTCCCCTCTAGTTCCTCCTCTAGTTCATAGAATGCCCTGTCAAGTAAGTTGAGAAACATTCTAGTTTGAAGCATGGCCCGTCTAACCAGGAAGAGTTTGAGCTTGATTTTAAACTCCGACGTTTTCCAGTGCCACAGGATTTCGGTATACTATGTTATGAGGTAGTGAAATAGGTATGACCGTGTGAGGTATGACCATGTGATGTGAGTACTGTCAAGAACAAATCTGAAATACGAAACCATTGGGTCTATCGTGTGTTCAGAAACATGGTTTCATGGCGACGCATCTGTTCTACCTTTTTACCTGGAATCTCTTACTAATTTTGCATGTTGCCGTCTGTTCCTTTTCTTTGATTTCACCCTTCCGAGTTCCTTTTCTCTTCGGGCCAAGCACAGTGGGGCTTGGTTCCTGAGCTTGCTTGCCCTTTTTGCGATCCAATGCGTCGTGCTTGAGATTGTTATGCTCCGGAATCCATGTCGAATCTGGTTCTGGCTTATTGCAGATCTCAATACCTTGAAAAAGGAAATAAGATCTAGTGACCCATTTCGCTATTGGAAGAGGATGCATCATGGTTGGAATACATTCAGTCCTCGATAATGACAGTTTACTTGCAAAGCTGTAGAGGCTATTTTCCAAGGTTGGAAGTTCGTATTCATTGATGGGTTTCCATTACTCAGTGCTTCCAGCGCTTGTTAAGCAGCCAATCATATGTACTGCTTCTCTTGCCACGTAGGATTGGAATTTGTTGCAATATTCTTTTAATTTTTTATTAAGTGTGCTTAAGCAAGCGTTCGTAAGACACTCGTTGTTAATAAGGGGCCCCGGCTCATACGTAGTCGAAAGAAGACCGAAAAGGAGTCCATTAATTACAACAGATGAACGCTTACTCCCTTGCATGGTGCTCCTCCTCTTGGTGCCTCGACCAATTACAATCGTCGATAACAAACTTCGTTTTCACCTAACAATAGTTGACATTTAACGATTCAATCTTCGAAAAGAAGCGATCTTTTCAATCTTGTCTTATTTATTCTATCTCACGTGAATCCTGGACAATTGAAAGGCCCCGGACTTTCCATTGACCGTCTTCCAAAACACCGATTTATGATCGATTAGCCTCGTCACCAACCGCCCATGGCATTCCGTTAACAATGGAACTTTATGTGGTATCCCCCTAACTCGACTCGCATCATCATGTCCTGATCCGCAAGCCTTTTCGAATATTCCCTAAATCTTATGATGATTGGGGTAATTCCCTAAAAAAACATCAACTTTAGGTCTAATGAAGATTATGGCCCGAACCTTTTTTTCATCCCATGAAAAATCACAAACTTTAACTTAAGTCCCAAATCCGACCGCCATTAATTTGGAACTAATTAAGGCTCGTTTAATGAAGAATATGTATTGAGTTACATTAAGGAGTATCGCCATTGTCATGAATTCGAAAAGTTTAGTCACTTAATGACCGATTTAGCTGATTAGGAAGTATTTGAGGCACTCGCACTATCTATGTTTGAAGAAGAGCCGGTGAAGACTCTTAATGTTTAGTATTTAGGAACCGAGTTAGTAAACATGATGCGTTTTGGGCTTCGATGTATGCGGTAACTTCATGTTGATTTCTTCATTATCCGGCTACATCGCTCTTTTCCAGTAAGTTTGTAAGATGGAGCGGATTAAATATGTGGTCACCAACAAAAGAAGGCCACCGATTGCTAATGGTCGTGGCGGTTTATCATCTATTTTTTTTTTCTTGTTTGTGCAGCTTTTGAAGACAAGTGAAGCTGCCACGGATGTTGAAAAACGATGCTTGCCTGCTGCATGGTGTACATCTTTGAAAGCCGAAACAAGTCCGCACTTGAGGCAATTGAACGAGTCGCTAAACCATTTCCGAAACAACAAGTGTTCAACATGTTTAAAGATGAAATCTACAATAATGGTGGTCGAATTTGCTACTTGAGTTAAAGTTTATGATTTTTCACGGGATGAAAAAAAGTTCGGGCCGGAATCTTCATTTAATCCAAAGTCGATGCTTTTTTATGAGATTAAAAAGAAAATTTGAGTTAAAATCGTCATCGAACTTAAAGTTGGTGTCTTTTAAGGGATTACCCTACATGATTTCTCCCATGACAATCATCGCTAGAGAAGGAAACATCCGCAGCGTTCTTTCAATAATTATGATGGGCTCGACAGAGGGAATGAGATGTTCAACTACTGTCGAAGCTCCGTGCAATTATGGCCGATTGTTACTTTCGTCCCGTCGCTTTCGAACGTGGGCCTTTTGAGTTCCCCCAAGAAGATCCTAGATATCACCAAACAAATTATACAGACATTTGACTTTTGAACAGCCAAACTGAGGTCCTGTTCATAAATGGTTGGTGGCACTTGGCTTTTCTCGTGCCCACGACGGTGCTCCGTCGAAGAAAGGATCCGCTTGGATTGACCGTTAGCTTTTATAATACCGATTCGATCAAGATCTTATCGTACGTTTTGATATCTCGTTTTAAAATCGGTAATACTCTCGAAGAGATTTGTGTCTTTCGAAGAGAAGTAGTCTATCGATAAATTCACATAAATGATGTGAATTATTCGATTTTTTTTTGGTCGGAATGTGAATTATTGGTTGAAGACACGATATTGTAGAGATGGATCGCGGGACTAGGAATTTATTAGGGTGTTACATATCGAGCAGAGGTTTTTTTTTTTTTTTTAATTGTGAAACATGGCAACGTTAAAGAAGTGACTGTATAAATTTTGCAGTGGTTGCAAAGCAAGGGGCAACTATAACGAAAGGAGCTTCAATTATTTTGAGAGATTGAAATCAAACTAACGAATCAAATGACATGTCATCCATTCAATTAAACGAACCACGCGGACCGAACTTATCATAGAAATGTTGGGACAATCTGCTCTAGACGTACTTGTACACTTGGAGTGCAGTGTGTCGCCTCTGGATCATGCGGGGCGCATGTGAACAACGCCTAATGAAACCATGTAAACTCCAAAAACATGCATACGAGAAAACATGAAAAAAACATTTTTTTTCGCCCCAATGACTCTCTTTCCAAAACCAAACCTGAATCTGAGTCATTCAAGGTTTTTCCTTTTGATGGGAGAGACAGGAACCATTGCTATTTCACTTGCGGTAATAACGGTCGGTTATTTTTTGTTTTTGGTCGGATAACGGTCGATGATTCACTCGTCATCTCTTTTGTTCAAATGAGCATCAATTCAACCGTTACTAGCACTGTAGAGAGAGAGAGAGAGAGAGAGAGAGAGAGAGAGGCGCCAAAAGCAAACGAGTAGGGAGGGGAGTGGAGGGTCCACTTCGACGGCACAGAATTGCAGCAATGACGGGACGAGAGAGAGCCAAAGCCTCACCAGACTCCGAAAGCGAAAGCTTACTTTGAACCCTTCTGTGCAAATCCCCGCCCTCCTTGTCATTCTTTTACAATTTTGAAAAAACTCTTCCTTTCATTGCTTTTTTTTTTCCTTTAATCTACAGATAATTTTGCAGCTCTATTGAAATGGGTTGGCCTCCACGTACAGAAAGGAGAGAGAAGGAGACAGAAGGTGATGTTTTATTGCTCTGAAAGTGAGAGGAATAAAGGGTCATCGTCTGCTAGAATCTCCGTTCCTTCTCTCTCTCTCTCTCTCTCTCTCCACATACATACCACAGAAAGGGCAAAATAATAGCGAGAATAGTTGAAAGGAAGCAAGGGGGTATACGCTCTTTTTCTTTTTCTTCCTTTTCTTTTGAAGGGGTGTTCCAAGGAAAGTGACGGAAATGTCGGTATGTGGGATTTCCCGGTCACCCTCTCGTGTTGTGTTGTGGGTGCTTTGAATTGCCATTGAACAGACCCGTGTCGCTGTGTCGTCTTTCTATCAAGCAATGTAATGAGAACTCGTCACTGGAACCCTGAAGAAGAACACAGTGTCTGTGCCCGTGGGGAAAGAATCACATGACCCCCTTTTGAAGGAAAAAGGATAGTAAAGCTGCTTACAAGTGTGTGGTGTGGATGAGATTTCATTTGTTTTTCTGGGCTTCACTGCGGTAAGCCATATGGGTTCCCCCCCTCCCCCCGGTTCTCCCCCCCCCCCGGGAATTTTACTTCAGAATCTGCTTTTACTCCATGTTTTCCATTTTCGCTCCTATAACCAAGTGAAATTATGAGATTGGGTAAGAGTTGGTCTCTGCAGGAGAAGTTTGTGCTGGGATTTTGATGCTTGCTGCTGAAAATTTGTGTGTTTTCTGGAGTTTGTTTCAGGGGCTGTTTCGGAAAGCTATTGAAGGAGCTCTACAGTTAACTGGATGCATTTGTTCATGTTCACTGGCAACATAAAAGTGAGTTTTTTTTACTCGAGCATACAATATCATCTAAACCAAAATAACAGCTTGGGGACGAGCAGATGTGGTAGAGGTCTCAGCTTACTTGAAGTTGGTTGAATTGAACCAGACCTTAAAAGAAATAGAAGAACTCTCTCTCTCACTCTCTCAATGGACAAATTGTACATAATCTTCTTGAAATTTTTTATGGTGTCAGTTCTTTAACAATATCCATGATAACGAAGCTTGCAGACCTCTATTTTAGTCTTGAGGACCAAAAGTTCAGCAATTGACAAGGACATAGTTTCATAATTTTTGTAGAACCCACAGGAGCATCTCAAGTGTCCACCTGCTATTTCTGCAAGTGTTCGGTCTGCAATATATTCATCTTCCGTCTTGAGGGAACTGTGTGATGTCTTGTGTGTTCTATTGCTGTGTCAGAGCAATGGAAAAAGCATTCAATGGATATGCATTTCTGGTTCTTGCCATTATCTTTCTCTCAATGCGCCCCACAGAACAGCTTCAGTCTTCCCAGGCCCAGACCCTTCTGAGAATTCAATATCTTTTGGACAATCCACCTGTTTTAAGAGGCTGGACTGACGGCACAGATTTCTGCAATACTGAGACCAATTCATCTCTCACCATCGTGTGCTATGAAGAAAGTGTGACACAGCTTATTATAATAGGTGAGAATGGGGCTCCTGCATTGCCGCAAAACTTTTCCGTGGATTCCTTTGTGACGACGCTGGTAAAGCTTCCTAATTTGAAGGTCCTCACACTAGTTTCTCTGGGCTTGTGGGGGCCATTGCCTGGTAAAATCGCACGGCTTTCATCGCTGGAGATATTCAATGTGAGCTCTAATTTCTTGTATGGTGCACTCCCCCATGAGGTTTCGTCTTTGATAATCCTGCAAACGCTCATTCTTGACAAGAACATGTTCTCCGGTCCACTGCCAGATTGGACTGGTAAGCTCCTGAATTTGACTGTGCTAAGTCTGAGACAGAATTCATTTAATGGATCTCTGCCTGATGCTTTGAGTAACTTGGAGAATCTCAGAGTTCTCTCACTGTCACATAATCATTTCTCCGACGAAGTGCCAGACTTAAGCAGTTTGAGAAATCTTCAAGTTCTTGACTTGGAAGATAATGCTTTTGAAGGTCAATTTCCGAAACTTGACAATAGGTTGGTCACTCTCATAATCAGCAAGAACAAGTTCAGATCTGGAATTCCTTCTGATCTAAGCTCATATTATCAGCTTGAGCATCTAGATATCTCCTTCAATAGTTTCATTGGGCCATTCCCGCACTCTTTGCTGGTTCTCCCCTCTATTACTTTTCTAAATATTGCGGGAAATAAACTGACAGGCATGCTTTCCGAAAATCAGTCTTGCAATGATGAATTGACATTTGTGGATTTATCATCCAATCTTTTGACGGGAAGCTTGCCTGATTGTCTGTCTGATTCAAAGAAGCGTCATGTCTCGTATGCTAAGAATTGTTTGGCTGCTGAAGATCAAGATCAACAGCCACTTTCATTTTGCCACAATGAGGCTTTAGCTGTTGGCATAGTGCCTGGCCAGAAGAAGCGAAAACAAGCGGCTAAAACAGTTCTTGCCTTGGGCATTGTAGGGGGCATTTTGGGAGGAATTTTGCTTGTCAGTCTGATATTTTTGGCTATCAGAAGAGCCAATGCCAGGAAGGCAAATAAATCACCTCCTACGAGGCTGATAACCGAGAAAGCATCGACTGGGTCTGGGTATACCTCAAAGTTGCTCACTGATGCCAGTGAGTGCTCTCTCTCTCTCTGCATCGCACTATGCTTGTGCTTGAAATGCATATGAAAGACTACCTGTGCAAATAAGAGGGTATAAATGTATCTGGATGCCTCTTTGGCTTCCCATATTATGTATTGACTAGTAGTGATGTCTAAGGAGACCCAAGCATTTTAGAAGAGTTTTAGTTTTTGCCAACCTAGTACATTATTAATAGTTTGCTATTCCAAGAATTTATGACAGTAAAAAGACAACATGGTTGTGCAGAAATAAGTAAGTGGAATCCCATTAGTCAATGTTGTATAGCTCATCCTTGATTCTTTCTATTTGAACCAGTGGTGATTCTCTAGTGAGTGCAGAAGAGCTTTTTCAGTATTGCTTGTGTGGTTGTAAATTTTATCTTGCCAAACATGAGAGGAAATAATCATCTGCTTCAACTTGCGCTCACCCAGCCATGTGCATGCCCTAGAGGTTCAACAAGCAGAGCGTGATTGTCTATTATTCTTCCACCGGAAGAGAATTGTACCACGCTTGCCCTTTCTGCTATGTGACGGTAAAAGTTATCATACTGTGCCTGATATAGAATCACCTACTTCAACTTGGCTGGCTAAATAACAAAAATTGGACTGATCTGAGACTGTCTGCGTCCACTGGAGGTTTTAAGTTCTAATTGATAATCATTGACAAACGGAGCTCGGTCATCCTTACGTTCTGTGGGCGAGAGAAGAACCATACAATGCACACGCCTGAAATGATTGAGAACGAAAACCATCATGACCAAAGAATCTATTTTCACACTTGATAATCTAAGTTCCACATATCAAGCACAAAGAGTGATAATTTCGTTATGCCCTTGTGAAGGATACATATCTCAGACCATGAAGCTGGGAGCACTTGGGCTTCCACCTTACCGGACCTTTTCTTTGGAGGAGATTGAAGAGGCCACTGGTAACTTTGATACATCTGCTTTCATAGGTGAAGGTTCTCATGGCCAGGTATGCTATCTAATCTATATTAAGTGACACCGTTTGTTGTTCTCTTCATTTTGTATGCTTCTATGTGGTGCTTTTTGGCATGATAAATTTTGGCATAGACCATGAGAAGAAAATTCCTCCTACTTCCAGCAACTGATCAGTGATATTGACTTCATGTTGCATGAGATTTGCATTGTGTATTTGGATCAAAATGAAGTATTTTCCTCCTCTAAAGTTTGGAAGAAGTGATTTAAGAAGCATGTCAGATTGTAATTTGTCATTGTCTCTGCGCCATTTAATTGGTGTCTCATCAGCTGAGCATTGCCAATAGTGTTTAATATTCTCTATGTCAGAATCCCATGCCTCTCTTTGTAATGGTTTCAGATGTACAAAGGTCAGCTGAAGAATGGGTCTCTTGTAGCCATCAAATGCCTGAAAGTTAAGAAAAGCCAGAGCATTCAGCACTTCATGCACCACATCGAGTTAATTTCAAAACTTAGACATCCCCATGTTGTCAGTGCTCTTGGACACTGCTTCGAGTGTTACTGGGATGATTCAAGCGTGAGCAGAATCTTTCTTGTGTTCGAATATGTACCAAATGGTACATTAAGGAGCTGGATCTCGGGTAAATCTGAATTTCACTTTATATCTGAGTTGGACCATAAATGTAATGGCCTTGTTTGATCGAGCTATACCTGTAAAATTAGTTCTTCTGTTCTCTTCTTGTAATCTTTTAGGCAGAAAAATTATTTTTGTACGGTACTTTCTCTCGTTATGGACCGATTACGACTTTGGACATGTTTGGCAGGGCGGCGTGCTAGGGAATCACTCACCTGGTCACAAAGGATTGGTGCTGCAATTGGGGTAGCGAAGGGCATTCAATTTCTACATACTGGGATTGTGCCCGGTTTATATTCAAACAACTTGAAAATGACTGATATTCTTGTTGATCTGAATCTTGTTGCCAAAATAAGCAGCTATAGCCTTCCATTGTTAGCAGAGGAAGAGGGGAAGGTACCAGAAAGAAACTGGTTGTGGCTCTTTATGCTTTTTTCTGTTCGGAAACATCGTAATTTTGCTGCTAAAATATTCCCTTTTTTTTTTTTTTTTTTTTTCAGGAGGGTAGTAAGATGCCTTCTGGAGGATCCAAGGAAATAATTGCTAGGTGCGTGAAGAAATTCTTAGTGCTCTAAGTGATTACAACCAGTTATGACCATACAAGACTCAATGAAGCTTGAATGTTTTGGTGAATAATAAGATAGTTCTATGGCGCTCATTCATTTTATGATGAGTTTAAAATATCTGACACTCTTAACTCACGAGTACAACAAAACGGTTTGCACAACAGGGACAAAGTCTTTTCTTTCCCAAAGTACATGCATTCCACTGGTACGGTGTCTCTGTTTGATGCACCATTGCCCTCTCTGCCATGCGAGTCAAAACTGCATGATAAATGGTGCATTTGGAATAAATATTATCAAACAACTTATTTACCTTTTATACATTGACAGTTTAATTTTTTCTGAGTTTACGATATTTCAGGATGAAACACCAGGATAAGACCGACATCTATGACTTTGGGGTAATCCTGCTAGAGATCATATCAGGAAGGCCATTCAGATCAAACAGTGAAGTTGATGTCGTAAAAGACCAAGTAAGAGCAGTTCCTGCATTTTCTTGCATTAGATAATGAAGAATACTAATTGTCTTGCTCTTGCAAGTTGCTAGATTAAATTAAATTCATTTATTGCTATATCATTTTGCAGTAGTTTGAAAACTAAAATTTACAGGATTGTTTTGAGTGGTCATGTCGCAGGTTGTCGTTATTGTCCATCAATTGCAACACTTAAGATTTCACCCTGTCATGCACATTTTTGTATAGAAAGAGTGCCAAAAAAAAAGAATGTGCAGTTAGCTTTATAATTGTTGATCCCTGTTTCAGTAACAATTTGCCTCAAACCGACAGAGTTCTTTTCCTTCCTCATATTTGGGTATGGCGTCATTGAACATTTGCAGCTACAATCGAGTATGATGGGTGATGATACCACTAGAAGGAGCTCTGTTGACTCTTCGATTCGAAGAGTATGCTCAGACCAATCATTGAGAACGATGATGGAAATTTGCGTGAGATGTTTGAACAAGGAACCCGCAGATAGACCATCTATTGAAGACGTTCTGTGGAACTTGCAATTCGCTGCTCAGGTCCAAGATGCATGGCGAGGAGACTCACGGAGCAGTGAAGGGTCTCCAACATCCCCTTCACAAGAGCCGGGGCTACGTCTCTCCATCCGATGAGGTTCTTATTCTTGTGCCATCCTCCATAGAATGGAAAGTCATTGTGAAATGTCCTGATTCCCTACTTGCTTTCCTTCTGACTCATCTATAATCCCATTTTGATGTCAATGAATGGACCAAAATTGATGAACATATCTTCTTGAAAATTTGAATGGTTTTGGATGTTTCTAAACGGTTGTGTTTGAAATTCTCAAACTCCTTTATGAGATAGTAAATTACTACAACTTTTGGAAACACCATCACTAGAAAAAGAGAGAAGCCTTACAGAAACACATTATAAAAGAAAGAAAATCCATTATTCAAAACTTCATGCATTGTACAACACTAGTAAATGTGACACATTTTGGTTTGCAGTTGATGGAATTAAAAGAGCAAAACAGGAAAACACAAGTAAATCAAGACGTTATTCTCAGAGAGATTTTTCCGGCTGATGCTCCACTATAATTAGTTCTTTGGCTTGATAAGTATACATTAGTTCAAGTTTCTCCTTGCTCGGTTATCCTTTCTTGCAATTTTTGTAAGTTTCCTGTGCAACTGGATGACAGTGACAGTGTGCATCCTGTATATTACAAGCTCTGTGAAATAGAGAATAAGCTCTTGTCCTTGACTCCTGCACAAGTAGTCATTCAAGTGTACCTTTTTCTTATGCTCATTACTCCTCTGGGAATTTCCACAATCTTCCCAGCATTGCCCTTTTATGTTCTATTGGGAGTATGGACAGTCGATTGCGTAAAACTGCATCATAGCTATATCGCCGGCCATTAGATTGAAGCACAGATATCATGTCGGTATGAGCTATAAAATGAGAGGTTAAGCATGATTTCAGCTTGTCACCTCACATAGAGGGGTGAGACAGATTGTGTTTCAGTTGAGTGTACATGCTTAGAAAGCATGACAAATCATGATTACTTAACATACTAATATCTTCTGTTTATGTAAAATGCGAAAAAACAAGAACATAAGGAGAAACTTTGTGGATCGGACGTTGCTTTCTTGTGCATTCATACATGGTAATTGGTAAGACATGCATGCACGCCTAGTTTTCCTAGCATTCCACACGCCACGGGAAGCACAATTCTTGCACCTCCCTCCAGCAACACAAACACAATCTTCTTCCTCTTCACACACAAACCGATGTTCGCCAATTAATTATTTGATCTCACATTTAATTCTTTCCCCATTTTTTTTCTCAAGGTGAAACATGAACTCACTCTCTTTTGCTAATATCACTTCACCACTGACCAGACTCTTCCCATGTCTCTCTCTTCTCCATCTCTCACCAAACATAACGTCTCTCTCTCTCTCTCTCTCTCTCCCTCTTTTACCTCATTCAACTCGCCTCGCCTCGCCAGGGCGCTTCACGCGAGCAACGTGCCATCGTCCGCTTCTCCTTTTTCTCCATTTGGACACAAGCCACCACCCTTTTCTGTCTTATATCACGCATCAAGTAACATCTACCGCAACCTTCTCCTTCTTGATTCACCCACTACCACCAACGAAAGGATTGGCACCGACCTCAGCATGGATGGGATGCAAGGTGATGGCATGTCGGATGATCGGCGCAAGGGCCGCAGCGCAGCCAGGCGTGCCATTCCCCCAGTGGAATCGGCGGCCGAGGAGGTGGCGGCGCCTCCTAATGGGGCACCATGCGGTGCGTGCAAGTTCTTGAGGAGGAAGTGCACCAAGGGGTGCATATTCGCGCCCTATTTTGGGTCGGATCAGGGGGCAGCTAAATTCGCTGCTGTGCACAAGGTGTTTGGGGCGAGCAATGTGTCCAAGCTGCTCCTTCACATTCCTGTCGACAGGAGGCAGGATGCAGTTGTGACGGTCTCGCACGAAGCCCAGGCGAGGCTGGCAGATCCCGTTTATGGCTGCGTGTCGACCATCCTCGCATTGCAACAACAGGTTCACAAAAACACTGACTTTTGTGCAAAATCTTGTTAAATTCCTCTGAATCAATGATGCAGAACAAACGCAGCTCCGACAGCAAATAAGGAGATGGCTAAACTTTGGGGTTTGAATTACCTTTCCCTTTTTGCTCTGCTTGACTTGATGGCTGATTCCATAGAGATTTTCTACCAGGAACATTAACATAGACAATTAATCCTTTGTGTACAATGTATTCATTGGACAAATCCAGCGTATCTCCAAGGTATTTAGGAGTTTCCAGTTCTCCTCGAGTGAGATAGAACAGCTCGCCGATCCCACTGTTACCATAGTATAAAAAATCTATCTTTCTACATATAATAGCAAAAACTCTCTATCCTCCGACCGTTTCACACCTTGATGGAAAGCCAACCAGCAAAAACATAAGAAAAAATGGCGAGGATTGTCTGAAATAAGCGAGCGAAAGAGGATTCGAGCCCAGGTTCTAAACTTCGTTTCTGATTTTTTAGACCAAGTGCTTGGCAATTCCTCCTAGTTTGTTTGGCCATAATAGCCGACAGGGATCAAGTTCTTGGAAAATGCTTGGCTAGGATCTTGGGCACTGTGGTATCGGTACCTAATCCAGGAAAAAAGAAGAGAACAAAACTCAAATGGATTCCCAGTAGCTTATGAGGTGACTGATTCACAACGTTCGTTTCTCTCTTGAAGCTGACCTGATTTGTTTCCCCTCTGATTGCCAGAAGCATCCGCGTCTTCCCCAATCTTTTTCCCCACCAGAGAACAAAACTAATGAGTGTTATCTCCACAAAAGTAATGCCTACGTCTGCAGGTGGCGACCCTGCAAGCTGAGCTCTCTCTGGTGCATACGCAGCTGATGAGCAGCCGATACGCGGTGGCGAATGCCTTCCAGACCCCGGAGATGCAGCAGCCCCAGCCGCCCCGCCCCTACCTCCTCCCGATGCTGCAACCAGAGTACTCCAACAACTCCTCCGCCACCTCCAACAACTTCATCAACATTGGCAGCTTCGCCGGCGCCAGCAACTTCGACATCGGCGCCGCAGCGTCCTCCCACACCCTGGAGCCCCTTCCCCAGTTCCCGCACCCGCCCAGGGACGAGGACGAGGGGGAGGGGGAGGGGGGGGGGAGGAGGAGGGGGAAGAGGAGAGCCATGTGCCCGCCATTTTCGGGGACGAAATCTTCCGTGGAAGGTGAAGAGAGAGTTTTTAGGAAAATGGCCCCGGGCGTGAGTTTCTTGTTCTCCTCCTCATTCATAGACACAGGGCCATTCATGTCCATGTCACTGGTGTGAATAACAGACTTGTTTTTACTTTTTTTAGTAACATGACTAGCATGGTTTCTACTTTTTCGTTCGCCCTTGTCGTTTTACTTCCGTGTCCCACATCGAACAACTAGTAGCGCAAGAGAGGGAAAGCATCTTATAAAATGGAGGCTAAGTGGCAAGAGCACCATACTTACCTGGACGGGGTCAATGGGCGATCATGAAGGTCCATGGCCTAGGTTGGCGACTTCCATTGCACTCTCGGAGGGGCGCCCGCCTAAGGTCAGCCCAAGTGGCTGAGCCTACGTCATAATTTGTGGCAGCGGGGGCCTGCGTTCGCGCGGCCCCTAACCAATTACTAACATAAGTTTTCGGCGTGCATATGGCATGTGCGGGTTGCTTGCAATTGTCATTTTCGAAGGAACTACGAAGTGGTCAGAATTGTTGGTAGTTTTTCGATCTTCCTAGGTACTATCCTCCCTGCAGTGCCGGCTTACCGGATTTACGTGTAGATGTGCTTTCAAGGAAAATCCTTGGAAGCGATGTCTTTGCAAGATCTTCAGACGGAAACCGCAGCAAAGCACACCTTTAGTGAGACTCCTACGTTTTGTAAGCGATCGTTTTATGAGTCATCATGTCTATGGAGGCCCCAAACCCCCTCTTCTTCGCTTGGCCATTCTATGAAACCAGTAGAGGTGGTTGAGGAAATTGGGGGTGGAAATATTAATTGAGATTTTTAAGAGCAAATATTAAGAGAAAAAAAATATCGAGCGAGCTTTTTTTTATTGACCATCGTTTCAAAAATTGCCGTCGGTTTTATGCTTTGAAGGGCTGAACCGACTTGCTCTATGTACTATCAGTTTCGCCACCATACATCAGAATGTTGTCACAAGGCCTATGCCTAGCTCTTCTGCCAGCTCGTCCCATATTGGGAGGAGTGTCAGCACAACGAGCATGACAGCTGCTACCACCACTGCTTTCCTCCATGTCCCGACTTCTGATACATCGTTCAAGCATGGTTTCTCCGGGGTTCTCTGTACAGAGATGAAGGTAAGAGAAAAGGCGCACTCAGACCTTTTGAGCCTCAAAATTGCAGGGATACCTTTTAATCGCAGATCGTGCTTACCTGACAAATCAAAACATAAAGCCCCCAAGGAAGTGACAAAGGTCCCCCCAACTGGAAGAAAGCAAAACTCCAATCAAATCTTTGCATGGAAAGCAAGATTTGATGACAAATTAGGAAACGATGATGACAGTAGACTTATATCATTTTGCAACATGCTGTAACAATAATGGTGCAATATCAGGTAATATGAGTGTACTCAGAACCAGAAAAAACCACGTTCAAGTTTCCATACGAGGGACAGTGTTAGCTTCTTTTAGATGCATATGTGATTAGTGAATGCAGATGGATGTAGCAGCAAAGCTCAAATACTTTTAGCAAAGAAAGCAACAGAAATAAAAGCCTCACCACTCCTAATCCCAACATTGTATAAGTGGTCAGACCAGATCCTAGTAGAACACTTTTACCAAAAGCACCCTGCATGAGTGTAAAAAGTCAAAGCCGAAAGGATAAACGAATAACACTATTGGAAGTTCGAACGGGGTACTAAAATCTCCAGAAATGCACTAGAAACGAAAGACAACATGAGTTCTAAAATCTTAGTCATGGCACGTGTGAAATCCACTCCTCACAAAAATATGACCTGGCAGCTTTAACATTACATGATATATGCTTTAATGAGACTGAGGAATCCAAATTACTTATAGAAGCTGACAAAAGTAAAGTGACTAGTAGATAGCCAAGAAAGAATAATCACTCTCGCACTGGTGATTAGTCTTCCCAAAACAAAACTTCCCACTACTGCAGTTCTCAGTTAATTTCAACTGCAAAACGTAGGTGGAATATGCTCTATCAAGTTACAATCTTCTAAGACCTAAAAAAAGGAAAGTTACAATGTCTTCGCTGTTTAGTGAAGTTCCAAATGCTACTAAAGTAATTACCAAGGTTAACCACCTCTCCATTTCAACCTGGTTGTTATACTACTGTACGCTTTTGAAGTTCATTTTTTTTTTTTAATAAAAGAAAAAGGACCTGCTAATGCATCAGTTCTTCTAGTTGTCATTGCCGCTAGCATCACTTTCACCAACAAACTCGCTCTAATTGACCTACTTTTCTAGCCACAAGCAAGCAGATATACCTGCACAGCTCTTCCACCATCTAAGCATCCTACAGGAAGCATATTGAAGGCTGATGTAGTCAATCCACACCTGCAACACATGACTAGAAGATAAACACTTGCACGTCACAAAGAGCGGGATGAGATATTGCATCATAGTGGTTCCACAATCCAATTACCATCCTGCAATCACAAGAGGATGAATCGAAACAGTAGCAGCATGCATTGCCCTGCATGTTTAAAATGTCAAAGCATACATCAGAATCTTGGAGTAGAAACATGTCTCCAGCAAATTGCCAAGAATGTACAGCTAATAGAAGGGAGACATACGCATAACCAAGAGTTGCTCTACTGATGAGTCCAAGAAGCAAAGAACCTTGAAACAACATACTAGGAACTTGCACCAAATCTCCGGAAGCATCAGGATTCGATGAAACCAGAAGACCAACAGCGAACATTGAGAAAGAGAGGGCAGCACCAGCAAAAGGCCCAGCCAGGGAAATGTCAACTTTTGTAGTCCGATCAGGAAGGATTGACTTGAACTGCAAAATTTTTTGCAGATACAACATTTATATCCTTCCTAGAAGATTACTTCACCATCTAGTGACATACCTATGCATTTTTCAAGTGCGCTACTTTGACTGATTGACACAACTTAAAGAGGAAATTTAGAAGTAGATTGGTCAAAAAAGAGAAGTCTAGCTTTGCTTTAATAAAAAAAAAAAAAAGATGTAAAAACCAGCATGCTTATATGATACCCATGCATCTTACTACGCTATAAAAGTATGCTATAGACTTAAATAAACTGCATCTGCAATGAAATATAAAATTCTTGAGTAACATAAACCCAGGCAAAGTAGGACTGCATGCCCAGTGAAGGTCATTAATGTGGACACGCAAATACTGAAAAGGCTGAAGTGAGCCGTAGACAGACTTGACAATTAAAAGAAGGCTGCAATGATATTAATACAATTGTAATGAAGTGACATTTTAAATCTAGTATTAGAACATTTTATTTTCACAATAAGCCAAACAGAGCACTATTTTCCAGCTTGCTGATTATGTTAAATAACTATACTCTTAAATATTACGTGTAATGTATACCGGCGGATAGGTTGAAAAAGGCTGTGCCAAAAATTTTGGGCATTGCTAATCTAGGTAAAGCATCATCAGAGCACACTAGGGAGCTGGTGATAATTGGCAGGTTTGAAATGTCTTTGACAAGCCAATTACAAAATCAACCTGCTAATGACTAGCCTATTAGGACAGCATGATGGCTGCAAAAGGATGTTTCTTGACCAACAGGAGGTAGTGATTGCTTTTGTTTTTCTACCGTAGTAATGTCAAATAGCAGAAACTTGGCTCCAGAGGGTGTTCTGAGTTACATCTTCAGCAACATCAAAAACCAATGCAAAACTATGCTTATCAGCACATCAATTTCATTTTCTGAAAGGGTATTTTTGTCACTAACATTGCCTGTATCAACTGGAATAACCATTTTAATGAGGTCAAAAAATCACTCACCTGAGTAATGGCACCAAAACTTCCAAGAGTGATGTTGGGAATAAAGTAAGGAATGCTCAACTTAACTTTCTTTGGCAAGGCAGCAAGCAAATGCCCAACTTCCTACACATAAACAACTTATGTATGAACAGAGCCAAGGTATATGGTTCTGAAATAACTTTTGATCAGTTAATGACATGTCCATGTTAACATGAAAACTGGATTCAATGAGTTTAGAACTCAATAATGAAGTGAAGACTTAAAAAATTTTTGGCTATAAGAACTACCCAATAGCCCATAGGCTATTTCGCCCTGCCCCACCCCCTGGCGGGACAAAAAAAAAAAAAAAACCTTCTAATAAGAAAACGGTGGCCCTTGCCTCTCAGTGGTTAGCTTTAACTCTTACACTTGTATGAAGTACTCCTTCAATTGGATTTTATGCATTTTATCATGTTCCTATAAAGATGTCACTATAATATCTTAGAGGTACTATGCAGAGAGACATTTAATTAGCAGTTGACCTTGAGACCCAAGGCATAGAATTATGACCACCAAATTCAAACAATGAAACAAAAAGACAATTACTATACAGACAGGATATATACCATGGAAAAAAAAATATCAAACCATCATTTGCAAAAAGTATTTCATCCCAAAAGAAGGACAGAGGCACACTTCTTACATGAAATATTAGAACCCCCAAGACACCATATGCTAGGGGCAACGCATATTCCACGAATGGAAATAGCAGCGCCATATCTGGTGGTTCAGCAGCATCTGGATCAGTGAAGTATTTCACAACTTCCGGTGGAAGACGATTTATCTGTGCAGTTAAATACATGGAGGTAAGGACTTACGTCTAGTGCAAGAAAAAAATGATTGGTGAATTTCACGACAGCACTTAAAAAATAACAAAAAAGAAAGGCAAATAAAAAAAGGCAGCGAGGTGTAAGGATCAAGGAGTACAAAGTTGAGCAGTATTATTAGTTGCTCAATACCTGAGACGCAATTCCCAGCTCCACTGATGAACCAATGGTTAAAAGAAATAGCAATAGAGCTATCACATACTGCCAAAGAGTTGTTGGTCTAGGTTCCGAGACCTCTTTCCTCAACAAACCAAAGCTAACGCGTGGCCCCCCTCGAGGGTCAGGTCCTTCTGAGTTGGGTTCCTCAACCATGAAAAGATTGTACTTATCTCCAGAGACTTCAACAAGCTGTTTTTGCAGCTTGGCAAACACATCTTCCCTCTTTGCCCTGAGATTTCCAAGAAAAAGTATACCTTCACCCAGGTCTCCAAATGGCTCTTCCTTTGTAACCCAAAATGTTGAGTAGCCAAAGAGCTTTTCTTTGATTAGCTTTACATCAGCAGGATCAACTTTTTCTGGTCCGAGAAGCTCCAGAAGTTTAAAAGAGTCTACTTGAAAGCTAGTGTAAGTCGGTCCAAATGAAGGTGTTTCTGGCAGCTGGAGGAATATAAAGCATTTCGCACTCATCAGATTAATAATACGTATCTTTTGTAATGAGCTGACTCTGCTCTTTTGTCTCTTTCTCTTGTCTATCTCACCGACATTTGGTACACAACTTGGTAATTTTGAAAGAGGAGGCATGGGGAATTCAAACCCTGAATTACGTAAATTGTGTACTGACCAGCAGATTATATCTGAGGTTAAAATTAAAGCAACAAATTTAACAGTCTACTGCAATTCGGTAAACAGCTTCCTTCGACAGTTTCAGGAAAGAGATACTATTCCATAAGGCATGAAAGTAGTCTGACTGACAGGCGAATGCCGTAGAGTTTTTTTGGGCTACTGGCAATGATGTGGAAAAGAAAATGCAGGAAATTATTCTAAGGAAAAACGCTCAGACAATTCGCCTGATGGAACTGCCTCCCAGAAGTACCTATGCACGGCAGTAAGCAACAGACCTCACGTACAAATTTAAGGACGTGTTTAGTCAGTGAAGGCACTTTTCAATCCAACTAGCATGAGTGCATCCAGATTCATTTCGAACAATTCGCAACTACTCAGTACTCAATCGAATCACTCTTGCCTCGCCAACTAGCTCATCAGTAATTCAACGCAACCAGGAATCATTACCAACGAGAGAACCAGAGAATCAACACACGTACCCTGGACGGAATCTTCTCTGACTCGAACTCGGCGCGGCTTCTCTCTTCAGCCTCTTCGGGCGGCGGTGGCGCAGTCGTGACGCTCGACTCTTTCCCCGAGTCACTCTCGCCCTCCGGTCTATAATCGCCATCACCATCGCTGTTGCCGAATCGCCTGAACCTATCTAACCTCCTATACGAAACCGAAACACCTCTTCCGCACAAAAAACACGAGCCCCTCGACTTCGCGGGCTCGAAGCACCGAGCTACGACGCCGCGAGCGCGGGCTACGGGCAACGAGCGGAGCTTGATGTTGAGCGCGCCGAAACTCCAGCTCGTGAGAGTTCCCATCGACCGCGACGAGAACCTCCTCGCGGCAGCAGCGTCGGCGAAGGTCGGACAAGACTGGAGTTGGTGAAAATCGCGCAAAATGAATCGGGAATTCCTCGAAATTTGGCGCCAAAAACGGGGGGAAGAGAGCGAGAGAGAGAGAGAGAGAGGTGGACTGAAGGAGACTACGGAGCCGGAGCTCGAACTCGAGGGAGGAGGGATATCTTCTTCACTGGAATTTGAGAAGAAATATCCAATTCGTTGCTTGTGCCCTTTTGGGCGTCCACGTAGGATTTTGCGGGTCCGGGTAACGCCCGTCTTCGCCACAATTTTACCCATTTGGTTGCAACCTTGCTCCTGGCTCGCACGTTCTCACCCCAAATCTTCCGACAAAGAAGATGAATGATCGAACTCCCCACATCTCTCTCCTGTGAAGATGGCCACCGGGGCAACTCCAGTGATTCGCAATTGAAATTTTTCTTTGGCCAATTGATTTTTTTTTTTTTTGGTCGAAGGCCAATCGAGTTTGAAAACGTGATTTTTATTTTTTATTTTTTTATCATTGTACGAGAAAAATGTACTGTTCGATTTCTTGTACTTTGAGCTTTTTACAGCATCCTCCTTAAACTTGCCAAGTTTTCTTACCCCTTTTGTCCTAATTAGGTCCTCTGGGGTTATATAGATTTTGACCTAAGGACTTTGCAATATCCAAGGATGGTCCAAAGTTTCAAAATTCTTGTCTAGATTGGTCATTCTTTTTAATTTTCTTTTTTTTTTTTCTATGGAAATCTCTCAACCTTTTGCATGAGAGACCCTAGGCGAAAGTCCAAAGATTACTAACTAATCTTAAGGGGAGCTTTGAACAATACCAGAACATAGATTAGCATAAGCATCCAAAAATTTATTAGTTTTCAGCTTGCTAAGGATTAGGCACTACACGGAATTACTTGGCCTTTTTTTTTTTTTATGCCAATCCATTATTTTTACTTACACTAATTCGCTAAAAAAAAATAGCATCCATGATAGTTTAAATAAGTAACGTATTATAAATAGTTTATTGAATTTTTTTTCGATACATAGTAATACCAACAAGTTTGCGTCCTATTGATTATGTGGTGGGGAGGCCATGAGGACTAAATTTGGTATAAAAACGAGCGTCCAAATTGGTATACTATGACAAATTTATTAAAAATTATTTTTTTACTATAAAAAAATCCCAAATTGGTATCCCGATGATAAATTTATCCCAAATTATTTTTTTGACCACAAAAAATGCCAAACAGGTACCCATGTGACAAATTTACCAAAAATTAATTTTTTTATCATAAAAAACCCCCAAAGTAATATACTTGTGATAAATTTACTTTAAACTGGTATATTTATGACAAATTTGCCCTTAATTAATTTTTGTTAAATTTTGCCGTCAAAATTTACCCTCCCACTGTCTTTTTAGGTTTCATCTGTGAATGCTTTACCACGCGAAAGATGTCGTTCACTAAAATTGGCAGTCTCTCTCTTTGCCCTACACCACACATAATAATAATAATAATAATAATAATAATAATCTTCTCGCTCAATTCACGAGTTGTTCCAATACAGATTTGTGTTGAAGGGGGTTTCTTGCTGGTTAAATTTATTGTTCAAGTTCTTTGCAGTTTCTAGTGCTCGCTACTCAAAGTTGGACTGGGAAACCCAGCTAAGAATAGCTCTAGAAGCTGCAAAAGGTCTTGGAGTATCTCCCATGAGCACATTAATCTTCCAGTGATTCACAGCGATTTCAAGAGCTGCAACATTTTTAATGGTCTTTACTGTTGACCGACAGGCTTTGCCTCTACTAACGGATAGGGAAAAGGTCGTGCAGATAATGGGGGATCCTGCATTAGAGGGGTCCAGTATTCACTGAAAGAGAGGTCATCCAGGCGGCGGCCGCAATCGCTGCAATGTGCGTGCAGCCAGAATCTGACTACGGGCCACTTATAGCAGATGTTGTGCAGTCGCTGGTGCCATTGGTGAAGTATCACCGCTCAAATGCCTCAAGGTATGCAAATCCTCTAGTCTCCACTCCCCGACGACACCAATTAGATCGGAGTCTGGAAAGATCGAGCACGTGAAACTAGTTGGAACCTGGGGTAAGTCTTTTAGGGCGCGCGACTTCCTCGGTTGAGGAGCAGGCACTCTGGTCTTGTCGGTTGGAGATGGAGAATATCGGCAAAGCTTATGTCAGGGACTTGTCAAAGCCTTCTTGAAAATATGGCCTGACTCATTTAGTGGCCGAGCTTCAGGCAGGATCCGGGTAGTGCGTTCGTCCATCTGCCGGCACCTGCCGGAGATAACTGCATGGGGATCTCCTCTACTGTAACACAAGCTTCTCTAGGCTTGATATGTAACCATTATCTAGCTCTAGTCCTAGAAACTTCATTTAAGGTTAATGGAACTTTGTTTAGTACTGGTCTATCAAATTTCTTGGTTATTTTGCCTGGGAATTCTGCTGGAAGATTTTGATTATCTCATCATACCGAAGCATTTGGAATCTGAGAGGCACTGTCGTGTATCTACATGTAAACACCCTGGAGAAAACTTACCATCGGGCTTCCATCGAAAGGCAACTCGAAACCGCGATACCTGGAGCCTGAGGAAGAGTGTTCTCCGCCACTGTATGAGGAGTAGTTCTAGATGTAAACATAGAGGGCAAGACTACTTTTGTGTTCAAATTTCAAACGTATAGATCATTCTGCTCTTGTAGTGTTGCAAATTTTTTTTTCCTTTTCCGAAGTAATTGTTGTTAGATATAACTAGAATAATTCTGTAGGATATTTTCCTATATTAGAGATATTTAGAATATTTATATTGATATTTTGTATCTCTCAAAATTTTGCGTATATCCTTTGATTGTGCGTATCTTGATTTACCTTAGATAATGATCTCATAAAGCCTGTAAATAGCTAGGTTGATGTAATGCTCGTTATGAATATCGAAAATATATGAGTTACTTGTTCCTCTCTTCCGCATTATATTTCTCAAGTATTGTGATTGCACTTGACACCGGTACTTCGTAATAGTTGGTTTTTTTCGTGTCCAAATGGTGTCATGTCAAAGTTGGGTTCACAAGTCACGGTATATTTGACATAAGCCATATGTAAATGTATCTAAATATGTCATGTGGTCACCACTGAAGTGTTAATCTGTTTGATAAATGCATCTGAATGTGTAGTGTCAATGCATGTGATATGCTAACATATTTAGTAATGTATCTAAGCGTGCCATAAATGTATTGAAAAGACCATACTCGAGAAATGACAACTCTATTTTTTTTTTTTTTTTTTTGTGTATAAACGGGTTGACTTACTCATGACACAAACACGCTTAAGCTAAAAAAAAAAAAAAACAAAAACGCTTAACTGCTTTTCATGTAAAGGGAACATGTCGAGAATCGCCTGACCCAACCTTTTAGTTTAACGAAAAAGTTACATGATTGCTAGCTTAACTATATGGCAAATGAAGGATGCATACGACCATTTCCGGCGGAATGTGCCAACTTTCTATATAAAAGTGTGATCTTATCTTGTTATGAATTTGTTTCTCTTGCCTTCATGTTACTCCTCTCTCTCTCTCTCTCTCTCTATGGAATGATCATTACAGGATACTTAGTGTTAAAAATAGAGATTTTGGCATAGAATCATTGACATGGCGTCCTCATTGCATTCACGCAGTACATGCTTATGGAGAGAAGAGAAGGAGTAGCCGGTGGTATCATTAAACAGTACCTATTCGAATCCTAAGTTTGAGTTATTTGAACAGTATATGTGTTACTATGCTGGACTTAGAATCGTGTTTCATCAGTTTCATAGTGCTTTTTTATTGGGTTCTTCAGTTCTTGCAAGTTACATCTTTATTAGATGCAATTGCAGCGGAACAAGTTTTTTTTTTTTTTGCTAGAAAAACACTTTCATTCCATCAAAGCAGAGCAAAAGATTACAAGGAGGAAAAGGAGCCTACGTTAAGATGATTGATGAAAGAAGATTCTACTAACATTATTTTTCACTCTATATGGGAGATCATTAAAAGAAAAGAAGATATAGTTCCTATATGATGAAAAGCTCAATTCGCGAGCCCATGAGCAACTATATCACAGGTTCTACTGATCCACTTCAAACTCCATCCTGGGTTGTTGCTTAGGAGGAGACAAGAGTCCGAGATGAATGGATAAATGCACCAAGGGCAAAGGCTCCTATGGTGTAGTGCGTCAATCAACACCTAGCAATCACTTTCAAAGACTGCTTTGTGAATACCGAGAGATTCAGGAGCATTGCAAGTGAAAAGAAGAGCTGCAACTTCCACTTCCAATGGTGAGTTCCATCTTCAAAGTCTTGTCCACGCTTGAACAACCGAGCCTCCATCCGATCGTGCGATAATACCTGTGGCTCCTTTGTTATCCCTCCACCCATCATCTACATTAAACTTCAACTCTTGCTTTGGCGGAGGAATCCAAGAGTTTGTCCTTACCCCAATAGAATCTGGTTCCTCGCTTGACTCAACTCTTTTCTCATCCCTTATTCGAATATTCCATGAAATCTTGTATGACCTGCAACGGAACAAGTTGGTATGTATGAATGGGTGTGACTCAACTCTTTTCTCATCCCTTATTCGAATATTCCATGAAATCTTGTATGACCTGCAACGGAACAAGTTGGTATGTATGAATGGGTGGTCTGTGGTCATATTCACTTCGGGCAAACCGAAGGGTCTAACTTCGTTGGTTTTTCTTGGACAAACATTTGAAGCTGCAGCAATCTGTTCTCGAGCAAAAAGTCTCTCACTTTGAACATTGTTAACCCAGAAATAGGCGCGCCCCACAATTTTATCACTGTTGTGAAATATTCTTGATTTCTGATTAGGCCCTGGAATTCCACGGGAAATGGGGAATGCCCCTATAACTCAGTATAAATATGAGGAATTAAATCCGTTTCGGTGACCCTCTGGTGGGGTTCATTGGCTCATCAATGTGTACTTGTATTTGGCAAACAAGTAAAAGTTTTAGGTGAGAGTTTGGGTAGATAAAGTCAAATGATTTGAATGTGATGGATTAAATCAAGATATTTGTACCTTGATTTTCTTTTTTAACATAATAATTATGATTTTCCACTTAATTTGTTTAAGATGATGATAATGACGCTTGCCCGTTTCTGCAAAAGATAAAGTAAAAAAACCAAAAAAAATCATTGTGTTTATATTCAAACAATAGAATCAATACGTAAAGATTTCTGGGCAAAAGAATATGCGTAGAAGTCAGACTTGCTCTGTGGATTTTAAATTCATCTAAATGGAGAAATAGCGTGAGGAACTGAGGATGTAACCAGATCAATTTGTTTTCTTGTCTTATTATGTTGCTTAACAAATCAATTTGATGGTCATTTGACTTTTTTTTTATTTTTTTATCTACTTTTGAATTTATATTCCTAGTTATATCAAATGGAAATGGAAGTCACGTCCCTAGACTCTCGTTAGGATAAATTAATTGAACAATGGGCGATCCCCGCAACTAACCCCTTTGGTTGTTCATCTTAGCAAAGGGCCACTAATCCAGTTGAAGTCAAGAAAATCCATCTACTTTCGAGTTTTCGTGTGCAACGATTTGGAAATGTTGGAATTTAACTTCTGCAGCAATTTAACGGTCATAATAAGGAGGCGAAAATGTAGTCACGACTTCTTTTCAATTTTTCCGAAATTAGGCTATTGAACTATATGTTACTTGAAATTCCACATTAAATGTAGAAAACGAAGCACAATCATGTGTCGTCAGATCGTATAATAGAAAAATGAAGTGCCACCCAAATCACTTTTGCTGATTAATGAAGGAATTTCCACCACTAAAATGTATTTTCAATTTCACAGTCGTGACATATTTAATTTAGTATTTGCAATAAATTTTTCTTTTATTTGGGTTGGCTGTGTTGGTAATTTTTACTTGCAAAAAAATAAAATGAAATAAGTGGTGTATTGCATATGGCAAGAAGAGCCAAGAAAGAATCGTAACCATTCGGAGAGAGAAACGGTTTAAATATTTCATTATGTCCCAATGTCAATTGAGCCTCGAACAGGCGACAAAGATAATAAGCCTCAAATCGAAAAACAAAACCCACATTTACCCAAAAGTCATTTTTGGGATAAAAATCATTTTTCAAGTTTTAGACTACATCGAGAGTTTTTAGAAAACCGCCCAACAGACCTCAACAAATCAAGGAAAATGGACTTATCCCATCCAATCTCCTAAACTAGATTATTTCAGACCTAATAGAATCAAAAATACTCCTTTTTAATGCAATTCTAACGGAAGGCCACAATTCCCTTCATCAATAACCTTGAATCTCCTATATTTTAAGAGTCTCCTACGACAAGGAGTTATTCTCTCCACATCCACGCTCACCCAAGTAGTGAGTCTTCATTCTGCAACCTATATGAAGGTTACGCAACATACTATAAACAATTCTCAATAAGATACGCACTGAGTTTGAGTTTGGGTTGAGTTCGCTATCCGTCATGATTAAATGACTGGAGAGGTGTCCTATTTGAGGAGGAAAAAAAAAAACTACAAATTCTTTAACAACCCAACCATAGTTCACTCTTGGGAAGCAGAATGAACAACTAACAAAAAACGACCCCAATACAAAACAACCCGAAGCCGCAACCCCAAGGTTAATCGTCCTACCCGAAACTCGTCAATCTTCCTTATCCACCCGAAGCTCCTCAATCAAGATCCTTATCTTCTTGACGTGTGTGGCACCGACAATCATAGTTGCTGATCTATAAATTGGGACTTCATCAAGGAGCTTGGAAACCATAAACCTATAAAATACAAGAGGATTAGGAAAGTCCATTAGTAAGAAAGAATTGAAATTTCTAAGTAAAAAGTACGGTATCGGTTCCTTTCGAGTAATATAACCTACATTACATTGGGATATTCCTTTTCCCAATTGTCAATAAGTCTTTCCAGTTCTTCCTTAGCACACGAAGGCAAAAAAAGCGCTATTCCTAGTGACCCATTCATTGAATTTTTCCCCATCTATGAACAATACATCTTGGATCCTTTGTTTGGTAACCTATGGCATTGGAATTTTTTTTTTTTTTTAAAAGATTGGTTTAAGAACACAACACAACACCAATAGAATAAACACTTGCGACACTTACCGAGTCGAGTTGATCCGCCCTCACTATCTTCGCTCCGTATTGATCGCCTTCTTCCTTACCAAGCCTTAGTATATCATCCCTCTCATCACAGAGCTTGATGAGTAAAACTTCCGATTTAAACCAGCGGGTAACCCCCGTAACGAGGATTTGCTACCGCTATGGTAATAAAATTAAAATAGTGTGAATTAGTCCCAAAAAAAAAAAGAGAGAGAGAGAGATCAATTCACACTTTCAAACGAGATTTTCATTGCATCCTGATTTTTTTTCGGAAGAAAGTTCCGAATGTCAAATAGTAACACAATTATCAAATATTTGTAAATATCTAACAAAGGCATTAAATGTATTTTCGTATCAGTACTCCCAAATAAAACTATTCTTGAGGATCAAACATAGTAGAACAAGACATCTATTTTACTTGAATACACAATTCATATTTAAGCATTTATTAATAGAAACACTGGTTCTTTGATTAGTATAAGTTAACTTAAGCACTAGCCCGAAAAAAAGAGACACATTTCAAGATCATTAGAAATAATGACACCGCACATTTTTTTGTTAATATGCACGCAAGACCGCCTTGGGACATCCCTAATTCGGACAATTAAAGCCAACTTCCAACAAGGACCAAATAGCTAGTAGACGGCTAATACCCAAGGTCAATTGAGCCTTGAACTTGCGACAAAGATAATAAGCATCAAATTGAAAAACAAAACCCACATTTATCCAAAAGTCATTTTTGGGAAAAAAATCATTTTTCAAGTTTTAGACTACATTGAGAGTTTTTAGAAAACCGCCCAACGGACCTCAAAAAATCAAAAAAAATGGACTTACCCCACCCAATCTCCTAAACCAAATTATTTCAGACCTAATAGAATCAAGAAACCTCCTTTTTAATGCAATTCTAGCGGAATGCCACAATTCCTTCCATTGGCAACCTTGAGTCTCCTACACTTTAAGAGCCTCCTACGAGAAGGAGTTATTCTCTCCATGTCCACACTCACCCAAGCAATGAGTCTTTGTTCTGCAACCTATATGAAGGTCATGCAGCATACTATAAACAATTTTCAATGAGATACGCACTGAGTTTGAGTTTGGGTTCACTATCTGTCATGATTAAATGATTGGAGAGGTTTGCTGTTTGAGGTGAAAAAAAAACTATAGATTCTTTAACAACCCAACCATAGTTCACTCTTGGGAAGCAAAATAAACAACCAACAAAAAATGACCCCAACACAAACCAACCCAAAGTCACAACCTGGAGGTTAATCGTCCTATCCGAAACTCGTTAATCTTCCTTATCCACCCGAAGCTCCTCAATAAGGATCCTCATGCCCTTGATGTGTGCGGCACCCACGATCATAATTGTTGATCTATAAACCTGGACTTCATCAAGGAGCTTGGAAACCATAAACCTATAAAATACAAGAAGATTAGGAAAGTCAATTAGTAAGAAGGAATTGAAATTTCTAAAAAAAAAGTATGGTACCGGTTCCTTTCGTGTAATATAACCTTCATTACATTGGGATATTCCTTTTCCCAATTATCTGTAAGTCTTTCCAGTTCTTCCTCAGCATATGAAGGCAAAAAAGCACTATTCCTGGTCACCCATTCATTGGATTTTTCCTCATCTATGAACAATACATCTTGGATCCTTTATTCGGTAACCTATGGGATGGAATTTTTTTTTAAAAAAAATATTGGTTTAAGAACACAACACAACACAACGCAACGCCAATAGAATAAACACTTGCGACACTTACCGAGTCGAGTTGATCCGCCCTCATTATCTTCGCTCCCTATCGATCGCCTTCTTCCTTACCAAGCCGTAGTATATCATCCCTCTCATCACAGAGCTCAATGAGTAAAACTTTCTATTTAAACCAGCGGGTAACCCCTATAACGAGGATCCACCACCGCTATGGTAATAAAATTAAAATAGTGTGAATTAGTCCCAAAAAGAGAGATGGACGAAATAACACTTTTAGACGAGATTTTCAATGCATCCTGATTTTTTTTCCGGAAGAAAGTTCCGGAATGCCTAATAGTAACACAATTATCCAATATTTGTAAATATCTAAGAAAGGCATTAAATGTGTTTTCGTATTTGTACTCCCAAATAAAACTATTCTTGAGGATCAAACATGGTAGAATAAGACATCTATTTTACTTGACTAAACAATTCATATTTAAACAATTATAAACAAAAATGCTGGTTCTTTGATTAGTATAAGTTAACTTAAGCACTAGCCCGGAAAAAAGAGACACATTTTAAGATCATTAGAAATAATGACATTGCACATTTTTTTGTTAATATGCATGCAAGAGTGCCTTTAGACATCCCTAATTTGGACAATCAAAGCCATCTTCCAACCAAGACCAAATAGCTAGTAGACGGCTAATACCCAAGGTCAATTGAGCCTTGAACTTGCGACAAAGATAATAAGCCTCAAATTGAAGAACAAAACCCACATTTGCCCAAAAGTCATTTTTGGGAAAAAAATTCATTTTTCAAGCTTTAGACTACATCGAGAGTTTTTAGAAAACCGCCTAACGGACCTCAACAAATCAAAGAAAATGGACTTACCCCATCCAATCTCCTAAACCAGATTGTTTCAGACCTAATGGAATCAATAATCCTCCTTTTTATTGCAATTCTAGCGGAAGGCCGCAATTCCCTCCATTGGCAACCTTGAGTCTCCTACACTTTAAGAGTCTCCTACGAGAAGAAGTTATTCTCTCCATGTCCACACTCACCCAAGCAATGAGTCTTTGTTCTGCAACCTATATGAAGGTCACACATCATACTATAAACAATTTTCAATGAGATACGACCGAGTTTGAGTTTGGGTTCACTATCCGTCATGATTAAATGACTGGAGAGGTTTGCTATTTGAGGTGAAAAAAAAAACTATAGATTCTTTAACAACCCAACCATAGTTCACTCTTGAGAAGCAAAATAAACAATCAACAAAAAACGACCCCAACACAAACCAACCCAAAGTCGCAACCACGTCAATCGTCCTACCCAAAACTCGTCAATCTTCCTTATCTACCCGAAGCTCCTCAATAAGCATACTCATGCCCTTGACGTGTGCGGCACCCACGATCATAATTGATGATCTATAAACTAGGACTTCATCAAGGAGCTTGGAAACCATAAACCTATAAAATATAAGAAGATTAGGAAAGTCAATTAGTAAGAATGAATTGAAATTTCTAAGTAAAAAGTACAGTACCGGTTCCTTTCATCTAATATAACCTTCATTACATTAGGATATTCCTTTTCCCAATTGTTAGTAAGTCTTTCCGGTTCTTCCTCATCATACGAAGGCAAAAAAGCACTATTCCCGGTGACCCATTCATTGGATTTTTCCTCGTCAATGAACAATACATCTTGGATCCTTTGTTCGGTAACCTATGGGATAGAGTTTTTTTTTTTTTAAAAAAGATTGGTTTAAGAACACAACACAACACAACGCCAATAGAATAAACACTTGCGACACTTACCGAGTCGAGTTGATCCGGCCTCACTATCTTCGCTCCGTATCGATCGCCTTCTTCCTTACCAAGCCTTAGTATGTCATCCCTCTCATCACGTAAATCGATGAGTAAAACTTTCAATTTAAACCAGCGGGTAACCCCTCTAACGAGGATTCGCTACCGCTATGGTAATAAAATTAAAATAGTGTGAATCAATCCCGAGAGAGAGAGAGAGAGAGAGAGAGAGAGAGAGAGAGAGAGAGAGATGAAATAACACTTTCAGACGAGATTTTCAATGTGTCCTGATTTTTTTTGGAAGAAAGTGCCGGAATTCCTATTAGTAACACAATTATCAAATATTTGTAAATACCTAACAAAGGCATTAAATGTGTTTTCGTATCTGTACTCCCAAATAAAACTATCCTTGAGGATCAAACATAGTAGAACAAGACATCTATTTTACTTGACTAAACAATTCATATTTAAGCAGTTGTCAATAAAAATGATGGTTCTTTGATTAGTGTAAGTTAACTTAAGTACTAGCCTGGAAAAAAGAGACACCTTTCCGGATCATCAGAAATTATGACACTGCACATTTTTTTGTTAATATGCATGCAAGACTACCTTTAGACATCCATAATTCGGACAATCAAAGCCGACTTCCAACTAGGACCAAATAGCCAATAGACGGCTAATACCCAAGTTCAAATTAGCCTCGAACTTACGACAAAGATAATAAGCCCCAACTATAAAAACAAAACCCACATTTGCCCAAAAGTCATTTTTGGGATAACATCTTTTTCAAGCTTTAGACTACATCGAGAGTTTTTAGAAAACCGCCCAACAACCTTAACAAATCAAAGAAAATGGACTTACCCCGTCCAATCTCCTAAACTAGATTATTTCAGACCTAATAGAATCAAGAATCCTCCTTTTTAATGCAATTCTAGCGGAAGGCCATAATTCCCTCCATCGGTAACCTTGAGTCTCCTACACTTTAAGAGTCTTCTACGAGGAGGAGTTATTCTCTCCATGTCCACACTCACTCAAGCAATGAGTCTTTGTTCCGCAACCTATATGAAGGTCACGCAGCATACTATAAACAATTCTCAATGAGATACGCACCGAGTTTGAGTTTGGGTTCACTATTTGTCATGATTAAATGACTGGAGAGGTTTCCTGTTTGAGGAGAAAAAAAAAACTACGGATTCTTTAACAACCCAACCATAGTTCACTCTTGGGAAGCAGAATGAACAACCAACAAAAAACAACTCCAACACAAACCAACCCAAAGCCGCAACCTCGAGGTTAATCGTCCTACCAGAAACTCGTCAATCTTCCTTATCTACCCGAAGCTCCTCAATAAGGATCCTTATGCCCTTGACGTGTGCAGCACCCACGATCATAATTGCTAATCTATAAACCGAGACTTCATCAAGGAGCTTGGAAATCATAAACCTATAAAATACAAGAAGATTATGAAAGTCAGCTAGTAAGGCGAATTGAAATTTCTAAGTAAAAAGTACGATACCGGTTTCTTTTGTCTAATATAACCTTCATTACATTGGGATATTTCTTTTTCCAATCGTTCGTAAGTCTTTCCAATTCTTCCTCAGCATACGAAGGCAAAAAAACGTTATTCTTGATGACCCATTCATTGGATTTTTCCTCATCTATCAACAATACATCTTGGATCCTCTATTCGGTAACCTATGGGATGGAATTTTTTTTTAAAAAAAAGATTGGTTTAAGAACACGACACAACACAACGCCAATAGAATAAACACTTGCGACACTTGCTGAGTCGAGTTGATCCGGCCTCACTATCTTCGCTCCTTATCGATCGTCTTCTTCCTTACCATGCCTCAGTATATCATCCCTCTCATCACGTAGCTCGATGAGTAAAACTTTCGATTTAAACCAGTGGGTAACCCCCGTAACGAGGATTCGCTATCGTTATGGTAATAAAATTAAAATAGTGTGAATCAGTCCAAAAAAAAAAAGAGGGAGAGAGATGAAATAACACTTTTAGACGAGATTTTCAATGCATCTTGATTTTTTTCGGAAGAAAGTGCCGTAATGCCTAATAGTAACACAATTATCAAATATTTGTAAATATCTAACAAATGCATTAAATGTGTTTTCGTATCTATACTCCCAAGTAAAACTATTCTTGAGGATCAAACATAATAGAAAAAGACATCTATTTTACTTGACTAAACAATTCATATTTAAGTAGTTGTTAACGTAAATGCTAGTTCTTTGATTAGTATAAGTTAACTTAAGCACTAGCCCGGAAAAAAGAAACATTTCAAGATCATCGAAATAGTGACACTCGCACATTTTTTTGTTAATATGCATGCAAGACCGCCTTTAGACATCCCTAATTCGAACAATCAAAGCCGGCTTCCACCCAAGACCAAATAGCCAGTAGACGGCTAATACCCAAGGTCAATTGAGCCTTGAACTTGCGACAAAGAGAATAAGCCCCAAATTGAAAAACAAAACCCACGTTTTCCCAAAAGTCGGTTTTGGGATAACATCATTTTTCAAGTTTTAGATTACATCGAGAGTTTTTAGAAAACTACCCAACGGACCTCAACAAATCAAGGAAAATGGACTTATCCCATCCAATCTCCTAAACCGGATTATTTCAGACCTAATACAATCACAAATCCTCCTTTTTAATGCAATTTTAGCGGAAGGCCACAATTCCCTTCGTCGGTAATCTTGAGTCTCCCGTGCTTTAAGAGTCTCCTACAACTTAAGCATGAGAAGGAGTTATTCTCTTCACATCGACCCTCACCCAATCAATGAGTCTTTATATTGTAACCTATATGAAGGTCACGCAGCATACTATAAACAATTCTCAATAAGACACGCACCGAGTTTGGGTTCATTATCTATCACAGGTATAGATCAAGAAGCCATGATTAAATGACTAGGAGAGGTGTGTTGTTTGAGGAAAAAAAAATGTAGATTCTTCACATAGAACATGTCTAATAACAACCCAACGACAAATATATTATGCACTCTTGCGCACGCGCGCACTTGTGTTCTGAGGAGGGAGAAGACGGTTCAACCCTTTGAACTACGACTCTTTTTGCATTTCACTTTTGGTTGAGAAATTGATATAAAGATCTTGCATTTATCTTAAACTGACTCACCTCACTGTGATGCACCACTCCAACTAAATATACTATGTAGCTTCCCCACTCGTTCAAAGACTTGCACTTGATCACTTTTAAGTGAGTAAGCATCTCGTGGAGTAGAATCATGGAATGCTCGTCCCGGGGTTCCGGTTCTTCTGGTTCTTTAAGGTAAAATTGCGGGATCGGAAGCAAAGGTTGCTTCGTCAATGAGGATGGCACGTCCTCCATCACCTTGAGTAGTGCCTACGGTAGAATGCGGGACCAGGAGCAAAGTTGTTTCCGAAAAACCCCGCACCAAGATGGCTTGTTCTCCTTCACCTCACTCCGGCATGGTTCATCCTTCTTCACCTCACTCTCACTCCTGGATGGCTCGTACTTCTTCACCTCACTTCCACTCCCATAGTAGTACACCGTGAGCCTCTCCAAGAAGAGAGGTAGACGAGGACGTGGTGAAGGTGGACGCAAGGGGAGGCGGAGGTGAGAAGGAGATTACAGGTGAGGTACAGGCCGGTATTTTCGAAAAATCTGGAAAATCGGAAATATGATGAAACAGCAGGGTAGTTTTGCTCTTCTCCTCCAAGGGAAATGTTAAATGTGAGCAAGATGAAGCTACGTTGTTCTTATTCGAATTGCTAAATGTGAAGTGTTAAATTGCTAGAAAAACATACAAAAATGGAAAGTTCTACCATGGGCTTGCTGACAAAGCTTTTGCCTAGGAGGGAAATGGTAAAAAGAAGATGAAAAAGCAAGTCTTAAACCCACTTTCACATGAAAACCCCTCACCCACTCCCCAACACTCCTCCACCGCTCTCGGTGGCCGCCTAACTACGCCACCCTAACTCTTAAACTCGGATCTCCTCCTAAAAGATGGCATCGTCCGCTCCTCCCTCCCCCGTGGACAGTGAGAAGAAGCATATCTAAGATTGAGGCTAGGGTTTTCTTTTGATTTTTGGTTTGTGAGGCTGTGGCATGCAACGCGTGTGGGTATCATTTGGGTGGGTGAAGCGGATGTGTGGACTTTCTTTTTCGGATGGATGGGCTAAGACTCTAGGCTTTAGAGGGATTCAATTAAAAGAACATACATAATGGATATTATATAAAAAGGCCGGTTCGATTGGGCTGGTTGGATGGTTTCACCCAAAATCGGGAATCGAACCGGCATCGGTCGGTTCCATAAAATTGTAACCAGGAACCGGACCGTGCCCGCCGATTACCATAAAAAATAAGTCAATTGGGGTATGGTCCGATCCGGTTTAGATTGATCTTTATTTTTTTGCTCACCCCTATCCTCCATCACCTTGAGTAGTTACTTCAGTAGAATCCGGGACCGGGAGCAAAGTTGCTTCAGGAAAACCTTTTCTTCAGGAAAATTCGGCACCAAGATGGCTTGTTTTCCTTCGCCTCACACCGGCAATGTTCATCCTTCTTCACCTCACTCTCACTCCTAGATGGCTCGTACTTCTTCACCTTACTCCCATTCTCATAGTAGTACCACGTGAGCCTCTCCAAGAAGAGAGGCGGACGAGAACGTGGCGAAGGTGAAGGCAGGGGGAGGGGGAAGTGAGAAGGACATTGCAGCCGAGGTAAGAGTCAGGATTTTCGGAAAATCTGAAAAATCAAAAACATGATGAAATAGCAGGGTAGTTATGCTCTTCTCCTCCAAGGGAAATGTTAAACGTGAGGAAGATGAAGGTACGTTGTTCTTCTCTAAAATGCTAAATCTGAAGTGTTAAATTGCTAGAAAAACATACGAAAATGGGAAGTTCTACTTGTGGGCGCTTGAACAAGTTCTTGCCGAGAAGGGAAATGACAAAAAGAAGATGAAAAAGCAAGTTTTAAACCCACTCCCACATGAAAACCCCTTACCCACTCCCCAACACTCCTCCACCGCTCTCGGTGGCCTCTCAATGCCACCACCCTAACTCTTAAACCATGACCTCCTCTTAAAAGATGGCGTCGGCCGCTCCTCCCGTCAACAAGGAGAAGAAGCAAATCTAAAATTGAGGCTAGGGTTTTCTTTTGATTTTTGGTTTGTGAGGCTATGGCGTACAACGCGTGTGGGTATCGTCTAGGTGGGTGAATAAGATGTTTGGACTTTTTTATTTTTATTTTTTATGGATGGGCTAAGACTTTGGGCCTTGGAGGAATTCAATTAAAAGAACATACATAATGGGTATTATATAAAAGGGCTGGTTTGGTTGGGCCGGTTGGATGATTTCACCCAAATTCATTGCAACCGATTTTTCGGAAAAAGTGCCCGGTTCCATAAAATTGTAACCTGGAATTAGACTATACCCATCGGTTGCCATCCAAAATCAAAGGCATTAATGTCCGGTTCGTGTTTGGATGGACTCCAAATAAATATTCTTTTGCTCACCCTTATCCTTATCACCTTGACATCTATTTCACTTGACTAAACGGGAGCAAAGTTGCTTCAGGACACCCGTCACCAAAATGGCTCGTTCTCCTTCACTTCACTTCGGCATGGTTCGTCCTTCTTCACCTTATTCTCACTCCTAGATGGCTCGTCCTTCTTCACCTCACTCCCACTCTCATAGTAGTACACTATGAGCCTCTATAAGAAGAGAGGCGGACGAGGACGTGGCGAAGGCGGAGGCAGGGGGAGGCGGAGGTGAGAAGGAGATTGCAGCTGGGGTACGGGCCGGTATTTCCGAAAAATCCAAAAAATCGGAAACATAATGAAACAACGGGGTAGTTCCGCTTTTCTCCTCCAAGGGAAATGTTAAACGTGAGGAAGATGAAGATGTGTTGTTATTCTCCGAAATGATAAATGTGAAGTGTTAAATTGCTAGAAAAATATACGAAAATGGAAAGTTCTATAGTGGACTTGCCGAACAAGCTTTTGCCGAGAAGGGAAATGGCAAAAAGAAGATGAAAAAGCAAGTTTTAAACCCATTTCCGCATGAAAACCCATCACCCACTCCCCAACACTCCTCCACCGCTCTCGGTGGCCACTCAACGCCGCCACCCTAACTCTTAAACCTTGACCTCCTCCAAAAAGATGGCGTCGTCCGCTCCTCCCCTCCCCCCGTCAAAAGTGGGAAGAGGCATATCTAAGATTGAGGCTAGGGTTTTCTTTTGGTTTTTGGTTTGTGAGGTTGTAGCATGCGATTCGTGTGGATATCGTCCGGGTGGGTGAAGCGGACGTGTGGACTTTTTTTTCCGAATGGATGGGCTAAGACTCTGGGCCTTGGAGGGATTCAATTAAAAGAACATACATAATAAGTATTATATAAAAGGGCGGTCGGTTCGGTTGGGCCGGTTGTATGGTTTCACCCAAAATCGGAAATCGAATTGGTACCCGCCGGTGCCATAAAATTGTAATCGGGAACTAGATCGTATCCACCGGTTACCATCCAAAATCGGTCGGTTGGGTACGGTCGGTCCGATTTGGATTGATCATGGTTTTTTTGCTCACCCTTATCCTCCATCACCTTGAGTAGTTGATTCGGGAGAATCCGAGACCTAGAGCAAGTTGCTTCAAGAAAACCCGGCACCAAGATGACTCGTTCTCCTTCACCCCACTCCGGCATGGTTCGTCCTTCCGCACCTTGCTCTCACTTTTGGATGGCTTGTCCTTCTTTACCTCACTCCCACTCCTATAGTAGTACACTGTGAGCCTTTCCAAGAAGAGAGGCGGACGAAGACGTGACGAAGGTGGAGGTAGGGGGAAGCGGAGGTGAGAAGGAGATAGCGGTCGAGGTACGGGCGGTATTTTCGAAAAATTTGGAAAATCGGAAATATGATGAAACGGCAGGATATTTCTGCTCTTTTCCTCCAAGAGAAATGCTAAAAGTGAGGAAGATGAACGTACGTTGTTCTTCTCTGAAATGCTAAATGTAAAGTGTTAAATTGCTAGAAAAACATATGAAAATGGAAAGTTCTACCATGTGCTTGCTTAACAAGCTTTTGTAGAGATGGAAAATGGCAAAAAGAAGATGAAAACGCAAGTCTTAAACCCACTCATGTATATTCTCGCGTGAAAACCCCTCACCCACTCCCCAACACTCCTCCACCGCTCTCGGTGGCCACCCAACGTCACCATCCTAACTTTTAAACCCTGACCTCCTCCTAAAAGATGGTGTCGTCCGCTCCTTCCTTCAACGCAACCGGACGGCCCCGTCCTCAGCCTCATCAACTAGCGCCTCCGCACCCTCCACAAGAAGCGTAATCGCATCATCCAAATGGAGGAGTCCATCGCCCAGGGAAAGCCCATCGACAAGCAGAAGGAGAATGTCCTCCGCTCCAAGCCCTCTGTTCTCGCTTTACACCAGTACGATTCAACTTTTTCAGAAGTTTAAAATAGTGTACTTGTGAAATCTAGTGTCTGCCCAAATGCAGCTGTTTCTTGCAGCGCTGCAGAAGTAAAAAGAAAAAATACATTTCGTACTCATCACATTTGCAATGAGCGGGAACTCTGTTGTTTTGTGTCGATCTCCTTTCTGTCTCATTGATGTTTCGTTCGGTGAAGGTAATTTTCAATCCAACTGGCATGAGCGCATCCACATTCATTTCAAACAATTCGCAGCTACTCAAACCAAATCACCCTCTTCGGGCAGCGGCCATGGCACGGTCATCACGCTCGACTCTTTCCCCGAGTCACTCTCTTTCTCCGGTCTATAATCGCCACCACCGTTGCCACCATTGCTGAATCACCTGAACCTCCTATACGAAACTAAAACACTTGTTCCGCACAAAAAAAAAAAACAAACACAAGCTTCAACGCCACGAGCGCCGGCTACAGGCAACGAGTGGACCAAAACTCCAGCTCGTGAGAGTTTGCATCGACTGCGACAAGAACCTCCTCGCCGCAACAGCGTCGGCGAAGGTAGGAGGAGATTGGGAGTTGGTGAAAAACTCGGAAATTCCTCAAAATTTGGCGCCAGCTACCAACTCTCTACCGTTCAGATCTCTCTTTTTCGTTTCGTCTTTTTAATTTTTGAGGGGAGGAGTTAATGAGGGGAGGGTCAAACTCAAAGGGGGAGAAGTCTCTCTTCCACTTCTCAAGGCTTTTCTCTCGTGTTGTTGCCATTAATGTGCTTTTGTCCCACTTTCCCTCATGCAAGGCTTCTCCCTGTTTCTCCTCCCCTTTACTCAGGACATGTTCAGGAAAAGAAGAGCTTTGGTTTGGGCGTCGAGATTAACCATGGAGTTTAAATGTATTTTGAGAGACTTCCGTTCCGTCGCTTGCATGCACGCCACTCCATCGAGATCACAACAACTTCAATTTTAACAATGTTTTCCTCTCGACCAAATTTTTTTTTTTTTTTTTGCCATTTCGTCCAAAGGCTCCATTCGTTTGGTGAAAGTTAAACTTTCAAGAAATTTTCTTTTGAATTTTTTAGCTTTGGTTTCATAAAAAATAAACGATCCGCACCAAATTCTGCAAGGTCAATGCTCGGTCGATCCAGCAAGGTTAGCCCTCATTAGATCCAGCAAAGGCGACCTTCGCTTGTGGTTTGATAACGTGCAGTCGTCGAGGCCAAGTGACCAGTGGAGGAAGAAGGAAAAAAAAGAAAAAAAATTAAGGAATAAGAAACATCAAAAATATAAAAAAAATTTAAAAAAAAATTGCGAAGTTTGTCCTCTCCAAGGCCCATTCTTCCAAGTAGGATGGCCGGCATGTACTTCAGTGGTTATTGGCGAAAATTGGCCAAAAAATGATAGAATTATCCAAATTAAAAGGTTTAAAACTGAATTAACACAACTACAATATTTTTAGAACTTTTTTGTAATTTCCCAAGCAATGCTATGTTCCTCCTTCCCCTTGAAAAGTTCCATTCTCGTTCAAACTCACTATTTACCAATAGCAAAATACACTTATGCAGTCCGATAAGTGGTGGGAACACTTTTCCACAAAGTGACCAAAATCCTTGCCGGTGATAAGATCCCTTACTTACGTTTCAATTTCGCTGCCGAATTGACAAAATTAGAACAAATGCAAAAAGTTTGAAACTTAATTGACACAAAAATGTTTATAGTTGAAATGACGCAATTGCAATAGGTTTATGACTTTTTTGTTAATTTTTCTCATCACGCACGGATTTACTTTGCTTTTTTATTCCGATCCATTACTCTTACTTACACTAGTTCACTCCGAAATATGGCCGCCTGGCACACTTGATCATCCAAATAAAGGAAGGAAAAATAAGAAACTCAAATAAGTCGAAATGTTTAATTAAGGGCGATATAAAAAAAAGAGCATCCACAATTTTAACTCGTTAGTTATAATAGGTGATGTGTTATACATAGTTTATCGAAATTCTTCCGATGATAGCAATGCTAACAAAGGCAATGTGTTATATAGATAATTTATTGAAATTCTTCCGATAATAGCAATGCTAACAAATCTGCAGCCTATTGATCATGTGGCCGGGGAAGCGCGTCATACCGAACGTGGATCTCAAATAATTGAGAAAAATGTCCATTTGGTTATTAAACATTAAAGGTATCAATATTTTATAAATACTTATACGCGCTACAACCGAGATTAGGGGTATCAACGGGACTGGGTCTCGGCCCGACCCGAAATAGAACAGATCAGAGCTCAACCCGAGCCGGATTCCAGTCCGATTCTCTTTTTTTTCCTTTTTCTTTTTTGAATCGGAATCAATTAACAAACCCATCAAATAAAAGAATATAAAAAATAAATTAAATTAAAAAGAAAACATTGGTGTTAAAAAAAGTCGGACAATGAGTCGGCCTGGCCCGAGTACCAAATCCAACTTGAAAAGGCCCGAAAATTAAGTGAATTTTACGGCCGAGTCGGGCTGGGCCGTCCCGCGCGGGCTTTTTTGACACTCCCGAGCGAGATAACATGCTTAATAGCCAACCGAAAGTTCACATTGACTTTCTCTAGAAAGGGTTGCGGCTTGTTCAAGCTCCACCCAACGTATACAAGGTGATGCTCGCTTTCCCTCGACCACCAATTACTTAGAACGCAAATGACAACCATTCGATTTCTCCATTTCTTTTTCAAACCCGAAACATGAATCCGTTACGGCAATGCAATTTTATTTATCTATTTATGAAACGAATTTTTAGTCGAGGAATAGGTTTGGAACAGAAATGAAAAGTATATATATTTTTTTTTACTTTTCTATTTCTTGGAACATAAATAAAAAAATAACAATTCTTCTCTCGAGTGCGGTCTCTCTTTCTCTCGTGTCGTTGTAGCCGGCTGCCCGCCTTGTGGCCGCACGTTGTTACCCCACCATGGCTAGCGAGTTCGCCTGGGAAGACCGTAGAGCGAACTCTTGTTTACGAAGCTAGAAGAAGAAAGAAATTGGAAGACCGATCAATATTAAGTCTTGCTTGAAAAAGGAAAGTGGATAATTAATAACGAAAATCTCATCAATTATAGAAAGACGTACTAAGAATAATAGTGTTAAATGCTTAATACTTTCTGACCAAAAAAATGCATAAATTTTTTTCTTTTATTAATTTTTTTTTGTTGAAAAATTATATATATATTATATATATAAAATATTTGGGGCCGCGAAGAAATTACGAATGGAAACGCGAGGAAAAAAAAATTGAAAAGGAGAAGAGTCGTGCGCACGGGATCAGCAGCTTCCCCCAGAAAACCCAACGCAAGAAGTTTTGCCTTCGCCAATGGTGACGAGCTCGTGAACATGATCATCGACCTTCTCCCTTCCACGTTCGAATTCGCCTACCCGACGTTGAAGTCCTTCGCGAATCCCTCTCGCTCCGAAATCCGCGCGGTCCCAATTCCCCGACCTCTCTCTCGCCCTTCGCCTCCGCCTCCGCCGATTCGTTCTCCGACCGCCGGGCGATTCTCGAGGAAACCATGAATCCCCCCGCGAACTCGAGCGCGAGCCCCCTGGTGTCGCCGACGTCGTCGCAGTCGCTCACCAAGACCGTGAACGGTTCCCACAAGTTCACGATTCAGGGGTACTCGCTCGCCAAGGGCATGGGTGTGGGTAAGCACATTGCGAGCGAGAACTTCACCGTCGGGGGCTACCAGTGGGCGATTTACTTCTACCCGGACGGCAAGAACCCGGAGGACAGCTCGGCTTACGTGTCGGTGTTCATCGCGCTCGCTAGCGAGGGCACCGACGTCCGAGCTCTGTTCGAGCTCAAGCTCCTGGACCAGAGTGGCCGAGGCAAGCACAAGGTCCACAGCCATTTCGATCGGTCGCTCGAGGGCGGGCCCTACACGCTCAAGTACAGGGGGAGTATGTGGTAAGTTGGGTTTGATTTCCTATTTGTGCTTTTAATAGTCATGATTATATGTTTTGCTCGATTTCTTTTCTGCTTTATGTATGTGCTAAGCGCTGACGAGCGTCCGATTGCTTTAAAATGGTGAATTGTGATGCTAGTAGTTGGTCTGCAAGAAACCTTTTGTGGTTGCAAGAGAGACCATCACTAATCTCATGCTGAATTTGTTCCACTGAGTATAAGTTTGATTGTTAAAATTATCGAAACTCTCTGATTTTATGTGCGCTTTGATGCTGCACCTCGAAAGAGCGTATGCTCTGAGAAAGATAGGTTCAAATAGGGCATAAGCAACAAGGTGCATCGCAGCTGATAGTGCTCCAAAAGGATATGGTAGTGAGGGTTGGAGTGTTTACGAAATCAAAGCGTTAGCTTTTCTGCCTGGAAATATGGAGTATATCGATTGAGAAGATCATATGAGTTTAATTTTTGTTTATCATCCGCAACCATGTAGGAATTAGCCACTTTGCTTTGGCCAAATAGCCAACCCATTGCTTCTTTGATCATGACAATAATGTGCAGCTTCAAAAGCAATTATCGAACGACATATCTACAGTGTTTCTTCATCATATCTGTAGCTTCTTATGTGAACTTGCTTGACTTCTAGTGGCGTCTTTCATTCCGCTTTCTATTTGACGACATGTTTTTCCTTCGCCGTGCTGGTTTATTGTTTTCTTGTGACCTTAAAATTTGCTAAAAGGTTATTGTAAATCAAACTAAAGTGCTTATATATATTATGTAGATCTAATGATTTGATCATTGAACACATGACTTTAATTTGATTGCAAGTTATTAAATCAACTTCTTTCCCACTTCCAGTGCTTCCTTCTGGGGTTACGCCAAAATAATTCCATGTTTAGTCTAAAGTGGTAAGGTTGTTCTCTAAAAATAGCTTTTTCAACTTTTGTGCCTCCTAAGTATTTATCAATGTGATAGACTTGGAACTGAAATAGATTGTGTGCTTTTGGCAATATTGAGTGATCCTTACCACAAAAGCCAAGCTGCTCTGCAAGAGGAGATTCGACAACTTTTGAGGTGCAATAGAACCTTCTTCCTCCCGAAAATGTTTGAAGTGCCACATATAATAGCTAAGTTGGCAGTCGCCACTACTCACCTGTCACTCCATAGTAGTGGTACTCTCCACTCTCCTTGGAGGGCTAAATGTTGCTCTCTTGGTTAACCATTCCCCTTATAATTTCAACATGAATAGCTGTTCTATAGTAGAGGTTTTCTCACGCATCTTGTAAAACTTCCCTATATTGTTGGCCGCTTACAGAAGCTATTTCACCAAAATTTTGATGCTTTTGCTGTTGATGGGCTAGCCAATGGATGCTCATATTTGTTGTCTGCCTAAACTTCTTAACCTTCTGAAATGTGTTTCCGTTTTCAGATTTAGGTCATCAAGAACCATGGTTCTCAATTAGCGGCCTCTTGGATTGCATGACTTGAGCTTGTCTGCAAATGCTTTGCATGAATGCTTTGTTATGCATTGTGTTTTGTGGTTCCACCTTTAAAATTTTCCTCCAAACTTATGACATGCGATTGAAGCTGGAATCAGTAATCCATGTTGGATCATTCGATTTTTGGCGATTCAATTGGGTCAACACTGGGTCTGAGGGCCATGGCCAGACTGGACCTTATACCATACCTGGTTCAACCGGTTGACCTAGCCGTTCTATCCGGTTCTTAAAAGAATTACTCTTTTGTAGTATCAAGGTTCTCTTTTCTGATTTCAAGGAACATTTGTTCTGTTTCGCGAGGGCTGTTGAAAATAATTCTTGTACCCTCAGGCAATATTTTCCAACTAATCCGTGTTGATTTTTTTCTCGTTGCTTTGTAGGGGTTATAAGCGTTTCTTCAGACGGGCCATGCTTGAAACATCAGAATTTCTTAAAGATGACTGTCTGAAGATCAATTGCACAGTGGGTGTTGTGGTCTCAGAAATAGACTGTCCAAGGTTACATTCTATACAAGTTCCTGAGTCTGATATTGGTGCACACTTTGGCTTCTTGCTGGATAATGAAGAAGGCTCTGATGTTACCTTTAATGTGTCTGGGGAAAAGTTTCGTGCTCATAAGCTGGTATTAGCTGCTCGATCTCCTGTATTTGAGGCGGAATTCCTGAATGTGATGGAGGAAGACAATGATGAAGTATTTATAAGTGATATGGAACCTAAAGTCTTCCAGGTATGTTTTGGTTTCCTTGCTTGATATAGGCTGCACAGCTCGAATTTTGGACTATCCTCCTCCTTTCTGGTTTTGTATTCCTTTTAACTCGGTATCCTGTGTATTTATGGAGCAGGCTTTGCTACATTTCATCTACAAAGACACTCTAGATGAAGACGAGGAGCTTTCAATACCAAGTGCATTTTGCAGTCCATCAGAAATGCCGGTGGCAAAGCTTCTAGCTGCTGCAGACAGATACAATTTGCCTCGATTGAAACTGATTTCTGAGTCCATCCTCTGTCAGGGTATATCTGTGGATTCTGTTGCCAGGATCTTGGCCCTTGCTGAGCAGCATCATGCCATGGATCTGAAATCTATTTGTTTGAAATTTGCTGCTGAAAACCTCGTAGGTATGTTTTTGTCCCCAGTTGATGCGCAATTTTTAGTTTATAGAATTTAAGCAACTTGGTCTCAAATTGCCATATGTGACTACAGATATGATTGCTTTTGTGGTGTGTCTGGTTACTGCTATCTGGGGCTGGCTTGCGTAATTTCTAGTTTAGATTGATTGCACTGGTGATGAGGCTAGCATGTTTAAAATTTCAGTTTAGAACAATGCATGCGATCCTCATTTTGAGGATGTAAGAAGTCTGAACCTTGTTCGTCTTATCAATGGTGAAATTGCATCTTTTGCTCTCTCTTTTTCCAGAATTTGGTACCTTTTATACAAGGTTCCGACTAGAATTTGGTGTAACTGCATATGTTTCATTGTAACAATTTTTTTCACCAAACTTCTTTGGTATTTTGTTTGAAAGTGATGTCATAATCACCATCAATTATTGCAACAGATTCTACATGTAATGCTATTCATAACCCAGGTGCCCAGTTGCCAAAGGGCCTGGAATCTGGAAGGAAGCTTAAAGCTTTCATTGGTGCTTTTTGTATGCTAGCTGTTCCTTGTGCTAGGATTTACATTCTTTCGTTATTATTTTCTGTTAGTGCAGCTGTTATGCGCTCGGATGGCTTCGAGTATCTTAAAGAGAACTGCCCATCTCTACAGTCAGAGCTCCTAAAGACAGTTGCAGGATGTGAAGAGCAAGTCAGCGGAGGGGGAAATCGAAGTGTTTTTGCCCAATTTTCTGATGGCAATGAAACAAATGACAGGAGTATTAGGCAACGAGACTGGGATAATTTGGGCGTGAGAACTCAGAGCTTGTGGATGCCTCTCTCCGACGGAGGAGATGCAAGTGGTCCTAGCCCTGGCCAAGAAAGCTGAATGGTAAATATGTTGCTTTGGATGACCAATTAACATTTTCGTTTGCTGCCAGATCAAGAATGTGAAAGAAAAGGACTACATTGAAGAAACAAAAGAGTGGGGGGAGATTTTTCCCTCGTCTTCTTTTTGTTTGTCAAATCATTCATGTCTCTCATAGATTTGGGTTCTGTAGATTACTCCTGGATTTCTTGAATGTCAAAACAGCAGAGAAACTTGTCTGCCTTCAGTGTCTCGTTATTCGACTTATATTCAGCTGATCTGACTTAGCTCAAGCTGATGAGCTGTTATCTGTATTCCTGGGAATGCTGGTTAAATAATAGGGTGATTTCAGCACGTGAAAGGAATTTCTCGATCTGAAGTTCTTCTCTCCATCTATTCGACTTTCCTTTGTGAGGTTTTCAGACGAACTTTCTGAAAGATGGTTTGTGCCTCTCCCTCATTCTATTGAATTTAGGGGATATGATGCCCTGGATTTTCTTTTTGAGCTTTATTCAAGGAAGAAAGGGATGAAAAGAGTGAATGAGATGGTGTGGTGCCTTGCCACAGTGGGAACTCAGGAACTTTGTGATGGCAGGATTCTTGAACTGGGATTATACAGGAAGCACTTTTCGTGTTCCCGGATCTTATCTAGTGATTGGACGTCATTATTTGGGATGGTCTTGGCTACTGAATGCACGGTGATAGTCACACCGACAGGGCCAAACTTCATATTTTGTTGGTGCTTGAGCGATATGGTTTCTTCGACTAATTCCTTGTTTTACAAACCTGTCTTGGGGCTGTGCTTTGACATGTTCGTAATGTGCGGTGTCTAGTGGCTTTTCGCCACTTGAGATTCGTGAATGAGATCTCACAGTGGATTGTGAACGCGGCCATTGGAAAACGTACTATGACTTGATCTATAGGTAGAGAAACGGACGCTTGTTTTCAATGCATGAGCAGAAATGAACCTCTCCATAATCTTGGATTTGCATGACGCTGGATCAGATGCCACAGCGGTGTATTTCTCATGCATTCACGAATTATGACGTAAAAACTCATTTCTTAGGTAATCTAGGGAGTAGGTTCACTTGGCTTAGTTACTATGGGCTGGTCTATTATGACGCGGTAGTTCATTTCTGATATAATGCCTAGGGAGCAAGGGACGTCCTCTGGCCACGAGGATAAAGAACTGTTCACTCCGTCAATAGATCGTGTGAAGAGAATCTTGAGGTTTGATGTTTCGGGAAGAAATGTTTCGTGGCTATCCTTACACGTCTTAATCCACGATGATTTCCCTTTTTTTTTTTTGGGTCGGAATCCAAGATGAATTGGAAAATTGGAAAATGGGAATTCCGAATCAATGGGTAACCTCTCTCCATCGCAAACTTTGCCTGTGTTCAAGATTAGATCAATGGCCAATCCTAATCCATTTCCAAAAAACAACTTTGTAATATGGGATAAATGCACAAAAAAGTCTTAAAATTTGTGACAAAAGTACAATTGAATTCTGAAACTTTTAAAGAATATAATCCAATCCTAAAACTTATTTGCATTCTCCGTTTATCTAATTGAAGGGAGTTAATGGAAGTATCTTATTATACCAACTTGATAATTTTTTAGGATTTAATTGTAATTTTTAGAAAAATTTAAAATTTTATTGCAATTACGTAATAAATTTTACGATCTTTCTAATGTCGGAGAATCCGCTCGAACGTCTTTTCGAAATTCAGTTGTCTGAGATCGAAGAGCGCCGGGATTGCTGCAACTCCCATCTTCTTGCAATCAATTTCCGTATGGCGAGTCATAAGCGGGTATGGGCAATTTCCATTCATGGGCCCTTCCCACGCAGCAGCCTTTCCCAATAATTTAGTTTTCCCCCTCTCTCTTTCTCTCTCTAGTCAACCCCTGCGACTTTCTCTGTCCACTCTCTCTCTCTCTCTCTCTCTCCCTCCCTCCCCGCCATATCTTCAGTCCTCAGCTACATCACCCTGCTTCCCTTTGTCCTCTCATCCATCGACGCGGGGCTCATTCCATCGGATTTCCCCCACCGACCGCGACGGCAGATTCCGCCCCGCGTGATCGGAGCTCGCGTGCGCCGACGGCATGAGGAGCTTCTGCGGGGGCAAGTGTTCGCGGACGCTGAGGAGTCTGGTGAGGAGGAAGCAGGTCGATTCCGTCCACGCGAGGCGCGAGGGACATCAGCTGGCCAGGCGATTGTCGGTTCTCGACATCATTGCCATCGGTAACGCCTCCTCCGCTTCTTTCGCATCCCGTTCCTGTTGTCCGACCGAGCTCGGTTGATGCTGTCTGAACGATAGCAACTGTGAAATTTCTCAGTTTGGGCTGCTTGGTTTGATGCCTGCAACTGTGTGCAAACTTGTTGATTGAATTGTATGCGCTCTTCGGGATGTGGGATAAATCGCATTCGCAGTATTATGGTCGTGTGGTAGCCGGTACTTTTGTGTGTGTGGAAATCGGTGGTAATAATGCTTGGAAAAACAAATGCCATGTCATTTTCCATCAGGAGTTGGGGCGACTGTCGGAGCTGGGGTGTATATTCTCGTTGGGACAGTGGCTAGAGAGTACACCGGACCTGCTTTAACCATCTCCTTCCTGATCGCTGGAATCGCTGCTGCGCTTTCTGCATTCTGTTATGCGGAGCTTGCTTGTCGATGTCCGTCTGCTGGGAGTGCCTACCATTATACGTACATATGCATTGGCGAGGGGTAACCATTCTAGCTCTTTATTCAACGTTGAGTTCTTGATGTGACTAAGCCCTGAGACTGTTCATCTACACTTCCATTGGGAGCATAATAGTTGTAGGATGATATTCTTCCATGATTACTACGACAGTATCATTAAGCTGTCCCTCCATTGTGGTCAGAGTTTTTTGAAAATAAGCTAAATGATTTTCTAGGTTTACATCCTTATGTCATTGGCTCATTCATCTGCCATTGCTCCCAGAGTTGCTTGGTTGATTGGTTGGTCACTGATCCTGGAATACACAATAGGCGGTTCAGCTGTTGCTCGGGGTATCTCCCCAAATCTGGTGCGCTATTTTCATAACTGGTAATTACATGTTATAAAATCAAAACCCTGTTATAATTAATATGTGAGAACACGTGTAAACAGTTTGCTCATTTTCTCCATCCAAGCTGTTGGCACCGTCCTTCATTGCTATAGCACTTTATAGCTGTAACTCAAGGGATGCAATGGTACTTGAGAAAAAGTTTAGTTTAGAGTCTTTCACCGACAAGTCATTATCTATTGGATTGATGAAGCCCTGGTTTAATGCACACAACCTTATTTGGCAGAAAATGCTGTAGTGCTTAACCATAAAGAGAACAGAGTAAATCTTTGTAAGTCCATCATCTACTGCAGAGTTTCTTAATAGCTCAATGTAATGTATTGGTGGGAGAATAATCAAGGAGCATCAGAAGACAAATCTTAGTAAGCCTTTAAATAGATATCAACGCACCATAATAGTCCTTTTGAATTATTATGTGACTACATTGTCCTTGTCTTTCTTTGGTATTCACAATCAACTAATCTTATCCTGGATAGCATGTAATTTATGGACAGAAAATCCAAGTCTGATAAGCATGACTTAATAACTCACAAAGTTTTTAGTCATAATGTCAAAATCTCCAAATGCAAGCAAGAAGATTGTAGTTACGGAATTGTGAAACACCTAAAATTCCTAGCCAAGTACTTACTTTGATCCCCAAATCGCTTTAAGATACTATAGGGATTAAAAAGGTGATATTGTCGAACAGAAGGCTTTCTCATAGAAAGAACTTAGGGTCACTTCTGCTCTTCTTATTTTCATGCTGTTAATTACTGATGGGGTTTGGATTGGATATCATTTTAAGAGTTACCGCCAACATATAGGTTCCTCCTCTCACATTTTCTAATGCTAGGTAGGATCATACCAGGCAAATTGTTTTTGGAAGTCTCAACTTATACGAAAATATCTGTAGGTTGATTATGACATTTTGCATAGAAACGGAGTTTTAGTCCTCATACTATACACTGTGCACGATGTAATGCAGAGCTGGCATCACCTATGGCTTTCTTGAGAGAAGATTTTGGTTAATGTACGTATTGAAACATGGTAAAACACACTCACGTGTAAGTATATGTCTCTTTCCAAAAGGATTTTATGTTTGTCTATCTATAGTCTAATTTGGACATGCTAGGTAGTATAACAGTGTCAGGGAGAGAGTGAAAAGGTCCTGATAGAACGGTGACTAGTTTTTTGTCATTTTGTGCACACTCCCCCTGGTATCCTTCTATCTAAGGTGCACTTGCTTCGGACAACTGTCACACTGCAATTGCATTGCCACAAGTATAGTGGGTCTAAACACAAAAATGATAAGTGTGTGCTTCAACCAATATTTATTTTTTCTCCTTCATCTCCATTTCTTTCATATCTTAGCGAACAAATAGTAATAATGAAGAGAAAGAGAATAACGGGGATCCGTAGTCTCTTTGATAATCTGTATTATCCTGCTTCCTCCTTTCCTTCAGGCTGTGTTTTTCGGAGGAGAGAATAAGTTACCCTCTTTTTTGGCTCGTCATACTATACCGGGGACTGGCATTGTAGTTGATCCTTGTGCAGCTGCCTTAGTTATTGTTGTGACAGTGCTTCTGTGCATAGGCATCAAGGAGGTACCATTTCCTTTTATTACTTCTGAAGCTCTTTTTTCCTCGGTGTTTTAGATTGAATCTTTGAGTATTGGTTTCTCTCTAACTGTTTAATTAACTTTTCAGAGTTCAATGGCGCAAACCGTCGTTACGACAATAAATGTCTCTGCCATGATTTTCATAATTGCAGCTGGTGGATATATAGGTTTCAAAACAGGATGGGTGGGTTATGAACTTCCCAACGGGTAAGCTACAGTTTTGGTACTCCCCTTGCTATGTGTTTAGAGACAGGCAGAAACTCAATATTGTACATGAACACGATAGGTACTTTCCTTATGGGGTCACTGGAATGCTTGGCGGGTCTGCAGTTGTATTCTTTTCATACATCGGCTTTGATTCAGTTACCAGCACAGCTGAGGAGGTGAGGATTTTCCGAGTGTACAAGCTATTCAGATAGTTGTATAGAAAAGATGCAGATAGAGTGTAACAAGAAAGTAATAAGCTCATGCTGTCTTTCTTTTCAATATGGTTTGCAACGAAATTATATATTAGAATAAGATGCCAAATGAAGGACGCCAGGATAGATCTCAAAAGAATTACCTGGATTTTGTCTATCTAGTGTGTCCTGTGGCAAAAAATGTGAGTATGCAAGAAGCAAGGCAGAATGAGAGGTTGCCAAACATTTGGTCCCATGACTTTTTCAAAATTCTCTTTTGAGTGAAGGAGTTCAACATATATGAAAATACATTCTTAACCATTATTTTCCTTCATGACGAAATTCAAATTGAGAATCATTCCGATGTCTATATGTTCTCTCTCTCTTAAATGAATAGTGTTTCATACTCTGCCATGTCAAGCTAGGGTCCAAGGTCTCTTGAAGAGTTTTAAACCTGTGATAAATTCGGACTCATATCCTTCTTCCTGGAAATGTGTGCATGTTGCATTTAATGTTTTTTCTTTTTTGTTGAACTAATGTTGCATTTAATTAGTTTAATCCAGCATAAGCAACTTTTTTCTTTTTGAATAACCAATTAAGAGAGAGCAGGCAGTTGATAAATCTCAAGGAAATTAATCAACACGTTTGTGGCACAAAATTGTAAATAGTCATTGCAGGTGAAGTAAATTGTGCAGTTCGACCAAAAACAAAAAAAGAAGAAGAAGTAGTAAATTGCGCAGGCTTTATCAGAGGCAAGACATAGATAGGTCTATTGAAGATGAAGTAGACAACATGATGATAATTTGGGCAAAATGTCAATGTTTATCTAATATTGAAGTTGATAGCTTGAGTACTTTCTTATGACTTGACACAAAAATACTTCTAGTTCCGGTCACTTGCTCTCTTACTGGTAGTGGTATAGAGTTGGTTCATCCTTGAAGTTATTATTATGTTACAATGATTGACAGAATTTAACTACTTCTGGACTATCTTCACATCTTTTCTTGTTGAAAACTATCAAACCTCGATTTGACTTCAGATTTATGTGACAGGTGAAAAATCCTCAACGAGATCTGCCCATGGGAATAGGGATAGCACTGTCAATATGTTGCATATTGTACATGCTTGTGTCTGTTGTTATTGTTGGCTTAGTACCATACTATGCATTAGATCCGGACACCCCAATTTCCTCAGCATTTTCTAACTATGGAATGCGATATGCAGTGTAAGCATGATATTCTGCTTTTAACATGTGGATAAACAATTTAAGCTTGAGTACACCTCACACAGATCGAATGGTTGAAGGTGTGCTTTTTATATGGCAGATATATATTAACCACTGGAGCAGTCATGGCTCTATGCTCAAGTTTGATGGGTTCAATTCTTCCTCAGGTATGCAATAATTGTGGCTTTTAGCCTCATTGTATCAAGTAATAGTGCCCGTTTCTAGTCAGTGACTATTGAGATCTTCTAACTTTCATTCCCTCTCCTGCTTGGACATGATAGAGCTGTCATCTGAAGTATTTCACTTGTTCATGATATCAAAAGGTTATAGATGTTGATTTACTCAGTCCTCTCTTAGATCAATCTATAATAGATGTAATTCAATACCTATAATTTTGTATCCCATCATTCTCGTCAAGTATGAAGTTGACTTTGACTCTTTTTGTAATCAAAGTAACTGTCTAGCCATAAAACACAAATGTGTTCGAGAGTGAACTCCTTTTCAGCCATGAATCTTGAACTTTCGTTTCAGATATAAACAAATGCACTCAAAATTTAGTCTGAAATTTCCTATTCCTTTGCGTTCATCCAGTATCAAGCTGCTATGGCTCGTTCTGTAGTTAAAACAATTCCTAGTCAGGAAACAAAAGTATGTTTAATCGAGTGAATGTAAACTCCTCTTTTCAGCCACGAATCTTGATGGCAATGGCTAGGGATGGACTGTTGCCATCATTCTTTGCAGATATAAACAGACACACTCAAGTTCCAGTAAATAGTACAGTGATGACTGGTGTTCTGGCTGCAGCCCTTGCATTCTTCATGGATGTCTCACAGTTGGCTGGGATGGTAAGTCAAATAGTAATTGGAATTGTATATTGAGATTTTTGGGTCACAACCACTTGTTTATAAATGTTCTATAATATGGAGGTCACTTGCTTACCTGTGCTATCTGGATGCAGGTTAGTGTGGGTACGCTTCTTGCTTTCACCACTGTTGCAGTTTCTGTCCTGATTCTCAGGTATGTTCCACCAGATGAAGTGCCCTTTGCATCAGGACTCCAGGAGTCGATTGGTTCGGTATCTTCGCAGTACAATAATGACCTCAAGGGAACTGCTTCGATGGATTTTGGATATTCTCTTGTCTCATCCAAGGAGGATGATCAGCTGTTTGAGACAAACGAGTCTTCAATCGAAGACGATATCATGCAAAAACAAGTAACTATAGGTATGGAAAGACTTACTAACCTACTTCTTTGTCATTCGCAGTACTGTAAAGGTTCGTTTGTCATAATCGTGGGAATTGCAATTCTGTCCTAACATGTCTGCTGAATTAGTCCAAGAACCCTCCTCTTCCTCCTGCACATCTTCGTCCTCTATTTAAGCTCGCAATGGTCAGTTTTTTCTTTGCCAGCTATTAGGTGGATGAACACTGGCTAAGCGGGTCCTCTTCATTGTGTAAAATAGTCTTTCCCCTCTTAGTACTAAGCAAGTAGACATACCTTTTAGAATACCAGTAGCTTCCTCCTTTTATTATGGACAAAATAGCTGGTCTTTGTGGGTTTATGTTTGAAAGGGTAAAATTTTTCCCATAGTGCACTGCCTCTGTTTCCACTATATGCACATGTTCTTTCTTTAATTTTGACTTGGACATATACAGATGACAATGAAGAACGAAGGCGGAAGATTGCTTCCTGGAGTATAGCTTTTGTGTGTGTAGGAATTCTTATACTAGCATCTGCTGCTTCAGTCGAAGGCCTTTCAAGGTTGGCCAACCTTTCATTTACTCCCGTCACTCTATTCTCAGAGCAAGTTGTTAAATCTTGAGCCTGTCGTGAGACAATTTTCACATTTGACATGTAGTTTAGCTATAGTCGTCCATCTTGAACTTTCTATAGATATATTAGATTGGCTTTAATCATCTCAATGGAGCTTAATTCATATCAATGAACAAACTTTTGGGGATCAATAGTTGACTCTACCAGGTAAGTGCTGAAAGGCTGATGAGTATTGATTGTCTCGGGTTATTAAAGTGATTCACAAGGATGAGTCCTCCCCTCAATTGTTGAATAGCAGTGGCCCATATGCTTGGAGTTGTTTGCAGAATAGGTAAATGAAGCAGGTTTTATATATTTAAATCCACAACAGAAGCATGTTTAGCACAATAAAACGCTGATGCTTTCTTGACACACATGCATGCACAAAACTCCCATAGAAGCACGCAATCACCTCGATCTCCTTCGTCTTGAAATTTTGGCAGTGACTATCTTATGCTTCATAGCTCCTTACTGCTTTAACTCGACAGCGTTGTTCGTTTGCTGTTATGTGGGTTGGCTGGAGTTGCTGCCTTAGGCAGTCTGGTCGTGCTGGCCTGCATAGAACAGGATGATGCAAGGCATGACTTTGGACATGCAGGAGGTAACTTCTATGGCTGACAAGTGTCGATATACCATGGTTCAGTCCTAATCAGGCTAGGTTTTCTTCAGGAGTTAATAAATTCAATGCTTAAATGATCCAAACTGTCATTGATTTTCCTTTTAACAGGTTTTCAATGTCCGTTCGTCCCTTTCTTGCCTGTTGCCTGTATTCTTGTCAACACCTACCTATTAGTTAGTCTTGGGTGAGCATCCTTACCCTTTTTTGCCCCCCTCAACGATTTATGCATGCCACCTATTTGCTCTATCTAACTGATCCGATTATCCATTTGACAACTGGATGACCAGGTTGGGAACATGGTTCCGTGTCTCGATATGGATGTTGATTGGAGCTCTAGTCTACATTTTCTATGGCCGGAGTCACAGCTCATTGAAAGGTGCTGTCTATGTTCCGGTAGCCTACGCTCATGAGATTTATCAAGCCTCATCCAATCATCAAGCATAGTTCCTGCAAAAATTACTCGTGAGTCCCATTGCAGCAGGTCATGAATAATCGCCCCATGGTTTATTTTGATTCACGGTACTTCATTTGGTAATAATAGGGTCTCGTGGAGAGGACAAAGTGAATTTCCTCCCTCCCTCTTTGTACATTAGTCTTCAGGGGAACCTGAAGGTCTCGCTCTTTTGTTGTAAAGACAGTCGAATTACACAACATCCCTTGTATCAATTTTCAGCAACGCCCAATGAAGATATGTTTCATAGGAGGCATAAGCTGACAGAGAATGCCCGAAATAGACATGTTTGTGCCAAGGAACTGTGCATTGTCCGAATAAGCTGAAGAAGCGAACACCAATTCCATTCAACTCGGATCATTGATCTTTACATGAATGACTTGATGGACAAAATTAACATGGGAAGATACTCAAGAGCCAGAGTGAAGATCGCACCAAGAACGAATATCAAAATGAACGCAACTAATATTTTCCCGACGTACACCAAACTGATAGTGGGTTTTCCTACATCCTTCGCGACCCTCGAACCGTCGGTGTTCTGCAAATGCATCAATACAGGATAGACTGCATCAGTAAGCTTGTGAATGCTCAGTAGCTACTGGTAAGATCCACCTCACCCGTAAATCAACAGTAATGTAAACTCATTTAAGGATTCATGTGAAAGTAATCACTGACTTTTTTTCTGCTTCCTTATGATAGAAATGGCCGAAAACTTACAACTCGCTCAAATAGAGATCACTGAGTTGGCGAGAGATAATGAACAGAGGTCCTAACATTTCTACTGAAGATGACATCGCCTAAGAGCAGGGTAAACATCTCGGTGAACATCCGAGATCAATCACATCACTTTAACAACAGATCATAAGATCCTTGAGATCCCATAACATAGCTTTGACCCTATATGCCTATGACTCGTTTCCCAAGAGATTTGTGCAGCGAAAGATCCTGAATTCAAAACTTTTTACGCCAAAAATACTCTCTTAAACAAAGGTATTCGTGCTTGGATGGCAGCTCAAGATTAGCCTCGTGAAAACTTTATATTCCTTGAGGAGTTTATACCCGTGGAAACTCTCTTTAATGGCACCATTTTAAACAAATTTTCGCAATTCGATCCGAACATTAACAACAACCTTACCCGTAAAGGCGATCGCGCCATCCTTTGCTGAAACCCTTCACCTTTATCCCCGCCTGATCAAGGAGTGCAATCAGAAACGAATTCGCAGATAAAATTCGCAAAAGAAAAGCACAATAGAACCGAACGGTGACATCAAAAGCCGCCGGATCTTATGGTTTTCCGATCCTCCAAGAAAATGTGAATTACCAGTATAATCCACTTCAATGACAGTCTGCAACCTCCATCCAGAGCCGTAGTCCACGAGGGCCGAATTAGGGCCGAAAGCCACAGCTTCCTCTCCTTCTTTGACTGCCTCAATGTACAGAGCAAATGGGGACCCACCCTCCAGCTTCTTGTTCATCACCCGCACGGCGAATCCGGCCTCCGCGCCTGCCGCGAACCTCCTCCGCTTGCCGGAGCTCCTGCAGACCACCTCCAGGAACTGTTTTCAATCCCCACGAAGGGCCGTCGAGCATCAAAAACGATTACCCAACTCAACGCTCAAAAGAAAAAATCGACACGCAGGTCCATCGAAAGGCGATGCTGAGGGAAACCCATTCCTCCGAATTGTTATTACAGGGAAGGATTCGCGACACGTCGACACAACCAAAACGCATCGCGGAAACTTCACGATCGGATTTGTCGAGCAATTGGAGGAGGTACACGCTTGCCAAAAAGGAGTTGAAGAGACCAAAGAGGGAGAGCTTACCGGAGGGGGGAGCTGTTGAGGAGGACCGACTTCTGAAACCTCCTCGGTGTCATCCGCCATCTCGATTGAGCTCAGACTGCCTTGCTGAGAAAATTAAATTGACGCCTGACGGGCATGAGCGTCAGTTGGAGGAATCCTGGTCAACGGCTAATTACAGAAAATAATAAATAAATAAAAAGGTCAATAATTTTGATCTGGGCTGATAAGATTGTTGGCCCACCTAAAAGTCAAACCCAACATCAAGGCCCATTTTCGGCCCAAAAGAAGAGAAAAAGATATTTATATATTTTCGTAATGATCTGCCTTTGTTTTTTTCCTGAATTAAATTTGGACTTGATTGGAAAAATAACCCAAGTTAGGGGGGTTGAACTGCACCAAGAGAAGTTTAACGATCCGATTACGAAAGTTGACAAATTTAGAGAACTAAACTTGGACTCATTCCTCGCAACAATAATCGGCACTTAACATGGCTAAAAACTTTGAAAGTATATAATATCAAAACTCGTTTTGTGGAAAACTGTAAAGATTGTAGGGTGGGCAGATCTAATGATCTTGTCCACACCTGATCAGCCCAAAGAGGAAAAAGGCTTGGGGTCGGACTTGTATGTTTGGCTTAGGCCCGCTCGGACCCGTAATTCATATTGGACTCATATCATAATTTTTTAATCATGAACAAATTTAGGTAAGGATTCTAGAATTGATTCGCTTCCCACTCCCCCCCTAATTAGGTCTATTTCCCAAACATCAAAATAGGTTTTCGTTCTTTTGGGCAGTGCCTTCTCTAATTCTCTTTACTAGTTACAAGGAGCCCTTCTTTTCTAGGTCCTTAACTTACCATCTTGCATTGTTACTGCACACAAGATTAAAATCATTTCTCATTCATTAGATTTTGCCCAATTAGTGGTAGATAAAACAAATATTTAGGCTCCATCTGCTTCGTGAAAAATGAATAATTTGAAAAAAAAAATTTACAAAAATTATCTCTTACGTCGCTTGCAAAACAAGTAAACAAAAACATTTTCATCGTTCACGAAAATATATTAATATAAATCATTTTCGAAAAAAATATTTTCATTGACTAATTATTTCAAATAATATGAAAAATTATTATTAAAAAATATTTTTTAAATAATTCATTTTTTGTGAAATGATACGACACTCAGTCTCCTCAATTCACCAATTTGGACGAGGTTCCACTTCTTGCATCCACTTCCGTACCAAGTACAATCTACCGGGCCTAATTTCTTTTTATTTATTTTGTTTTTAAAATTTAATTTTTTTATTTATTTTTTGAAAAATACATCATAAATCATTAGTCAAGCAAAATTACTCTTTTAATTTGGGAAAAATCCAAAAAGGGCCCGAAGTCTTCATGTTTTCTCAAATAGGCTGAGTGTTGTTTCAAAAAGGGCCTGGTCTTCATTTTTTTCAAATATGGGCAAAATGATTTAATAAGATTGAAATGATCATAAAATTTCAAAAAAGGGCTGAGTTAAGGGTATTTTAGTCTTTTCACTTATTTAATTTTTTCCTTTTTTATTTTTCTTTTTTTTTTTCACCACCAAAGCATATAACAATTCTTACGCAAAAAAAAAAAAAAAAAAAGTTGAAAATTGAAAATATTTTTCCCACGATTATTTCACTTCACGCGAGCTCGTTCAATTAGAAGAAGAACCTGAAACCCTTGGCGAGGAGACCGGAAACAGCGGCAGCAGCCGCAGCTCCGCCTCGCGCGGCGTCGTGGCCGGCGAAGGGTGCAAGAAGAAACCCTTCTCCCGAATCGCCCGCTCCTCCGCCTCGGGATCCAAGCCGGGGCTCTCGACTCTCTCGTCCGGGGTGTAATTTGCCGCGGCGGCTGCGGCGGCGGCCGAGGCGGACGACCGGGTGAACGGGTCGTGGATCAGCGGGGTCACCGGGCTGAGGACGAGGGACGGGAAATCGAGGATGCTCGGGGAGAGGATCTCCGGCTTCCGAGGCGAGAACCTGGGGCCAACCTGGGCCGAGAAGGGGACGAGGGGGTTGATCTTAAAGTTCTTGAGGGAGTTCCGGCGCTCGTAGAGCTTGAACCCGGATCCGGAACCCGATTTCTTGGGTGTTGACTTTATGGGGGGATGTTGTGGATCTTGGAGGCTGAGGGCGGCGTGGGGTCGGGCTTGGGGGCGGTGGTGGTGGGGGATCCGGTGAGCATCTGAACGACCTGCTTGAAGGAGGAGGTGTCGGCCTGGACGAAGGTGGTCGGGTAGGGGTTGGCGGGTTCGGATCGGGTCAGGGGTTTGGGAGAGGGCTGAGGCGGGGGGTGGTGTTGGTGGGGGGCTAGTCCACCAGGGTTAGCGGCGGTTCTTGACCAGGCGACCCCGGCCCAGTCCCGGGCGACGGCCGGCGGTCCCCGATCTGGGCGGGGACCGCCGGTCCTCACCCAGATCCGGGAGAGGGCCAGAGGCCCTCGCCTCTGACCGGCGGGGTCGCCGGCGACCCCGCCGGCCTCCGCCCCGCCCGCCGACCCCCACCAGCGGTGGGCCGGGGCCACAGGCGGGAGGGGCAGCCCTCCCGCCTGTGCAGGAGTTTTCTTTTTTTTTTTTAATCAGGAAAAAGAAGAAAAATGAATAAAAAAATTAAAATGTGAAATGACGCAAACGCCCTTCAGGCCGACCCTTTTTGAAACATTATGAACTTTTTTAATTGAAACATACTATGTCCTTTGGGCTCTTTTAAACTTCACTTTGGTCTTAATTGAAAAAACATGAGGACTTTAGGCCCTTTTTTGAAATTTTCCCTTTTAATTTTGCATTATTTGTTTATTTTGTTTCGGGTTTTCTCATCTGTGCATCGTAAACAACGAGACCAACGGGACTGCCCTGAAAACCACAACCAACGATTGAACCGAAGCGCGCGCTCGCTCTCCTCTGTCTCTCTCTCTCTGTGTCAATCGCTTCCCCCACAGAAATTTGTTTCCTCAACTCGGGATTGCTCGAATTCAATCAAAAGTTGCTTCCTCTTTCTTTGGGGGGTGTTCAATGGACACGTCACCGTCGAAGATGGCGCCGTTGTCGGCGAACTTGACCTCCATTTGCACACCCAGATCGATCGATTCGAGCGATAAGCTTTGTTATGGGCTCCAGTTCAAAGGAAAAGGAGGACCCATGAAGCGAGTCAAGGCAATCGTGCCGGTGCCCAACGGTTCTGCTTCTCACTCTGCTTCCAATGGGGTTAGTTTGTGTTCTTCTCTACTTCTTGTCCATGAATTCAGCATGTGTTTATGTTCTTGTTCACTCATTTGGTTGTATTGGGCACATCAGTCTCGTCGTTAGCTTCTTCATTTTCTGTGTAAAGTTCAAACTTTTACAGATGCGCAGCTGTAAGCATTCATTCACTCCAAAGCATTGTCATTATGAATGCTGCATATATGTGGACGCCTGCTTTTTTGGTAGAAATTGGATATCTTAGGCCTGAGATATTCACGAGAGAGAGAGAGAGAGAGAGAGAGGACTTGTAGTTGGGGATTTAGATGGGCATTCTTGAAAAATTTTGGAGGCTGTGATTCAGAGCCTGCCGCATTAGATTATGGAGTAGTGAGATAAGCAATTAATACCTTGAACTTTGCTAGTCCTCATATTTTATGTGGAGATTCCTTTATGAGGAAAGTGAATTAGTAAGTTTCTTTCAAGAGATGTCCTTCATGAGGAAATATATCTACTTGACTCTGGGAGATCGGTTGAAATTCTTTTGATTTTTGGAGTTATTATTGAAAAATTTTAGTGCAGGTGGCTGGTTACTTTAGATCGTGAAAGGGAAAAGGTAAAGGTACAAAAAATGAAGTAGTGTCAACTGCAAGGTAAGAAAAATCTAGAGGAGATGCAACTAACAAGATTTGGCCATATAGAGGAATATGCAAGAGATTTGCAGGGAGCAATTTAAGATTGCAAGCCAAAGCAATTAGAGCACTAGGTCGAGGAAGGAAATTTGATGAACTGGGGACTCAAAGGAGAATGTGATTTTTATGATCGAGAAGCTGTATCCAGTGTATTTAGCTGCGCCTGCATTAAGCATTAAGAATAAGTTCACCAAGTTCATACAATAGGAGAAAGGCATAAAGCTTTACTTGAGTTTTTGGGAGTTGATTGAAAAGCCTCTTAATTTCTATCTGAATATTTTCTAGGCTCAATTTCAGTATGACATAGGTAGACGTATTTATCATGACTGATTGCTTCTGAAGTTCTTGGTCAGTTGAGCATATAAAGTAAAGATGGTATATGTGCAGTTAAATGGTTGATTCGTTTAATCAAAGCTGATTAAGGACAAGTGGATTCTGGTGATGAATAATTTGAGAAAAGTTTCTCCATCTTGCAGGCTGAATCAAGGTCTGTTGCTGATGCACATAAAAGAATAAGCAGTGTTGAATCGCTGTTCTGTTATGATAAGCCTATTCCAGAAGAGAGGATTGAGAAGCCGGTTGGTTTGTCTTTAGAAGAAAAAATAATCGGAGATCATCCTCGATGTGAGGATTGCTGTGCGAAAGGTGCAGTCCTCTGCTCCACTTGTTCTGGTTCTGGACTTTATGTTGACTCTATAATGGAGAGCCAGGGAATCATAGTCAAAGTTCGCTGCTTAGGTAAACTCTCCTTTGTTTTTCCAACACTCGCTATCTTCTGATTACTCATGTATGCATTTACTCAACTGAGCACTCAGTTTTTCAACCTTCTCTCTTTGGGAGTTGCCACTCTAATTCAGTGTCATATCATCCTTTTGGGTGAATTTCTTGATTGAATGGTGACACTGTCGCAAAAGGCTAACTTATCCTTACATTGAACAACTCAGGATATATATCTGTTATAGTCCTCTGCTCTTTGCTGTTTGTAGCTTGGTCTGGGTTTTGTTGTGGAATCATTAGTGATTGCGCTGCCTCATTAGGCTTCTCCAAGAATATTTTTTTTCTTTCTGTTTATTTGGGAAGAAGAAAAGAGGAGGGGGAAGAAAAAGGGGGGGGGGGTTGGAAGAAGGGGGAAGGGGGGGAGTATAAAGAATGAGCATGCAAGGAACATTTTCTTTTACTTCTACCCAAAGACTCTTCCTTTTTAAATTTCATCCTTGCAATGAGTCTTTCTCTTCTATTTTGGAGCCACAGCCACTCAATGTTTTAGCTGCAGAGTCTGAAAGAAAAACACAATTTACTTAACAAACTTTATGACAATGTTTTGGTTTACCCTAATGTGGGAATATAGTTCAGTTTTCCTTTGTTTGAGGTAGAATTAAAAGAGATAAAAGATACTCTTTGTACATGTTTGTTTATGTCGATTTTGCAGAAAAAACATATATTTCTTTACATTGATGGAACAAATGTAGAGAACTAATGGGATAGAAAATTTTGGGTGGGGATCCATCTTCATAAATTAATTGTATTCGCACTATTTAGAATTCTTTTTTCTGCCAAATGATTTTGAACTTTTTTATTTAAATATAACCAGTTACTGACTTCTCCTTCTTTTACCTTTCTTTTTCTAAAACATGTAGACTTCCCTGCATCACCAACAACCCCCCCCAAAAAAATGCCAACTCCTGCATCTGTCCCTGGACTTCTCAATTCATTTTGAGTGTTTATTTGTGGGAAAAAAGAGAAAGTGGGTAATCAGAAGAATATGAATTTGTGAGAAGAAGAAGAAGAAGAAATGGGGAAATTCAAAAAAAGTTTTCAATTTTCTCTCCCACTTTTCTTTCCGCACCTTATCCAAACAGACCACAGGAGGAATTTCTGAGGATATCCTTCCATAGTGCTGATCGATGTTCTTGATGTTCATCTTGGCTATGTAAATATCTGATAGGAATTTTGCCTACTTTTTTCATGTTCTTGCTTTAGAAAGTCTCGATCAAGAATTTTTTAGGGATGCATCTTCATTTTTACTATTTGGCTTCCAAAACAGTTATGAATATTGTTGTGATTCGTCTTGGTGAGTACACTCTGAAGATAAAGTTTGAAAAATAACTTCTTTGAATTTTTATGTCACCTCCCTTGTGAATATGTGAGCAAATTATGTAGAGAAATGCATCTAAAATATGTGAGTCTGAAGTAATTTCAAGATTTTAGAAGTAGCCTAATCATTTTTTATGCGTGCAATTTAAGTGTTGGTATTAGCTTGAGCGCCATTATGGCATGTTATCAATGCATTTGACTGAATTTGTCAAATTAATGTTTTGTCTCATGTTTATTTATTTTTTTTTTTTTTTTTTTTTGGGTTTTCTTCATATCAAGGAGGATCTCACTTTGCCTGTCAAACGTGGATTGCATGATATTTCCCTCATTCACCTCTCCTTTGAACGGGTAATGGGAAACAGTTCATTAATGTTGGGAGCATGCACAAACATCGGTAGTTCTTAATTCCGAATTAAAACATCGCACAAATGGTGAAATAGAGACAATCAAGCAAAAGACCAAACATTTAAGTAAAAGAAGAAAGAAGGCCAAAAACAAAAGGAGACCCAAAAAGGAAAAAGACTTGCTGAAAAGAAAGATAAAAAGAGGAGAACTTATCAGGCATTAATCTTAAATCACTAATTACATCAATTTCTCAAAATGAAGCTAAGGCTGTAGGTCGGTGATGCCTCTGTCATTGTGAAATGGCCACTCAATGACACTTTAGTCCTGGTTAAGTTGTGTTTCCTCATTGGAGAATGCTGTCTATGGCGTAATATGAGATGATGGTCAGTCACGTCCTTGCTCTCCTCGTCTTGTTCCCACAGGATTTTGTTAAAGGCATCCTTCCATATGATGAAATCAATTGTATGTCCTAGAACTTGCTCAAGACGTTCTTTCATAAGATGAATATCCATTGTATGTCCTAGAACTTGCTGGTATTCTGTATACATAACATGACATACATCATGTGATTGGATCATCCTTCTGACTATAGATTCAGGGGATCCGATTAAAAAAAATATCTTGGGCAGTTGTTTAAGTGATTTATCTTATTTCACGAGATGAGTCCTGATTTCCAAATTGGTTGCCATCCATGCAGGTTGTGGTGGAACCGGGAATATAATGTGCTCAGAATGTGGCGGTCGAGGTCATCTAGGAGCAATTTGAGTTTTTCATGGTTTGTTTCTCCTGTGGCTCTTCTGCCAAATCTTGTCCACTGGGACTTTCATTTTGAAACTGCAAAATTCATGGATATATATATTTTTTTCGAGTTACTTTTGCTTCATGCAATCGGTGTCGCAGTGATCGACTAAGGAACAGAGTTAGCAATTCAATCATGGTGATTTTGTCAAGCCGCAATTAAAGAACAGGTGATTGTACTGCTGAAGCTTTTGTATATGCAATGGTAAGAACAAAAAAACTAGTCCCGAAAAGAAGAAAACTAAGGAAACATCAGTATGGTTCTCTGTGAATTGTTTTGCTGTACAGACTCTTTACTGACCCGACGAGAATGTCGAGCTCTCTATGAAACAGCAGTTCGCTTCCAAGTAGTGTGCTCTAATGCCCATATCTCTGCATTTCTTCAAGTCGAGATGGGATGGTCGAGTCAAACCGATGGTTGTTTGGGTTCTCTGCATAAGCAACATAGTATGCCGAAACAGATGCTTGCGCCCACGCCACTGATATCCGACACTGGAAAGCGAAAACTAAGTTAGAAACTTAGATAACCATTTCCGACTACCACCGACAAAGCTAAGGACGAGAGTTGAAATTGGTTAGCATAACCTTACCAGGAAATAGCCAATCAAGAAAGCATACAGGGACACCTCTGTAGCATAACTCCTTTGAACTGCTAGTGCCCATGAACCGCCCGTCAGGGCAGATATTGCTCCTCCAGTTAGGCCACAGAAGAAACAAAACACGCCGGTCAGATCAGAGTCGATCAAGTGTCGTATTCCGGCCCTATTGAAATTCTCCCAGGCATCCCTCGATGCTGGCACAAACCCTTTGTTGAGTGCTCCGACGTGGACAAATCCCCATCTGTTCCCGTATCTAATCAGGGTTGATGCGATGCCAGAGTAGCAATCGGTGCACGAGAACATGAATTCATCTGACCCTCCTGCGATCGAGCTGAGCGCACGTGCAGAGCCTCGGACAGTCCCAATGATCGGGACCATGGCGGAACCCATAGAGACGCTCCCGACCAGGTATTTCATCGTATCGCAGGCAGCCACACGAGTGCCCACGATTTAACCCAGAAACAAAGTTCATGTATTTGATACGAGCTATTGCGGATTGCAACAAGTTCTTGACGACATGCATGGTCCATGTCAAGTGGAGCAAGATGATGAAGATGAGGACGTCGTCCCAGGTGGTCGCGGTGGCAGTCGCTCCTCCGATCCCACACACCAAGAAGCCCGAGTAAGCGACGGAGACTACAATGGAAAGTCCGACCAAGATGGTCGTGTTAGCCGGTGCGAAATCTGTGGATCCCCATAGAATCTTGCCAGCATATACAAAACGATGGTTAACCCAGCAGCCGTACAGCGACTGTATCAGCCCGGAGATAATCGCGACTATTCCGGCGGCCAAACCAACCGAGGACTCGATCATCACAAGCAACACACCGAATGCACAAGTCAACAAGGGACTCAGCCAAAATGCCGCCCTCAAGGCTCTCACAGGGTTATGCAGGATGTAGAAGTGCCATGAGAAACCAGCGATCCCAGCAGATGCCACGGCGGTGAGGAGCGGAGGGTACCACTTCACTGGGTGGAAGTGGTGGCTCTTCGCGGAGAGGAGACCGCGGACTGTGAGGACTATAGTCAAGATCGCCACCAGAATCAGCTGAGCGTAGAAGAGAACCGCAAAGAGCCGCTGGACGAATGGCGAGGCTGCCGCCGCGGTTTGGTTCTGCGTTCCCTGCTGTTGTGGCGGCAGCTGCTGCCGCGGCAGTGGCGGCGCTGCGGCGGCAGTGGCGGTGGTGGCTGCTGCCGCGGCCGTGGCGGTGTTGGTTGTGCCTGCAATCGCACTCACCTAATCAGTCGCCTATACAATCATAAGGGTCGACCTCCATGCTGCTCACAGAGGGGAGAGAGAGCGCGCGATAAAGATAATGGAAAACAAGAAAATGCCCAGATACAGAAACGGATCAAAGATGATGCGCAAGTCATGAATAGAGCCAATGGGAGCTTCAGAACTCAACCAGACTTGAAGGGGCAGAGAGAAGAGAGAGAGAGAGTACCATGAGAGGATGGAGTGTCAAATCGAAAGACCAATCTTCTTGAATTCTTGGTCTTCTTCTGCAACCAAAAAAAAAAAAAAGACAGAAGTTTGGTGAAATGAGCGAACTGGAAGTTGAATACGGCCATGTGACGCTTATCTCGGAGCGTGAACGTCAACCGATCTACGCATTTAAAAAAAAATTGAAAACAGGGCACTAATTTAAACTTGTTGCCGTCTCCGGTTCACCAAAACCACATTGACCCCGAACGAAATCACTTTCCCCTCTGCACAGAAACCAACATCACCGTACGAGCGGAAGACTTCCCCCCCCAAACAGTAAGTCAAGACTCGAACATCAGACCAAGCCTCGAATAACGAGAGAAAAGAAGACGACGAAGACGAAGAAGAAGAAGAAGATGATGGCGATGGAGGTGTTACGTGGCTGGGAAGGTTCTTGGCGGGTCTCTGCGCTGGTGGGCGGATCGACTTGGGCTTTGCTTGGGAAGAAAGGCGTGCGTTTTCCCTCGCGACGGCTCTCTCTCGTGATAATTTTGCGGGGGCAGAGAGCAGTTCAAGTCAAGATGACTCTTTTGAGATTGGGGGGTGCGGTTTTGCTTTTTGTTATTGGGGAAGTACAGTCCCTACGTACGTTCTCCCTTCTTCAATTTTCTCTCTTCTTTTCTGTTCTTCTGGGGCCAACATGCGGGAGGGAGTTGCGTGTTCCAATGATTAATTTTCAGACTGGTGAAAATTGGGGAAAAGTGTCCAAAAAGAAAAAAGTCATAAACCTATTGCATTAATATCAATTCAGTTGATGCCAATTCAGTCCTAAACCTTTTGTATTAATGCCATTTAAGTCCTAAACCTTTTTATTAATGACAATTCAGTCTTAAACATTTTATAATAGTACCAATTTAGTCCTAAAAATTTTACATTTATGTCAATTGAGTCAATTCGGTCAATTTTGATTGGAAATCATTGGCGTGGACGTCAATTATCCTAAGTGGCACGGTTGGCGCTAACGTGAATACTTTTTTAATTTTTTTTATATTTTAAATAATTTTTAAAAAAATTTGAAAAAAAATACTTAAAAAATTATTTAAAATATTAAAATAATATTAAAAAATATCCAAGTTAGCGCTAGTCGTGCCATGTAGGACAATCAATGTCCACATCGGCAATTTTTGATCAAAATTGATCGGATTAATTCAATTGGAATAAATATAAAAGATTTAGGACGGAAATGGCAACAATACTGAAGGTTTATGACTAAATTAGCACCAACAAAAGGTTTAAGACTTAATTAGCACCAATACAAAAGGTTTATGACTAAATTGACACTAATGTAATAGATTGAGGATTTTTTTGACACTTCTCCCGTAAAAATTGCCATGGACCGTGAATATAAACCATCTTTCTCTAAGGTCAACACACGGACCAGGAAAAAAATAAATGTAATGGTGTAGATTATTAGTGGGTAATACTCTGAAAAGGAAGCGAAAATGACAGATACTTCATTTGTAGATACCTTAACGTATCATCGTCTTTCCTCGTAGATCACTAGTTCCCTCTCGATTGCCCACAAAGGAAAATGACCACTCGAATTGATCCATCCCTTTTTCCCCCCTTCCCAACTCGTGAATTGGGCAACTTCACGAGCTTTTTTCGGTACTCCGACGGCATCACGCTCCGGTTCGCCAGTCCTTCGCCATGGCGATCTCACATGGTTGCTCGAAGGGCCAACGTCGGATGCTACTGATACTAGTGTTGGAAAATGACACCACTATTCTCTGATACGTTTTCACGGACCGGATCCTTAAAGTGTCGATGATCGATGATCGCTCTTCCCGCAACAACAACCTCGGGAAGTAACTGGGTACATTTTTCCTTGTTAAAGACGCGGACTTTCTTCAAGTCGTTCCCATTGCGTGCCGAATGTGTATAAAGACCTGGCGAATCCAGCTGCGAGAATGCGATCGGGATCCGATGGGAGAGAACGTGTTCCTTACGAAAAAAAAACAAGCGAGAAAAGGGAAAAGGTCCATGCGTTTCGAACGCTTCTTCCTCATGAACCCCACGCCACGCCCCTTATCGTGGCATTAGTCATGGGCCTCGCGGCTGTTCGAGCAGGAAGAAGGCCTTTTCGCGCACCGCCAGATGCCGAATCTGCTCGTGGCTTCATTCATTGCCTCCTCTTAATTTCAGTTACACGGTCCATCTCGTTTGGTCAGACGCTTCCATCGTCGTACGTACCCTCTTTAAGTCACGAGAAGCTCATGCATTCAACGCCCTTTTGATGACCCTCGGCGGAGCAAGCCGAAAACGAAGACATCCCAACCGGAAAATCTCATGTGCCCTCGTGCCCGCCAATCGTCGATAGAAGTTTCATTCCCCTGTTCCGACAAAGCCAAAACCACAAAAATTCAAATCATCGTATCCGATGTACACATAATCAGCTTTTTCGCAGCTCAATGATTGGATTTCCGTTGATGGGTCAGCATCCTTAGGTAAATGCATCGCGTAACCCAATAGGATCTCGACGTGAAACCACCCCCACCAACCCACCACCCCCACCCCAAAAAAGAAAAAAGAAAAAAACGATAGGGTCGAGGTAGTTTCCTTAGTCATTATCACAATCTGACTTATGCATACTTACTTGGTAGCAGCTTGCAAGCAAGAAACCGACCGAAATCTCAAAGTGACTTATGTATACTTATGCATACTTACTTGGTAGCAGCTTGCAAGCAAGAAACCGACCGAAATCTCAAATGTCTGATCGCTGCTTCTCCTACTTCTTCTTTTTTTTTTTTTTTTTTTTTGGCCTCTTGGTGGCCATTGACTTGAACCAGAGATAAAAAAAAAATAGCCGAAGCTTCGAATTCCATGGGACTTTCTAGAAACCGACCGAAATCTCAAAGTGGACTTCGAAAGAGGAACGAAAGTGGAGGAGCTCGGTAGGCTCGCCCGTGCAACGGTCACTACGCATTTTAAAATAATAAAAAAAAGCAGGAAAAAAAAAGGAAAAGAAAATATCCATATTTGCTTTTGTGAAAAATGGCACAAGCCCGATGCTTGTCCCAAGATTTAGGATGAAGTAATATGGGCCCACATAAAATCCAGCAACGGTCACATTACCCACTTTGGGCGCTTTTCCCAACAAAAAAACTTTTCTCGCCCAACTTCGATTTTTCATCGAACCCCGTAAAAAGCGAAAAGAGTATAAAAAAATAATTAGTAATTTCAAGAAATTAATCCCCCAAGCTAACACGTGTTCCGGTGGTTCGTTTGACTAGAGCATCTGATCGGAGAGCGACGGAAGCCGCCGGAAGAAGTTGACCGGGACGGACGGCATGTCGTCCCGGAACCTGGGGTGCCGCAGGTAGTAGAACCCCGACCCCAGGAGGAAGACCTTGAATGGCACCACGTAGAACCCCAGCGACGCCACCAGGCAGAACGCCACGAACAGCCCCGTCGCGCGAGGGTCCCGCCAGCTGAAGAGCGCGTCCAGGCGCTCCCCCTGGGCAGCCACGTCCCCGAGGAGGGTCTGGGCCCGCCCCGCTAGGGCCCGCAGCCGGTCGTACCGGATGCGGACCACTTCGGAAGGCCGCGTCGTCGGGAACCCGTCGAACTCCTCGTCGAGCTCGTCGGGGCCTACCACTTCCGCGTAGGACAGCCTTGGGTCCATGCTGTTTGGGGCGGCCCGGTGGCGGTACCGGAACCTCAGGATCAGGATCAGGAAGGCGTACATGAACACGGTGGGGATCACCAGGTGCGGGCACAGCACGACGGCCACGAGCAGCACGTGCATGAGCACGGTGGTGGGCGGGTGGGCCCACGTCCGGATCCCATCGAGCCACCGGCCGAACATTGCCACGCAGGACAGGCAGCCCACCACCCGGAACCAGTTGGCCTTGCTCCGCCTCATGCTCCACACGTGTGTATCCGAGTCCAGCACGTACTGGACCACCTCCTGCCCGAGCGGTGGCTCGGACCGGGCCAGCCGGGCTGTCACAACCCGCATTGCCGTGTGCCTGAGCATGTCTTGCTGTGCCGGGCCTAGCGGGCGCACGTGGTGCATCCTAGGGAGCATCGGCGTCGTGTAGGCCTGGATCAAGCTGAGCCATGAAGAGCATGAAAATCGTACAGCGATCTCGATCTCTCCCATCTTCCTGGCTCCACCAGGTAGCAGCATGGACAGCGAGTATGAGTTCATGTAGACGCGGTTTGTGTCGAGCGTCGATAGCCGGACGCGTATTTTGCCGATTCTCAAATCTTTTCCGGGTTTACCCGCATCGTCACGCTTGTACCTCCCGTTGTCGAAGACGCCAATTGTGAGCACCGTGCACGGATCGTACACGTCCCAGGTGTATTGCTCATTCCATCGCGGGTTAAACCGGTCGAGGATGGTTCGCGTCCGAACCCACTTGGGCCCATACTTGGCCACCACATAAGCATCCGTTGTCCCGCGAGTTCCGTCTTTGGTCTTCACCGGCAACAAGTTGGTCGCTCCTCGGATGCCCACCTCGAGCAGACCAATCGGAGCTCTCGCCAGCTGCTTAGCCGAGGCTCGGACATCGCTGGTCACGTGAGCCGCCTCGTCGAGCACGTGATATCCACCTTCCAGGCACGCTCTCACGTGGATCCTCCCTGTGTACGGCTTGCTCTCATCCCCGGCTAAGTTGAACCACTTCGACCTTGCCTCCGTGGAATCGTCTGTCCACCTCTCGACGCTCGGCACGTGTACTTTGGCCTGGCCCACAGACAGCCCGTTCGTCGCGTCCTCCACCGTGATCACCAGAAACGGCTCGAATGGCTCGGCAGCGACGAAGACGAGATCCTCGTTCCACGTCGGGTTAGACGAGCCAGACGACAACGAGCCAGCCGAGGTCCGGCTCGTCTTGAAGATCTGCGCGCCGAGTTGACCTTTCACGTAGAGCTCCGGAGTCTTAACCTTAGGCTCGGGCCCCAAACCTAACTGCAGGTCCTGGGTCTGGATAACCGTTAGCCTCAGGTACCACAGCTTGGGAGCCAGGTACACCTTGGCTCGGGTCTCGGGAATCAGCCCGCCCGAATCCGACTGCCAGGCCTCCTGGAAAGCCTCGTCCGCCTGGGTCCCAAACCACGCGGCGAGCATGACGTCATTTACCGGCGGCGGCGACTTCTCTGACTCAAGAGTGTACCACTGCGGAGCCAGCGGGCTGTCCGGCGGCACTCGCTTCGGCACTTCCTGCAGATCGAACGAGACCGTTCCCAAGCAAGTCTCGACCGTCTGATCACCTTCCTTCTTCTCTTCGATCCACACAGAGACCTCCAAATGCGTCGAGTTTAATCCTTCTTTGTCGAATGCAAAGACTTGATCCCATTCCTTGTTGTCGCTCTGGCTCTTCGTTTTCACAGCGTGAGTGCCGATCACGAGATTGGCATACACAGGCGATTTCGAATCGGCGTCTCCGCGCTTGGATTTCACCACGCGCACGTAGAGGAAGGGCATGCTATCTACCAGATCGTACGCGCTCCGGCGGCTCCGATCGCCCGACAGAGACCGAAGCTCGAGGTCGTTTACAGCCGCTTTCCCGTTCTCCGGCCTCTCCTTCAAATGCTTTAGCTTCTCCGAGTGCGCAATCGGCGGATTCTCCACTGCGGCCGCCGGCGGAGCTGTCGCCGGAGCTTCGTCTGCCTTCGTGTTCTCCGGCGGCGTCTCTGCCGGCTTCTCGTCTTCCTTTTTCTCTGCCTCTTTAGGCTTATCCTCTTCCTTCTTCTCCACTTCGCCATTGCCTTCCTTCTCCGCAGGTGGATCCGCCTCCGCGGCCGCTGGGGGATCCTCGTCGATGTAGAAGACCTTGAGCCCGAGCTCGCCTTTGATCTGCGAGAAGACGCTCCTTTTCTCCAGCGGGTAGTAGACGAGCGCCTCCGACCCCGACTTGACGAAGGCGCTCCCGGCGATCTTCACTTTGCCGAGGAAGGTGCTGCGCTTGCCGGTCTTCTTGTCGTTGTAAAGATTGATCTCCAGCATCTCCGAGGGCATGGACTCCGCATCGTCGACCGGGAACTCCATCCTCTCGTCCCACTGCGGATTCAGGTCCCGGAACTTGGTCTTCGTCCGCCGCCGCTGGCCGTCGAAGTCGACCATGGCGTACGCGCTCGCCGTGCCCTGGCCGTCCTTGGGCATCAAGTTCTTGGCGTGGCAGACCTCCACGACGAGCTTCCGAGCGCACGATTCGGCCATTTCCGAACGGAGACTGTACGGGATTTGGCTTTGGCCTAAACTGTTCTAGTTTGAGTGGAGAGAGAGAGAGAGAGAGAGAGAGATTTTCAGAGGGTCTTGTGTTTTGACTGTTGCGAGAGTAATGAGAGCGGAGGAGGGACCGGAGTGGGATTAAAAGGCGAAGCTGTGGGGGGAGAGAGAGGAGCGTGGACACGTCAGCAGGAAGCACTTGGGGACGCGGGCGCCGACGTGGCGAGATCTGGTTGGTTTCTGTGGAGAGATTCCGGTTGTCGTTGGTTGGTTGGCGGGCGCGATTCTGACTGAGCTGAGCTGAGCTGAGCAGAGCGAGTTGAAGCAGCGTGCCGGGTGCCGAGTGAGCAATTTTTTGCCGGAGAGAATCGTTCCGAATCAAGGAGAAGAGGAGCTTTAACCCGAAGTAAGGCATCGTTATTGTGGAATTTTACGGAAATGCCATTGGTAGGAGAATTTGTTCCTTTTCTCTTTCCATTACTGCAAAGAGGATGGTGGAGTAAATGATGGTCAATCAATGGTGGTCACGCGAGGCTCGTGGGAGGTGTGTTCCTTCAAGTGCATGTGAATTGCATGAATTGGGGAGGTACGGTTTTCCTTGTTATTATTTGACATTAGGACTTTGACCGGGTCGGGTCGGGTTTCCGTTTGGCTAATCTTTCTCTTCAAGTTAAAACTTTTTATTGGCTTTTCTCATCTGGCCCGACTCATGAAGTTAATGAGGTATCTCAGTAATTGGGATTCGACACGCTTAATCTCCCTCTACTCAATTGTTTAAGTCGGATCCGCTAAAGCAAATCGACGAATTTGCCATTAAGCGGATCGAGGGGGGCCGATTTGCACAAACTCGGTTCGGATCATGGAAAGAGAGCGCGGATCGAGATGCCTCTCTCGTGGGTTTCTGATGATTTGGCCTCTTGCGCTTTTCCAACCCTTTTCAGATCTTGCAGGGACTTTGGTCGTGTCTTTCTCTGCAAATATGAACGTTGCTTTTGGTCCTGGTGCTCCAAAAACAGCGAGAACACATCACCAACTATCATCAGAGAAAGTGGAGGAGACAGGCACAGCAGCCCTTTCTAAGTATTTTAATACCCAAATGCAGCATGTACCAACGGGCTCATGATTCTTGTTCCCCGTTCGGGTTTCGCTGACCCGTTGGGGCGATTTGGTTGCATTATGGAATGCGCGGATCGTTCAATCGTCTTGATTTTGTCTTCATGAGTGCGTGTACGGGGTTTATCTGTTCTTTTGCGTGCATGCAATCCCTTCACTCTGGTTGGACGCTTTAATACGGTACGAGGATCGGGTTCGGTCCAAGTCTATTTCGCCTGTGCGGTGGCTCCTGCGTTCGTCGGATTCCACGCGTCGTTGCTAATCATCTTTGAACGTGAAGGAGGTAAGAGGCATAGGACTTTTAGGCTAAGGGGTTACGAACAAAATGCAAGTCATGTTCGGGTAAATACAATTGCCTTTTGTAGCAAATGGGACACCAACTTAGTGCGCCTAACTCGGGCACCGAGAGGTTGTGCGATCTCAGATGTGAATCGCTGGCGACGTCGCACTGGCCCGCACAGCGAAGATGGTGAGTGCAAAATTAGAATATTTAGATAATTTAGCGGGGGCTAAGTTGGAAGGAAAAGATCATTTAGCATTCCAGAAAATGGCCTGTCGTGCCAGAGGACGACCATCGTCGACCGGATCTCCATGTCATCGATTTCTCGCATAAATTGATTGGATGGGCTATGTTGAAAAATCGTCATAAATTTTATGATTATATTGGCTAAATTAAAAATGGTTAATATTCGTACGACAGGTTCAAGACTTTTTGAATGATGTTTTCAAAATTAGTTAGTAGGTTAACGGGCCACATCCATCGCGTCTCTTAAGGAAAATTTACTGAGATTATGGCTCCGTTTGTTTCGTGAAAAATGAATGATTTGAAAAATATTTTTCTAAAAATGATCGTCTGTATCGCTTAAGAATAATTAGTAAATGAAAAATATTTTACTATCGCCAACAATTTATGTCTAATAATTTCATGAATGATTAAAATATTTTTCGGCTACATTTGTTTCACGAAAAATGAATGATTTGAAAGACATTTTCAAAAAATGATCGCTTATATTGCTTGAAATAATTAATGAAAGGAAAATGATTTCCTTATCGGTGACAATTTAGGTCTAAAAATTTTCATGGACGTTGTAATACTTTGCAAATGTTCATTTTCGTAAATGAAATAGAGATTGATTTTCAGAAAAAAAAAATCCAAATCATTCATTTTTTAACAAAATAAATTGAGCCCGTAACTAGAGGTGGCAAAATGGGTCAAGAACCCATATTTTAACCCACATTTAAGAGTGTGGGTCATAATTGAGTCACTTAATAGCTTAATGGATCTTAAATGAGTCATAAATGTGTCATAAATGTGTTATCTAACTATCTTAAGTGAGTCATAATAATTTTTTTTTTGTTTTTTATTTTTTTTTTCATTTTTTCATTTTGTTTATTTATGAAATCTAGCGAGTCGCTGGCTAATCTCGCTAGCAACCAAAGAGGGCCTTGGGCCTTTGGCTAGTGGCCGTCGAGGGTCGCCAACCTTGTGGTTTGCGAGGGTCACCCTCACGCGTTCTTAGAATTAAAAAATAAAAAAAATTATTTATAAAAATCATCCACAATGTTTTAGTAACTTTAAAAAATTTATAAGAAATAAATTTTCTTAGATTGAATTAACTATGAAAGTCTTTTAATAATATGAGTCAAGTCGGGGTATGGGTCAAGAAATTTGCATTGCAATAAATGGCTCATAAACAAGTTATATATGGGTTAATTTTTGGATCGGACAATTTATGATCCAACCCGACCCACCGTTTGGCAAGTCTACCTGCAACAACCAATTACAATAAAACAGGATCCCCTAATTTCTACTGGCTTGAAATTTGACCAATACACAGGCAGCTGATGAGGCCAGCGGAGGGTATTTCGGTTTGTATTGATGGGTTTTGACGCTCTAAATTCAGGCCCAAAAGTCGTCTTCTTTCCACGGCGTCGGCCCATGATGTTTTAGTTCCATCCACGAAGTGTTCCTCCCTTTCCTTCCTTCCGACGTCGTTTTTAGTTTTTGTCCATCGGTACTGATTAATTGGGTAGACGTAGATCTCACTCCATCCACCTCTCTTTAGGTAGACTTTCCATTAGAAATGCACTGCGTAGCAATTGTCCATAGGGTACATTAAAAAAAAAAAAAAAGGCACAAGTCATTTCTAAATTTTGACTTAAGTGAAATGCCATGTCAAAGCCGACAATGTCACGTGGAACGTCCGATGTCCACGTTAATGATTTTCCGCTAAAATTGGCTAGATCGACTTAAGTAACGAATCGGGAAAAGATTTAATACTCAATTGGTACAATTAAAAGATTTAAAATTGAATTAACAAAAATGCAATAGATCTATAACTTTTTAGACAATTTTTCCTTTTTTTTTTTGTGTCATTTCGTTACACAATAATTTGTGTTCTCACAAATAGGAAAACTAACATTGGTTTTAGATATAATTAGGCTCAAATTACTGACTTTCATCACATCAAGGTGACATTTTACCGGTTTGTATAACCAAAAGTTCGTATTACAACTCCGCTATAACCACTCGGATTGCATCCAATCTTCTAGCCCAAATCAAAACCAATCAAGTTTGAATTTCAAAGATCGATTGAAAGCATTAAACAACGATCAAAGTCAACGAATCGGGTATAGCAAAGACTCACCGGAGTCAAATTTGAGATATCATCTCAACTAGGAAACTTAATTTACTTAACTAGATTCATTTTTCCGGTCCTACGAACGGACAATCAATGCTTAAACGTTGTCGGTTTAAGAAAACTCGAGCTGTCTTTTCCTAATCTCTTCTCTTTCGGCGTCTTCCTGTTATCTACTTTGTCACCCGACCCGACCTCCTTTTTCTACCGCTTGTTCACCTCCTAGAAATAGGTCGCCATTGCCGAAAGCCATCGTTAACGCCATCGCGACCGGACGGGGAAGTCCGACTCATCGTGACACTCCATGGTGGGATCAATCCAGCATCACCATCATCACTCGGGCGTTACCTCAAGGGGGGCCTACTGAAAGATTCCTCCTTCCTTGTTTGACTTCGACATGACACGGCGTCGAATCGAAACTCGTGCTTTCAAGAGTCGGCCAGTGTAATGAACGGTAATCAAAATTAGTTAGGAAAAGAAATGATTAAACTAAATATAATAACCAAATTAATCAAGATTTCGTTGTCGGGGAAGAGCCTTACGTTGGATTATTGCCTTAAAAAATATGCATTTGACAATATTCCACCCGATGTTGACAATACGTGCGGCAATGTTCGTCTATGACTTCTGTTTTTAGGAACAAAACAGGTTAATTGATCCGTGTTATTTATTTATTTTTTTTGTCATAATAAACTTTAACCTATCTCAGAATGCCTATTTTGTATCATTTCACTATCCAATCCTTTCTCTCGTCCTTTCGAAAATGGTAAAAATTTACGATACCGTGAATTCTCACGTGGTGTTTGACCATAGATCGCCAACTGTTCACAACCACCGATATTAATGCCTTGTCGTTATGGTTACATACTTCGATTGCAGCAGTGAATGATCCGAATAAACAGAAGATGTAAATTAACATATTTAAATCATCTAGCAAATCTTAGGATTTGCTTCCATCTATGTATTGATTGATGGATGCAATGACTATTTGCAAAATCGGGGTTTGGACTCTGTTTGTTTCACGACAAATGAGTGATTTAAAAAATATTTTTTGAAAGATGATTGCATGTATGCTTTAAATAATTAATCAACAAAAATATTTTCATTATTGATAATAATTTGTGTCTAAATATTTGTTTAGACCATGAAAATATTTTACGTTCATTCATTTTTATAAGTTATGTAAGCGATCATTTTAAAAAATGTTATTCAAATCAATCTTTTTTTTTTTTTTTTTGCAAACAAATCGAGTCTTATGCTAACTTTTTCAGGATCCACTTCTTAGGGCGCAAATGAAAACCATTCCGATCCTGGAATGTATTCCCTAGACGAGTTTTTAAATAGAGAAACACATTTGATAACAACACAAATTTACTAATCCTAGAATAGAAATTCATTTAATAACAGCATGAATTTCTACGGTTACGATGGAGTCTAGGGTTGCAACAAGAGGGGAAACTACGGTTGTGGCAACAGATGTTCGAGGTGGAGAGTAGAAGTGTCAAACATAAGGGTTCTGTCAAGTCGGGTCGGGTCGGGTCGGGTCGAAAATGGTCCGATCCTATATTGACATATTTAACCCGTTTTGATCCATTTCCATGCAATACAAATCTAATAATTCATATCCGGCCCAACTCATATTGTTAAAATACTTTCATATTTAATCCAATTTAAAAAAATTATTTTTATAGCCGCTGATTTCCTTCTTCCTCAATTAGCTAACAACGGTGGATGGAGACCGACGACTAGCGATCGGCGGACGGTAGCTAGGAACCGACAATGAGAAGAGTTTTTATTTCTGTTTTTGTTTCAGAAATAGAAGTAAAAAAATTTTACTTTTCATTTCTATTCCAAACCTATTTATGGGCAAAATTTGTCCCAAAAATATAAAAAAAATTAAATAAAATTGCATTACTCAATGGATTTTTATTCCAAACCTATTTTGAAAATAGAAAAATAAAAATAAAATAAAAACAAGAATGGTTATCGTGCACACCCTTATGTTCCGTGGACATCAATATTCTCTCTCTATATATAGCTTGTACTTGCTCTCTCTTTACTTCCATTGACGGCCTCCTCAGTCTCTCCATACAGTCTTCATCAAGAAGTTGGCTTCGAAGATGGGCATGGCGTTCAAGATCTTCACGAGGCTGGCCGTGTGTTACCTGGTTCTTTTCTTGGTTCCTCTGGACTGCTGCCGCCGTTCCCGCAACCCGTAATTGAGCCGGTCTTTCGTGTTCGATGCGTCCTCTTCTTGTGTTTTTTTCCGAATCATAAACATCGGTTTTCGTTTTTCTGTTTAATAGGAAGCTTGAGGTCAAGCAACGAGATCAAATCACTCCCGGAACTGGAACCACTCCCTCTGGTGAGTCGCCATCACTCTCTCACACACGCACACATAATCTTATACTTCGTAAATGACTTCCGAGGGAGCTTTGCGTATATCTGATCATCATTTCCGGAGATTCTTCTTCCGTCTCCCCCCAAAAGAAGAGCGACTGACCATTTGGACTTGCAGTTCAGTCATGTTTCAAGGTAAGGCTAGGGTTTTGTATCAGTCTTACAAAGTGCTGTCTACAGAAGTAATGGTCACGGTTTCTTCCTTCAGTCTTGTTTCCTCGTTGCAGAAACCTTAAAAAAAGCTTCTGATGATGACGATGATGGTGCACAGGATGGCGGGGCGTTGATGGAAGGAGGAGGGACGACTCACGTAGTGGAGGGAAGGATGGAGATGGAGATCATCGACTATGTGGAAGCAGGCCCCAATACTAGTCACTACCCACCCCCATTGCCTGCAACTGCAACCCTTGACTCCATTAATGGAACTCACCATAATTGTCTTCTTGTCACTGTAAAAGAGGAGATCGCTGGATGAACTTATAGGAAAGGTTTGGATTGGTGGGTTCTTTTCTTTGGGGCTGTGCTCGTACGATGCGCAATAGATATTCACGTGAATGAAAGATTATATTCGTTTTTACCGTCTTATACAATGTGATCCAACGAACATGGTTCATCGCTTGTGTTTTTTTTTTTTTAAATTTCGAATTATCGACAACGGGCAAGGGTTTCTCACGGATTGGCTTGTATAAGTGTCCCTCGTCGCTGTAGAATGCACGCCGGCATCAAGGTTAAGTCGGTCACAATCGAAATTACGTATATGAACAAGAGGCGCGTTAAATTAGTCATAATGTTTTGACTCGTGTGATCATATGAAATATCGGGATCTAATCAGATGCGACGTCGTGTGGTGATTTCCTCCGGCAACAGGAAAGGTAAGAGATGGATGCTGATATCCTGTGTATGATGGAAAGGGTTTTAGTATAGTGAACGGGACGGAGAGAATAGGGTAATGAAAATGGGATTGATGTTCCAAACTCCATTGAATACAAAGCAGCTGAATCCCCGAAGTTGGAATTTCCCATTTTCAGCTCGCACATTAAACATTGATTTAGAAAAGAAAAATAAGATGATAAAACTAGCGACTTAGGCCTCGTTTGTTTTGCGAAAAATATTTTCTTAATATTAATCTATTATATTACTTATAAAAATGAATGAACCAGGGATATTTTCATCATAAACAAAATAGGTATAGTATACCTGTAAGAACAATAAAAATCTTTTTTTATCAATAAATAAGTTCATGCGATATAGCGATCATATTTATGAAAATGTTGTTCAAATCATTTATTATCACGATGACTTCCAAAAGAATTTGACCTAAATGAAGACTAATATAATCAATAGGCAACACCAAATTATAGGCTTATTGGCTCATTTACAGGTAAGTAATTAATGTGCATTTTAATTTTTCTCCTGCCGACGTGCAAATTAGGATTTGAAATTCATTAGTAAAACAATATCGAAGGGAGTGTGATAGAATGTGACATTCTTGTGGTGCGTGAAACCCACTTACCACGAGCCCGTGAACTGTAAATTAATAATGCCCAGGCAGGCTAAAGAGCCAGTCCTCAGCCTTAGCCAAAGATTGCTATTGCCCAAAGATGTGTTCAACCAGAATTTAATTTGGAATTTAGTAAATTTATAAATTTTTTTTTTTTTTTTTCCCTCTCCCACCCCCCTTTTAAAAAAAACAGATACTAGCATCCACAATGCCCCAATCCCTTTTGTCTGCAAAGCTTCATGCCTATTAGCTTTCTTGGTAAATTCAAGTCAGCCCTTTTTTACCACTTTCATTAACTAATTGCATTAACGAGAATGATGTCTTGGAAAGCATATATACTAAAGCCATTTTTTTTTTATGTCGTGTAAAATTAAGCCAGAGGAAATATATAAATGAAAATATGAAAACAGCAATTAAGTTAATAATAAAATGATGAGAAATGCTTTAAGCTGAACTATAATCGATACGTCTACATTCCTTTGTACGGAAAAAAATTTGAGCCAAAGAACAGAAAAAAATAAAAAAAAAAGGACTATATGAAAAGCACGATGAGTAACAGTAACAGAGTTATCACATCATCTCTCGTGAATTCTTAAAATGAATCATTCACATCACAATTTTATCCGCCCCACACCCAAAAAAAATCTCTAACTTTAGTATTTGTGACAATTATGTCCAAAATCATTTTTTGTCTCATAAAAACCTCTAATCTTTACTTTTGTCTCAATTCTACCTCAAACTTTTACTTTCATCCCAATTCTACCGGCCTAGTAAAAAAAAAAACAAATATCAATTTTAGCATATATCCCAATTATATCCAAAATATTTTTTGTCTCATAAAAAAACTTCAAATTTTACTTCCATCTTAATTGTACCATTATTAGCCTTCATTCCATAATCATCATTAGTTATCATCGTTAATGAATTACATCTCAACAAAACCGACATAGAAACACTTTAGAACTTCTCTTCTATTGTTTGCTTCCCCTACTTATAGTCGAAGATACATAGTCATTCAAAACGACATGTTTCGTATCCTCTTTGATACTCAATATCCTAAAGAATAGCTAGACATGGAGATATTTGGAAGAACAATCTAAAATATCATCATTCTTGAAACCTATTATTTTTAAATTTTGAATATTTATTGGTAAATTTTGCAAGAAAATTCGAGCCATGTAGGATTAACTAAGGTGATTATAGATGGAAGGTTAATGGTAATAGAATTGAGAATAAAATTGAAAGTTGGGGATTTTTTATGAGACAAAAAATTTTGAATATAATTGGGACAAATGCTAAAGTTAAGGGTTTTTTTGGATATTAGACCAGTAGAATTGAGACAAAAGTAAAAATTAAGGGTTTTTATGAGACAAAAAAAATTTGGGATATAATTGTCACAAATGCTAAAGTTGGAGGTCTTTACTAAAAAAAATGCTAAAGTTGGAGTTTTTTTTGGGTACTAGGCACAATTTTATCTCTAAACCCACTCATCATTAATAAATTAAGGGACATTGTTTTGAGGAAAAAATTCATAAAAAATGTCAAACAATATCTACTGTAACACATTTACCTTGAATTTTTCTTTTGACATAAAAACTTCAAACCATGACAGTGTGACATATTTATCTTAAACTTTTTCTTGTAACATAAAAAACCCAACTTGTATCTATGTG